>NC_044553.1:93786045-94386045 GCF_007565055.1 Rhinopithecus roxellana | reverse complement strand
GATAAATTAAAGTTATTTAAATTATTTTTCAAATTTACCATTTAGCCATTTTTATGTGTATAGTTCAAAGCATATTCACATTGTTGTGAAACATACCTTGAGAATTTTTCATCTTGTAAAACTGAAACTACATACCCACTAAACAAAAACTCCCTATTTCCTGCTCCCCCATCCCCTGATAACCACCACTCTACTTTGTTTCTATGAGTTTGACTACTTTAGATACCTCATATAAATGGAGTCATACAGTATTTGTCTTTTTTGTCTGGCTTATTTCACTCAGCATATTGTCTTCAACATTTACCCATGTAGCATGTGACAAGATTTCCTTCCTTTTTAAGGCTCAATAATATCCCATTGTATGTATATACCACATTTTATTTATTTATCTATTGATGACATTTGGGTTCCTTTCACCTCTCTGCTGTTGTGAATAATGCTGTAATAAACATGGGCATGCAAATATCTCTTCAAAACCCTGCTTTTAATTCTTTTGGATATATTCCCAGAAGTATGATTGCTGGACCATGCAGAATTACATTTTCAATTTTTTGAGAAACCACCATACTGTTTTCCATAATGGTTGTTCCACTTCATAATCCCACCAACTAACTGTACAGGGTTCCAGTTTCTCCACATCCTTGCCAACGCTTGTTATTTTCTGTTTTTTTGTTTTGATAGTAGTCATCTTAATGGATGTGAGATGATGTATTATTGTGGTTTTGATTTGCATTGCTGTAATGATTAGTAATGCTGAGTGTCTTTTTATATGCATGTTGGTCATTTGTATGTCATCTTTGGAGAAATGTCTATTCAAGTCCTTTGCCCATTTTTTAATGGAGTTATTTTTTTGTTGTTGTTGGATTGTAGGGGTTCTGGATATTAATTCCGTAGCAGAAATAATTTTCAAATCCAATGTCATAAAATTTTTATTTATATTTTCTTCCATAAGTTTTATAGTTTGGGGTCTTATGTTTAAGTCTTTAATCCATTTTAAGTTAATTTTTATGTATAGTGTAAGATAAGGGTCCAGCCTCATTCTTTTGCATGCGGATATTCAGGTTTCCCAGTCATTTGTTTAAGAGACCCCTTTCCCCATTAAATGGTCTAGGCTCCCTTGTCAAAGATCATTTAATCATATATTTGAGAGTTTATTTCTGGGCTCTGTATTCTATTCCATTGGTCTCTGTGTCTGTCTTTATGCTAGTACTATGCTGTTTTGATTACTGTACTTTTGTACTGTTTTGAAATCAGAAAGTACAAGACCTCCAGCTTTGTTCTTCTTTTTCAAGATTGTTTTGGCTATTCAAAATCCTTGAGATTCCATATGGCTTCTTGGATGGATTTTTCTATTTCTGCCAAAGGTGCCATTGGGATTTTGATAGGGATTGCTTTCAGTCTGTAGATTGCTTTAGATAGTGTTGTCATCGTAACAATATTGTCTTCCAGTCTGTGAACGTGGGATGTTATTTGTCTTCTTTAATTACTTTCAGAATGTTTTTTAGTTTTCAGTGTACAAGCTTTTCACCTTCTTGGTCGAAAGTTAGTTTAATTTTTAAAAAGAGTAGTTTACAAACAAATATTAGCTAAGCCACTCAACTTTCAGAGACAGGTTGATAATTAAGGAGAAAAAATGTAATCCAAGCTCACGTTAAAAAAAAAAAACAGAATTACAATGAAAGCAATTTCCATTTCCTTCTCTAGAAGGAGTCACTCTTAATGGGTTTTGGTATCTTATTTTATCACATGCTAAATAATGTCTTTGCATGTTTAAATAAGTATATCCATTTTACATTTATCATATACCATGTTATGCAACTTGGACTGTTTTTTAATATTGTTACTCCTCTAACATACCAAAAAAGATTTTTTAATTGAGTGTACCTTAAATCATTTAAGCAGTACTGTATTGAAAGCTTCCCGTATTTAGCCACTGATGACTTTTGCCTGTTTAACAATATTCCTCAGAATCTGAAGTCTAAATATTAACTTCTATCCAAATACTCTGGCTTGGTAAGTGAGTAGGAGTAATAATTTAAAATAGAACTTTCCATGTTATTTCACTTAGAAAAAATTTTGCAAGAGAGTCAGTCTCTTTAGTGTTTAGTTGTCTCGAATTATCCAATAAAGCAATTAGTGTTCACACCTAATTATTTAGAAAATTATAGTTGGGTGGAGAGGACACATTGGGTAGTATCAACTTCCCTCACATTTCCCTCTTGATGACTATGGAATGACTTTTTGTTTTGTTTTGTTTGACTCAGGCTTAAATAAAGAGTGTGGTAATCCACTTACAGTAATTAAAATTCAGTAAAGATCTTTCTTTGCTTATTGTTTGGCTCCTGCAGCTTCAGAAGTGTTTGTTTAGCTATGTGAATAACTTCCCAAGGATATTTAGCACATGGAGAGGAATCCCCAGTGAGAAAACACACTCTTTCTTGCTGCTGCTGGTAATTTCTATTTTGATTGATGATTAGCTTTGTTTAATGAAAAGAGATTATGTATGTGACCAGTTTACCCACTCAACACATGTGCTTTTGTGTTCTTGGCTGCTAGTCTTATAACTTTCCTCTACCCCTTCTCCATTCTCAGGGTCTGTGCGTTATTTTTATTTTGTATAGGGTAGGCAGCTTTAAAGCGAAGATTAAAAGGAAACTCCTTTGTTTTCCTGAAAGTACATCCCTCATTTGTTTTGTTTTGTTTTGTTTGTTTTGTTTTGTTTTGTTTTGTTTTGTTTTGTTTTGAGATGGAGTCTCACTCTGTTGCCCAGGCTGGAGTGCAGTGGCACAATCTCTGCACACTGCAACCTCTGCCTGCCTCCTGGGTTCACACCATTCTCCTGCCTCAGCCTCCCCAGTAGCTGGGACTATAGGCGCCCGCCACCACATCCGGCTAATTTTTTGTATTTTTAGTAGAGACGGGGTTTCACCATGTTAGCCAGGATGGTCTTGATCTCCTGACCTCGTGACCGCCTGCCTTGGCCTTCCAAAGTGCTGGGATTACAGGTGTGAGCCACCATGCCTGGCCCATGCCTCAGTTTTGTATTTCTTCAAGGCTCTGCTTTCGTGTGACTTCCTCCTACCTGGAAATGACATCATTACCCAGTTCTTCCTAGGTCATTCCAGAAGTCACTTGGAATTCAGTTGCCAAAGGAGCCTATTAACACAGCAGAACAAATTCCTGGCATCTTAGGTATTTTCCCAAAGCTTGATAGACATGTTCCATTGGCATCCTTGTCCTGGGAGCCCTGTGTACTTATGTTCTAGAAGTTTGTAACAGTTTCAGAAAAATCCATTGTTCTTTTTCAATGGATATTTGCTTCCAAAGGCAATTTTATTTCACTGGGACTGATACCATGAAACTGCTAATATTTTGCTGTTCTCAAAATCATTGATTTCCTTTCCAACTGTCTGTAATGAATAGTAAGTACCCATATTTGAGGGAATTAGGTTGCAACTACATAAAGTTGGGAAGTGTATTCAGGAGGTAATTAGAGATCTTATAGGACTATTGTTAGCATTCAGACCTCAATTTCATATTTCTTGATAAAAATCACAAGTTCATTCTCATTCTCAAAGACCATCTCTTTCCCTTTGTAAAATCAGTCACCATTTTTCATTTTATTCTATAAACAGTGTGATGACTTTTTTATTCATTGGTAAGGAGAACTTCAAACATTTTACCCTTTAAAGATAGAACTTCAGGAGCATGTACTTGAGAAAATTACTGGGAACCAGCTTTAAAATTGCTGCAGCCACACATTCAGTGTCTAAGTAGGATAAAATGTGGCTTATATGCACTCTTTTTTTTAACAGTACCTGGAAGTAGAGGAGAGTTTTGGAAATTATACCGAATTCAGTCCTATAAAAATATAAATTTTAAATACATTTGATTGCATCTTTAAAGTGTGCCAGGTAGTAAGTTTCATTCATTTATGAACATACTAAAATCTCTTATTCTTGGGTATATTTGTGATACCACTATGATTTCTGACCCACAAATAGAACTAGAATTGAAACAAAGTCCAATAAAAGGAAACAATTAGTAGAACTCCCCATGTTCTCTTCTAACTGGCCCTGAGACTGTTTGAAGAACTTCTGGCATAATGGCTTTAATGAACCAGAGTCTCTTAAAATTACTTCTTGGAACATACAGAATTTAAAACAAAACAAATCATTGTTTAAAAGTCTGTCCCATTGTTATCCCTGTAGCTGGTGCCTGCAACCTTGGGAACATTCTTCCTCTCTGTATTTCATCAAGTTTGCATCTAAGATTACATTGAAGTTTTTAAATTTGTTGGCTAACATAGAAAAACTTTTAAATGGACCATTTTGGTGGACTTACAAATGAGTAAAATACTGACAGTGAAACTGTCTGCATTTATGGGCATGAGTTTCAAGTATGCACAAAAAGCAAGCTGTAATTTTAAACAAAAGAGTCAATATAACAACTAAGGAGTTATTGAGGTGTATACTTAGAGTTTTAATGGGGTTATTGAGAAGGCTTGCAAACACCCTTTTTTCAGTAGGATACTGTCACCTGCATTATGCACTCAGGAGAGTTCATTAGCCACTTGAAACTCCATATAGATTCCACAGAGACAAACTTAGGTACACATGGAAATGATAGCTAACATTTATTGAACATCTTGTGTGTGGGGGCTAAGCACTTGGTTAAATACTTTAGTTGTCTTTCAGTTAATACTTGAAACAGTTCTGGAACTATATGCATCCCATATATAGGTAGGTACATACATATTGCTGCAAATACAGTTTTTAAACACAATGGTGCTACATATATATTGTTATAAACCTTTCTTTCTTCTTCTCTGTCTTTTCTTCTGAATATGTTCATTTTTTTCATCTCAGTCCTGTGGACCTAGTATGTTCTTTGTAACCCTGGGCATAGGGTTCTTTAGCACTATTTCTCAAACTTTGCTGCACATTGGAATCACCTGTGGGGCTTGGACAAACACCATGCCTGGGCCCCAACACCAGAGATTCCGATTTTATTGGTGTGTGGTACAGCATTGTTGTTGAAGAATGAGATAACATTTATTAAAACATTCCCCTCCTAAAAGACACATGATTCTCTATTACAAGTTAGGAAACCTGTTTTCTATTTCAAGGTTGTAATGAACACCTTTGTTGATACATCTTGGTGCCTGTGTATGAATATATCTGTAGGTCAAATTTTTAGATAAGCAATCTAGAAAGTTTGCTTTCATGTAGCTAGAAAGTGTAAGATGTGAATCAAAGGGCCAGTGCATTGAAATAATAACAGACACTGTCAGATTGCCTTCCACTGAGGTGATACAATTGACTTTCCCATCCACAGGTTATGAGATTGCCTACTGTGGGGCTGAGGTTCTTCCCTCAGTCATCTTTCACTCTGTGGTGATTTTTTTTTTCTTTAAGTTTGTTGTATATTTGGTGGGTTGTATATCTAAATGCTTATGAAAGTTCCCAACATGAAGGGAAGTTGGGGAAGTTCTGTGTCAAGGCATTATTTCTCTAAGTCTTTTTAATGTTGTGTCTTTGGAATGAAATTTTATAGGCTGACATACCAACTTAATGCCTTTACTTTAATCATCAGAGAAGATGTGTAGCAATACCTCCTAGAGCCACACAACACCTGAAACGGGACAGCATTAGAGGCAACTGTCCTCTCTATTGCCTTATTTCTATACTTCATCTTGCATACAGTTGAAGCGTTCATCATCTTTCCATATGCCTCTTTTGAACATCCATTATGTAAAATTTGTAAGTAGAATTTTTACGAAGGGGAGGGTGCTGCTTTTGAAGGGAGGTTCAGTTTTTATAATGTGATTCTGTCATTGTTTCTGGGTGGCTTCTCCTTGCCACGTCATCAGCAGGACGCATTAAGAAAAGCTGGAACCGAGGTGTGGGATAGTGCTGGCCATGATGCAAAGCTCAGTGTGCTGCCCCAAATGAGCCCCTCTGAGCAGCAGGCATTGTGGAGAGACTCAAACTCTAATAAACAGCTTGTCACACTGTGATTTTAAACTCAGGAATCACCATATACTTAGCTCTCTCTAAACATTTTTTACATTTGTAAAGGCAAATTGTGGCAGTATCCACATGTGTTCAGAATTATCTTTCTGAGGAAAAAGTGTGAAAGCCAGTGGCCCTGGGTGCTTATATCTTGAGGGTTTGCAGTAGATTTTCTATCTTGGTAATCAGTTCACAATCACTTCTTGGCCAGAGAAGATACCTTCAGACTTAGAAAGTAGAAGGATAAGTAGATGTGATCAGTGACTCAGGATATCAAGGGGAATCATATCAATATTGCAAATGTCAGTGTCCTTGCAGTAACTAAATTGGGTATGCAAATGTGAGAGTTTTTGTACAATTGGTTGGATTGGAATATTAAACCTGCTGAATTCTTCAAAATATACAGGAAAGCTTTTTTTAAAAAATGCCTTTTCCCATCCTGCTCCAGAAACCCTCAGAGAATTTCCCACAATTTGAAGATAAGCTGACCAACCTGCAGAGCCCTTGATTTAGTGATGACAACTGCCCTATAGAGATTAAACCAGTCTCATGCCAGGAATTTACTCTGCTGATACACACAGGAATGTCAGAGAAAGGAATCTGGTTAACATATTTCCACCAAACAGTAGTTAACAAATAAATTCTTGCCCCCAACTTTTTAATGTAGTTCCCACTTCCCTTTATAGTGTCCACTCAAAAGCCATCAGACATTTCTTAAGTACTTCGGGGTGCTAGATGGTGTGAGGAGACAGAGCATCTCATTTAGCCTTTAGACTACGCCTGTGAACAGTTTCTGCCTGGGCTAAGAAGGAATCTTCCCCCTTGGCATGAAACATGAATTAGCGGGTAAGAGCTACATGATCCATCCATTTTCTTTTTGTGCATGGGCTGCTTGGAAGCTCACACCAAAGTGTTGTGCTCTAGCTTTCCTACTCTTAAATTTTTTTCATGTACAGCCCCCTGGGTTTCTCCCACCTTAACTTTCTGTGTTTCATTCTGTGTTAAAATTTTGGTCTCAATTTGTTTTCATTGTAAACCATCTTAATTCACTTTCTTACAACAGAGGGGAGGCAAAAATATGTACAACTTTATTTTTACAGATGATAAAACTGAGTTTCAGAGGATGTAAGTCTCTTTCCTAAAGTCATTCCAAGAAAGAAATGGTGGAGCTGTTATTTGAACCTGTGTTGCAATTCTGCGGCTGCCCATGTGATATTGTGTCTATCAGTTTTTCCCTAACTGGAAAGCACAGGCATCTGCATGAGAAGTTGGAGGTTTCTTAATTGTTACCAGAGAGTGAGGCTAATTTTAAGCAAAAATCTTTGTTCTTTGTGATGTTTCATTTTCTCCTGTTGCAATTGTATTAAAGTAATCTTGGCATAAAAGTAGAAGAACATAAAAAGAGGAAGGTAATTAGTGAGTTTTAAAATTTGCTTTCAGTCTGAACATGAACATATAAAGTCCCCTGGTCAAAATGTTATTTCTTTATTTTCAGTTCGGCAAACTGTCATTTACCAAGTATGCCAAGAGCCATTTTTCTCCACAGAAGCCTATGTAGAAATAAAAATTATACCTCCTTGGCAATAAAATGCCTCCATGATAAAATACAGTTACAATGTTTGAGAAGGAACAAGATTGAACAGCATCTGGTTTGGGGCTGTGAGGACTGGGAGCAGTACTCACTTCCCCAGGGGACCCTGTCTAGGCCTCACCAGGGAGAGGGACTTAGTGTGACTCTGAGCCCTCAGCCCAGAGTACCTCCAGTATCTTCTTTAATCCGTAGTAAACTTTGCTTCAAGTTATGGTAAACATAATTGTTGAAATTAAGTATATATATGTTCAACTTCGCATCTCAAAATTCGCCTGCATTATTTCAATTGTGAGGAAGTTAAAAAATGCCTAATAATATATTTCTTTTTTAAACAGTGTCTTTTAACATTATTTGCATTTTCTATGTGGATGGCACTAAAGGGTTGACTGCTTGTTTGGGAAGATCTGAAGCCTTAAATACCAAAAGTGTGGTCGTTGTGGCGGGGGGACATTTTCAGAGGCAGCCACATTCACCTATATTTGTGAAGACTGACTTTAGGGATCATACACTTGGATCACAGAGGAGCAGTGTGTGTAGAGTACAGGTGACTGCCGGTATCTTGCAACATACAAGTATTCTTTTCCATGACTGATGGCCTTACTCTCAGATTTTTGAAAGAGCTGCTGGTGATTCAGGAAAGTTGCATTCTTTTGTACATTTGTAAAGAACAAAACTTGGCCTCTTAGATCAGAGGGAGAGCTTTGATGTGACAAAGCTGGCAGTGGAGTTGTAATGTTTTATGTTTTTGTAGCCCCCACAATTTAAATTTGTCTTTGTACAGTATCTGAGTGGATCCCTTAGAGGCAGATTGGAACCCAGAGGGAGAAAATTATTTGCATTTCTTTTGACTTCAGCTTACAGTTGTTTATTGACTTAACTCACAGACTAGCAACAGGTCAGCAGGGCGAGGGCACAGCTCTCTGTGAGCTGTGATGTCTTCAGGGTGCTCCAAGGACACTTTGGATTTGGCTCCTCTCCCAGATGATCTAGACGAGATGTCTTGGCTTCCACACTCTGGTTTCTGTCACGTGAACAGCACAAACTTCCTAACTCGAGAACCTTATTATATTGGCTTTAGGGATTTATACCCTAAACCCATGGTTATGGCATTACGTGACACAGAACAGTTGTTGCCAGCTTTTTAGGATCAAAACTTGGAGGTCCTCTTCTTTGCTGTTTACATGCGGGATTGGGCATAGTGTTTCTGGTAGGGTTTGGAGAAGGACTGTTAATTACATGCTGGTTGAGGCCTGGTCTGGCCTGAGGGTATGCATGGACTTCACCTGGGTGTCTTCCTCCCTTATCTAGGGAGAAAGTGGGGAAGGAAGTGGGCAGTTCTGGCTTCCACTCTGTGTCCCCTGCCTATACTGAAGCAGAGAGAGCAGACAGAAGTAGAAAAGTGTTTTCAGGGTGCTAATGGCTTTTTTGAACATTTGCATATTGGTTTACCTGTCCATAGATGCTTTCATTGTTTTCTTCTTGTCTCAGAAAAGTTACTGGGTCTAGAGGATCAACTGCTGGATGAAGTTCCAGGAGCCACTCCAAAAAGTGCCCTATTAGAACATCCTTTTGGGACCAAGTGTATGGGCAGGGCTGTCCCTCCACTGACACTGACTGAGAAACGCCCTTTCCGTTTCCTGATGGAGAGGATGTTGAAACCTGCGGGGAAAACACAATTCCCTTTCAGACATTTCTCCTATAAGCTTTAGACTACATCTCGTGATTTCTTTTTTTAAGCTCCAAATAGTATTTGGCATCTGGTGTATTTGCAAAATGAAACCAGACATGAGGAATGTGAGAGAGGAGAGGGATGGCCAAGGAGAGAAGCAAAGCAATTTTTTTCCTTTCACATTTTTCTTGATAAGACAATTTGGGTTAACATTATTGTGTTGTTGCAACACAAATTACACATCAGGGCCCTTTGGAAAATTGCAAAATGTGAGGTAAACTGCAGTTCTGAAAACATGGGTGTGGCAACTAACGTGGAGGGTCCCCCAACCTTCCTCTTTAAAGTTGCTCTTATTGCATAACTCTGTTTTCTTGTCCTTCTTTTTATGGTTGTGACATGAATTCTATTGTTTCAGAAATTCCAGAGACCATTTATAGTACCAGAACAATGACTATATTTTAGTGTTGGCATTATAATTCTTAGGAAAATTCAATGTTCAATGCTGTCCATCTTGATTCATGTAATAGAAGTGGGAAAGAACAATTACAGTTCCCACTGCCCTTTGCAAGTGGATGTAAAAACTCTCACAACTTCTAACCAAGCTGGTGGCTCTCAGGAACTCATTGTCCCTCCCTCCCTTCCTCCAGCATATCTTGACTGCCATTTCCCCTAAACCCCTCCGGCTAGAGGAAAACCTTGGCAATTGGATTCCTCAGTCTGGACAGGCATCTTATAAATGTGTGGCAGAAGTCCTGATGAACCAATTAAAATAGTCTGCGTATCAGCGAAAATCTGCTTTGTTATGACAACCTTAACATTTCACTCATGTATTAAATACTGATTGTGTCTTGCTTTGTGGAAAACAAACTTTACATATCACATATATTATGACTTGGCATTATCAAAGGAAAGTGTTAGGGAGGGTTTTCTTGTGGACTATAGGTTGTTTTCCAATGTTTTACCATCATAATTATCATCATCCACATTCCCTAAAATTTGGCCTCAGTTTTTGACTGTTGCTACATTGAGAGTCTTGCTTGTTTTGTTAAAGAGCGGTACAAATGACTCTGACTTCTAGCTAGGCCACAGATGGATTGGATTTCTTCCTCTTTGCTAAGGAAAATGCACCTGCTCCAGAATCTTAAGAAGCTTTTTTAATTGTTTCCTTGTGCACAGCATAGCAATAGTCATCTGTAATGTTACAAATGGATTGCAGTTTGGATGTCCCAGAAGTGACTTCTTCTTCTGCAACAATGCCAGAAGTTGAGATTAGAAGATGTGCTCTGGTTCAGCGCCCAGCTGTCATGGTGGAATTAGTCCTCTTCCTCAGGCTGATCTGATTAAAAAGAGACCGATGTGGAAACCTAGGTCCCTAGTTTCAGGAACTATGCATTTCCTCTTCATCGGACAGGAAAAGGACCAACTCCCCTCCCTGCTGTATGTCTGCACTAGTCTATTATCTCCCCAAATGGCGTTTTGAGTTTTCTTAATCTGTGTCTCCAGTACCTAACACTCTATGGGTGTATTGAGGAAGTTCAGATCATGATGGCTGAGTAAGTGAATGTTTTCTTGGGCAAAATGTTGACTGAATATAAGATATTGGGGAAATGTCTAAAAGATTTTGTCAGTGAGTCTCTTTTCAATGGCACTTACTTGGGAATGAGTTGAAAAACCATGCACCAGCTAGTTTGGCCAGAAACTCCTCGCTCTTGGGAAGCTGGAAAGCTGCAAATATCCCAAGGATGGAATTCATTTATGAGACTTCTATCAGCATGAGAAAGCTTGACAAGTGCCTAAGGAGAACTTGATGATCGAATTGGCTTCAAATGTCTTGGTGGGTTTGAAAACAGATCTGCAGACAACTATGGGAAGAATACCCAGTCACATTTCTCTGACATTCAGAGGTAAGACCATCTGTTCACTTAGGCATTTATACTTTTGCATTCAACAAACACTTGTTGAGAATATACTACGTGCCAGGGATTGCCTAAAACTTAGTCCCTGCCTTCAGGATCTCATAGACTAGTGGGGGAAATGGACATTAAAAAAAAAAAAGAAAAAGACACTCAAGTATGTATATCATGCTAGACGTGTAAAAAGAAATGTGTAACTGTTCTGGGACACTGAAGGCCTACAAAGCAGCAGTATTTGAGCAGAATCTTGAATGGTGAGTGGAAGAGTCAGATAAGGAAGACACCCCAGGCTGAGGACACTGTAGACGTGTGGGCTAAGAAGTGCGACTATTGCCGAGGTCTGATGAGTGCACGCACATGCCTTCATATGAGGCATGTTTAGGATATTGGGAGATGTGGGCTGGAAAATAAAGCTGGCAAGGGCCAGGGCAGAGACCGCCTTCCAGCATGTAGCTCCTCTGGTCTGGGCCCTGCCGTCTTCAGCCTCTTCCTTCCTAGCACCCCCACGATTCAGCATCCACCATGGCTCGTTAGGCTTCAGCCACATTGGTCTTCCCTAGTGACTAAAATGTGCCGGCTCCCCATCCGCCCTGGTCTTCACACATACCTCCTTTAACCTGGAATCCTCTTCCCCAGCACTTTGCAGGACTGGTCCCATCTTATCCATCAGGTCTCAGCTTAAATGCCTGTGGTCAGGAGAGGCCCTCCCTGATCATTCTATCTGAAGGAGCTGCCCTCCCACCACTACCACCATTGCCCTTCACTTTCTTCTTTGCATCCCCTGTAACATGAGCCAACTTCAGGAATAACGTTTTAGTTTTCTTGATTTTTTTTTCCTGCCTTCCCCAAAGCACACAGGCATCTTTTCTCATTTTCATCCCGTTTCCCTTAGTGCCCAGCACAGTGTTTGGAATATTTGGCTCATAATTTTTACTTGATAAACATTTGACTTAATGATGAAATGGATGGATATGATGGGCTAGGGCAGCTGTTGTTACTTTTATGATGTATGGGCTTCTCTGCATAAACATCTCTACCAGCAAATCAAGTGTGTAAGGGCATGGGCAGCATTCAGGGTATTGGGAGATGGGGGCTGGAAAATCAAGTTGTTAAGGGCCAGTGCAGGGACCTCTCTCCAGTGTGTGGCCCCTCAAACTTCTGTCTTCCTGATGGCCCACCTCCTTCCTTCTTAAGTCTCACCTGTGAAATGGGGATGATGAAATGAAGTGATGGGTGCAAATATGCGTATTAAATCATATATTCAGGGCAGTTGTTAGGATCACTCGTCAGTGAAGTGCTAGGGCAGGTAAGGTGGGCAGGTGCTTCTGAGGGGTCCAGTGGAATGATTCCTTTTGTTTCCTGTTTTGGTCTATATCTAAGAGACTAGGCTTGGAATAGTGGAGCTCCATATATGGGGAAACAATGGATGCCTGTTGAAAATCACCAACACATGCCATCATCTACAGTTTAGGGATGGGTTTAGGAAAGGACCTTGTATTTGGGGATCCGTGGAGGAGTCAGGCATTAAAAGTTGGCTGTTGGGTTTCACTGAGGCTTCCATATACAAATTACCATCAAAGGCAATATTTTGGTACTTATCAAAAGGATTTCAATTAGGTTCTTAAATATAGCAGACCCTGTGTCTTACTACTAGCCAAGAACTTCATATTCTTTTGTTTATAGAACTGTTGGGATTTTGTTTTTAAGACTTGAAAATGCTTTGGACTGATTTTTAGATCTTAACATTACCCCCTACTTTTCACCCCTCCTCAGTACAGCCAGAATGTAATATAACTTGGGGTTAAGTGAAACTTGTAACATGCAAAAGGAAAACTGTTGCTATGTTTGTTTATTCTGTAAATACTTTGATTGTACCCCTATGTGCAAAACACTAAATGACATGTGCCATGTCAGTTTTCCTCACGAGTTGATTCTTCAGTGAGGAAATAAAGACCCAGACCTCTATTTACAGTAACTGTTGGCTGTACATGATGGAGGTCACAAAATGCTAAGAGAGCCCAGACCATATCTAGTTAGGCAGATTAGCAAGACTGCCTGAAAGAGATGGCTGGAAATGAGCTTTGAAGTCTGAATGTGGGCCATAGGACCATGAGCTGGCCCTTGCGTATTTTAGCCTACTTTATTTTCTTGCCCTCATTTCCCAGTAGCCTGAACACTGCCTTCCTGCCCTGTCTTCCTGGGGAACACTTCCACATCTCCCACAGTCATACAGACCTTGTTGGTAGTCCCAGAATGATCGCTCTTTAGTTTACCGAGGATAAGATATGTGACACTGACCGGGCTTCCGAGTGGGATGTGGTCCCTGCTCTGAGGACACATACCAGAGACAAATATTAACAGTTATATTTTAATGAGATAGGTCATGACTCCCATGTCCTAATGTACATCAGCACTGCTGCTGCCTACCTGTGTTGGGTACAAGAATTGAGATTAGGTTGGGCGCAGTGGCTCATGCCTGTAATGCTAGTACTTTGGGAAGCCAAGGCCGGTGGATCACGAGGTCGGGAGATTGAGACCATCCTGGCAAACATGGTGAAACCCCATCTCTACTAAAAATACAAAAAATTAGCTGGACGTGGCGGCAGGCGCCTGTAGTCCCAGCCACTCGGGAGGCCGAGGCAGGAGAATGGCGTGAACCCGGGAGACAGAGGTTACAGTGAGCCGAGATCACGCCACTGTGCTCCAGTCTGGGCGACAGAGCGAGACTCTGTCTCAAAAAAAAAAAAAGAATTGAGATTAAGCATGTAAACTTTTATAGCAATTTGACATTGCTGAGATATTTCAGTTTATAACAGATTGGATGAAAACAACTAGTCCTTTACCACAGATAGTTTGAAAAGCTGGTATGTAGATTAACCTAACTTGGATATTTTTGATAGGAACATTTTTGCATACTCATACTCATTTCCGCCTCTAATATAAGCAGATAATCATATCAATGGGTTTTTAAAATCTCTACTTATTGTGAAAGTAGTATGTCTTCAATATGCCAACTTAGGAAGTGCAGAAAAATCTTTTTGTTTGTTAAAACAAACAAGGTAATCTCTACATTTGTCACAGAACTAACTGCTGCCAGCATTTTATTTATTTTGTCCTTTTTGCCTGCTCGTATATGTAAATTTTTTCTCATAAAAATGGGACACTGTATTGTTTATTCTTTACGTGTTTGCATGTCATTAAATATTCTTTTACAAAGGGCTGCTTGGTAGTCTGTTATCTAGTTGTACCATAATTTATTTACCTTTTCTGTATAGTCCTTCATTACAAGCACTTATCCTGTGCCCTTATTTGCTCTTATAGATAATGCTTTGGAAACTTCTGTGAAACCATTTTTGATAATGTCTCTGAATATTTCCTAAGCATACATTTTCAGAAGTAGAAATACTAGGTCAAAATGTATGACCACGTTAAGACTTTGATAAATTGCCCTTCGGAAATGTAGAACTGAATTTCAGCTATCAGCAGCAGTGGGTGTACTCTCAGGATTGGTACTTTCGGGGTGGGAGGATGTTGCTAGACAAAGGCAAGAGCGAGAAGGAATGAGTGATCTACTTGGGTGGAAGGTGAGAGGAGTGTAAGATGTTTACAGGGCATGGAAAATGCCTGTTGAGTAAAGTGTAGGATATTTTTGAGGAATTAGGAAAGACAAAAGTTGAGCTGAAATCCCCTGAAAGCCAATTTAGAATGGTATTGGGGAGCCATTGGCAGATTTTCAGCAGGGAGGTGAGAGCCAGAGCTCTGCTCTGAGAAGATGGTGATATATACAGCACAGTCTGTACCATACCACTCATTCCCTGTATCCTTCATGCTCCTTCCTACCTCATGCCTTTGCTTGTACTATTCCCTCTGCCTAAAGACCCTGTTTTCCATATTCTGTCAAAACTCCACTCATCCATCAGGGACCACCCCCAGATTCTTAGGTAATTCCTGCTCAGTTTACATGGCACTTACTGGCATATTACCTTTGTTATAACTATCTGGTGAACTACTGTCTCTCACTAGATTATGAGCTTCTAGTGAGTGACCTGTTCATTTCCATATGCTTAGGCGACTACTGTCATTCCTGCTACATAGTAGGTATTAATGCACATTTGCCAAAGGAATCCCAATTATGACATATGTCTCAGTGTGACCTTGCACAAGTACACCCTAGGCCAGAAGACATATGCTTCAACAGAACAGGACGTTGGATGTTTGACTTATTCTTTGTTTAAGAGCCACTTAGAGCATCATTGTGGACTCTGTGATAGACACACTGCTTTTGTCCTTTCCCTCCCTCCCCGTCACAGAACCTCCCAGTTCCTAACGGTAGAGACCACTTTCACTTCAAGTCAGCTGCGGACTAGACTGTAGAAGTCTCTGGAAATTATAGTTGTTTATGAGTGCTTTTACTTCTTTACATAGTAGTATTAATTACAAAATCAAGAAATTGGCTACAGATTGAGGAGTTGGATTATCTGATTTGGAAGATGCCATAAGTCAATGGGTTGGAGTTTACTTTTAAAACTTAAGAACAAAAAAAAGTTCAAAGAAGGCATCTATTTTCTCACTGTCCAGATTTGTTAAATGTTGGCAAACTTGACCTTAGTCTTTCTTCTATGTGTATACTTCTATATTTAAGTGTATAAATAATGCATTCACAGCCTTGTTCTACCACCTTCCCTGACCAAGATACGTTTCTCCTCCCCTGCCCTTCCATCTCTTGAAGGATCAATTCTCATCCTACCTTTTTTTTTCTTTTAACCTCATCTCTTTTTAAACGTTGAAGACTTATAACAGTTATACATCTAAATGTGTCCACTATTCTTGAAAAAGCATGCAAAGAACATTCTTTTTCATGCCTTTTTCTAATCTTAGTCTACTCTCAGAAGAGAGGAATTAGGGATTTGTTGTCTATCCTTTTGGACCATTTGGTGGAAATAAATGTATATGTATGGCTTTTTGTATGACGTTTTTAAAAAGACACAATGGCATCATGCTATGCCTATTGTTCTTCTTTGACTTGGTTTTTTTCAATAGACAGTATCAACTGGAAATCTTTCCAAGGCAATATATACAGTTGTAACTTAAAACATACCGTCTATCATCATTAAAAACATATTTTTGTGGTGAAAATTTGGATTCAAAAGAGGAAAAGTGAAAATGAGTAGTTCTCCAACCCTCTGTTTTTATTTTGAGGATTACTGCTATTAATATTTTCTTTCATATATTTATAAATACATATTCTTTTTTTTTTTTTTTTTTGTGAGCGCAACATGGCTGTTTATTTCACCTGGGTGCAGGCAGGCTGAGTCCAAAAAGTCAGCGAAGGAAGTTAACTGTGGGGCCGTTTTATAGGATTTGGATAGGTAAAGGACTATTACAGTCAAAGGGGGGTTGTTCTCTGGCAGGCAGGAGTGGGGGGTCACAAGGTGCTCAGTGGGGGAGCTTTTTGAGCCAGGATGAGCCTGGAAAAGGAATTTCACACAAAAAAAATCATCGCTTAAGGCAAGAATTGGCCATTTTCACTTATCTCTGGTAGAATGTTACCAGTTAAGTCCAGGCAGGGCATTTCCACTTTTGTGATTCTTCAGTTACTTCAGGCCATCTGGGCGCATCTACGTGCAAGTCACAGGGGATGCGATGGCTTGGCTTGGGCTCAGAGGCCTGACAACTCTAGTCTTTACTTTTAAGGTGTGGGGTAAGATCATAGAATCCCCAACTAGGCTCCTGATGCTGTGTGTGGCATCCAGCAACAGCACGTTCCATTCCTGGATTACATTTGACTCAAGAGTCCACAGTGAGAACGATTTCTGGTGAATGAAACACCAGGCAGGAGGGTGATTCCGCTGGGCAGCTCTTCACACACAGCCCAGGAGCTGAGGGGAGAGGAAGAGGCCCACGCGCGTCCACCGTGCTCACGCCCCCTTGGAATGACCCCCACTCTTAGAGGCCCGGACCCAAGGGAAATCTGACCTGAAAATGGGCAAACCCTCACTTTGGCAGAGGGACAGGGACTCGGGGCCACAACTTGACCTCAGAGCAACACAAGTGCAGACACAGCACCCCAGGACACCCTCCCCACCCAAATTCAAGGAGGAAAACCAACGCCCAGCCTAGTCCGGGTGCGTGGCAGACAATGTATAAATACATATTCTTTAAATCATGTACTCCTATAGCATTTTCAACATTTTCCCATATCTACATACACAAATGCCTTGATTCTTTTAAATTAGGGCATAATATTCTATTAGATGAGTGTGTGTGTGTGTGTGTGTGTGTGTGTGTGTGTGTGTGTGTGTAATTTAACCATTTCCTTTCCTTATTGGTGAATTCATTTTGTCTTTTCAGTTTGAAAATCTCTGGCCCTTCTAGCTCAAGTCCTGGCTTTATTGTAAATTTAAATTAGTTAATACAATGAACATTATGGAGTGCCTTCTCTCTTCCTGGCATTGTGCAGGGCACTAGGCCCACAAAATACCTGATGCACAGCCTCTTCCCCTGACTTCAGTTACCACAGTCTAACAGGAAGACACACTCATAAAGAGCTTAGAATGTGATCATGCTACAATGGATATATATGTCATAGCATATATGTTATTAATTCTATTTAGGGAAGAGACTTTTAAGTCAGTCTGGAATCAGACTTTAAAAGATAAGAAGGAGATCTCCTAGGGGGCAAGGAAGAGAAGGTCATTCTTTCAAGAAGAGTAACGAGAACAAGTTAGGTCGGCAGGAAAGGGAATGTGATGTACAAAGAACAGACAGTAGCTCAGTGTAATTAGAGTGTATGTTGTCGGGAGAGTGGCTGGAGTTGTCCTGTTTGCTCAGCAGTTATTGCAGGAAACAGTCAACAAATGAATAGAAGGATGTGTGTTCTCTGCCCAACTGGACCCTAACCCACTCGGTGTTGTTCTTTCTGTGCCCTGCAGGGTGCACACAATGTCGCCGGCACACGGAGCTCTTTCTTGAGTTGGTCTGGCCTTTTAAAAACCATTTTGTCTGTTCCTGTACTCTTAACCAAGTCATATCCTCTTTTTGCAGAGTTTAGTCACATCAAGAAATAGAACAGAATTCAACCATGGCCCCAAGAAAGAGAGGTGGACGAGGTATTTCATTCATCTTTTGCTGTTTCCGAAATAGTGATCATCCAGAAATCACCTATCGGCTGCGAAACGATAGCAACTTTGCGCTTCAGACCATGGAGCCAGCATTGCCCATGCCCCCTGTGGAGGAGCTGGATGTCATGTTCAGTGAACTGGTGGTGAGTCCTAGTTTTCTATCCTGGCATTGGTGGGGAGCCAGGGAAGGAGAAGAGGAGAGGATGTGAATGAGTTGGTTTGGTTTGACATGGACTTTTCCTTTTCAGTGAAATGGCCCCCATTCATCTTTATGTCTACACCCTCACGTCAGCACTAAACCTGTGGAGAAGGAAGAGTTAGAAGAGGGTAGTATTACCACATCCAACTGCTTTGCTGGTGCTTTAAGTGGGTGGAGGGATTTAGACCTTCAGTTCTTCAAATATGTGGCAGTATTGCATCTTAAGTTGCCCTTCTTAATTTGTCTCCATCCCAATCCTTAGTCTATAGATGTATGCATATCCTTCATTTACTTCACACCTATCGGGATTCCCTAATGCTCCCCTACCCCCACACCGAATATACAGTATTAATGTATTTTTTTAAAAATTAGTCATACTTCCCATCCTATTGTTGATCCTTTGGTGAAAGACATTATTACTTAAGTATAGCATCATTATTATTTTTTTTTTTTTTTTTTTTTTTTTTGAGACGGAGTTTCGCTCTGTCCCCCAGGCTGGAGTGCAGTGGCTGGATCTCAGCTCACTGCAAGCTCCGCCTCCCGGGTTTACGCCATTCTCCTGCCTCAGCCTCCCGAGTAGCTGGGACTACAGGCGCCCGCCACCTCGCCCGGCTAGATTTTTGTATTTTTTTTTTAGTAGAGACGGGGTTTCACCGTGTTAGGCCAGGATGGTCTCGATCTCCTGACCTCGTGATCCGCCCGTCTCGGCCTCCCAAAGTGCTGGGATTACAGGCTTGAGCCACCGCGCCCGGCCTGCATCATTATTTAGCCTAGTGATAGGATTAGAATAATAACTGTTGCGGGAATCTTTTTATAGATACTATCATATTTTAGAATCAAGTGTACTGAAATGAAGGATGTATCTAGTGCAGGACCCATTCATCAAGAGATGTATGTACATTCTCCAGCTTAGCTTTTCAAGCATCAGTTGGTGTTTCTATTCTGTATTTCAGAAGATATTATGGCATAGTTTAAAGGGAGCTAGCTTAGGAATTAGGAAGACTTCGGTTCAAATCACTGCTCTGACTTTATTTTCATAATTGTAAAAAATCATGTTATTTTTCTGATCCTGTTTTCTGAAGAAAAAAAAACATCATCTTCTAGGTTTGATATAATGTTTCAGTGAGAACAGTACACACTGGGAGTGGCTCAGTGCCTGGCCTTTAAACTTGCTTAATAAATGTTACGTGAATACTGTATCCTGCCTTGATCACCACTGGCATTTTGTAATGGAGTTAGTTCTTCTTTCTTTTTTTTCTTCAACTTTTATTTTAAGTTCTGGGGTACAAGTGCAGGATGTGCAGGTTTGTTACACAGGTGAACATGTGCCATGGTGGTTTGCTGCACAGATCATCCATCCTATCACCTAGGTATTAAGCCCACTATCCATTAGCTGTTCTTCCTGATACTCTCCCCACTCCGCCATCCCCCTGCCCCCTGCCACATGCCCCAGTGTGTGTTGTTTCCCCCCATGTGTCCAACTGTATGATCTTGAATATTTTCCATGTTTAAGGAATCTCTTCCTTCTCTGAATCTCCACTGCATGAATAATTCTGTTGCAGGTGTTAACAAGGAAGTTTGAAATAGAAAGCCAGAACCTGCCCCCCAAAGATCTGACAGTAGTAAAAGGAGATCCATTACGAAGAAGATATGATGGCACCAAAAGAATAATCACAAATTACCTGGGTGTGTAATATGTGTTGTGCGGTGTAGATCAAGGAGGTGAGGAAGGTGGTTAGGGAAGACTTTCTGGAGAAAGTGAACTGTCAGCAGGAATTGAAGGTGAGAAGAAAAGTTGGGGGGATTCATGTTAATGACTGTCTCAGTCATCTTAAACTAGGTTATGCTGTGATAGTAAAACCCCAGTGGTTACAACAGCAGAGGCTTATTGCTTGCTGTGCTGTGTGTCCACTGTGGGTCTCCTGTAGTTTTGCTCCTTCCTGTTTTCTGTCCAATACCCAGGCAGGGTAGAGGAGGAAAGGCAAACCTGGCAAACCACTCATAGGCTCTGAGCTTATGCTTGGAAATAACAGATGTCACTTGTGCCCACATTTCATTGGCCAGTGCAGATCACATGGCCACATCTGAGTTTGCATGTGAGGAGGCATCATTCTTCTGTAGAGACTGGCACCACAAGTCATGTGGCCAAGTCTGAGGTCATGGGGCAGGCAGATGACACATAGTCCTCTTCTAGGGAGGGCAGTGAATCATCTACCAAGATAGCAATCAAGAAGGACAATAATGATGCATTGACAGGCAGGGTTTTATTTCCCACTTAAAATGTTTTAAAACTGAAAGTCTCTGGTTCAAGTTGGTGCTTGGATAAAAAAAGGAAAAAAAAAAAGTCAACCAAAGGACGTAGGTGTTGCTGATAGCTAATGACTGCCCTCAGTGGTAGTGGAGCTGGTAGGCAGAGCTGGCATCCTCAAAGCATTCCAGGTCTACAGTCCTTTCAGTCATATTCTGTCAGTCTCCCAAAAGGAGAGCGAGGAGCCCATATGGTGGCAGCTTCATGTACATCTTGAAGACAGCTCATTGTTCTGTATTCATAAGGGAGAAAATTCCACTGTCTGCCTTATTGATGTCTCTATTCTGTGTGAAAATTGCCTACAGCTGCTAGTTGTGAGAAAGCCAATGCCAAACCAGAACTTTAAGCTGAAACCATTGGAAAACAAATTATCTTGAGGTTTGTATCTGTCCTGGTGAGTGAAGGGTGAATTTTTGTCTACTCTTGACTTCAGGGACTAAGACCACAAATCTATCCAATTGTCAGGGGTGGCCTGGCCAGGAGAGGTAGGCTCAAAGCTGCGGCAAGCCTCTGCCCCAGGTTCTCTTGAGTAGTAGCTGAAGCAGTTCTGCCTCTGGTCTGGTACTAGCAGAGGGAGGCCACATGTGGTGGTGGACAGTGCCCGGACTCTAGAGTCAAACACTTTCCCCGAATGCCCGCTCTGTAGCCTAGGAAATCTTCCTTTAAGATGATTTCTGTTTGAATTTTAATTGTTTACTTACCTATAAAATGGAGATAGTACCATCTTGCTGATAGGGTTGGTATAGAGGTGAAAGAAGATAACCTTTAAAAAGTCTGGCACCTAATAGATGCTTTACACCCCACAGACTAATACTGCAAGAGGGATGAGAGATAATTCTAGTGTCTTCTAGACACAACACTAAGCAAATATTTCAGTTTTTCCTTTTCTTGAAAGTAAATCTGCCCTGGTGTGAGCGGGCCGATGTGGGTCTAACCTATCTGTTAGAAAGCATCTCATCACAGTTAGTTGTTGTAAGCTAGTTTTCTTTGCCTCATCTGATGAGTCACTCATTTGATGTTTTTAAAAGTGATACCAAGTAGATTTCTTTCAGAATTGCTTACTGAAACCGTATTACCTCATTAATAAAGCAAGCCTCACTAGGAGGTCAGCTGTGTAAATCTTTGAAGAAGGTGGGCAGCGTGGAGCACCTTGTTCTCTAGTAGGCTCCCTGCAGTAGGCAGGGGAATCAGAATTAGTCCTACCTCAGGACTTAGCATTGTCTTCCTAGTCTCATCCTGCTTAACTTAACAAAACAAAACAGGCTTATTGAGAAATAATTCACCTATGTAAAGTGTGCAATTCAGTGGCTTTTAGCATATTAATAGAATTGTGCAACCATTGCCAAAATCACTTTCAGCAATCACCCTAGCATGTAACCTCGAAATCCATAAACCATCACTCCTCATTCATGCCTAATCCCAACATCCCCTAACACGTTAATCTTCTTTGTGTCTCTGAGAATTTGCCCACTCTGGATAGCTCATATAAATGGAATTTTACAATATGTGGTCCTCTGTGACTTGCTTCTTTGACTTCACGTAGTGTTTTCAAGATTCACCTTATAGCATGTACCAGTACCTCATTCCTTTTTCTTGCCTAATAACATTCCATTATGTGGATATACCACTTTTTTTTTTTTGGCGGGGGGGGGGACAGAGTCTCATTCTGTTACCCAGGCTGGAGTGCAGTGGTGCAATCTCAGCTCACTGCAACCTCCACTTCCTGGGTTCAAGCAATTCTTTTGCATCAGCCTCCCGAGTAGCTGGGATTACAAGCATGCACCACTGTGCCCAGCTATTTTTGCATTTTTTTTAGGAGATGGGGTTTCATCATGTTGGTCAGGCTGGTCTCGAACTCCTGACCTCATGATCCGCCTGCCTCAGCCTCCCAAAGTGCTGGGATGACTGGTGTGAGCCACTGCGCCTGGCCCCTACCACATTTTTTATATCCATTCATCACTGATGGACATTTGGGCTGTTGCCAGTTTTTGGCCCTTGTGAATAAAGCTACTATAAATATCCATATGTAAGTTTTTGCATAGATACATGTTTTAATTCTTGTGAGTACATATGTAGGAGCGGGATTAACTGGGTCGTATGGCAACACTGTGTTGAACTTTTGAGAAACTTTCAGACTGTTTCAAAGGGACTGCACCATTTTACATCTCCACCAGCAATGTATGCGGGTTCCAGTTTCTCCAGATCTTTGCCAACACTTGTTCTTATTCACCCCCTACCAACTGATAAGCCAACTGCTTTTAAAGCTGTTCTGCAGCTCCTAAAGAACTGAGGACAAAATAACTTGGGAATTGTGTGTGTGTGAGTTGTCAGATAGAATTAAAGTCTCCCTGCTAACAGTTTTTAAGTTATTTGGGATATTTACAAATAAAACTAAGAGTCTGTTCAATCTCTGCTAACCATAAAATTTATACCTTTTGAGAATCAATTCTTTTTTACTTTTTCCTCTCCCTCTCATGTCTACCTCCTCCCCTCTTCCAGTCCTCCTCTTTGCTCTCTGCCTCAGTCAAAATAAAGAAATATAACCAATAGGAGGTTTAACACTCACCTATTAAAATAAGATTCAGTGATATTCCTTTCTACAGATTTTTAAAGGTCTTAAATTATCTCAAGCAACCTATCCGAAGAGTCGTAAGCATGACAACTCTATAAATCATCCTTATTCAAGTAACTTTTTTCATCTCAATATTAGCAATAGACAATTTACCTTGGAATGAACAGAAGAATGAGTCATTAGTCGACTGATGGTTTATTTTGATGTGTGCATATTAAGAGCCTGTCTCTGCCGATCCTGAGGTAACTGGTGAGCAAAACACACATGGTCCTATCCTTGATAATGTTGTAGAGCTGAAGGTCTAGCAGAAGAGAAAAGCAACTAAATGTGCAATCTTTTTCAAAGTGATCAAGTGCTATGGGAGTGCTGCTCAAGCAGTACATTTTGTCTGGGAGGAAGCTTATTCCCTTGCTGGGGAAGGAGGGTGCTGTTCACTCACACCTACCCCCATGATTACCTAACCCAGTGTGAAGGGTCTTGGAAGGCTTCCTGGGGAAAGTGACTTAATGTGAGGCGTGAAAAACAAGAAGGAATCATTCAGGCACAGGCACAGAGGAAAGAAAAGAGTGTTACAGACAGTGAGAACAGCATGTGTAAGTGCTAGAGAGTGAGAGAAGGCATGGAAGGCTCAGGTAACTGAAAGAAGTTCAGTTTAGATGACACATAAAAAACAGGAAGCTACAGGGTTTGGAGATTCTGAGAGACAAGCCTGGGAAAGGTGTGTTGGGGATGATTATATTGTTGACTTAAACATATATATCAAATTCTTCCTTGAACCAGAGAAAGGTGCCTCTTTGCTTACAGATTTTTTTCAGTGAACCAAATATAATGAGGTACATCAAAATATTTTGCTGTCTGGTTAAATTTACAAAAATAACCATGGTTCTGTTCGGTATTTGTGAGGTGTTGGTAAGTTTAATGATAGGTGTCATGTATCCCTGGGTAGATTCTTATCTTAATTCATTTTATGTTGCTGTAAAGAGAATACCTGAGGCTGGGTAATTTATAAAGAAAAAAATTATGACTCATGGTTCTCATGGTTGGAAGGCTCAAGATTGAGCATCTCCATCTGGTGAGGGCCTCAGCCTGTTTCCACTCATGGTGGAGGCGAAGAAGAGCCTGCATGTGCAGATATCAGGTGGCCAGAGAAGCAATGGGGGTGGGGTGGCAGGTGCTAGGTTCCTTTTAACAACCAGCTTTCCAGGGAACTAATGGAGCTAGAACTCAGTAACCCTGAGGGAGGAAATTAATCTATTCTTGAGGGATCTTCTCCCATGACCCAAACGCTTCCCATTAGGCCCCACTTCCAACATTGGGGATCAGATTGCAATATGAGGTTTGGAGGGGAACAAACATCCAAACCATAGCAATTCTGAATGTGTTTTCCTTTGAGCTCAATAGTTGACGTGAGGTGCCTCTTTGTTACAACACGCACCTCCTTTGGCTACTTTAATTTTGAAGTAGAAAAGGACAAAGAGAATTACCAAGAGTCCCCCTGCAATAGACTTCTGCATACCCCAATAATAAGGGTTTCCTACAGAATATTTCATAGCAACAGTGGTATTGGAATTGGGGTGTCTTTCTCACAGTTTGTTTCTATGACCCTCAGCTTTTTTAATGGGTGAAACATGCAAAATGTCCAACTGCTTTTCCTGTGTGAGATTTTAGGTAAGAAATCCAGGTTTAAAACAAGTCTGGTTATTATTCTTGAAGTGTATTGTAGTCAGTCTCACCTCTTACAACACACATATTTGGAATCCATTTCATAGTTTTAGAGGAGAGCTTTCATTTCTAATACGCTACATCACTGTAAATTTATGGCTAGTTGGAAATAATATGCAGTATGAACCCAAGTTTTTCTAAGCCTGAAATGTTTCCAATTCCATTTTATACTATTTACTAGTTAATCTGCCTTCTTTCACATCCAATTCTTAGACTTCCATTTATTAGGCCAGTGGGTCTGATGTTTGAGGATAATAGAGTGCTGTGCCTTCCAGGAAATGTAAAATATTTTAAACTTGTTATGAAATTCATCACTGGTCACAAAACCACCGTTTATACTACCAAGAAAATTTAAAAGGAAAACTAGAATCCCAATGAGAAGGTAGTGATGGTGGATACTGTAGGATGATGATAAGATGTGTTCCATCAAAATATAATCATAAATATAATTACTATAGGCCTATGTTATTAAGTACTGAGGACATTCTCAGGATTAGTCATCAGCATAGAATTTGAGAAATGAAGATAGTAGAAATGAAAGAATTTAGATGATATTATCAGATTTAGATGAATTCACAGTCAAGGTAAGTTGTGCCAAATGAATTCACTTGAGAGCCTACATCAGTAATCTTTTCATTTTTCATATATTCTGAAGTCACTTTGGTATGAAAGGAGCTAGAGGAACCCAAGTTAATCCTAAGGATTTACCAGGGTACACATTTTGTTCTTCTACCAGCCTTGTGAATTGTTACTCCTTTTCTCAGGCTGTCAGCATAATTTCTGTTATGACTGAGGCTTATTTTAAGCTCTCTTAAATAATAAAGTACTTCTGTTGTTACCAAAATCAATGAAAATTTCAACAATTTTTATCTTTTTATTTTTAAAACTTGCCTTATATGTGAAGACCATGACTAACAATAGAAAGTAACCTACAGGAGCTATTCAGTTCCCAGTCCCCAAGAAAGATGAAAAAATTGCATAGTAGGAACATTCCATTTTAAACTGATAGAAGGAAAAAAATACTGGTTGTAAAGAGTCGTAGTTTTAATCTATTGTTTATTAGAGTGTAAAGGATTGCTCTGTAATTACGCAGAGAAAATTGGACCATATAAGACTTCAAAGATATATGTCTACAGTAGTGTCAAAGTATTCAGTTATCTGGAAGCCAAAGTTCAGAATCTAATGAGAGAATTGATATTAAAATTGTTCTGTTTCCATGAGATTAAAAATTGGTTTTATTTGACAAACCTATAAAGCTTAAAAAGAGAAAATTTTTGTTTAGCTAAAGGAAATAATCAGTTGACAGAGAATTAAAATATATTGGCCGGGTGCAGTGACTGGCAGGGCACAGTGGCTCACACCTGTAATCCCAGAACTTTGGGAGACTGAGGCAGGCAGATCACTTTGAGGCCAGGAGTTCGAGACCAGCTTGGCCAACATGGTGAAACCCCATCTTTACTATTAATAAAATTAGCCAGACATGGTGGCGCATGCTTGTAACCCCAGCTACTCAGGAGGCTGAGACACGAGAATTGCTTGAACCTTGGGAGTCGGAGGTTGCAGTGATCCGAGATTGGGCCACTGCACTCCAGCCTGGGCAGCAGAGCAAGACTGCCTCAAAAAAAATATATATATATATATGTATACACACACACACATATATATATGTATGTATATATGTATATGTGTGTGTATATATATGTATGTACATATGTAGGAGAGAGAGAGGGAGGGAGGGAGAAAGATCTTCCTTTGACAGTGGGGCATTTCTTGCTGACTTTGGTGCCATAAGAAAATGCTCAGAATAGTATGAAGATATGCTGTATGTCACAAACAAAAGTTGGAATGTAGATATGGGCTTAAATGTGTGCAGTGCTAAAATTCCTATGGAGTAAATGTGAACTGCTGCCAAGATACAGTCAATTTAAAAGTGATGGAAAATGATCTCATATCTAGGACTTGATCAGTTATTTTGGCCCTGAGAACAACTGATGGTTTATGATATAGGCTGATGTTGACATAAGTGGTTTTGCTTGCTGATATCTGCTGTACTTCTGAATAGAACTTTGCTTTGTTCCTAAAACAGTAGGGTTGGCAGTAGACTCTGATTTCAGTGGCATTATACATTTCTTTGTACCGGTTGAAGTCCCCTCTGCTTAGAGACAGTAAGATGGTAAAAATGATTGCTTAAGTTTCCTTCTAATCCTCTGATTCATTAAACACATCCAGTAAAGCTTAAGGTACAACCATAAATCCATTTTGTTCCTTCTAATTCTAAATTTATATTTTATCTTACCAAGATCATTGTAAATATCCTTTCCTACAGGCTGTTAAATTTGGACTTTGACTTCATATTATTTTGGTACCATTTCAACTATTTATTTCTGGATGCTTCGTCTATCTTAATGTTAGATCAAGGAGACTGAAATGAGTGGGCATGAAGAGATGGAGGAAAGAAACATGAAAACGTTGTATTTAAATAGAAATACGGTACTATAAAACCATCTCTGAATTAATAATGCTGTTGACAAAATGGCTATGGATCCTCTTGGTCCTGATGATTTTCATTAAAATGAATCCCAAAGAGACCCTGAATAGTATGGACCTACTTAGCTTTTGGCTATAATTTAAAATCTGACTATTTAACTTAGTCCTTATACTACCATGTGCAAATTATACAAAGTTGATATAGTATACTGACATTCCCATTCTCTATATGTCCTCATATAAGCCAATATAAGTGTCAAAAGGCTGAAGGAATAATTTGATCTTCATAAGTAGTGTGGTTTAGGTAAGCTTTTAAACGTAATTTTAAAAATGTATTTGAGCAATGGCTGGAAGGATCTGGTAGTTTGTGCAATTAACTGTACATAAGAATATATCTTGATGCTCTGGGAATTATCTAGTCACCATCGTTTGCTCTCAGAAAACACATGTGACATGGCCTTTAGGAGGTAATTGCTCAATACCATGGATGGTGTTTTTCAGATCTGAACTGTCCTTGAATATTTTTACTCGCTGTGTCTGGAATCCTCCCCACCCCAACCTTCAATTCCCAGAATTCTTCTGGAATTTCAAGCTGTTCTTGGTGCGTGTTACAAGAGCTCATTGACCAGCTATATCTTTTAGTTACAATTTTCTGGCTTATGGGTGAAGAGCTAGAAGTTTTGTTCCTTGGCAAACCAGATTCCTAAAAAAGTTGCAATATTTTTCTTATGTTCAGTTTTAAATGAATTTGTTGGCAAGATCTGAAAGCTGCTAGCTGTTTATTTCATTACTCAGTGCAATATTTAAGAACTAAATTAAACCAATAACTGAAAACTCAGAATATATATGACATGTATATATATATTTGATATATATATTTATGTTATATATATAATATGTATATGACTTGTTTTCAGGAAAAATGGGCATTTCTTGGATGTAGAAGGAAAAGTCAGAATCTTTTGCCATCTTTTCAACAATCAGATAGTTTTTTTTCTCATATGAATAACTCATTGTGTTAATCCACTATATATATGCACCTTTGCACCTTCAGAGAGCAGAATGGATCGGGTGTTATATCTGACTTTCTCACGCTCAGGATCCTGGGGGCCTAGGGCAGTGCTTGATTCAGAGTAGGTGCTCAATGAATGTTTTGCGCCTGAATGAATGGACGCATAACTAATTACGGAAACATAACACATGAGATGCATAATAAGTATTTGAGTGAATGTATGCATGCATGCATGAATTAATAACTGCTAAATCCTGCAGCAGTTGGGTTTGTATTTTAATATTCTCATAGTGGTGATAAGTTTGGGCTGGTGTTATACTCTGCCTGCACCCTATCCACCTGCTGTCATCCTGTTTTACGCTTCCTTCTCATTAAAATGTTAGTTACAATGGGGACACCAAAGTGGCTGGCATGAAAGTTAGCAGATTAAAAGGATAAGGGTGATAATGTTTAAGAAATATTCTTTCTCTTTAAAAGTCTCTCTACTGTATATTATGTGGTAAAATAAATAGCTCCAGTGTGGGAAGACTTCTTGTGGTAGATTGTCTTTTGACCCAATTAAAGCTTTAAAGTGTCAGATGAGCAGCCAAACAAGCCTCTTGAGGGTGTGGGAGGGCCCTGGGCCGGCAAGAGCAGTACTGGTGCTATCGAAGGAGGTGGCCATGTGTGGAACTTGGCTTCATGGCTGGTTGCCCATGGGGACTTAGGGTGCCTTTCTTGTCTGTCACTTTACAGCTGGTGCTATATCCCCAGTGATGAAGTACTTCCATTCAATTAGGAAAACACTGCTTAGAAATTCTCTCTTTCAGGAACAACAGACACTGGGGCCCATCAGAGGGTGGAGGGTGGGAGGAGGGAGAGGATCAGAAAAAAATAGCTATAGGTACTAGGTTTAATAGCTGGGTAATGAAATAATCTGCACAGCAAACCCCTTTAACACAAGTTTACCTATACAACAAACCTGCATATGTACCCCTGAACTTAAAAGTTTTTAAAAAATTTAGTAAGACTTGTCAGCTGAAGTTGTACTAGATTATAGGTGTAAATACTGGAAATTCGGGTGGATATTGGGAGATGATTCTAACATGTTTAGAAGCAAGTTTATTTTAGATTACCAGAAAACTGCTGGTGATGCAGACTATTAAAACTTAAAGTCACTCTAATGAGTTTCTAGTTGAACAGTAAAAAAGCTGAACAAAAAGCCTATGTGTTTAGCTGCAGACTTTGTCTAGCCAACTGAATATAGTTTGCATTGCTTGCTATTAAGAGAAAAAAGGAAATAGTGTAAAACACTTAACTGCTGGTAGTAAGAAACTAGAAATTATTTCTATTAGTCAGCCTTTGCTTGCAGTGTTTCTCACTTCTTATTATGTATCGAATGAAAACATGTCTATCAGACACAGAGAATATTACTGTGTAGGTGGTGGTGAGTCATATTGTGGTATTTCATGTAATGACTAAGAATATTGGCAGAAATTTTGCAGGCTGAAAACCTCCAAGGTTTGTTCTCTGTGTTTACCAATCCCTTTTAGGGCTTAAAGCTCTCTCTTGTTTTCCATTTCTGTTTTTCCTGACTGGTTAGGAGCAGGTAATAATTCACTGAATGCACCTCTATGGAAACTGACAAAAATCTTATCTAGCTTTCAGATTTCTAACCACCATCATACTAAAATATTATTCTCAGGGTCATTGTGGTTAAATTTTAAGTGCTTCGTTGGCAATTCATGACTGCCAGATGAGATGGTCATTTGCTGTAATGGGGCTGGATGTGTATATATTTAATGAATTATCATAGCTTTATAGTACATTTTCCCCATGCATTTTATTAAAATGTTTTCTGTTTGTTTGCTGCCAAAGCATCACCCTTCAATCTGCCATTAACTTCTTCCTCTTGATGTTGTACTTATCACCATGTCATGTGTCTTTAGGTCACAGCTTCTTCCCCTTGATGATGTACTATCACCACATCATGTGACTTGAGGTCTGCCCAGGTGCCTCTCCAGGGGCTTAACTTATTTCTGGTAGTGTTGAGTTGTGGGGTGGGAGGAGAGAGTTAAACTCAGAAAAGGCACTGCTAATGTTGAGTGTATCCTTGAAATGAACAGGAGGCTTGCAGCCTGCTGGACTTGTGGGAAACCCTTTCTGGGTGGAGTTAGGATAGGTGAATTGGGCCTGTTTATTCTGGACAAATATCTGAGGTATCTAATTTGAAAAGTACAAGTTAGACTTGTCTGAGTAAGAAAATGGTTGGTAATTCTGTGAACTCTGTACATTGAGTCAGATGGACAGGTACCTTATCAAGGACCATTAAAAAGCAAAACAAAAGAAAAAACAAAAAACAAAACCCCCAAACACAACCACATACAAATAGCGAGTTGATTGGCAGGCTAACCTCAAGGGCCTGTCTTAGCTTCTTTCTCTCGTTTTTCTTAGTCCTCCCGCCCATTCCCCCACCTCAAGCATTATTTGAATGTCCTCAGACCTTCTCTAAATATATATTTGTATGTATGGAAAGAGTTAGTTAACTTATTAGAAATAGATATCCTGAATTTCTTGGTGACTTCTCTTATTAGCCAAGAACTTGTATGTTATCTCATTGAAATCTAATGATTAGGTAGATTTTCAAATAATAAATGCTTTACATATTGCTTTAGAGGTTTTATAAATGATCCCATATTTCAGTTTAGCTAAAATGTCTGAAAAGAGCTTTTTGTTCCAGAGTGTTAGTCTTTCAACTCATTCAAGACCCTTGTTGTATATTATTTCAAAATTCCTTCCCTTGCTTTATCTAGCAAATCAATCCATTTCCTTCGATTGATTTGTACCATGCCAATTGTTTTCTGATTTATGTAGGTTTCTCTATAGAACTGCCTGCTTATTCTACAGTGTGGAATTGGTGAGGTTTCTTTGTACATAATGCACTTTGTTACGGATGAAGCCTAGAACTTTAGTTCCCACAGCTGGGCTTCCCTCAGAGGTCCTTTCTTCTTAATAATGAAAAAAATCTTTTCTCCAAAATATTATAAATATGTAAAACATATAAATATATAAAAGCATAATTAATATCATCTCCAAGAAGAAAAGCCTTTTAATCTGTTGGTTTTAGTTTTTGAGAAACTGAAACTTTCTCTGGAGACACATGATGTTTGATGCAAAGGTTTCTCCTTTTACCGCTTGCTAAATCATTTTCCTTTGACTTTTAAAACTCTATCCATAGAGAATAACATGAAAAAAAATTCTGTGACCAATGAAAGGAGCTAGGCCACCCAAGTCTAAGATGTAGTAGGATCTAGATTCTATACTCAACGAAGGTACTTCCTGGGGTTTGAGTAGTTACATCTGTTTGTAGTCATAGTGAAAAACATGGCTGTTAACTCACAGATGAACTGGTACAGTAGTCCTCCCTTACCAGCAGGGGATATGGTCCATCTAAAACCCTCCCCTCCCCTGTGGATGCCTGAAACCACACATAGTACTGAACTCTATATATACTATGTTTTTTTCCTATACATACATATCTATGTTAAACTTTAATTTATAAATTAGGCATAGTAAGGGATTAACAACAATAACTAATAATAAAATAGAATAGTTGTAACAATAGGTTGTAATAAACGTTAATGTGAATGTGGTCTCCTCCTCTCTTAAAATATCTTACTGTACTCACCCTTCTTTTGGTGATGATGTGAAATGATAAAATGCCTGTGTGATCAGATGAAGTGAGGTGAATGACATAGGCATCAAGAGGTAGTGTTAGCCTACTACTGACCTTGAGATGAAGTGTCAAGAGGAGGATCATCTGCTGCAGGTGAACCTGGATCTTCGAACCATGAGGATGCTAATGGTTAGATATTCATGACTAACGAGCAAGGAATGTATACAGCCTGAATATGCTGGATGAAGGGTGATTCATGGCCTGTGCAGGACCACATGAGATTTCATCACAATACCCAGAATGGCACACAGTTTTAAACTTAGGAATTTTTTATTTCTGGAATTTTTTTTTTTTTTTTTTTTTTTTTTTTAGAATTCTTAATTTATACTTTTGGACCTCAGTTGGCTGGAGGTAACTGAAATGGCAGAAAGCGAATTCAGAATTTAGAGAATAAGAGAGCACTACTATACTCTTCTGTAGTGCCAGTATTGGGGGGGAAAACAGAGAAAACTGAAAAGGTTCTTAAGGACTTCTTGTTAATATTAACATATCACTTAATTACTAAGGGACCTTGGGGGAAACATTGCCTGTCACTTGGCCTAAATGGAATACACACTAATAGAATTTATGTAACTTTCAAAGAAAGGATAAGGATATTTTAAGGAAGTGATCTTTGATTTCAAAGGAATGCTGTGTCTGAAATTGTAACACTTCCCAGATTGAGCTACTTACTTTAAAAGGGGTACAGTTTTCTTTCCTCCTTCTTCATATACTTCTTTCCAAATCAGTTTCTCTTTTAAACCAACTCCTTGGTTTATCTAATGTTCAAACAGAATTTTCTTTTCTTACTATCTATACAAGGCTGTATTTTTTCTACTTTGTCTACATAGAATGTTTTGTTTGTTTTCCTGGGGCTCCAACAAGCAGGCTTGATTTTTTTTTTTTTTTTTTTTTGGACAGCTTTATTGAGGAATAATTTATATGTTATAGAATTCACCTCTTGTAATTGTACAGTTTGAGTTTTAATAAATGTTTATAGTTGTTAACTATCACCGCCATAGTTTAGAACACTTCCAGCACCCCATCTCCCCTTGTGCCCGTTTGCTGTCATCTCTGCCCTTGCTGTAGCCCCAATCATCTGCTTTCTGCCTCTATGCATCTGCTTTTTCTAAGAAATTCATGTAAAGAGATACTATTGAGATATAGTGATACTAATTGCTTTATTCTTCATGAATGCTTCCTTTAGTATTTAATTATCAAAATGTAAAATCTCCTGAAATATTACCTTGAAGTAATTTGAAGAATGATTTTCAAATTGTTTCATATCCATTATTTTTTTCTTCTCCCATCAACTTTGCTTTCATTGCCCTCCTTACCTGGCAACCTATCTAAATGAATATGCATAGTTAGAAGAGACGAGGCAAAAACAATCCAGCTGTTTTGTAACTAAAGAAATACTGGGTGTTATCCAGAAGAAGGGTCTTTGAGAGGGACTGGAGATTCAAACATAGAAGCTAAAACTAAAACCGTACAGCTTCCAGAAAAAAACATACAATTTTTTTTTAACCTGTAAGGTATAGAATTTCTTAGAGAAGATTTACAATCATTAACTATATTTTAAAAATGGATAAATTAGACTTCATTAAAATTAAAAAAAACACGTGGTGATCAAAATACATCATTAACAAAATGAGAAAGCAAGCCACAGGCTAGGAGAAATATTCTCAATATATACCTCTAACAAAGGACATGTTTCCAGGATATATAAAGACTTCCTTTAAATCAGTAAAAATAAGACAAGCAACTCAATAAAAATGGGCAAAAGATTCGAACAGATATTTCACAAAGAATATGTATGAATGGCCAGTAAACATGTGAAAAGTTATGTTAACACCAGTTGTCATTAGGAAAATGTAAACTAAAACTACATTGAGATCATACTTAACAGAAACTAGAAGAGCTAAAATTTAAAAAAAGCAGCACCAAATGTTGATGAGAATGTGGAGTATCTGGAACTGCCATGTATTGTTGACATGAGTATAAGATGGTACCACTAGATTCTGAGGTGTTAAGTGTTACAACCTCTTCAGTGTATACCTTTGCCAAACTCAGAAACTGTATACTTAACATTTGTACATTTCATTGTATGTGCATTTTACTTCAAATAATAGGCTTTAATCTTTAAAATGCACTGGGCATGTGCCGTGGCCCATGCCTGTAATCTCAGCACTTTGAGAGGGTGAGGCTGGAGGATGGCTTGAGCACAGGAGGTCAAGGGTACAGTGAACTGTGATCACACCACTGCACTCCAGCCTGGATGACAGAGAGAGACCCTATCTCTAAACAATAAAGTAATCAAGTAATCATCACTATATCTTACAATATCCCTTCCCTTCCTCCTTCCCAGCTTCCCCAGCTTCTCTACTTTCTGCACACCTTCCTTTTTTTTTTTTTTTTTTTTTTTTTTTCCATTTCTGCTATGTCAGATTGCTTTAGGTACTGGCAACTAATGCAAAGATGAATAGAACAAATTGAGTTCATGTCTGTTGGGAATGAGTTCACAATGAGAGTCAGATATACCAATAACATAGCTATAGCAATGTGATAAATGCCACAAAGCACAGAGGAGCTGCTCATCCCCAGAAAGGCAGGATAGGCTACCTGGGGGGAATAGCTGATGCCCTGTAAAAGATTGGATGAATAGGATTGCCTCTTAGACATGGTGGGAAGGGCTCCTTGAAAAAGGGGAACAGCATGTGCAAACTTTCAGAAGTTGGTAACTTGTGATCAGAGGTACTCGTTTTAAGTGCTATCATGTTTTTCTAAGAAAAAGGGAATGAGTTACTATTTTTTTTTATTTTCTCTCCTCCTCTCCTCTTTCCCTCTCTTCCCTGTTTCCTATTAGCCATTCAGAATGCAAATATAACCTGTCACCTTCCCCTCACCAGACATTTCCTGCAGGACGAGTTCTTCTTACTTTCTGTCCCAAGACAGATTTCTCCGCAAGAGTTGACAGTCGACTTGCAAACCAAAACACACCCGCTATGGAATGTTCACCTCTAGGGAATAGCCTTAGATCTTTCACCCTCTGGGGATTGCCTCGGGACTTTCATCTACCAGGTGGACATATCAAAAGCATGCCGGCTTGGCCACTTTTAGAACTTAATTCTGCTCAGAAAGGCATCAACTCAACTGTTCAGTAGATAAGACACCAGGCTAGCAGGGGGACCCCTTGCCCTTGCTCACTACCCCCTTACCTTATAAAGGTGTCCGCTTTCTGCTCCAAAGGTGAAGTGGCATATTTAAAGCCAGGATGCTTTGTGCCCCTTCCCCAAGCTAGCTACGGAGTAAATTCACTTGCCTTCTATGAGACCTCACTCTTGTTAATTGGACTTTACATGCAGTGAGCAATTAACCTGCTTTTCGGATACACTAGAAGGTGCTGCTGTTGGAGGAGGAGGAGGGGAGGTGGGAAGTTCAGCAAAAGCCGTGAAGGGGCCTTTACCTGCTAAGGAATTTGGACTTTATCTTGAAAAGAATGGGAACCTGTAAAGCTTTCTATCATCATGTCTTCCTAACTAGATTATAAATTCCTTGAAATCAGGATCTGTTATTCATCTTTGTATTCTTTATAATGTCTGGCTCTGGTCCTGGAATGGGTAGGACAGTGAGTAAGTGTTGATTGATCTCATAAGGCTGTGATAGTCTCTTAAAGTGTTACATGCTTGATTCAGCCGTATTATGAAATCAAAATGAGTCAAAGCAGAGATACTTTTGGAATGGAGGGGTAGGGGTCTTATTCTTACATCCTGGTCATTGTGCCTAGGTTCTCCCAGTTATTGTCAAATTTAATCTGTGTCACTCTCCTCACTCAGAATCCACCAATCCAGATTGCTCTTAGGATAAAGAATTAAGTCCACAGTGGCTTTCAAGGCTACTGTTCATTGTCTGCAGTGCTTTCTACCTCTTTACTTCCTATTTACCTCTAAGCTCTGTACATTTCCTGGGGAAACTCTTCACTGTCCCACCTTTCCCCATAACAAGTGGGTTCTCAGAACTAAACTTAGTGTGTAACGTGTTCCCTCATAATGAAATTTTCTGTAAAAAACCCTCATTGCTTCCCTGATTGTTCATTGTGTTGATCATTCTTGAGTTAGTGTGACTATTTGCTTTCCCCTCTGTCTGAATGAGGATTGAGCTCCATGATATTTTTTTGAATCCTGCACCTATTGCAGTGCCTGGAATTTAACAGATAGATACTCAACAACATTTTTTTTGATAGATGACTATCAGGAATATATGACTATTCTGTCTTTAGATGAAGAAATTGAAGTTCAGAGGCTGAGTCACTTGTGCAAGGTTACATAAGCCATAAAGCCAGATGTGGAACTTAGGAATATCTGACAACAAACCCCCACTCTTTTTGCTAAGAGACACTCAGTAAATGGATGCATTTTCATGTTTGTATCAGTGTCGTGATTTTACCTACCTGTGTTGACAGAATGAACAGTGTGGTGGTTAAGAACACAGGCTGTGTAACCAGACAGTCTAGACTCGAGTTCTTCCTCCACTGTTTACCAGCTTTGTTGCCTTGAGCAAGCTACTTAATCCACTCTGACTCAGTTTTCTAGAAAATCATATAATAATATGACCTACTTTATAGGATTGTTGTAAGGATACAGTATATTAATCAATATAAAACACTACTATTTAGAAAATAGAAAGTGCTCAATAATTGTTAGATATTACTGTTAGCAGTACCCATTTATTCCTTTCCATTTTCTTACTGTAATCAAAAATTATATGCAGAGACCCTACAGTAACTTTTTTTTTTGCTCAATGAAAATTATCTTCTTGCATGAAATCACCTGCCCCTAATTCCTAGTTTGTATGTGTTCTTTCAATTCACAATTGGTCATTTCTGCATCTCAGCAGAAGCAGAAGTTATCTACCTGTAACAGCAAAACATAGTTATATTAAAACCCTTCGCTTTGGGAGGCCGAGACGGGCAGATCACGAGGTCAGGAGATCGAGACCATCCCAGCTAACACGGTGAAACCCTGTCTCTACTAAAAAATACAAAAAAACTAGCCAGGCGAGGTGACAGGCGCCTGTAGTCCCAACTACTCGGGAGGCTGAGGCAGGAGAATGGCGTAAACCCAGGAGGCGGAGCTTGCAGTGAGCCGAGATCCGGCCACTGCACTCCAGCCACGGCAACAGAGCGTGAGACTCCGTCTCAAAAAAAAAAAAAAAAAAAACCCTTTGCTTTGAATGTCTAGGTTTTAGGAATCACATGTTTCTTCACACCTCTGCTCAGTTAACAAAAACTGTGCTATAGTGTAGTAAAGGATACACTACTAATAGTACAGTTCTCTCTCACACAAACCAAACGTTACCCCCAAACTAAGCAAGTTACTATTAGCTGTTTGAATAATTGACCTGATTGTTGAGAAGTGATTTATGTCACCATTATTTTCCCATTCATCAATAGTTAAGAGCAGGTATGAATAACAGGAAATTAAAAAGGAAGAAAAATAATTACTTCACATATATAATAGCTGTGTGCCAAAATTCTAACATTTTTAACATGTTCCCTCATAATGGAATTTTCTGTAAAAATCCCTCATTACTTCTCTGGTTGTTCATTGTGTTTAAATTCTTAATAGCTAGTTTTTGTGGTTAGGGAGTAATACTGTCTGTGTGTTTTAGTGACATAACTGTTTACCTTGCCCTTGAAAGTAGCAATTGATTTGTGTTTAAATGATGAAATAACAACAGTACAGTTGCCACCTCTGTGTCAGGCATTACTGCATGCTTAGTTGATTTTGCCAATCCTCACAACAGCCTTGCAAGAGAAATGATGTACCTCTCCTGGAGATGTACAGGATGTAGAGGCTTAAAAAGATCATGAACTTCCCAAGGGAACTAGCATATTTTAGGCCATAGCTAGGCACTGGAGGTGTGGGTGTTAACAAGATACTGTGTAAGGTGATAACTAGAAGCAAGCCTGGCAAAGTCAGTTGGGGTTATAAATGGAAGACTTCAAAGGCAGGCTGAGGAGTGGAGAATTAATTTGGTAGGCAATGTGGAACTAATAAAGTTTTTTGAACTGGGAGCTCAAAACAGCACAGGTGCTCCCTTTTTAAGGCAGTGGTTCTAAAATGTGGTCTTAGGACCAGCAGCAACACCTGGAAACTTACTGAAAATGCAATTTCTTGTACCTTTTCCTCCCTGTTCAATCCTAAATGCTGGATGATAAGTGATTTAAGGAACCTTCCTGGTGATTCTGATGCTTGCTCATGTTTGAAAACCACTTCTTTAGGAGAAATCTGCCCATGTTTAGCAGGAAGGATTGGAAAGACAAAGAGGAACACTGGGAGGCTGTAGCCAGAAGCCAAGGAGAAGTTATTAGGACATAAGTGTTGGTGGTTTCAGTGAGAATGAAATGAAGGGAAAATCAAAGGGGAAAAAATGAGGTTTTTCAAGGAAGGAATAACAGGACTTGATGACTAAATAGAGGTAGGAATATGAGATGTGAAGTCAGTATCCTAAGCCTACATGTCCGTGAGTATTATAGAACTGCAGATATATACAAGAGCCATTCAGAGGGGGACTTTTAAAATATTCCTTGGAGATCTAAATCTTACTGTGTTTCATTTACATATTTTATTGAAATGGCTAAAATGTAGACTTTCAGAATCTGATGGCAAGGAAGCTCATTTGGATACAAGAGAAGGTTGAAACCCAATCCAAGGAAAATAGTCAAATGATCCTGGAGTTGAAAGATGAAATAACCATTTTTAAGAAAGAACCAAACTGAACTTCTGGAAATGAAAAAATCACTACAGGAATTTCAAAATACAATTGGAAGCATTAACAACAGAATAGACCAATTTGAGGAAGGAATCTCAGAGCTTGAATACCATTCCTTCAAAGTAACACAGGCAGACAAAAATAAAAAAGAATGAAAGAATGTAAAAAAAAGAATGAAACCTCAAAGATATGGGATTATGTGAATGCCTATATTTATTGGCATTTCAGAAAGAAAGAGAGATCAAGCTACTTGGAAAATATATTTGAGGATATAGGCAACAAAAATTTCCCCAGACTCACTAGAGGGGTTGACATGCAAATTCAAGAAATTCAGAGAACTTGTATGAGAAACTATGCAAGGTAACCATCCCTAAGACACATAGTCATCAGATTCTCCAAGGTCAATGCAAAAGAAAAAATCTTAAAGGCAGCAAGAGAGAAGGGGAAGGTCACTTACAAAGAGAACCCCATCAGGCTAACAGTGGACCTTTCAGGAGAAACCTTATAAGCCAGAAGAGATTCAGGGACTATTTTCAATATCCTTAAAGAAAAGAAATTCCAACTAAAAATTTCATATCCTGCCAAACTAAGCTTCGTAAAGTGAAGGAGAAACAAAATCCTTTTCAGACAGGCAAATGCTAAGGGAACTCATTACAATTAGACCTGCCTTACAAGATCTCCTAAAGGGAGTGCTAAATATGGAAATAAAAGAACAATACCTGCCATGATAATGAAGTCTACATACGCACATACAATCAAGTCTACATAACAACCAGCTAACAGCACAATGAAAGGATAAAATCCTCACATATTAATATGGATTCTGAATGTAGACAGGCTAAATGTACCACTCAAAAGGCATGGAGTAGCACTTTGGATAAAGAAGCGAGACCCACTGTCTGCTGCCTTCAAGAGACCCATCTCACAAGTATTGGTGCTGATAGGCTCAAAGTAAAAGAAGTGTCAGGAAAGTGGAAAACAAAAAAGAACAGGGGTTGCTATTCTTGTATCTGATAAAACAGATTTTAAACCAACAATGATCAAAAAGGACAAAGTCATTAACATAGTAATAAAAGGCCCAATCCAACAAGAAGACTTAACTATCCTGAATATATACATACCCAATATTGGAGCACCCAGATTCATAAAACAGGATTTTAGAGACCTACAAAGAGATTTAGAGAACCAAACAGTGATACTAGGGGACTTCAATACCCTACCAACAGTGTTAAACAGATCATTGAGGCAGAAAACTAACAGATATTCTAGACTTAAACTCAGTGCTTGGGCAATTGGACCTAATAGACATCTACAGAACACTCCACCCAGCAACAACAGAATATATATTCTGCTCATCTCACATGACACATACTCTTAAGATGAACGGCATGTTCAGCTATCAAACAAAATCTCAACAAATTCAGAAAAATCAAAATCATACCAGTCACACTCTTTGACCACAGTGCAATAAAAATGGAAATCAATACCAAGAAGATTTATCGAAACCATAAAAACACATGGAAGTTAAACAACCTACTCCTGAAAGACTTTTTGATAAAGAATGAAATTAAGGCAAAAATCTTTAAAAATCCTTGAAATTAATGACAACAAAGACAAAATATACTAGAATTTTTGGGACAGCGCTAAAGCAGTGTTAAGAAGAAAATCTGTTGTGCTAAACGCCTACATCAAAAAGTTAGATCTCAAGTTAACCTAATGATGCACCTACAGGAACTAGAAAAACAAGAGCAAGCCAACTCCAAAGCTAGCAGAAGAAAAGAAATTACCAAAATCAGAGCTGAACTGAATGAAATTGAGATGTGAAAATTCATACAAAAAAATCAACAAAGCCAAAAGTTGATTCTTGGAAAGATTAAACAAGATTTATAGACTGCTAGCTAGATTAATAAAGGAAAAAGCAGAGAAAATCCAAATAAACACAATCAGAAACAACAAAGGTAACATTACAACTGACCCCCATGGAAACAAACAAAAAAGTCCTTAGAGACTGTTACAAACACCTCTGTGCACAAAGAAATGGATACATTCCTAGAAACACACAGCCTCCCAAGATTGAACCAGGAAGAAATTTAAATCATGAACAGACCAATAATGAGTTCTGAAATTAAATCAGTAATACAAAAAAATACCTACTGACCAAACAAAAACAGCCCTGGACTAGATAGATTCACAGCTGAATTCTACCAGATATATGAAGAAGAGCTAGTACCAATCCTACTGAAATTATTCCAAAAATTCAAGGCGGAGGGACTCCTCCCTAACTCTCTGAAACCAGCATCACCCTAATACCAAAGACTGGCAGAGACACAAGAAAAAAAAGGAAACTTCAGGTTAATATCTCTGATGAACATAGATGCGAGAATCCTCAGCAAAGTACTAGCAAACCAAATCCAGCAGCACATCAAAAAGTTAATTCAAGGCTGGGTGCGGTGGCTCAAGCCTGTAATCCCAGCACTTTGGGAGGCCGAGACGGGCGGATCACGAGGTCAGGAGATCGAGACCATCCTGGCTAACATGGTGAAACCCCGTCTCTACTAAAAAATACAAAAAACTAGCCAGGCGAGGTGGCGGGCGCTTGTAGTCCCAGCTACTTGGGAGGCTGAGGCAGGAGAATGGTGTAAACCTGGGAGGCGGAGCTTGCAATGAGCTGAGATCCGGCCATTGCACTCCAGCCTGGGCGACAGAGCCAGACTCCGTCTCAAAAAAAAAAAAAAAAAAAAAAAAAAAAAGTTAATTCACCACAATCAAGTAGGCTTTATTCCTGGTATACAAAGTTGGTCTAACATATGCCAATCAATAAATGTGATTCACCACATAAACAATAATAAAAACCTTATGATCGTCTCTATAGATGCAGAAGAGGCCTTTGATAAAATTCAGCATCCCTTCATGTTAAAAAATCCTCAACAAATTAGGCTTCAAAGGAACACACCTCAAAATAGCAAGAGCCATCTATGACACACCCACAGCCAGCATCATACTGAATGGACAAAAGCTGGAAGCCTTCCGTTTGAGAACTGGAATAAGACAAGAATGCCCATTCTCACCACTTCTGTGCAACATGCTACTGGAATTGCTAGCCAGAGCAAATAAACAAGAGAAAGAAATAAAAGGCATCAAAATAAGAGAGGAAGTCAAACTGTCTCTCTTTATGATATGTTTCTATACCTAGAAAACCCCATAGACTCTGCCAGAAGGTTTCTAGAACTGATAAACAACTTTAGTACAGTTACAGTATGCAAAACCAATGTGAAAAAATCAGTAGCATTTCTATACACCAATAACATTCAAGTTCAGACCTACATAAAGAACAAAATTCCACATACAATAGCTTCAAAAAGAATAAAATGCCTCGGAATATGCTTATCAAGGGAGTGAAAGATCTCTACAATGAGAATTACACCGCAGAAAGAAATCAGAGCCAACATAAACAAATGGAAAAACATTCCATGCTCATGGATAGGAAGAATCAATATTGTTAAAATGACCATACTGCCCAAAGCAATTTACAGAGTCAATGCTATTCCTGTCAAACTGCCAATGTCATTTTTCACAGAATTAGAAAAAAGTAACCTAAAATTCGTATAGAACCAGAAAGGAGCATGGACCATCAAAGCAATCCTAAGCAAAAGGAACAAAGCCAGAGACATCACACCAGCCAACTTCAAACTATACAGCAAGGCTACAAAAACCAAAACATCATGGTACTGGTACAAAAACAGACACATAAACCAATGGAACAGCCTGGAGAACCCAGAAATGAAGCCACACACCTGCAACCACCTGAGCTCTAACAAAGTTGACAATAACAAACAGTAGAGAAAAGACATCCTGTTCAATAAACGGTGGTAGGATAACTGGCTAGCCATAGGCAGAAGATTGAAACTGGACCCCTTTCTTTCACATAAGGAAAAATTAACTCAAGATAGATTAAAGACTTAACTGTAAGACCTAAAACAATAAAAACCCTAGAGGAAAACCTAGGAAATACAATTCTGCACATCAGCTTTGGCAAAGAATTTCTGACTAAGTCTCTAAAAGAAATGGGAACAAAAGCAGAAATTGACAAGTGGGACTTGATTAAACAGTTTCTCCACAGCAAAAGAAACTATCAAGAGAGTAAATAGACACCCTACAAAATGAGAGAAAATATTTGCAAAGCATGCATCTGACAAAGGTCTAATATCCAGAATCTGTAAGAAATCAGCAAGCAAAAAACAACCCAATGAAAAAATGTGCAAAAGACATTAAGAGACACGTCTGAAAAGAAAACATGCATGCAGCCAATATGAAAAAATGCTAATCACTGTACTACTCTGTTTTCACACTGCTGCAAAGAACTACCTGAGACTGGGCAATATACTAAGGAAAGAGGTTTAATTGACTCACAGTTCTGCAGGCTTAACAGGAAGCATGACTGGGAGGCCTCAGGAAACTTACAATCATGGCAGAAGGGGAAGCAAGCACATTTTCCTATGGTAGCAGGAGAGAGAGAGAGAGAGAGAGAGAGAGAGGAGAGAGAGAGAGAGAGAGAGAGAGAGAGAGAGAGAGAGAGAGAGCACGCACAAAGGGGGGAGTACCACACACTGTTTTTTATTCTTTTCCTTTTTCTTTTTCTTTTGAGATGGAGCCTCGCTCTGTCACACAGGCTGGAGTGCAGTGGCACAATCTCGGCTCACTGCAACCTCCACCTCCTGGGTTCAAGTGATTCTCCTGCCTCAGCCTCCTGAGTAGCTGGGACTACAGGCGTGTGCCACCACACCCGGCTAATCTTTTGTATTTTTAGTAGAGACAGAGTTTCACCGTGTTGTCCAGGTTGGTCTCGATCTCCTGACCTCATGATCCGCCCGCCTCGGCCTCCTAAAGTGCTGGGATTACAGGCTTGAGCCACCACGTCCGGCCCAACCACACACTTTTAAACCATCAAATCTAATAGGAACTCACTCGCTCATCACAAAAACAGTGAGGGGGAATCTGCCTTCATAATCCAATAACCTCCCACCAGGCCCCTCCCCTGACACATGGGGATTACAATTCGACATGAGATTTGGGTGGGGATGCAGAGCCAAATCATATCGGTTACTAATTATTAGAGAAATGCAAATCAAAACCACAATGAGATATTATACCAGTCAGAATGGCTATTATTTAAAAGTCAAAGAACAACACATGCTAGTGAGGTTACAGATAAGAGGGAACAGTTATACACTGCTGGTAAGAATGCAAATTAGTTCAGCTACTGTGGAAAGCAGTGTGAAGATTTCTCAAAGAATTTAAAATAGAACTAGCATTTGACCCAACAATCCCACTATTGGATATATATATGAAGCAAAATAAATTGTTCTCCGAAAAAGACATATGCACTTGTATGTTCACTGCAGCACTGTTCACAATAGCAAAGACATGGAATCAACCAAGATGTTCATCAACAGTGGACTGGATCAAGAAAATGTGATGTATATAATGGAATACTATGCAACCATAAAAAGAACAAGATCATGTCGCTTGTAGCAACGCGTATGCTGCTGGAGGCCAGCATCCTCAGTGAACCATCCCAGGAACAGAAAACTAAATATCGCATGTTTCGACTTATAAGTAGGAGCTAAACTTTGAAGACACATGGACACTAAGATGGGAACAATAGAACCTGGGGACTTGAACGGGAAGGTGGTGGGGGTGTTGGCAGGAATGCTACCTTTCAGGTACTGTGCTCACCACCTTGGTGATGGGATCATTTGTACACAAAGCCTCAGTGACATACAAGTTACCTATGTAACAAACCTGCACGTGTACCCCTGGACCTAAAGTAAAAGTAGAAAAAAAAATAGCAGACTGTGGGTCAAGTTCTTGTTAAACACCAATAACTTTTTCCTAAGCTCTTCATGTTCATGATTCTGTTATTGTTATCCATTACTTATTAACATTTATAAATTGCCTTCCTTTAGGGTTCAGTCTAAGTAGTACATAACTATAAAGTTAATGTTTCCAAACACTGATCTGAAAGGCTAAACATCTGGACTCTGGAGTTAAACAATTCTAAGCTTAAAACACAACTCCACTATTTGCTAGGTGTGCAGTCTTGAATAACTGGTGTGGCCAATCTTCAGCCTAAACTTTTGCAAGCTATATCAGTGTGGATGTAGCAATGAGTGGACCACTTGGGGTTGTTGTGAGAGCTATAGTAAATGAGAACATGCCTGCACATAGTGTACTGAGTAAATATCAGTTGGTGTTTATGCAATGAGGGAGTCACTACCTTGCCCAAAACTTCATTGTCTCGATTCATTCAAGAAAATAACCTCCTTAGTCTGGCATTTAAAGCTTTCCGCTATTCACTCCCTACCTCTCCAACCTTTAAACTGATGATCCTTTGCAGAAACCCAGTACTTCCGTTAAGCTGACCATTGTCCCACATACACAACTGTCTGTCACCACACCCAGCCTTTGTCTGTTTCTCCCCTCCTCATGTCCAAGTCCTTCAGGGCCCAGCCTGTTAGTGTTTGTGAGTCCATCCCAGCAAACCCTCATCTTTAACGTGACCAATATTTCTAAACTCCTGAAGTTTGACACCTTTTGTTGCTCAATGGACCATAGTCAACAGTAGACAGTAGCTCAGGATAATTCTGCCCATGCTTGGTCCACTCTCCCCTGACCTTTGGTGACTGTAGGGCTGTGCCTTATCCCTCTTGCTGTGCCCCATGCCTAGCCCCCAGCCAGGGACATGCTTTCTTCATGATGAAAAAACATACCTAACTTAGCTTCTTGATCTTTTTCAAGTTCATTTAAATATGTGTTGGTGTTTTCGGTTTTTTTTCTTCTTTGATGATACTGATAACGTTCCCTACAGGAATAACGTTTAACCTATGAAACACTAATTATTTTCTTTCTTCTCAGGATGAACTGGACCTCACAGACAAACACAGAGAAGCCATGTTTGCACTTCCAGCTGAGAAAAAATGGCAAATATACTGTAGCAAGAAAAAGGTAAGATTTTCATTGTGATTATGGTTAATTGGAAAATAATCATTGATTCCATTTGCTTTTCCATTTCACCACTAGAATTGGACAGCTCTTTGTAATGTGAAAACCAGATTGAATGTGTTGTGTTGTGGCTATGGTGCTACATGTAGCCAGTGTCAATTCTCTGCATATTGTTTTTGTCAACACTTCATTGGGCTCTTTTCCACCTGTAACCATCATTCATAGTCAGGTGTAACTGAGACCCAAAATAATGTTTCCTTACACAAGACAAATTCCCCCCACCCCTGCTGTTAACACAGCAGTCTGTATACAGGTGGTCTAGGACCAGTTATGGGGGTCACAGCCCTCTACAACCACCTTCTGACAACTTTCCATTTCATCATCTCTCTGGTGTGGCCCCATCCCACGCGCCAAGGTGACTCTCCAGCCCATTCATGTTCCAAACCAATGATGGAAGAAAGGAAAGGAGACACAGGCTCCCCCGCTCCCACTTTGAGGGACACATTCCTGGAGTTATACGCCTAACTCCCTCTCGTATCCCATTGCTAGTTGCATGGCCACATCCACGGAAAGGACCAAAGTCTTTATTCTGGGCAGTCACTTCTCATTTAAGATCTGGGGGTTCTATTACCTCAAGAGATGGGGAGAATGGATATAGGGGACAGTGAATAGCAAAACTCTTCTTAATTCCATAGTGTCTGTGGCACCAGGCATCACTCCATGGTGACTGTATCTCCTGAAATAGAGTGCACTTTGCCATCTTTTAAACCCTGTAGCAGATTCTGAGGATATCCCTACACCCATTTTTGGGACTAATTCTGTTCATGGCCACCTTTTGCCATTTTCCCTTCTGTTCCAGCAGAGACTTAAACCAGGATAGGGTAGTGGGAAGGGCAGGGCTAGCACCTAACTCTCCAACAGGCATTGGACACTTTGATGACTCACTCCCGACCCAGGGGAACAGGAACAAACTATACAATAATCCAGTATTTTTTCAAGACACCACTATGAGGGAAACCTTTCACTAGGTGAAACCAATCTGCAGCTTGGGACCTCCATTTTCCCATGTGGCATCTATCAGCACGCCTGCCCCCTTTGCTACCTTGTGTAATTGCCCTGTGCCACTCTCCTGGGAGCATCTTACATTACTCAATAAAGGGATTCTCTCTCTAGCAGTGAGCCTATGTGAGTGGCTCTCCACCTGACTTTATGCGTCTGATGAAAAGGCACCATGTCTTATCCATCTTTGTAACTCCAGCATCTGACACTTTGAAATGAATGCATGATGACTGAACCACTGCATTGTCATTAGTTATACTGAATACTGTCAAAAAATTTAAAGCACGTTAATTTTCCACCTGAGCAATTGTAATTGGTAGACCTGGGTGTCAGATTCAGTTCTGGTGGCCTTTTCTGAGAAATGTGGTCAGCCATAACCCCTCAGTGTGATCTCTGAGCCTCTATCAGGTTATTTCCAAACTGAAGCCTTAAGAATTCTTAATCCAGTAGTAACCAGTAAAATATCATTGTGAAATAAATGTCTTCCTCTCCTCTTCTGCTGTTTCTCTTTGTATACATTGAAACAACTAGAAAACCTCTTTTTTATTGAACTGATTGTCATGGCTCAAGAAACAAATATAATACACTGAGAAAGAATTTTAAAATGGAATAAAATGTGCTCAGTTCTGAAACTGGTATTATATAGCCTTTGGAAACAAGGGAACTTTTCGCACTGCCATCTTAAAAACCTGCTGCTATTCCGTGGTGTGTATGTGCCACATTTTCTTCATCCAGTCTGTCATTGATGGAGATTTGGGTTGGTTCCAAGTCTTTGCTATTGTGAATAGTGCCGCAGTAAGCATACATGTGCATGTGTCTTTATAGCAGCATGATTTATAATCCTTTGGCTATATACCCAGTGATGGGATGGCTAGGTCAAATGATATTTCTAGTTCTAGATCCTTGAGGAATCGCCATACTGTTTTCCACAATGGTTGAACTAGTTTACAGTCCCACCAACAGTGTGAAAGTGTTCCTATTTCTTCATATCCTCTCCAGCACCTGTTGTTTCCTGACTTTTTAATGATTGCCATTCTAACTGGTGTAGGGACATGGATGAAGCTGGAAACCATCATTCTCAGCAAACTATCGCCAGGGCGAAAAACCAAACACCGCATATTCTCACTCATAGGTGGGAATTGAACAGTGAGAACACTTGGACACAGGAAGGGGAACATCACACACCGGGGCCTGTCGTGGGGTGGGGGGAGGAGGGGAGGGATAGCATTAGGAGATATACCTGATGTAAATGACGAGTTGATGTGTGCAGCACACCAACATGGCACATGTGTACATATGTAACAAACCTGCACGTTGTGCACATGTACCCTAGAACTTAAAGTATAATAAAAAATAAATAAATAAATAACCTGCTGCTAGAACTGAGAAAGATAAATCCTCAAGTTGCGGGTATACACAGAGGACATTGTCTGTTTTGGCTCATTCTAGTGTAGATTTTTTCTGAAAATTAGGAAACAATACAAAGGAGGGATTGAGAATGTTCACTAGAGGAAAGAAAAGGGCAGGAAAATGGGAGCAGCTTACCGAGGGGAAAGTTTTCTTCTTTCCCAGATTTTATTACACCCTTGACAGCAATAGAAGGTTAATCATGGAAACTACTGCCCCTTAGATTAGAAAAGGCAAACCCTGGAGAATTGTAATGACCTCAGGCTTGCAGCTGCTGCTCATTTTTCAATTTCCACACCTATCGAATCCCCTTGAAAATCTCATCTGAAGTGTGCATGATGAGGGGTTTGCTTCTTGTAGGAGGATGGGATATGGATGTGGCCACTGGCCTCAGAATCCCACTTTTTGACTGATGGGCCTTTCTTATTAGTACCTGGCTGGATTGCACAAACCTTTGAGAATGCACTTCTACTAGCTTCATTCCAACAGCTTGGCTTCCTTATATGACTTAGCAATCAGTGGGAAAGCCATTTTAACTCTTTAGGGAATCCCATGGGTTCTAGATTTGCCTCACTTTAAAATGGATGCTAGCATTGCTTGACCAAAGATTTTCTTAATTTCAGCTTCTAACACTGTTAAAACTCTACTGTGCCTTTGGTCTGAAACTGAACTTTTTGGGCACTGCAATAAATTGGGAAATACACAATGAATATGAGAACACGAAAACTGAACCAGGAGAAGGATATTATGTTTACCTCTCTTCAGAGAATGTAATTTCCTGAAGGACAGGTTGCCCATTCTCAGAATGGAGCCCCGTGGTGGCCATCCTTAATATTAAGAACAGATTATTTTCCTTGGAACATCTCTCGCATAGCCTTTTCAAATCAGGCTTATCACCAGCAAGCCAAGCCACATCCATTTCTCAGACTGGAGGAAAGCTACACTCCCGGGGCTCTGTCACATTTCCCATCTTTCAAGATTAGAACACAGGGCATTACAGACATTCTCACACATAGTAAAGTCATAGAGTAAGGGGCCTCTGAAGCCAACTGAAACAGATGGCGTGAGTTGGTGAAAAGCAAACTTTCCATGTAAAAATGAACAGAAATTGTGAAGGCCAATGAGCCTGGGACCTAAAGACAGGGCCAACTTTGGCTCAGCCAAGTGTCTGTTTCCCTGTCCAACAGTGACTTGAGTCCCGGCAGCAGCTATCTGCTTATCAAGCTCAGTGTTCATTTATGAAACTTCTCTATATCTCTGGTTGAAAACCTATTTCCAGAGCCAAAATCAAAGCAGAAAATATTTCTCAGACTAAAGTGATGCAAAAGAAGTTAATTGGAATTTTGTCTAATTGAGTAATCGGGGGGGAGCATAAGAGATGGATGTTGAGGCCTTGTTGAAAGTCCAAACAAATCTAAATCTAAAACGTACCGCAACTGGTTCGTCATCTTTGCTTTGTCATAGACTCAAATCCACTGTCTTTATTTTTATTATTTTTTTTTTTTTTAACTTTCATGAAAGGTCCAAAAAGGGTTCTGTTAGTTGGGATGGGGTATTTTCAAATAGGAAATGTTTGTGTTTCTTATCTTTAAAGGTAATTCCCTTTTTAGTTCCAATCACAACATACTCTTTTGTTTAAATGAGGTTTTTCCCGGTCTCTAGCCAGAAACTGCATCTGTTAACAATCTTTTGGATTTTAAACTGAAGCTTTTTAAACAATGAACCATCTGACCACAAAAGGCATCTGGCCATGCTGTATTTGCTTATTGTTAACATGATTTTTAAATCCTGGGAACAGTAAGGAATAAGTCTTCAGAGAGGAGAAAATAAAGTGGGTGTATACATGTATTATGCTGACAGCAATCTTATCAGCACAGGAAGAAATCATCTTTAATTGCTGTTCTGCCCAGAAGCAAATGTACAAGCTGTATCACTTAACCAGTCCTTATTAGTATCCAGAAAATACTTGTACCCCTTCTTGGGCTTCAGAGTTTGCCAAGTAAGTAAATGGGGATGTAGACACTGCTAACTGTGATGACAGCAGATATTTGAGGCAAAGATCAGGATTTGATGATTGTGCCTAATTTTTCCTGCTTTGTTTCTGATCTCTAAAGCCAAGGCCTAAGTAAATGGTATTAGATTGTTCATACTACATTTCTGTATGTTTTGAGGTCTACTTTGGGGAAGGTGAATTTTTACTCTGCTGCCGAGTGTGTGTTTGATTCTAGCCTAATTAAATCATTCAGTAATCTTGCCTATCCTGGCTGCAGCTCAGCTATCGTGATTTCTGCAAACTGTTGATCTGGTGCTAGGTACATACTGAAGACATCTAGGGAAAGTACTAGCTGAAAGTTCAGCTAGTACTTTTCATTTATTCCTTAATTTGGTTTGTATACCCTGACTGGATCAATTCCTGACTCTTACCCACAAAAAGGAATTCGTTCACCACATGCACAAAAAGATTAAAGTTGTATTGTGTGTGGCCTTTGGGATGCAGTTCTTTCAGTTCCTGGAGAGCTGAAGCCCTCCTGTGTTTGCAGTGCTAGAGAGGCAGTAGCTTGATCAAAACACAGATTTACACAGATTTAAAGAAACATATGTTAAAGTAGTGGAATTAAAGACAAAAGAAACCATCCATTTTCTACACAAAGTAGCTGGAAAATGAGGAGATGAGATGAGACATTGGTCTTCTAGTTCTTTCCAATATCCTAATGAGAAAAGGGGTAAACGGGGAAGGGAGGCAATGGCTGGGCACTGGGCCTAAAGATGTGAGAGGGAAGATAAGTTAGATGTCCTCTTCTTTCTTTTACTGTGGTTGATTAAATATACAGTAGAGTGAGCATTGGATTTCCAGGTGCCCACTTTGCTAGGTGTTAAGATTTGGGAGAGGGAACCAGTAAAAGGGAAAAAACTAGACTTCAGTGACAATATTACTAGACTTATTCAGAAGTACCTGGTTTGGTCTTCTGCAATTGAGTTTTTAACTCCAGTGATGGGTTCAAACTGGCATTTGTACTCTTACGTGATAAGAACTTATAGAAAGTGGCAGAAGTAGCAATGATTAGAAAGAAATTTGTCTGCCTTTCCTCCCTACCTCTCTAAAGACTATATAAGGGAAGCACAGTAGCTGCAGGACAACCAGCATTCTAGACGCTGCAGGCTCTGAAATTCTCTGTCTTATCTATGTAGTCCCTGGCATAGAGAGATGAGGATTTGTGTATAAGCCCAGATGGAAACAGTAAGAAATAACAAGTTTCGAGTATCTGGTGTTTTACTCACCGAAGCAATGCAGTTGGTAAAGGGTAAGGCAAGTTAGTGTGTGATTTGTTTGATGTGTATTGAGTATCTTTTCTGGGGCAGAGAAAACTAGACAGAGAATCTAGATTCTTGGCTAGATTCTGAGGATGATTAAAAAAAAATAAGCCAAATTTCTTGGAGTGGATGGTCTTGGTAGAAGAAGCAGATAGAATCAAATTATTAATAAAGTGTTGTCATAAGCTCCATAAAAGGGTAAGCAGACAGGCTCTGGGGCACAGAGGAAGGAGAAACCAACCTCTAGGGGTATGTGTGACCAAGACAACCATTCCGTGACCACTTTGACCCACCATTGGTTAACAGCAGTGAGAGCTGATGTTGTGCTTTGATCCCATCATCTAGAAACCGGCTCCTTTTTCACCATTTGAGCTGTGTTCACATGTACTGTACACTTTCCCTTTTGATTTCTATCTTGTTCTCTGTCCCATTTGCCATTGCTTCAAAGGTCAAGTTTGGACTGTTGACCGAATCTAATATTTACTAAACACAATTTGTAGAGCCTGTTAGGAAATCTGTAAAAGGCTTGAACTTTTGAACAATGAAGTCAGTGCAGGGGAAGACTAAAATAATTGAAGCTTGTTTATTCTGAGAAAGAGAGAGTCAGATGGAAACTCCATCTACTGGTTCAGTGGATATGCTCCAGTGGAACTGTATTATTGGTCAAAATATTACCAAATTCCACTTGGTCAACAGGAGCTGCCCCAAGCCCTCCCAGTAAAAACCACCTTGCCAATCTGGCCCTTCTCCCAAGGGCCCACCAGTCTTCCCCTAGGATTCTAAGGACTGAAGGGCTAACTCCCAGCATGGCACAGCCAGGAACTTTGCTGCCCTGTTCCCACACAGCATCACTGGTCTTATTATTCATGGATCCCCTTGTTATACTGGTTGACCAACATTTTGAACATTGGACTGCAGATGTTGGCCAAAGCCATTTGGTAATGTGTGTCCAGAGCTTGGAACATTCCTCTTCTAGAAAGTGATAGGAGATGCAGAAAAGGAATTATGTGTGAGAAAGTTTTTGGCAATGTTGTCTCTAAAAGCCAATGACTGTAAGCAACTTAGAGAAGTATAGCTACACTATAGCCATAGTCATACTATGCATGCAGACAGCAGAGCATCTTGTAGCCAGTGAAAAGTCATGTTTCTAAAGAAATTTTAATGACGTGGGAATCTGCTCAGTGTGTAATGGCAAGATTTTTAAAAAGATACAGTAGTCTCATCCCCTCCCATCCGTGGTTTTGCTTTCCACAGTTTCACTTACCTGCAATCAACTGAAGTCCAAAAATAGGTGACTACAGGACAGTAAGATATTTTGACAAAGAGAAAGGGAGACCACACTCACATAACTTTTGTTACAGTCTATTGTCATTGTTGTTCTCTTTTATTATTATTCTTGATCATCTCTTACTGTGCCTAATTTACAAATTAAGCTTTATCATAGGTATGTATGTATGGAAAAAAGTGTATATAGGGTTCAGCACTATCCAATATGAAGTTTCAGGCATCTACTGGGGGTCTTAGAATGTGTCCCCCCGCAGATAAGGGGGGACTAATGTGTAAAACTTTGTAATTAGTATAATCAAATGTCTGCCAAAGTGTATATAAAGAGGTAGGTGGACAGAAAAATAATTGTGAGCTTAGATTGTGGGTGATTCCAAATTTTATGAAGCATATTATTCTCCCTCTTACCTTAAAGTAGTTTTTCCTGGTTGCAAAAAATAAAATTGCTCTGTTTAAAAATGCATGCAACGTATTTTATATTAGGTTTTAGCCAGAGAAGCAGGACCACTGGGACGTGGTCTGTTTCTCTCTGTCTCAATGGATGTGGTTCAGCTTAGCCAGCTTGAACCTTACAAAGCCACCACATATTTCCATTAAAATTAGGAGGAAAAAATAAATATTTAAAATGCAGCCAATGCTTGTGTTGTCAAGACATTGTTGGCATATTTTTTCTTTGTCCAGTTCAATCTCTCTCTCTCATTGTCTTTCACTTTTTGCTCTTCCCCAGAGAGAGTAAAACAAAGATTAATCCATAAACCACGCAGTTTTTTAGCACCATTTACCTATTTAGGCAGTGACTCTGAAAACGTAGTGATGTGGTCCTGGTGAGATGCCCTCGGTTTTCTGCCCAGAAACCCATTGAGGCCATGTTTCTCATTGCCCTTGCATTCCTAAGTGCTATAATCTCAAAGCTAGTGACCCATTTCCTTTCTTTATTCCCTCTTTATTGCAGAAGTCAGCACTATTAAAATGAACACCAAATTTTAGATATGAAGTGTGAAATACTGTTCAAAGATTCTTTGCCTCTGACAGTCAAAAGAGTAAAAAGTTATAGTCTAACAAAAGGCAATTGGTTTTTGAATATTTATTTGCCTCCTTCCTCTAATTCCTTTGTTTAATGATACCAGTGTTGGGTATTATTTTTGTTTTCCTGTCAGCTTTACCACTTGTGTCATTCCAGCTGTGTCCCTACAACCACCCCTGCCTTGTGTATCCAGAATGGTCCTGTGCTCACAGTGTGTGCATTTTCATAAATGTTGCTTCTCAGTAGATGCTCATTCTCCTTAACAAAGCAGCAGTAAGTGAATGTACTCATAGGCTGAACCAAAAGATTAGTTGTCTTTTCTCTTTGGTGCATGGAGAATTGAATAAATCTGCAAAATTGTGGACAAACTTTTGGAGCCATCTGTTGGGGTATAACATTCTGGTTCTGTAGCGTCCTCTCTGGGGATGGATCTTCTCCAAAAGCCTTTCAATCCAGGGATCTTCATGTAGCTTTCCTGAATTACATTTGTCCCTCATAATTGTGCCAAACTATAGTATGATGTATGTGTAATACAATTTTTTCTAAGATAAATAGAAGCCAAATAAATACTTTACATAGTTAAAAGCCATCTAAAAAGTAATCTTAGAAGGGAGGATATATCCATTTACTAGTTGCATGACCTGGGGCATGTTAACCTCTCTAATTTCTCACTCTTCTGTAAAATGAGATTAACTTTATGTGGTTGTAGTGAAAATTAAATGAGATAATATGATTTAGTACTTATCAGAGAGCTTGGAGGCATGGTAACATTAGCTATTGTCACAGTCAATGGTAACAGTGATGACTATGCTTGTAATAGTAGTATGAACTGAGTTTCTGCTTATTCACCCATATGCTGACCTGGGATTAATTTCCATTTTCTTGAGTGATGTTGATGTCTGGTTTTCTCAGAACAATAGTGATAATTTCAAGTGTTAAACTGCAGGATATTTCAGAGGCAGAAATAGTAAATTAGGAGGTTCTATTATAGATAAGGGAAGAGACCGAGAAAGTCACTATGCTCAGCACCAGAAGTTGGTAAACGGAGGACTCATTTGGCAAAAGTTGTAGGGCAGTGGTGAACAAAATGTAGTCCGTTGGCTTTTGGGTGGGACCCTGGACCTGATTTCCAGAATTAAGGAACACCCTTATTTATGTTAGGGAAGTCTCCGGTCCAGAGAAAGTCAGCCTGCACTGAATTTTTTTTCCTCTTAGCCACGTGCCCTCCACAGTCCTTCAGCATGCTGCTGACCAGGTGTAGCCCATGGAGGAGCTCACATGAGTGGGTTTGCTTGGCAGGCAGTTGTCAACACCAACTGAAGTCAAGTCTGGAAAGTGGGTATGTGTGAGTTTGGCTACTTTTTAAATAAAATTTAAATTCCACTCTGCTGTCTAGAAAAGGTAGGTGGTTGATGAATATCTTCAGTTTTGAAATAAAAGTATTTTTTGATGAAAACATTGCTGCTGCTGTTGTTTGCAATGGGGGAAAATCCGTTTATAGGACCCTACACAAAAATATTTCATTAAGTAAGCCAATTTTTACAAATAAGTTATTAGGTTGGAGTGAGCCAGATTTACAAATACCCTGTTAAGCCATGAAATTTGCTCAAAGTTGCAGCATTGTAATTCAATAGTGCATTCTAGCTGTGTTATTTCTGAAGTGAGCAAAACAAAACTTCAGTGTCGGGAAGATAATAAAATAACGTTTCAGCACATTTGGAGATAATGTTATTATTAGAAGTCTTAAACCTAATTACCAGAGCAACTATTCTAGGTTCCAATAAATTGACACTCTGAAAATTTCTAAAAGAAAAAACTAACCTCTGATAATTTTCCTCTCAATTCATGAGATAAACTATTGCTTTCTGTTTATTAAATTTTTATTGTGAAAACGTTAAATGTACAAAAAAGTACAGAATATAATAAATACCCATATTTAACAAATGCTAATAACATTTTACCGTATTCACCTCAGATTTTTTTTAAAAAAGAAATAAAACATAAATATAGTTGAAGCCCAAAGGTGACTGCTCTTCTGAAGGTGGTTTTTGTTTCTGTCTTTTACTTATCCATATATTTATAGCCTAACTCCATGTGCATTTATTCCTAAACAATATATGCTATTTCTCCGTTATAACTGCTGTATAGTATTCCATTTTATGAACATGCCACAGTTTAATTATTTTTATCCCCATTAGACCATGCTTGTTTTCAGTTTTTCTTGCTGTTCAAAAAATACTGTGATGAACATGTTTGTGCATATGTTCAAGAGTTTATCTAGAATAGACACCTAAACATGTAGTTACTGAGTTGTTTGATATGAACATTTTCACCTTTAATTGCTCTTCAAAATAGCTATAACTTAAACCTGCAGTGAATTAGTTGTCAGCCATGTGAAGAGTTGATACTGTCTGAGGGAAGGAAACTAATATCTCATTGCTCTGATCAATCATTTTATAAAAGTTTAAATGTTTCCAGTATAAGAAACTGTCATTAAAGTTTTTCAGTTTTTCCCCATAAGTCTCACAAATCAAATTGATGTAAAAATTACTGTAATATAAAGTGCTCATTAAAAACAAAAACTCAAGGTTTAGAAAATGAAAAGTATTCTATTCAAATACATACAAAGCCATACAAAAGTACAAAATATTACAAGTATATTGAGGTCTAGACGAGTGAACCCTACACAGAGCAAACCAAATAAATATTGAGTGAATTGTTCATATTGTTCAAATATTCATATTGTTCATATTGTTCAGATGAACAATTTGCTCAATATTTATTTGGTTTGTTCTGTGTACAGTTTACTCTTCCTTTCATCTAGACCTCTTTGCACCCTGATTTCCAGACCAGGCAAATTGTGTTTCCATCTTTAGCAAGCTCTTGACTGAAACTTGCCATCACTGAACACAGGAAGTTCCTCTGAGGCATTTGCCACTTCCCTGGTTGGTGACTAAAGTGCAGGTGCAGAATCAGCACATCTGTACAAGCAAGCAGATGGACTGTTGCTGAACTCACGCAATCAGCCCCTTCTTCCTCTAGCCAGAGCAACTTTATCTTGAGCATTTCTTTATAAAAATTTTGAGACTCTCTCCTCTTCCTTGATTCCTTTGGATATTCAGAAGTTGAGACTCCTCTTCCTTGATTCCTTTGGATATTCAGAAGTTGAGAGGTCTAACTTGCTGTCTATCCCCCATTCCTAAATTTTGAGCTCATTTCTACAGACAAGTCAATTTGTGGATTTGGGGGTTGTTGATTCCTTAGCCTGTAAATACTTTGTTCTTCACGGAATTGTAAAACCAGTGAAAAATGTGTCTGCTTTGTGGATCCATGTCTCCTTGTGCTTTCTACTACAGGTTGAGTATCCCATATCTGAAACTTTAAAATCTAAAACTTTTAAAGAGAGTGCCAACATGACTCTCGAAAGAAATACTCATTGGAGCATTTTGGATTTAAGATTTTCAGATTTTTGGATTAGGAAAGATGAACAGGTAGGTATACTACAAATACTCCAAAATCTGAAAGAAAAAAATCCAAAATTTGAAACAATTCCAAAATATCCAAGCACTTTAGTTAACCCAAACTTGTATTTCTTTAGTGAGTAACAACCCTTCACTCAAGGTCTTGCATTCCCTGTAACTGAGGAACACCAGGCTGGAAGAGAATGGAAGAGAATGTCCTTGTGTTTGTATTCACTTGTAGTCCAACCATAACAAAAATAAGTTAGCAATATACAGCTGAGAAAAAGTAAGACAGATTGGTTGGACAACCCAATTAATGGGGAGTCATGGAGAGCGTGAGGGTAGTTTGTCCTGTGGAGCTCTCTTTTTCCCTCTCAGGTGGGGGCTAGAGAAGCCACTCCCTCAGCATTCACTCAGGGCTTGTCACTCATGCCCTCATTGGTATTACACAGTGGGAAGAATGCTCCTGTCTTGGCTCCAAGTCCTAGAGGAGACTTGGAACATAAGCTCTGAATGGTAGTCCTGGAGGACAGTGGTTCTTGACTGCCACAGAACAGCAATCTTTGGCCCCCAGGTTATTCTTTTTTCTTTTTTCTTTTATTTTTTGAGATGGAGTCTCACTCTGTCACCCATGCTGGAGTGCAATGGCGTAATCTCGGCTCACTGGAAACTTCACCTTCTGGGTTCATGTAATTATCCTGCCTCAGCCTCCTGAGTAGTTGAGATTACAGGTGTCCACCACCATGCCTGGCAAATTTTTGTATTTTTGGTAGATATGGGGTTTCACCATGTTGGTCAGGCTGGTCTCAAACTCCTGACCTCAGGTGATCCACCCACCTTGGCCTCCCAAAGTGCTAGGACTACAGGTGTGAGCCACCATGCCCAGCCAGCCCCTAAGTTATTCTTAAGCAAGTTCCTTTTAACAGCTGGTGCAGGACAAATTTGGCTGTGTGTCAGTTGCTGAGGTTGGAGTCTGTGACTGTCTTGGAGCCATCCATGGTTGTCACAGAATGCTTATCAATAGTGCTCTGGTGGAACCAAAATTCTAAATGTGACTGTGCAAGGCCCTTTGAACACCTTGCCTGTGCGTGTTGAGGAACAAGGGCATAGCTCCATTTTATTTCCAAAATTCTTCAATCTGCAAGTGCAGAATTTTCACTAGGCATGAAAATGAACTCCTGTAGTGTCCTGTGGAACTCAGAATGAGTTTCTTTAGAGAGTCTGAGCAAATAGTTTCAGTCATCTGAGTAAATAGTCTCTGATGTATATCTCACGTCTGAGAATCCACAAGTAGCTGTTCATTCTGGTTACCACCAGCCCAGTGGTCCCTCGAGGGACATACAGCACAGTAGATGTGCTAGATTGATGCACACCTTTTGTTACAGCATTCCTTAGAACTGTGGCTTCCTGCCCTGGTTAGCAATGGAGTACCAATAACCTCAAGCAAAGCTGGCATAAAGGTTTATTTTGATTGCTAGCTCTGACCAACTGGGGGTGGATTCCCGGAGCACTTTGGGAAACATCCAGAGGTTGTGAATGATCTCAGTAAGAATACGGCCAGGTGTGATGGCTCACGTCTGTAATCCCAGCACTTTGGGAGGCTGAGGCAGGTAGATCAGTTGAGGTCAGGAGTTCGAAACCAGCCTGGCCAGCATGGCGAAAACCCCATCTCTACTAAAAATACAAAAATTAGCTGGGCATGGTGGCGTGTGCCTGTAATCCCAGCTACTCGTGAGGCTGAGGCACGAGAATTGCTTGAACCCAGGAGGCGGAGGAGGTTGAAGTGAGCCAAAATTGCACCACTGTACTCCAGCCCAGGTGACAGAGTGAAACTGTGTCTCTAAAATAAAATAAAATAAGATAAATAGCAGCATCTGCCATGACAGATGGTGGAGAATGTGGCTTATGTGGGAAATATTTGCTATCCTTGTCCTTGAAAGCTCCTCTTGCCACTAGATTATAATCAGATTCAAGTAGCATATTCTTTCCTTTGAGCTTCCCTCTGGTTCTCGGCTGACTCTCCAAGTGGTATGGCCCATACTTTCACAGAAAGACTGCCCCAAGTTCTGCCTGACTTCACCAACTCCAACTCTAGGAGATAGGATTATGAAAGACATCAATATGGAAAGAAATAGCCCCTTTAGAAGGTATATCAAAGAGGAACAAAAACACTTTTCCTGTGTCTTTCCTATATATATTTATTTTTTCACTAATAGCTCCAGCACGCCAAATACTATTGAATCATTTCATTCTTGATGCATTTCAGAATTCCTCCTCTTTGTAGAGTAGGGAGAAGCTTTGAGCTTCTTGTATATTAGAATGTGCAACTAATAATTTGGGATTCTCAAAACTCCTTATACTTTAGGAACCTGGTAACTTGTGGCACTAGAAATGGTTACAGTAGAGTCTACCAAGAATAACCACCCTTAAGTTACAGTCTTAAATTCTGTTATTCTTCAGTGTGGTACAGAGCAACATTGACTTGTGCAGTATCCTTTTATTTGTCCCCATACATAAGGAAAAGCATTTTGTTTTCTCAGTTTCTAAGAGGTACTTCCCTATGTCTCCATATTGAGATGTTTATGATACAGTGGTATCTTCTAACTAGTGCTTTTCTTTCTTTCTTTTGCCACAAATGCTGTCATTAATTCAGGAGTACATTGTAGAGTTTACAATGGTCTAAAATTAGAAATACAGTTCTGACTGTCCTCGGGGTTTGCATCAGCACTTTTTTCTCATTCTGAGGATGCATCCCTGAATGGAATATGCCCTTATGTGCTTACTGTTAACCCCGATTCTCCTTTTAGCTTAATTACTCTTTTCCAAAGGGTCCTCTCTTGTTATAGCCTTGTGTTAAACATTATTTTGCAAATCATAAACACACTTTGATTGTTTTCCCATGGGCTGGTTCCAGAACATCAAAACCTGCTTTATGACATTCTGAAAGGTGGGTTTGGTAGCTACAAATGTGGTAGCAAGATGTGAGGCAGCAAAGGCCATTGACACCACTGATTGAATTTGCACACTACATAAGGGTTTAGCAGTGTGTGTCCAAATACGTTAATTTACAAACCAACTGGACCACATTGTACCTGGGTCCATAGCACTCCATGGTGACACATGTGGATCAAAGATTTGGCTCTTAACAAGCTATGTAGAAATAATTTGTTTTATGTCATTGCACACTGTTGTGTCATAGGCACAGTGCCTGCCTGCAGGGAAATGTGGGGTTGTATCATTTCTGAAAATAATAATTGGAGAATATTTCTTTTTCTTTGCCATGAAACTGAAGGGGAGTTGTCATACAAATTGGTTTCAGATGTTGGAGTTGTACTGCTTGAGAATTTTAGGCTTCAGTCATATGCCATGCTGTGAAGTGCTTTGCCAAAGTAATGACTTGTTAAAATAAATAAAGTAAGTGTCTCATAGTTTGGGAAGTGGACTGTAAAATCTCAGTTCTTAGTTCTAGGTAACGCTTGTGGCTGCTTTCTTAGATATACCAGGTGCACATAAAATGTATTCCCCCACATCCCCTCTAACCACCCCACAACTCCTTGTAAAGTCAGCTGAGGCTTGTTCAGGAAAGAAGGTGTTGGAGCAGAGGGCTCCTGAACTCTTACAGAAATGTGGTGATATTGTTGCTCTTCTGTTTGCTGCTTTTCCCCACAGGGTGACTAGGTCTCTGTAAAGTGGCACTCTTCTCTTGCTTTTCTGGGTGTGTGATTTTGGGGGGAACAAAAATAATAGCTATGTGCTATTTCATTCAGGCCATTCAGAAACTCCGATGATTTTTACCAGTGTAAATAAAGTTTGTGATATATGGAAAATATTAATGTGACATTTTGTGCTATCAGGGAAATGTCTCAAAGGATTTTTCCCAGGGGAGTTCAGGAATGCTGGCACTGTATCTTTACTTTGAAGTTAGAAGATGCATTGGTCAAAACCAGGGCTTAGTAAAAAGGCAGGAGAGTTAACGAACACTTGACTGTTTTTTGTTTTTTGTTTTGTTTAACATGATGAGAGAGTGAAGTATTTAAATAGGCATACTTTTTTGCAGCTATACTTGCAAAGACTTAGAACCTATTGTCGGAGTCAACTTGGGATCTTCTCAGAACCTCTCAACTCTAAAGTTCAGAAATGTGTAAGTCTAGGAACTGCTAAGTCTGTCTCAGGGATCACTCACAAGGAAAGCCGGGAACTTTGTTCTTTTATTCATGTATTCCAACACCCAGAATAGTGCTTAGCTCATTATATAATAGAATTCAATAAATATTTGTTAGATGAGTAAAGGAATGAGAAGGAAAGCAAATGTCATTTTAGATTCCACTCAGCATTGTAGATATGAGCTTAGTGAAAACAGTTCTGCTCCTATCCTGCCCTTGAGAAGCCCTATGATTAGCAGTGTAGTATTAATGCTGCCACAGAGTTTGGCTGTCTACACAAGTATTTAGATTTTAAAATTCTGCCATGTCTTTGGGAGGTTTAGTAGACTGTGTGTTACTCTAACATGGCATCCAGCTCTAGACCAAACTGTTAGGGAGCAGCAGTTGAGTATAGCCTCTTTTCTGGCTGGAGGGTCTAACCTCACTGAGTTCACAGCTTTTTTTTATTTTTATTTTTTATTTTTAATCAATAGTGCAGGAAGACTTAGTCATACCCCAAATACTTAACCAACAAATTCCTGAGGGGGATAGAGGACCAAGTGCTCCCTTCCAAGGGAAATGGAATGGAATGGTCAGGACCTCAGTGGTCTCAAGTTTGAGACTCAGTGATGCACAGATAGAAACCATACCATGCAGCCTAGGCAGGGCAACAGAAATAGAGAGAATTGACGTGTAATGGTCAGAATGGAATAAATGTTCTTGAGCAAGAGCTTTGGGCAAGCCTGGGCATTTAGGTAATTTAGATGCAAGGAGTCTAGAGCAGAGTGTTAGTCATGCAGTGTGGCCTCTGCATTTATACCTTTATAGATTGTGTTTTCTTCAACCAGGAAGTACTAGTCATGCATCTTTTCTTTTGCTAAGCTGCAGTTATAGTGAAATGGAGTAAATATCAGATAGACTAAATATCCTGTCTATAGCACTCTTCAGAGTCATCTCTACTTTTGTCTCAAGCTTCTTTCACAAATCTGTAAATTATTGTTTTAAAAACCTGATAGCACTTCCAATGGTTCTTATCCCTGATAGGCAAATTGAGTCTGATACAATTGACTGTTGCCCTCTTGCCCAGTTTTGCATCTGTTTGTAAACTCTTTCAAATATCATGATGCTTATCATAAGTCTACTCTTTGGGTTCTCCTTTGAACCAGTTGTAACATCTTCCTAGTTCTCTCATTTATTAGCAAGTTTAGTAAAATATTTGACATGGATTCATGCCATGCTTTTAAAAAATTATTCTTTACCAATACAGAATTTTAAACTTAGAGAATTGATAAAGAGGGAGCTGATTCTAAGTGATCTGAAATCCAAGTATATTTTATTTTTGAATATGTGATATGGTAACAAGAGGCTTTCTCTGGGCAAGCGTGGCATTTTTTATTGGCTCAACTAGTCTTTCTACATGCATAAACCAAAGAAAAGGAAGGAGCAGAGCCCTGAGGGTCAGAGGAGGTATCAGGTTTCATATGCATACATGGAAGAAATTCCTATGATATGTGAATGGATGGTTATACAGGAGAATGGCGGAGATAGCAAAAGTCACCTGGAGGTGTGAAAAATAACGCTCTAAAGGGACTTAAACGTCCCTCCAAATTTCTTGACAGCTGGTGAGTCAAGGTCCTACTCATGTAATTTCAATTTTGTTAACTTAGATTTATATTTTAGAGGTAAAGCATCCTCAGTCTTATAATGAGAAAACCCATTTTGCTATTTAGTTTATGACCAACTTTGTTAAAATATGTATACTTAATAAAGCAAGGACTATACATGTTTCCCTCCACTCAATATGACGTGTCTTTTATTCTAAGTCATAAATGTTATCTGTGAGATAATGTTATCAGGAGAGTGAGAGCTTGTTCTGTTCTTCTTGGAGAGACATTTTGGATAGAAATCTTCCCTCTCAGTAGAGTTTGTATAGAACTGTGAATACTAATACAAATATGTGAAAATAGTCCTTTTATAGGAGCTTAGTTATGTTTGTTAAAGTTATCCCTGCAAATAATGGACATGAGGGTATGATGAATTTATGGAAAATTTGAGATTTGTTTATTAATTGAGGAAGATAAACTTGTGTTATACAGCCAGTAGAGAATTTCTGGCTTGTAAAAGGGAAGATTTGGGAAGGATATAATCACTTTATTCAAGTTGTTTAAATATTTGCTGGGTCATTGTTCATAGGAGAGATTAGACTTATTCTATGCAGTTCCCAAGGACCAAACTAAGGCCAACAAGTGCTTGAAGTTACAAGGAGACATCTGTCAATTCAGTGTCGGGTGAATTTTTTCACAGTTCGTGAGAGTGCTAGTCCCAGAAGATTGTGGACCTCTGGAAGCCTTCTCAAGAGCAGATGATGGATCACCTGCTGGTAACCTTATAAGGGACCCCTGTGAGAGGAAACTCAGCCCAGGTTGTCTCTAAGGTCAAAGACCAGTTGTATAATCCTATGATGGCTTTGCTTAAAAATATGCATATGTTTTATTAAAACATTAGGAATAATGGAGAAAGTTTACTCTTTCTTCCATGATTTCTCCTGCTACATGTGAAAGCCACTGTTATTGCAAGTCATCATTCAGTCTTTCCAGAAAAATGACTGACATTCTGAGGCTTAGGAGGAGGTGTTGGATTTCCTGGCAGATGAAGAAGCCACTGTTCTGTAATCATTCTTTGTGTGGGCCCAACCGGATTTTGGCAACAGACATACTTGATATATAATTGTGGTAGTAGCCAAAAAATGTAACCAGGATTGGCAGTCCAGGGACCACATGGCTATCTTGGAATGTGACAACACAGGAATTATTTTCTGAAACCAATTGCCCTTCTTTTGGCGAACTTCAGATATAGAATATAGTTTTGCCCACCACCAGGGGTTAAAGTTAGGTATTGGAGGGAGTGAGGAAAGCAAGTCTCCAAACTCCAAGTTTTAAATCTCCTACTACTTTTTTGCCCCAAAAAGCAAGAGTAAGATGGAAAGAGTTGGGGGCAAATGTCAGGATTTAAAGAACCTAATGATGCTATGCTGTTTTCAAAAAGTAGGATTAAATATAGATTCAAGGAGCAGTGAGCTTGGCAAGAAGGTACACTTCACAGGCATGGTAGGTCACTGCTTCTCTAGAAAAAGTTCAGGTTACTGGGCCAATTCCAAACACTTTATGAGCTTATCTTAATTTATAGCTGCAGCTTGATGCATGAAAAATAGTTGGTAACCAAGTTAGGATTTTGATATAATCCAGCCCTCTTGAGAGCCAAGCTTAATCTAGCTCACAGGGGTTGACAAACTATGGCCCATGGGGTTATTTGGCCAGTCACTTGTTTTTGTAAAGAAAGTGTTATTGAAATGTGGCATTGCCTGTTCATTCAAGTGTTCTCTGTGGCTGATTTCGTACTACACAATGGCAGAGTTGAATAGTTACAACAGATTGTGTGGTCTGCAAAGCCTAAAATATTTCCTGTCTGGCTCTTTACAGGAAAAGTTTGCGACCCTTGGTTGTTTCAGATTGTTCCACACTTTATCATAGCCATCTTCGAGAAGATGCTGTTTATACTGTTATGAGCCAGAGGGGGAAGTTAGCAGAAATTATTAGCAAGGCCTCCCACAAATATTTTTACATCTTTCATCCTCTCTGCTCCTCTTTCCCTGTTGCTTAGACCTGGTCTCATGTTGGCACCTGTTCTCTAACATAAGAGTTCTTTTAGATGCCACACATCATGGAGACATAACCTAACAGAATAAACTATTTTGGCCTATCTGCTCTTTTCTGCCTAGGTTTCTTTATAAATTTTAGGGGTAAAGTGAATTTACTTAATGTTTGTTGTATTCATTAGTGTATGGGATTGGACTGGTGTTTACCTAGAATAGTAGCGACATATTTTTTCTTTCTTTTTTTTTTTTTGAAACAAGGTCTCACTCTGTTGCCCAGGCTGGAGTACAGTGGTGCGATCTTGGCTCACTGCAACCTCCACCTTCCAGTTCAAGCGATTCTCATGCCTCAGCCTCCTGAGTAGCTGGGATTACAGGCATGTGCCGCCATGCCCAGCTAATTTTTGTTTGTTTGTTTGTTTAGTAGAGATGGGGTTTCACCATTTGGCCAGGCTTGTATCGAACTCCTGGCCTCAAGTGATCCACCCACTTCAGTCTCCCAAAGTGCTGGGATTACAGGTGTGAGCCACCTGTGCCTGACCAGTAGTGACTAATTAATAAACAAGGTGACTATTTTGCTTATTAACAATGGATAGAATTTTTTCATTCTATGTATGATTACAGTTCACTTGAAATTTCTAAAAGCATGTTCTTTGCAAAGAGAACAGATTTTTATTAGCAATTATTTGCCTTTCCCCTGTAATGAAAATGATCACAGTAATATTTACTTTGTGTCATACCGAAACAATACTCCTGCTGTTGACATTTGTTTGGTTAAGCCTTAGTATATCTCCACTATATTTGAGATGATGGTATTGTTATACATTGCTAGAAGAGTTTCAGCCAGTCTAGACAGTTAAAGAGTGTGTCTTTCTTCCTTGACAGATATTATCTAAGAACCTCCTCGATTCGTAACAGCACACATAGAGATTTATGGCTTTAGCTGGCCAAATGAATGTTGCTTCAGCCTGTGATTTGTGGTCTAGTGAACAACCGCAGAGCATGTCCTTTACAATTGATTGACCTTTTGCATAGCTTATTTCGGGCCTTACTAAGAGCATCTTAAACTGAAAAAAAAAAAAAAATTCTCTGACATACATACTTTTATATTATTATTTGGGAAATGACCTTATTAAGAAAGTGTCCTGTGCTAACTTCAGAAGAAGTTACTCTTCTTTAAAGACTTAATTTTCTAACTGTATTTTGAGTCTCACTTATATCAATGGAAGACTTCAGCTGCTACCAAGAAATTGTCACACAAATTTCTAAGTATATGAGCGTAGATATTTTGAACATTTTAGCATGCTTTGGGTATACAAATCTTGTCCCAAATCAGAGATTCTCTCTCTGCATAAACAGCTGATATTGAGGTTATGGTGAGTTTTAAAAATAGAAATCCAGTAAGAGAAGACAATTAGTAGAGAAATGGTTTAAATTATTTGCTGTGGGAAGTGGAGGGGTGCCCCAGGAGTGGAGGACAGAGACATTCCAGATGCCAAAGGGTCTTGATGCATTCCATGTCACCCTGAACATCAGACAGACGAAAGCTGTTGTCCTGACAGTACATAATGCTTTAGGACTTAACTTCTATTTTAATTGTAAAAATAGTGTATGTTCTTGGTAAAATAAAAATTTACATTATATAGAAGTTTACAAGTTTGAAAAAAAAAAAAAAAAAAACCTTCTGCTATCCAGAGGTAACCATTGTTAAGTTTTTTAAATATTTCTGGAAATGTTTGTGTGTAGTGTATACATATTTTTCCCTATAGATGGGAAAGATGATATTCTGAAACATTGTCTCCCCAACAATATATTTACTTGTCTTTTCTTTATTGTGTGTGAGGATAGGATCTTGCTATGTCACCCTGGCTGGTGAACTCCTAAGCTCGAGCAGTCCTCCCACCTCAGCCTCCTGAGTAGCTAGGGCTACAGGCCTGTGTCAACAAGCCTGGCTAATTGTTTTATTTATTTATTTATTTTGGAGAGATGAAGTCTTGCTGTGTTGCCCAGGCTGATCTTGAACTCCTGGCCTCAAGTGATCCTCCCACCTTAGCCTCCCAAAGTGCCTGGATTACAGGTGTGAGCCACTGCACCTAGCCCCTCTCTGTATGTATTTGTTCCCCTTTGTATCATTTGTTAATTCAAACAGTGCTGTAGTGAAAAATTTTCGTGATTATATATCTGTGCAAGTGTGAACATGTAATTATAGGCTAAATTCCTGAAAGTAAACTTACAGGGGCAAAGGCTATATGGATTTTAAATGTGAACAATTACTACCAAAATTTACTTCCAAACTGGTTGCTGTAATTTTTACAGTCCCAGTTACAAGGATACTGAATGGCCATAACTGGAGACTCTGGAACAGTATCATTATTGTCAGAGCTAGCATTTATTGAGCGTGTTTTGTGTATACTCTTCCCAGTGCTTGCTTTATTTGTAGTAACTTTTTAAGTTCTCACAAAGATGCTATGAGGAGGCAGGCACCTATTTCACAGGTAAGGAAGCTAAAACTGAGTCACAAAGAGGTTACTTAAGAGTCACACAGCTAGTGAGTAACTAAGGGTTCAAATGCTATTGGTGGTGAAAGAAGTGTATCACAGTCATCTTGGAGGTGATAGAGATGATAGTGAAGTCCCAGAAATAGCTGTGAATGTCTACCTCAGTAAGAAGGAGAACTAAGAGACAATGTAAAATTTATTCTTATGGGCAAAATGATGTTGAGAAAAATAATGCATCCTTGTACATTTAAAGAGGATGAGAGAGGATCTCTTAGAATTTTTTACTAGCTACTGACCAGAAATTTGGAATGAAAAATGTGCTATTTGGAAATGAGGTGAAACTAGAAAGACTGTGTATTTCTTTATCTTTTAAAAGAGTTGGATGTTTAAAAAAACAAAAGTTAGTGTTCTTTAAGGCACTTTGTACTGTACAAGTTCTCTTTTCTGGCGAAGGGCTCTCCCATTCACAGAATTTGGGATAATAGGAGCAAAGTATACAATCTAGAACAGAAGTTAAAACAGTAGTGAGTGCAGGCTGAGAGCAAGAAGTGTCAAGGTGAATTGCATCCAGCAGGAAATCTTGTCCATGAATATTGTCTTATAGGTGTCTATCAACCTCCTAAGGTAAAAAGAAGAGTTGGATTAGAGAAATAATAAAATTAATGTTCAGATCCCCCCTCTCCTCTCCTCCTGCCAGAGAACAATTGCATTCATCTCCTTCTGGCCTATGTTTCTACAGAGCTACAGACTCTTAACGCCTCACAAAGGAGGAGGAGAGAGTTTTGGTTCAGAGACGGGAGTTTCACATGGCTCCTGCAGCACATATCTGTATGCAGGGACCAGTATTGCACAGTGAAAACTGGAGATACATTGCCCAAATTCAGAACTTTGAGGATCACATTAGTACATTTACAAGAAACATTCACATACTTTAGCTTGTTTGGTTTTCTCAGCACTGAGGCATGTGAAATAAAAATGAAGCCTTCTTCCCCTTATTTTGATGACAGTATCTACGTGCACTGTTAATCTATTTGCATTATTAGAACATTTCCAAACTGTAGACTTCTCTCTATGTACCAGTCTTCAGTTTCAAGAATGATCTCTCTTCTGTAACTGTTAAATATTAAGCTTACAACAGACAGGCTCTTGTGGGACCTCAGACATGCGACTTGATTTTGTTTTAGTTTTGGAAATTTGCCCTACTTTGGGGGAATGGAGAGATCTGGCACCTTCTACTTCGTTTTATAGGTTCAAATACCATTGAATATCACTGTGAGTTTTGGCTTGTTAAATACATTGGTAAGAGTGGGATTTTGCTAATTTTAATACTCCCTTTTAAGAGGAAAGAAGGGTTTAACATTTATACTACCACTATAGCTATTTTATTAACATGTTAAAGTATAATCAAGGCCTGTTTCTAAAAACTCATCAGATTTCCTAAATGTTTTGAAACTATGGGAGTGTAATCCAGTCTAACTTCAAAGCCTCTGCTGTAGCCTTAGTCCCCATCATCTGGCTTGTTCAATCTCCAGATGAAATTCACACAACTGCCTGAGTTGAGGTATCAGTTACTGCCAGCTTTTAAGGCACTGTAAGCGACTTTGCCCCCTTGTTGTGACTGCTTAAAAAATAGTTTTGAAATTACATTTCTTTTATTCCACCTGTGTAGACCTGTCTGGAAAGATTTGCTTACAGAAAGTGTTTTTTCGAGGCACAGTATAGGACTGAAATTAAATGCCCCACCTTGAAACCACTCTACTGAGGGTTGGGATTCTGACATCAGGATATAGAGCTCTACTAAAAGAGATGTTAAAACATAGGAGGTAGTCACTACTTCATTATGAGACAGCAGCTGCGTGTACATGGCACAGCATCTTCTCCACTGGGATGGGATATCGATTGTCCTCAGGTGCTCTTTGAATGTGAAGCTAAAGAACCAAAATTTTCCTTTTCAGGTCTGTTTGATCACACAAGTAACTCACAGCCACATAGATGTGCAAACATGCATAGAAATCCCTGACCGCAGTGCCATCTTCTGCTGGGCTCAGTGTTCAGGTGGAGCAGAGGCCACAGCCAACTGATAACTGATTTTTTTGTTGTTGTTTTTGAGATTCGGCTTCAGGTTGGCATAGATCTCCCATCCACAGAAGCCCTGGGGAGCTTAGGGACTGGCTCCAGGTCACCCTGCTCTGTAAGAGGCAAGGCTAGCTGGGACGGTTTAGGAATTGGTGCCTGAGTACTTTGGGTTTCAGTTCTTTTCCACTCAGAGGGCACTACCTTTTCTATCAAAACTCCTAAGCTGTCACAGCATGAGGGCTGCGCCTCGGACTAATGTGAGTTCATTTTACTACCTTCCATTCAGTGTCAGGCTTTCTTCTTCTACCTCTTCATCTGAAGCAGTACTTACTTTTTGCTACATCAAATGAAACCCTTCTTCAAGTTTTTACTGCCTGCTGGAGTCTGAATACACTAACGGGAAAAGTTTGGTTAATAACTGGCTGAATCCTATGGTCACCTTTAAGGCAAGTTTCCTTCTCTCATGGATTCCATCCAGGTGTGTAGTCTTAACAGTACTGTCCAGTGTGACATAGCCCCTGAAGGAAAACAACTTTACACCACTTAAATTCTTCTTGATCCACGCTTCAGAAAACGTCCCCTTGTTACACCTAACTCACACTTCAGCATTCTTTGTGGAAATTGAGGTGGGAAGACCACCCTAGTCAAGTAGGCAGTCCGATCATTTAAAGCCAACATTTAAAAATAAATATGTCGTACCTTTGTGTCTTCTCAAGGCTTGAGTGGGTCATTGTCTGGGTGCTCTGGAAGTCGGATGTGTTTCTAGGTGCTGTGTGTGTATGTTGGGTGGTATGTCACTTTTTTTCCCCCTTTTTAGGACCAAGAAGAAAACAAGGGAGCTACAAGTTGGCCTGAATTCTACATTGATCAGCTCAATTCCATGGCTGCTGTAAGTAGACTTTTATGTTCTTTGACACATCATTTAAAATGCAAGTATAGTACAAAGTACACAGTTGCACAATAAATTCGATTGAGTATGACCTACCAAATGTCAGTACCTTTCCAAACTCCATCCTAAACATTCCATGCTGGGGAAAGGAAAGAGGGTAGGAGAGATACCTGGCAAAGTGATTTTTCCAGTATGTTTTAAATAAAATCAGCACACACTAAAATATAATTGAGTTTAATGTTGTAAGTGAAAATGTAGTCTGAAATCTGGCTTGTGTTCAACTTTAACTTGCAATTGCTCTTACCAGTCACTTGCAGCTTGGTTATGGCAACACTATTTTAAAAGTTAATACCATTTTAAAATAATATGATTAAGCGATTTTTTTTACTATATTCCTCCCATTCTCTTTCTTACTGAGAACTTGGTTATTTCCTGGCTTCTTGATTTTACAGGGGACCAAGTACTCTTTTACTCATATAATAGGTCAGGAATTCATGAAGTAAGTGATTTAATGAAAAGGCATCATAATGGTAGTGCTGAGATATCCTTGGAAAGTCTTTAGTACATGAATTGTTGGTTCAGTAATTGCTTAATATATATTCTCAATGCCTAAAATATGAATTCTAAGTGCATGGATGTCTGTGATGTCAGCATTGCCAGCAGCTTGAGGGACACCTATTCATCACAGCTAAAATTCACAGCAGAAAATAAGTCATCGACCTTTGAGCCTTAGTAGCTTAAATCCCATCCCTGCTGATAAGATTTAGAGGTTGCCCACAGTAGAATGCAGTCTTTGTCTCAGTGGGCACACTCATGATTTTAAGAGTCAGTCTGTTATATTCATGTTTATAACATGCAAGTAGATGATAGCTTCGAGAATACTTTCTTCTACCTCCTTCCTGCCTTCCCTTTTTATGGAGAATAAATTTCTTATCACTCAAAACAAGCATTTTAAATGGTCTCATAACATTTTCCTGCCTGCTGGAATAGTTAAAAACTGATTAGAATATGTGAGTCGTTCACACGTTTCCTAAACTTTTAGAGGTCTTGACTTTTAGTAACTTCCTCTTTTTTGGCTTTTTTCTTAGAAGATGCTTCTTCTGTTGTCATACAATGAATAATAAACAGCCTGGTTAATATATATATGTATATATAAAAATTGTAGAAGAAACTACATAAGTTTTTCCCCAAGGGTTTCTAATCTAAAAGCATAGCAGAAATGGACAGAAAATAACCACCAAATCCTTCTTATTCAAGGCATCTCACACAATGCCAAAGATGAGAAAAGGGTGATCTCAGCATTTGTGTGAATATGCCAACAGAACATGAGATTTGTGATGACCACCAGGGATTTTCTATGCATCTGCCTAAGCAATAATAATTTGGAGCCATTTATATTTCCTGCATATAAAGGCTATTTTCTGAATTCTTGCTCCTGGCTGTTAGGAAAAAAAGAATTGTTTCTCTTTCTAATTAAATCTGCATTGTTTGTTATCTAACAAGAGAAGTTGCTTGTTTGTTAATGAATTCCCTTCTATAAATGGGGAAATACTACGTTCTATGTGGATTTTTCCTTTCTTAAAGTATAGGACAGTTAGATTAATTTGTCCTTTAGTGACTTAACCCCTGCCTTGTCTGGAGTAGACTTGGCTCATTTGTGTGCTACAGGGTCCGTGATGTGCCAACATGTGGCCCTTCTTTAAGAGCCTCCTCTCTCCTCCATCCAGCTCCTTGGACAATTCTTTGCCACATTCTTGAGTGATCTACATTTTAACTGCTGTGTGTTTGGTTCCTAATCCAAAATCCTTCCCAAGAGCACCACAAGTCTATTAAATTGTCAGTGACTTTGTTACACTTTTTGTGTCAAACACCTAAGAAAGCTTTCTAATGTTCCTTTTAGGACTGAGCCAGCATCTTCCCAGGGTCAAAGGTAAAAGGCATTAATGGTCCATGAATTAATGAGGCCTCAAAATTCCTGCATACTTCAGGAAATAAGGAGATCTGATGAGACCAGAAACCCTATGCTGGGTTTTCTGTTTTTCTCAACATTCTAATTGCCACCACCGCCTTGCATACATAGTTCTGGCTAATCACTATGATGTCTGTACTGGAGAATTCTTGATAACACACAGCAGAAGTCCTGAAATATTGTACCTGGGGCCATGGAAAGGCACACAAGTCCTCCAAATCCTTTCATGGCCCAGCAGCTAGACTCTGGTTCTCTGCTTAGGGCATTCTTGAAGGAGTGTTTGTCCACATTGTCATCACCCATTGTCTGCAGAATCAGCAGCAACTACTACATGACAAGCAGGGTAACAGGCACTTTATATGTTGTTTGAGGTCCCACCAGCATCCTATGCTGTAAATGCTATTTATAAACAAGGAGTCTGAGACTCCAGAAAGGTTACCTTGCCCAAGGTTATCTAATTAGGAGGTGGTCATCTAATTGGGAATTTAAACCTATCTGTCTGAGCCCAAAGACTCCTTTCCAGTTTGCCTCTCACTAATTCAGTTTTTGAAACCCTGTGGCATGTGAAAGAGGCCTGGTTATCCCACCTTCTCCCCACCCCCAGGCCTAGCAAGGCTGACTTTTCTGAGATGGTACAGGCATCTGTTTTCTTTAATGCCTTAAGAGTCTGATAAACAGTCCAGGTTGAGAACTGCAGCACTTACTAGTCTGTGAAGCCAGCCTTTTGTGGAACAAGTTCAATTACTTTATGTAATCCTCATTACAAGAATGCTTTGTTCTTTAAAGGACCCCTGAGTGATCTGTTGACTTTTAAAGAGTGAAAAATAGTATAATAAAGGAGTGCGACCTAACATCTAGAAGGACCTCGGCTTTCTTTATATGTGGCTTCTCCATGCTTTTTCAAGGAAGAAGACTGTGAGGTGAAGTTCAGTATGCTTAGTGGGCTGGCTTATTGATTTCCCACCAAAGAAACTATTCAAATGGGAGCTAAGTTCCAGACTCCCAGCAGGAATGACTTCTGGGCCACATTTGTGCATCTCTGTCAGACCTGCGTGTTCCAATGTACACCTCAGCAGCTTTGACAGAAAGACCCTCTGCAAGGATGCACTTTGTCCTTTGTCTGCTTCTCATATGAGCACGTGTTTAGTAAGTGCATAGAGCATTCAAAGAAGCCTCCACAAGGCCTGTACATACTAGATATTTGGCATAGTAGTCATCTTCAGAAATGTAGGCATCTCCCTTATCTACTAAAAGCTGCAAATTAAACCTTCTTCCTAAATGTGAGGCTTGAAAGCTTTAAATTTTGTATAAATTATTTTATTTTGAAAAGTCACATTTAGAACATCAACTTCAGCTACATATCCTGAGTTGTCTCACCACAATAAATATAACCTCAGAACCAAATCTGAACATAGAAAATGTATCACACATAGAAAATATATCACACATAGAAAATGTTGTAGTCTCTTCTGTTTTGAGAGAAAGGTTATATTCCTTACACAGTATTGGGAAAGGAAGTTCCAATTTAATTTTCTTTGACATTTCATAAATCTCCCAACTCTAGCATGGAGAAGCTTAATATAGACTGCTGCTATTCATATGTTCCGCCCTCTCCAAGATTTTTAAAAGGATAAATACATGCAGTTTTATTTGTACTAGTGATCCACAGTAAAATGTGTAGTCATTAATTTGGGGATAGTTTTGTGTCATTAAGCTTAGCAACAAGGAATGATCTTCATAAAAGGCTTGGTTCTGAGCTACAGATTCAAGTGATTTCATAAGAGTCCAAATGAGTTCAGTTGTATCATTGGAGATTAAATGTTCTTGGCTGGATTTGTGTGAATTTTCCAGGGGATGGGTCTCTGGGAGCTTTGGGAGAATTCATTGGCTGTCTCTGCACCCAGCTTCCTTCCTCACCATCCTCTGGTTACAGCTGTCCATGAGCATCACCAGCAAGAGGACAACTTTACAGAAACAATAACAAGATTTTTTTTTTTTTTTTTTTTTTTTTTTTGAGACGGAGTCTCACTCTGTCGCCCGGGCTGGAGTGCAGTGGCCAGATCTCAGCTCACTGCAAGCTCCGCCTCCCAGGTTCACACCATTCTCCTGCCTCAGCCTCCCGAGTAGCTGGGACCACAGGCGCCCACCACCTCGCCCGGCTATTTTTTTGTATTTTTTAGTAGAGATGGGGTTTCACAGTGTTAGCCAGGATGGTCTCGATCTCCTCACCTCGTGATCCGCCCGTCTCGGCCTCCCAAAGTGCTGGGATTACAGGCTTGAGCCACCGCACCCGGCCACAAGATTTTAAAAACTGAAAAACTACTGGGTTTTATTTCAGTTGCCATAAATGATACTGGTGTATTATATTTATTTTGCTTTGACCTTCACTCTTCTCATTATGAAATCATATTTAGGTTTTAGTTAACATTTAGTTACTTAATGCTGATACTATTGATTGTCACCCTTGATGATTTATGGTCCTGAAAGAAGGCTAAGACTGGGTCATTGAGACCCATGGATATGAATCAAGCTTTTCTTTTTCAATACAGTCACCCCAATCTGTTTCCCAGCCAAGCATTTCTATCAGAATTTGTAATAGGTAAAAAGATTAAACTAGACAAGCATGTGTTCAGAACAGGATGAAGAAAAGGGACCAGGAGCTCCATGAGTGGAGGATCCTGGAGTCATAAGACTGGGGGTACTTTAGTACAACCGGGTGATCACAGAGTCAAAGGGAATGAAAAGGACTAGACACCTTACTGGCATTCACAATTTTATAATAACAACCACAGTCTTACATAGAACCTTGCTCCTGTGGCATCAGCATTGCCTAGAAATTTGTCAGGAATGCAACTTCTCAGACCTCACCCCAGACATACAAAACCGGGCTCCACAGTTTAACATTATCCTCAGGTGATTTTCATATACACATTAAAGTCTGAGAAGCACTGCTCTAGCAGATCCCTGGGTAGAAACACACACACACACTCCATATCCTGATTTCTAAATGATATTGAATAATTTCTAGAAGTTAAGCATTTACTCTGAAGGAATTGTCTATCCTAGTAATAGCTCCAAATGAATTGTTCTTCTTAAAAAATAATTTGATGTAACAAAATCCCTTTGGTCTTGATCACACTTTTTGGCTGAGGAATAGGAATGGTAGCGTGGGAGGACTGCTGCCCACCTCGTGTTTTTAATAATGTGATGGTATTATCTTTAACTGCCAGAATGTTGTATTCAACTACAGGTTCAGTCTTATTTCTATCAAATACAAATAGTAGTATCTACATCAAAGGGTAATTATAGAATAGTTATACAAACATTTGGGCAACATCATCTCTACTAAGATTTCTAAACTTTTCCCTAAAGCTTTATTTAAAATTTGAAGGACTTAACTTACTTACTCATAGATTTATTGTTTATATTTACAGTGATAGTAGCAAATAATCTGTAGGTTTGTCTTGTTTGCACTGTAATTAAAAAATAGAATTTGAAGAAGTAACTTCTGTTTTCTTTGCATAGAGAAAATCTCTGCTGGCTTTAGAGAAGGAAGAAGAAGAAGAGAGAAGTAAAACTATAGAGAGTTTAAAGACAGCACTGAGGACAAAACCAATGAGGTAATTTTCCCTTGGAGAGCACTTTTTTTTTTTTTCTCTCCATCCTTCCTTTTTTTGCAAGAGTCAAACCTTCTAGGAAGTCTTAAGTTAAAACCATAAAATTAAACCATGAATAACATACTTTAATCATTAACATTTAATAGTTATTTTCTTCTGTGAAAAGGTATGCAGGCAGCCACTAGGATGGCTAGAAAAAAAAAGAGAGAGACTTTAGCAATGGCAAGTTAGTAGGCAAGAATGTAGAAAAATTGGAACCCTCATTCATTGCTGCTAGGAATGTAAAATTTTGAAGCCACTTTGGAAAAGGGTTTTAACAGTTTCTCAGAATGTTAAATATAGTGTTGCCATATGACTCAATAATTCTACTCCTAGGAATATAGCCAAGGGAAATGAAGACATGTCTCCCAAAAACGTGTATGCAAATGTTCATATCAGCATTATTCATGATAGCCAAGAGTGGAAATAACCCATATATTGATCAGCTGATGAATGGATAAATGAAATGTTATATATCCACATAATGGAAAATAATTTGGCTACAAAAAAAGGAATGAAGTACTGATACATGCTACAACATGAAATGACCTTGAAATATGCTAAGTGGAAGAAGCCAGTAACAAAAGAGACCACATACTGTATGATTCTATTTATATGAAATTTCCAAAATAGGCCAATCCATAGAAACAGAAAGTAGATTAGTGGTTGCCAGGAGCTGAGGAAGTGGGGAAAATGTTCTCTTTGGGTGATTAAACTGTTCTAAAATTAGCTAGTGTTGTTGGTCACACAGCTCTGTGAATATACTAAAAACTACTGAATTGTTCACTTTAAAAGGATGAATTTTATGGCATGTGAATTATTTCTCAATACAACTATTATTTTTTTTTAAAGATGGATAGACTTTCTGGCAATAGTGATTCATTTGCTCTCTGATAATCAGCTTCTGTGTTGTGCCTTCTGCACTTTCATTCCTTTAATGCCACTAGGATTTGGTGAGGTGTTGGGATTCTTATGTTTCATGAGCACAGGTACTATGAATGAAGCCAACTGGTTTAACAAGCTTGGCTATATCTGGGTCATGTGGTTGGGTGAAAAGGCTAGAAAATAAAGATTCCCTTTCTTTATTTGACTATAAAATGCAAACTAAGAAAAGTCCGATTCATGAAAAATACTATGTAGTTATATGACAGAGATCTAGACTATCCTGTGTCAGCATTTCTCTCAATTGTGTTCTGCACTCTCAGATGTCAATCGATATCCAAGCCTAAATACATTTGGAAAATTATCACATAAACAGGTTATGTTACTTCTGAACTTTTCGATGGCTTTAATATGTACATGTGCATTGTGAGTTAGTCTCATTGATTAACAGTAAGTGTAAGAAATACTAATAACGTTAAGTATTGCTTTATTATTGTATTCAGTACACAGAATATTGGGATTCCATGTAGCATGTCATATAAGAGAATAGTTTTGTTACAAAACCTTAGGGATGTAGATTATCATTTGTTCAACAAGCAGATATCCTGGAATTTAAGGAAGCTTTTGACTTTCATCGATAGGGTGTTTGGATCAGTGATCAGCACTTAAAAGTGCGTCAGCAGTCAACCTATAAAAGCACATGGGCCAGACATGGTCACTCACTATCCCAGCTACTTGGGAGGCTGAGACAGGAGATTTGCTTGAAGCCAGGAGTTCAAGACCAGTCTGGGCAACATAGCAAGTCTCCGTCTCTTAAAAAAAAAAAAAAAAAAGTTTTAAAAAAATTGACTGGGAACGCTGGCATGCACCTGTAGTCCTGGCTACTTGGGAGGCTGGGGTGGAAGGATCACTTGAGCCCAGGAGTTCAAAGCTACAGTGAGCTATGACAGAGCAAGATCCTGTCTCTCTTAAAAAAAAAAAAAAAAAGGATGGGGGGAGGGGGCATGAGAACTATATACTGAATAACACAGGAGCAGCAGATGATTTTAATCTAAGACAAGATATGTTTTCTGAGTATTCTCTTGCTTCTGATTTTTTTTTTTTTTTTTTTGAGGCGGAGTCTCGCTCTGTCGCCCAGGCTAGAGTGCAGTGGCATGATCTTGGCTCACTGCATTGCTTCTGATTTTTTATGAATATACGATCTGTTGTTTGGTTCTTTGTACCCATTGAGATACGTTTATCACAAATGGAGGGGTTTTTTTTTTCTCACTTTTGGTTAGACCTGACCATTGGGTCTGTGCCAAGGAAGAGGCAAAGAATGAAAAAGGCTTCATCAGTGTAAGGCTTTTGGCACTTTAGGAACTAAATCTTTCTTTCCTCCGCCCTCCAGACTTTTCTATTAGGGGCTATTATAAAACCCCAAAGGCACTTAAGTGTGGTGCGCTTCTCTTCATGACAGGTTTGTAACCAGATTCATCGACTTGGATGGCCTGTCGTGTATCCTCAACTTTCTAAAGACCATGGACTATGAGACCTCAGAGTCTCGAATACATACTTCTCTCATTGGCTGTATAAAGGCATTAATGAACAACTCTCAAGGCCGGGCTCATGTCCTGGCTCATTCTGAGAGTATTAATGTAATTGCTCAGAGTCTGAGCACAGAGAACATTAAAACAAAGGTGGCCGTGCTGGAAATCTTGGGCGCTGTGTGCCTGGTTCCCGGGGGCCACAAGAAGGTTCTACAGGCCATGCTGCACTACCAGAAGTATGCCAGCGAAAGGACCCGCTTTCAGGTGGGTGTTCCCTCGGCCTTCTTCACTCACCCCTTCTTTAAAGTCTGCTCAAACACGTGCTTTTCCTGTCCCTGAAGGGGGAACATTACTTGAGATGTCCCCTTGTGGTGATTACTCACAGTGTGACTTTAAACATTCCCTTCTTAGGTTTAAGAACCAGAGAATAGGGTATACTTTCAATAGTTGATCAATCTGGGCCTTTAGATTTGCAGAACTTGAAAATGTGGCCTTTCATCCTACATGTCATACAGCACACATCTTTTGAACCCACCAAACTGAGTGTTTCCTGAAAATTTTATAGCTTGCCATTCTTGAATTAGGATCAATACAAATAATTTTTCATATTTCACTATATTACTCAGATGTAAAAAGCAAGCAGAGGTAATGAAGCAAGGGCTTTTGTATACATGTATGTATCATGTAATAATTTTGAAATTAGAGTTTTTAGGACTGTTCTTAAGGAGAAAAAGGGTGGCTTTCTATGGGTCAGTGTAATCCTGACTAAACATAAGATTTTAAAAGTTAATTTTTGAGTATAAAAAAGTTCATAAAATGAACATAAGGTTAGTAATGTTTCAGTCCTTTGTTTTTATATTTATATTTTTGATAGACATTAATTAACGACTTGGATAAAAGCACTGGGCGGTATCGAGATGAAGTGAGTCTCAAGACTGCCATCATGTCCTTCATTAATGCAGTGCTCAGCCAAGGTGCAGGAGTGGTAAGAACCTTCTACAAATTAAAAATATATTGGTAAAGAATAATTTATAAAAAGTGATTATTATGTAGTCTAAAAACCACAAATACATATTTTATTGCCCTTTTATTTTCAGGAGAGTTTGGACTTTAGACTTCATCTTCGCTATGAATTTCTGATGTTAGGAATTCAACCTGTAATAGATAAATTAAGGGAACACGAAAATTCAACATTAGATAGGTAAGTCAGACTGTTATGATGTGAGAAAGTTTCGGTGTTTTCCATCTGTGTAATGCAGTGCCTCATCAAGTGCTGGCCTGTGGTTACTTGTGCCCTGTCTGTAACATAAAGAGCTTGTATCAGAATGTTAGTTCAGCTAATGATGTCTTTATAGTAAGACTTTGTTGATGAGGGAAGCAGCACATTATGTAGAAAACTTAATGTGGGTTTTAGCGTTAGACCTGAATTCATATCCTGTCCTAGTCCTGCCTCTTACTCCTGTGTATCCTGGTGAAGTTACTCAATTTTTCTGAATTTTGCTGTTTTTATAACTGCAAAAAAATAGTGCTGGTGGTGATGATGATAATGACAATTATTTTCCAGGACTGTTGTAAGAACTGACTATAAAACCTATGGAATCACTTAGCCCCTTTGATAGGCATTCTGTGAATGTTAATTTCCACTACCTGTTCATTTCCTTGTTTGCTATCATTTCACTATGTCTAAGCTATCCCAACTTGCTTTCAGAGCTTTTCGCTACCACGTCTCTCCTCTCCTGTATATTCATATACTCCAGCATGCTCTTCTTGATATTCTGTGAACATCTCAAAAACACTCTTGTATTAGGGCCTTTGCACTTGCTGTTTCCTCAGCTTCGAAATATCTTTTGCAGATGTCCAAATTGTTTGTTCCTTAGTTCCCTGGAGAGAGACCTGTTCTAACCATTGTGTGTACATTATTTACCTCACCTGCCATCATTTTCTATTTACTTTACATAAAATGTATCCTGGGTGTGTAGAATACATAGTAGGAGTTCAATAAATATGTGACTGAATAAATGAATGGCATGATCATTTCTTTTGTGATCTTTAATTCAGCTGGAAGTTAAGTATAGGTATATGGGCATGTTTTTCTATAAAGGGAATCCATAGTGGAATCTGAACTTGATTGCTTTTAAATTTAGTTTTAATTTAATAATTGCCTACTATATGCTAGGCATCCTAGACTTTTAAATTTTTCTCATATTGTGATCTGTTTCACTCAGGTGATATCTTTTTTACTTAGAAAGAACATGGTTAAGTTGAAGAATTCAAATTTTATTACATTGTTTCTTTTGAGATATCTCTGAAAAGTCAGGAAAAACCATGGTATTAATGTCCTCGGTCTTATGCACCTGTGTTTGTAAGATGTTCTACTTAATAACTTTTCTTTCATTATTTTTCAGGCATTTAGACTTTTTTGAAATGCTCCGAAATGAAGATGAATTAGAATTTGCCAAAAGATTTGAACTGGTACGTATGCTTACAATTATTCTGGTTTGACTCATCAGTTCACATTATTTGTCTTTGTGTGTTGTAGAGTCCACATGGACCAATTCTACCTAAAAGCAAAATCAACGCTCTGTTTTGTTTCCCAAGTGGCAGGATTAGCTTCTGTTTGCTTTGAGTTTACTTTACACTGGGGGGATTGAGGAACTTAGATGTTTGATTTGATTTCTTTTTCCTATAAAATAGGTTCACATAGACACAAAAAGTGCAACTCAGATGTTTGAGCTGACCAGGAAGAGGCTGACACATAGTGAAGCTTACCCACATTTCATGTCCATCCTGCACCACTGCCTCCAAATGCCTTGTAAGTGTGTTTGTGACTCACATGTGTGCTTCTGAATGTTTGGACATTGGCCAAAGGGTTCTGGCTCCTGCACAGTGCTGATTACATTGGATGCACACCAGGGATTCCAAGCCTTGGTTTTATGAAGCCAAGTATGTGTGTCTACACGGCTTAAGGGTTGTTACAAAATTTTTTCAATGAAACAAATTAAAATTTTGATTTAGGCCGGGCGCGGTGGCTCAAGCCTGTAATCCCAGCACTTTGGGAGGCCGAGACGGGCGGATCACGAGGTCAGGAGTTCGAGACTATCCTGGCTAACACAGTGAAACCCTGTCTCTACTAAAAAATACAAAAAAAAAAGCTAGCCGGGCGAGGTGGCTGGCGCCTGTAGTCCCAGCTACTTGGGAGGCTGAGGCAGGAGAATGGCGTAAACCCGGGAGGCGGAGCTTGCAGTGAGCTGAGATCCGGCCACTGCACTCCAGCCCGGGCGACAGAGCGAGACTCCGTCTCAAAAAAAAAAAAAAAAAAAAAAAAAAAAAAAAAAAAAAAAAAAATTTTGATTTTAAAAATAAAAAGTATGCCTTACAATCCGTTGAGAAAGGGGTAGAGGGTGCCTCTCAATCAAATAAATGATCATTGCATGTCAAAATTCCATACTTTGGGAAGCATTGGTGCAGATGTTATAAACATCTCTTTGGTTCGGTGTCTCTAAAGGGTGACCACCATTGACAAATATTTGTCCTAGCTTAGAAACAACTTGAAGATTTTTTTTCACTGTTCTTTTCTTTTTTAGACAAGAGGAGTGGCAACACTGTTCAGTACTGGTTACTACTAGATAGAATTATACAGCAGATAGTTATCCAAAATGACAAAGGACAGGACCCCGACTCCACACCTTTGGAAAACTTTAATATTAAGAATGTCGTACGAATGTAAGTCTTCTCTTATTCTGCTGCCTGTGAGATAATGGTGACAATGTAAGATATTTATTTTATCCTACTTCAGAGTAACAGCTGGGAGAGCCGAAATGTTCTAGGGGTCAAATATGAGTTACTATACACCTGCACTATATCTAAGTAACATCTGGTCTTAAATGGGTTTTAAGCATGCACTGACAATTTTCTCTGCAGTAGACTATTTTTGTACCTAGGGAGAATGCAGTTAGCAGTGGACCTTTTATATTTTTTGTAATAAATGCTCCTTGAACTCTTACACAGGTTGGTTAATGAAAATGAAGTTAAGCAGTGGAAAGAACAAGCGGAAAAAATGAGAAAAGGTAAATAATAAGGGCCTGATAAGAGAAGAGGCTGTGTTATTGGTTATTGGGTGACCTTGATTTCCATATATTTTGAAAATTTACATTGATGTTTCTTGACTTGGTACAAGCAGGCTTTCTTTTTCCATCTTTTAAGGGAATTTTGCACTGGGCTTCTTAAATTGAGCTATTTTAGTTGTCATACTGATTCTCAAATATCTTATCCTTTTATTATAATCATGTAAATGTTTTGAAAAGCTTATAGCATTTGCTGTTCAGTATTCCTTAAATCAAATTTTCTTAACTACTAATAATCCAAACCCTTCCCCTATCCGTCATGGCTCTTTAAATCATACTGGGTTTTAAGAAATATAATAAGGGACTTGAGGGATTATCCAAAATTTTAAAAGAGAAGAACAGGTCACTTGGTTTCAATAATCCAATTCTGTCCATGACCTTGATTTGGTACCAGTTATAAAAAGAGAAGTCATTCAGAAAACCAGTGACCATTGCTGAGATATGTGTTATGAAACATTAGCTGGCCAGCTATTAGTGTGTATTTGAATATGTCTTTGATATTAATCCTCAGTATCAAATGATAGGAGAGACATTTATGTCCATCAGTGTGCCAGCCATACAGAGAAATGTATGTGATTTTCCTTCCTGTTTTAAAATATTAGCAAATTGAAGTTGGCGCCTTTGTGGAAACAGTCATACTGCCAGCCACCATGCTCTCACCATACTGGTTAATTGACTTCCTTTTCCTTTTCCAAGTTATTCACTCACAGCCAATGAAATACAATAACGTTCACCCCAATATTTAATGTGCTGGAAAGCAGGTCCAAGAGATGCCTAAGCATTTCCTTTTCTTTCATCACATTTCCATTGAGCAGAAAAGCAGGGCCATAACTGGTATCAGAAAATACTAAATGTGAACTAACTGCTGTTATGTTACAAGTTCCTCATATGTATTCAGATTGCTCTCAAATAAGTGATACTGCACATGCATTTTTAAAAATAAATTTCAGAAACCGCTACAAAAATAATAGAAACATTGACTAAAAATCAGTGTAAAGGGATTAAACGAAAAAGAAAATAGTCAATGAGTGGATATTTTAGGAATACACTCTAGAGCATGGAGACTCAAGTGTGCAGGTTGAGGAGAGCACTTAGGATGTAAGCTTTCGAGTCATTCATTCATTCGTTCATTCGGTGAATACTTGTTGAATGCGTGTGTCAGACACTGTGCTGAGCTCTGGGTCGGAGTCTCAACTCTCCCCCTTACTAACTGTGGATGGGCTAAGTCATTTCCTCTCTTCTCCCCCAGTCTCCACCTTTGCAACCTGAGGATTAATCCTGACTCACAGCATGGTTGTGAAGATTAAATGGCAAAACAAATATAAGAACGTTAGTATAGTGTCTGGCACATACTAGTTGCACAATAAATGATAGCCACTGTTGTAGGATTTAGGTGGCTGAGATGGTGCAAAAGAAAATCACCAGTGTCAGTGGGAGGAACAGGTTGTTTTAATGTTTTAAAGTGAAATCATGGGTAGAGTCTAAAAGAGGAAAGATTATAGTTAAACGTTAGTTTTTTTTTTCCTAGAAGCTTCAGGTGACAAAATTGTATTAAAGAGGGCATATTTTGATAAAGTAGTCCAAATGTAGAAGTGATAAGGAGACAGAAGTTCTGTGGACCTAAAAGGTAGAAAATATTTGGGGAGAATTCTCTTTAGGGCAGCACACCCAGGAAGTGCTCAATAAAAGCTTAGTGACTGAATGGTAAATAGATACCATTTGTGGAGAGAGTCATTTAGGCTGGAGCTTCCCAAACCTGGCATACATCAGGATCATCTAAGCCCTATCATCTACATACAAAATAGACTTCTTGGAATAGTATCTGGGGAGTCTTGAAATGTTGAAACTTCTCAGGTAATTCTGAAATACAGCCAGCTTCATCAAAAGCTAATGACCAGTGAGAGGAAGGCAAGTTTCTAGTCCTGAAATTGTGAAAGAAGAATGAAATGGAGATAAAAGAAGGAAAATGGGATCTAGAGACGTCATTTTTAGATGTATTTCTAGAGAACTTAGGGAAGCAGCAACAGAGTGGTAGAAGTGGATTGTTGGCAAAATCCAGGGATTTTAGTGGCTTGAACTCCTCTCTGTAAACTCTAATTTGGGGGAACTCAGGAGAGAGAAGGTCAGAGATAGAGAAAACAAGAATTTAAATGTGTTACCAAATTTCAGAAATAGAGACCAGATCTATTAGTGTAGCTCTGCCCCAGTGGGTTATACCTCTAGTGGATTTATTGATATAAAAAGAATAGGAATTGGGGCCATGTATTTGAAATAAAAATCCGCAGCCTAAACTTTGTTAGTTCTCTTTTCCAAAATTCATCACGCCTTTCAGCAAGCTTATATTCATTGGCAATGTGAATATGCATTATGCTGAATTGGATGCCCTGTTTTATTATAACAGGATTGAGGAAGTCAGTAAAACTACAGCTGAGAGTCAATGTTTTTCTCCCCCATGTTACCATGATTCTCACGTTCTACTGACACCACTCCCTTTAAGATATTTAATACTGAGATAACATTTGCTTTCATATGTCTTAATAATTGTTTACTGAAAGCATAAAACACTTACTTCAAGTAGCCTTCTGAGGGGAGATGGGAGAAGTGACTCCCTCTGGGGACAAACCCTGGGTCTGAAGGCAGCTCTTCCTCACAGGTAAGATCCTCCCTTCCAGCCTTTCTGCTGGTTGGACGTGAGCTGGCAAACCTAACTCATAAAAGCCAAACTACTCTTTGTCTCATTTCTAATTTGTGAAAAGAGGCCATTTGAATATTTATTTTTTTCTTCATATTGCTAAAGAACCATTTTAATGACAAGATTCTGAATCAAGTACCAAATAGGTACCATTCTCCTCCACAAGTAGTCACTCTCAGACTTCTGTTTTGTATTTAGAACTGTTGAGTGTAGACTTCTTCAGTCTCTTTACAGAACCTAGTTAATAACATTGTTCATCCGAAGCTTACTCAAAGTACAAACATCGTTTAGCCTTGAGTTGCTCCCTTTGATGGAGAAGAGGAATAATATTTACCTAATAAAGATCCTCATAATCTCTGCCATCATCCTCAGTCAATTTTTTTTTTTAGAGAAAATGCTTCAGCTTTGAAGACTCTCCTGTTTTCTTGTCCAATTGTTTTCACGTGTAGAGCACAATGAGCTACAACAGAAACTGGAAAAGAAAGAACGAGAATGTGATGCCAAGACTCAAGAGAAGGAAGAGATGATGCAGACCTTAAATAAAATGAAAGAGAAACTTGAAAAGGAGACTACTGAGCATAAGCAAGTCAAGCAGCAGGTGGCAGACCTCACAGCACAGCTCCATGAGCTCAGCAGGGTGAGGTCTTCCGCTCAGCTCACGGGCAGCTGCCAAGGCCTCACTGACCCTAGAGCCCCTCACCCTTAAGTAGACAGTTTCATACTGGGGGAATAAAATCTGAAACGACTCATGATTAATCACAATTAGAAGAATCACTCCCTCTGCTATCATGTAGGCGGTTTGGGGGGTGCATTTTAAAATACTATACAAATCTAAGCGCAAAGGAAATTGTATTAGCTTCTTAAAGTGAAAACTGACTTCATGAAAACCAGACTGTCTGTGATGGTGCAAGAAGTGAGAGAGATATGAATGCATCCCAGACAAGTACTTGAGTGTCAGATACAAAAGGTTGACGCAATGGAGTCCATGAAGGCCCAAAAGAGTCCATTCGACTTTACCAATCTTTGTAAACATTCTCAGAAGGGTGAATTTCTCTATAATATACATTTCAGGCAAAGTTACAGACTCTCAAATTATTCAATGAATTTACTTCTTCCAATGATCTTTTCTTTTCCTATTTTTATCTTTTCAGAGGGCCATCTGTGCTTCAATCCCAGGTGGACCCTCACCTGGAGCACCAGGAGGGCCCTTTCCTTCCTCTGTGCCTGGATCTCTCCTTTCTCCCCCACCACCCCCACCTCTACCAAGTGAGATGCTTCCCCCTCCACCACCTCCCCTCCCTCCAGGAGGCCCTCCTCCTCCCCCAGGGCCTCCTCCCTTAGGGGCAGTCATGCCACCTCCTGGTGCTCCAATGGGCCTGGCACTCAAGAATAAAAGCATTCCTCAGCCCACAAATGCCCTGAAATCCTTCAACTGGTCTAAACTGCCTGAGGTAAGCCATTTGTTCCAATTTTCCCTCTAATGGATAGCATTAGCAGCTCACTGTGTTGTCACTGAAAGGAAAAACAGCCCTGGCTGTTCAATGATTTCATTTTCTAGTGTGGACCCAGGGTTCTCACTAGCTCAAATATTTAAGTGATAAAGCTTCTGAAATAAATGACACATTGTTTGAAACCCACTTACTCTAAGTGTCTGGTAGACTGAAAAATTTGGGATAGAAGCACTTTTTAAATAACCATGCCTGTTCGTTTTATGTATAACTATAAACTATAGCACTTATTACATTGATGTTTCTAGAACAAACTGGAAGGAACAGTATGGACCGAAATTGATGATACAAAAGTCTTCAAAATTCTAGATCTTGAAGACCTGGAAAGAACCTTCTCTGCCTATCAAAGACAGCAGGTAACAGCATATGCCCTCCAGACACCAAAAAGGTAGAAAAATCATGTCTTATGCATGATCCCTGGCCCATCAGCCATGGCCATGATGTGACAGGCATATGAATTCTAGGCTGTTGGATCTATCCTGTGCATGTCCATGTCTCTGTCCAAGTGCCTGTCAGTTGTATGTGAACAGTTGAAGGTATATAAGCTCCTTGTTAGGGAGTTTCATATCTGGTATATGTCTAAGACCTTGTCTCTATTGGTGTAAAGAGTTTTGTATGCTGTCACTTGTATTTAATCAAAATGGTTCACCAGGAGAAAGTAGAAGAGTTAAATAACTTAAATTGTCACCCCACAGTGTTTGTATCTAAAGCTATTTTGGTTCATCTGAATTTTTAAAAAATACATATCAAATGGTTACCATTTGAAGCAGAATGCTTTGTGAAATGGATGGAATTTTGAGAAGTATGAAGGTTTTTAAATGACTATAATTTGGCCAGTAGATGGAACTTAGGAGTTTTTACTATATGTCATGAACAGAAGTGGGGTTGTAAAGGCTGAACAAGTGGGGAGATGGCAGTGGTGCAAATAGGACCAGAGACGCTACTGAAAAGTGAGCAAAGCTTTTGTAATAGTAGCAAAAGCATGTGATTTGGTGCCTGCTGGTGCTCCACGTTGACAGGCATCACTATGTGAGTCCCGGCATTGTGATAGAGCCTCTTAAAGTTAGACCACAAGAGAATGCAGCAGGGTGGCCAAGTCTGGAGAGTTTCAGAAGAAAAAAGAAAAGGTGGAGTAGGATCCCAAATCATCAAAGTCTTGAGAAGAGAAAACTTGAGTCCAGTAGTGTGAGAAGAAAGATTCTTAAGTATGACTGAAGAAGAGGAATGATGGGGAGAGCAGAGTTCATCCTAAACAGGAACACATGAATGCTGGGCCTCTTACGGGGCTTTCCTTGGGCTTTACTGAGAGGCCCTTAACTCCCAGATGAATCATGGGTGGAGCATCCTTAAACAAGCAGCAGACTTCCTAGTTGGTTTCCTTGGCTTAGTCCCCAAGAAAGAGTGTATCAGAAAAGAAGTACTGAGCACCAAAAGAGTAGATGGACTCAGGCTAGGGGGAGAAACAAAAACTAAGGGTTTTTTCTTTCATTTTGTTTTGTTTTTCAAAATGGCCTTTGATACATCTGAAATGGGCGGGGGCGGGGGGAGGAAGCCAATATTTAAGTGAACATTTTCCCTTAAGAAAGGGAAAGCTTTTCTGTAATGTGTTTTATGCTAGTTTAATAAAATACAAAAATAGAGGCAGTTGCCTGCCATAGTGACATGAACCCTTAAAACAGGAGCCCTCAGCTGCCCACCCCTACTGTAAGTAGAAAGGCAAACTTGGGTAATGTTATACACACCAAATAAGGGAAAATGGAAAAAACACAATGAAGATAAGGCATTGGCCAATAGAAAGCAAAACAATTTATCTTTCAAAGGACAAAAGTTGTCTTTAGAGTCCTCGTGTGGCAGGGACTGTGACCAGACTCATTCCTGATTGGCTGCAACATGCTGCCTCTTTGTCTGTCTGCTGTCCTGAGAAGGTGTCTCCTTGGCCTTGACATGGAATCTTGAGCCATTGTAGCAAATTTCCTGATAATTCAAATAATCTTCTAACCTGGCTACGTGTCCCATTGCTTTCCCACTTCAGTTTTGATCACTGATACTGTTCCGTGCCGGTTGCCTAATATGAAGATTTAAGAACGTTCAGAAGTAAATTAAAGGAAAGAAAAGCAACAGTTGTTCCAAATTATGCTATTCAAGTGGGTTGCATTGCTATGCATGTGGGTTGCATTTATTATAAAGGCAGGTGGTTGAAAGACCTAAGTTTACAAGACTCATAATTAACTGGCTTTCAGCAGAAGGTGCAGAAGGATACTGCCAAAATGCTCTGGGACAAATATGTGGACAGTTCTCAAGAGCTCTGGGAGACAAGATTGCAGAAAGCCTAGCAATTGGGTAATTGTCTCCTAGCAACCAACACTGTTTAAGTAATCAGTAGGCATTCCAGTCAGGAGAGTCCAGAACATTTCAGTTATACTTAACACTAAGTAGACCAGTAAGTAGAATCAGTTGTGACCATATTTTCAATAGCACTTCCTGGAGAAAAATTTCAGCATACCTGATCAGCTTGAGTAATTCAAGTAGGTTTTCCCTTTTGGTACAAGAATTTGAAATGAGAATTTTTAAACTATAAATATATTTTCTAAATAAGGATAATTTGACCCATTTTATTGAATTTACTGAATTCTGATAGAAAATCCAAAGATGTGGACACTGTAGTTGGAATATATAGGACACAGTAAAGGAAATGGGGCCCCTGTCATTGAATGTCCCCTTATCTCATGACCAATGGGAATACTCAAGACCTATGCATTTTCATCTCAGTCTTGGCAGTGCATTGTATAATTCACTTGAACTGCTCTCTTTTCTACTCCCAAATGAATACTGGAGATCTTTTTTTTTCCATGATGTCTCCTCTTTCCTCCCTCCAGAGTCATGACACCCTGTTCAAACTCTCTGGACTTCAGCCAGTTTTTGGCTAGAGGCAAAGGAACATTACAAAGGTCATGGCATGAATACCATTACCTGTATGCATGCAACAGGAACGCTGCACAGAGTAAGATTTTGGAAAAATCTCAGTAATATCGGATTAGTATAATTTAGATGAATACTGAGAAATGACACTTATGGGATATATACAAATACACATGTATATGCACACACATATACATATACGCTTACACATATCTGCATAAAATATATCTAGTTGATTTGAGGAATCATTAAAATCAGAACTTATATTGTCTGCTTTGTATACAAAGTAATTCAAAGAACGAAAATGTGTTAAATTTTTGCACAGGCCCACAGTGTAACTTATAGTATAAAAGCAGAGATGAGAAAAAGCTGTAAATAACTATAATATGGACTACAAGATGATAATATTCAGCATCCATTACATTCCTGATAACAAGTATGATATACACAGTTCCCAGTCTCATCAACCTTAAGATTTAGTTCTCAAGGAGCTCTTACACTTATTTTCTTCCTTAATGCTCACCCCCAACTCTATGAGTAGATATTCGTATTTTATAGATAATAAAAATATGGCTTGGTGTGTATTTAGTGACTCCAAAGGGACATAATTCTCAGTTTCACTTTGTTCTTCCCCATGGTTTTTATTCATTATAAATATCAGACTTTGTATAGGATTTTCTTTAACTCCAGCTTTAAGAACAAGACTATTCCTATTCAGAATTTTTTTTCAGTGCAAATATCAGAGATGTGCAGAGCTGATGATGTAAACTTATGTGCCACATAAAATGGGATCTAACAGGCGTTATTTCTCCACTCACATTCCAAAAGTTCATTTGAAAAATCAATGTCTTGAATCTCACGTCCTCTTTTCCTCATTGAAACTACATTATACATGATTTCCAGGTCAGCCACAAAAGACTGATTTAAATGGTAGCACATTGCATAACAGTACTTTTCAGATACAATTAAACAATATTCATCTCCATTTTGTGGGAAATCTTCACCCCTAGATGCTATAAATTCATTTCTCTCTATCCATACAATTGAATAGAGGGGAAATGAGCTAAAGGGACTACATTTACCTAAAGGGAGTCATATCTCTGTAACAACAAATTTACAGCTCACTATCTCTTCCTTCCCCCTGGTCTTTGCTTGAGGACAGCCCTTCCTTAAGGATCCTATTGTCATCACATTGTAAAACTTTTCAAAGCCTCTGCTCTGGGTTAGGACAAAGAATAACTGTGGTCCCAGGCTCCAGAATCCAACCTCTCCTGCTTATATGTAATACACAAGACATTTTGGGGGCTCCAGTTAGAGCATTCAATGATATCTTCTGATTTTTTATAAATTATCATTTTCCTTTTTTATTCCCTTTACAATTTTTATTCTATAGATATAATTTTCACATAGAAAAATTTTATGATTTAAGATATTTATTTCAATAGGCTTGATCCTTAGCCATGGCACATGAAAACAGAAGAGAGAATTATAAATAGTGGTGTTTTTTGTGTTTTGTTTTTTGTTTTTTTTCTTAAGACCAAATGTAAGTTCTATAACTGGGCCTCACGGTAAGAGTTAATCAGATGCAGGGTTTTATATAAATATAGTGTATGAATTTTTCTGGATAGAGATTCTAATTTTTACCAGATTTACAAAATTCTCAAACAGATTAAAAACCATTCACGTAAGAATTATGATTATCTCTAAAGTATTGAGTCATCATCCCATTGTGGAATTCAATCTATAGCACTATCAGCACTGCTTCCTGAAAATGCAAGTCCCAACTTCCTATTTATACTCCAAGCCCTAAGCTTTATGCTAGAAATTGCCTGGAAAAACCAGACATCCTGTTAGGTGAAGCCAAATATAAGTGATTCTACCACATTTGACCCAAGCCAATTAGAAGTATCTTTTGTTATTTCCCTCTGATTTTTCAGTGAATAAGCTTTCAAAAAGAATGTTAACTTACTTGAAACAGGCCTGGAAGCATCATTATTTCTAACATGCCCCTTTCAATGAAACTCGTAAGCTTTATGATTTTATTTCTAATGTGCCAAGTAAAGGACTTTTAAAGAAGTGAAATCTTTAGGGTAATAATTGAAGAAACTCTGGCTTGGTATTCTTCATCCTCACCTCTAGAAGGAAAATATATTACATGGCTATTAACTATTATACTTACTGCTGATGGTAGTCACAAATGGGAGATCTTGACCAGCTGTTTTTTCAGCTTAACTGAAAACAGAGCGAAAGGGGAATAAGTGGACTTGATCATCAGCCTGAAAGATGAAATAATTGTATTATTGTAGCTTTCAAGTACTGAGCTCATACGTACGTGTCAGGTACCTATGTGTCAGGTACTCTACACAATGCATTACATGATTGTCATGTTTAATCTTCACACCAATCAGTTGTTAATTAACCACATTTTACAGACAGACAGACTGAGCCCCAAGCCACACACCCAGTAAATAACAGTTGCCTGATTCCACAGGCCTCTACACTAGAAGTCAGAAGTCTTAATTTCCTGACACTGGGAACTTATAAAATAGGATGAGTTGCCAGTGAACTTCAAAAAAGTTTCTTCTTTGAGGGTCAGACAGTAAGAGCAGAATCTAAGTTCAACTAGCAACTCTCTCTTTAAGAGAAAAAAAATAGGTTAAGATGACTTCATGGAGTTCACTTCACCATATTCTTTTTTGCCCTTGAAAGGAAACTGCTTTTACAGGAAGAGTCCTAAGGAGCTTCAGAGTAGACAACTTGGCAGTTATAATAGAGACAAAAGAAAACTGGGATATCAGAGGAGTATCCATTGTTTTTCAAATACCATTCTAGAAAAGCAGCCCCTCCTTGTATGGCTAGACAAGGGGAGGACACATTCTGTTTCCCACTAGAGGAATTATGTGAAACAGCTCATCTGTGTAAAATCGGCCTTGGCAGTGCTGCTGAGACCAATGAGACCTTAAGGAATCTGCTGAGCAAATGCTGGTTGTGCAAGCTGTTGGCCCGAAAACTGGGGCGTGTTTTGCACACCAAAGCCTTATTCATTTCAGCATTGCAAAAATATGCAACGTATGCTGTAACTTTCTCACAGCATGTCAGTTACATCTTCCTCATTCCCTTTTTCACTCCAAGTCTTTTCTAAAAACTATTTCCAGAAAAGACTGTTGACCTTGTATGCTTGAACAGCCCTGGGCAGTTAGGACAGGGCCACCAATGGCTGCAGAACACACGTATCACTGATTTTCTCTTAATTGCATGTTCTTTTTCCTCATACCTACCTGTAGCACCTACAGGCATTATTTGCACTTTATAGGGGTGCTGAGGGTTAATATTACTGACTTGAGTTGTTCAACCTGTCTTTTCTCAATCCATCCTTATAAGATGACAGGAGATTATTTCCATCAAAAAAAGTGTATTTATTTATATATTTTTGGTTTTCCTATTAACAGTAGGAATAGTTTCCTCAAGTTGATGGGATTGATTGACATTCTCCTGCTTCAAGTAAAATCGTCATGTTGAATAAATGGAGCCAGTGGTCATTTCAAAGAGGATTTGTTCCTTTCCCAGCTTGGGTCTTTCTTAGGTGTTATAAGCCGTGTCTTTTCTGCATTTGATTTTCCACCGTTGAAAATGGGGTACAGCAAATGTCATCGTCTTTCTCTACCCTGAATGCTTAGTATTGTGCTCTTCATGGTATTCAGCCGAACTTTCTCATCTTCATCAACTCTCATTGATGATCCCAGGGGCGTAAATCATCTCTTACCCTACATCACTTGTTTCCTTGACTGCTTTGACTTTCCCCCATTTGTTGCTGTGACTTCTGAACTGCATATATCTGATTTGCCTTTTCCATGCCTCTGCCATGGCTGTAGGATTTCTTTGTGAACAGTAACTCCAAGCAGGTAAGTGAGCTACTACCTAAAGCTTGCTTAATATAACTCCTTGGCTCACTATAAGCTTGAAATCTCTTCGTTATCCAGGATTTTGTTTTGTTTTTGTTTTTTACATAGTGTAATCTCATGTCTAGGTAACTCCACTTTGGGTTTCAACTCTTAAATGAATATCTAGAGATTCGCCTGAAATTTTAGCGTGAGACAGTTGACATTCGATCACATTGTGCCTCATATGATAAATTCCATGGTGCCTTTGTTTTCTGAACTGGTACACAGTTCTAGAGCTCTTTGGTTTCCTTATTTTTTTTAATGCTACTGTTATTGTTATAATAATTTATATAGTTGTTTGGTTTTTTCCTCCTAATTCCTGAGTGGGAAATATCTGAAAAAGGCTTGATGGTGTATATAAGACTTGGACTATTGTCTTCTGATAGAAATCAAGTACTTTTTGTAGATCGCATAGGCTGCAGTTGAATTTCGATGCTTGATAGGCGTAGTGTCTGAGCAAGCCAGATTGCAGTCACGTCACTACAAATTCATTTTCTTTTTAAACTGCAAAAATTTAAACAGTAGTACAGACTCATGTTAAAAACAGCAGTCTGATCCAAGATTTTGTAGTTTGTAGAACCAATAATGTTTGCTGTTCTCCATAAATTCACGCTGCTTGGTAGGAAAGTACATAGAATTTTTAGAACTTAAACAGACTTTAGAGATACTACTTTAATTCAGCCTCCTCATCAAATGACGAAACTCTGTAGGTAAGTTGAATGAAGAATTCAGCTAAGATTCTTTCTTTGTGTAAAATATAGATACAACTTTGTAAAAGAAAGAGCTACTTAATAATCAGTTTTTTTACATTTTTAAAACACTGTAACTTTTTAATTTATTCTCACTGCTAATGAAATCAAACTTGTTATTTATCAAGTTAGCCTTGAACTTTTTATTATTACCAATACCCCTGAAGCTCAGTTTACTCTAACAGTATATTATATATATTTTTTGTCTGTTCCACCTGAAATTATAACTGGCCATCATAGCTTATAGATTTCTGTACAGCAACAGAATATGCAAGTAGTGTTTTCTTGTTAGTTCAGGTAACTGAACTCATGCCTCAAACTGCCCCTTCCCATTGTCCATCAGGCTCCTGAGTAATGAAAGGTACCATCTGGCTTTGGGAGCTTCCTGTTGTACATGAAGATGTTTGGGAGGTTTCATCGTTTAGCTTTTTTGAGTGCTCAGGATGCAAATGGTTCTGGGGTGAATGGGCCTTGCAAGTGGCTGGACCGGCAATGGCAAGCCTCAGCTGAGCCTGATTCATAGTGACAGTTCTTCTGTCTGCAATCCTTAGGAATTTGGGGGACAAAGGGAGGGCACCACTCACTGATAATTTATGCACACTTAGCATCTTCAACTTAGAAGCACTTTGTTCTTCCAAATAATGCTTTTTCAAATGTGGGTGGTCAGCTTTTCTTATTATTTCCCTTTACCAACTAGACTGTAGCCTTTGTTTCAGTTCCACCATCTCTCCACACTCCCCACCTCACCACCTTAGCTTTGCCCATGTGTGTATGTGTAGAGTGTGTGTATGTGTGTGTGAACAAAAATGGAAAGTGTGTGTCTGAAGTCTGAATGTCCCTGTTGGACTTTGATGGATTTCTTTCGTGCTCTTTACAGAAAGAAGCAGATGCCATTGATGACACTCTGAGTTCCAAACTTAAAGTCAAAGAGCTTTCGGTGATTGATGGTCGGAGAGCTCAGAATTGCAACATCCTTCTATCGAGGTATTGTTGATGTTGAATAAACATTTCTAGTAGGACCAACATTTCCATTCTGTGGCTCAAAACCACATGTTAGTGATTTTGTTTTAATTGTACTCTGCTGAGGTACAGTTCTTTGGATCCCCTTCTGTTAAAATGAGAACAGCTCTTGGTGCTTACTTTTCTTAGTGGAACATATCAGAGCTGGATGCCTTCTTTCTCAAAGTTTAATTTCCACAGACTTCTAAATTTAAAGGCAGAACATCGTAAGTCAATCTTTTCTTCCCAGAAAGCCTGTAAAATGGACTTGACTTTTATTTACACTTCTTGGCCTTAGAGATATTTTGGTCATTTAGTAGCATTGTCACAGAATCAGGACCAACAGATGAAGGCTCTTTGTTTTATTTTGCTTTCTAATGTCACCGTTTTACATTTCAAGGTTATATGATTTCATGCTTTTTTGAGCATTTTTATAGCTAAAAGGATATGTAAATCTCAAACCTCCATGAAATGCTAATGTATCCAGTTCAGCCCTGTTCAGAAATCTTTCTCATAATTAGTGAACCATCACAGCCTTGGAACTTGAAAAGAAGAAAGGAAATTTGGGAGCCTGGAATCTGATTGCAGCTTCGGGCAATGTTGTCAGGTTGTTCTGGGCATTTCAAATCGCTTTTCTGTATCTAGTTTCTTCTTTTCTCTAAAAGGAACTTTCACATTAGGCAAAGACACTGAATGCTTATGGAGTGAGTGAAGATGTAAAAATCCTGAATGTTGAGGCTTTAAAGATGAGTTACATTCTGGAAGGAATGTTGTGTATGCACTGAGGCTGGTATAAGGCGACTTCTTTTTCAGGGAGAATGAAGAGAGGAAACGTAGTAGTCCTTATTATTTAGATGTTCTTAGAATGAATTTCTTTTAACACAAAGAACTGCTGCTTGGTTTTCATGGAAGTTGATTCTTAGCCAGATATGTATTACTTCAGGGAGCAAATGTTTCTTTCAGTGAAGAGAAATTTAACCTTAGTGAGAGTTTTGAATTTTAATGCAACTAGTAAGGTAACCTGAACCATCCTGTTAGCATTTTATTTCTGGCTCTGGCTGAAAGCTGTGTAAATGGCCATACCCTGTATTTATTCTGACTTTTATTCCATGAACTATGCTCGGGCTAGATAAAATATCTATCTGCCTCAGGAAGACACCACTGAAAACAACTTGAAGGTCTGCTTATTTTTCTTCTACAGTAGTCCCTGCCTTATCCACAGTTTCACTTTCTGCAGTTTCAGTTATTCACGGTCCAGTACAATAAGATATTTGGAGATAAACTGCATTCACATAACTTTTTATTACAATATATTGTTGTAGTTGTTCTATTTTATTTTTAGTTATTGTTGGTCTCTCACTGTGCCTGATTTATAAATTAAACTTTACCATAGGTATGTAAGTATAGAAAAAAAACATAGTCTACGTAAAGATCAATACTATCCACAGTTTCAGACATCCACTGGGAGATCGTGGGACATATTCTCCTCCAATAAGGGAAGACTGCTGTACAGTGTAAACAATTTGTTTTGTTACCTTTTTATAAATAGTATTCCTAGTAGCAAAACTAAATTAACTGGGAAAGTTGTGGAGTTTTTTTACATCCTAGAATTTCTCTCTGTATTTTATGCTTGTGCCATCCAGATGAATGCTTTAAAACGCTTGGCAAAGGGAGCTGTCACAGAATTTCTTTTCTTTTCTTTACTTTTCTTTTCTTTTCTTTTCTTTTCTTTTCGAGACAGAGTCTCGCTCTGTCACCCAGGCTGGAGTGCAGTGGCACGGTCTCAGCTCACTGCAAGCCCCGCCTCCCGGGTTCACGCCATTCTCCTGCCTCAGCCTCCGGAGTAACTGGGACTACAGACGCCCACCACCATGCCCGGCTAATTTTTTGTATTTTTTTTAGTAGAGACCAGGTTTCACCATGTTAGCCAGGATGGTCTCGATCTCCTGACCTCATGATCTGTCTGCCTCGGACTCCCAAAGTGCTGGGATTACAGGCGTGAGCCACCGTGCCTGGCCCAGAATTTCTGTAGTGTTGAAATGCCTTTAGAGTAAAAACAGTGACCTCGTTCCTTGTTGACAGATTATTCAGTAGTACTAAGTACCAACCAGGGTAGTTACACGAGCTATAGATAAGGTTACATCTCTTTCTGGCAGATTCTCCATTCTGTTATTGAGGGATGTCGTTCATATTTGTGGTATGTAAATTCCCTTGTTGCCTTAGGCGCTGACACTTTTGAGGTGACTTAGAACTTGAATGTATTTAAACTCTTTTAAGACAGTTTTAAGAACTGACCTAAGATCTGTCAGATTATCAATTAAAATCCAGTTTGGTGTATAAGTGTTATTACAGTGAGCACAATTAAAAAGTGTGTGTGACAAAGTAATTTTGAGTCCCATTTGACCTGTTGGCCATTGGGCTGCATTGATCAGGATCTGAAGCCCTCTCTCCCATGGATGATTCAGTGCCCCATCCTTTTGTGCTCAGTGGTCAGTTGTTTTACTCTCTCATCAGGAAAGCACAGAACGACAAGTTAAATGTTGTGGTAAAAGTGAAAAAATAAGCAGATTTAATTATAATTTGTATTTTATTTAGTTTTTTAACCAATCAGCAGTTTACTTTTCATTCTTCCCTTTTTGTTGGCAATTTATTACTATGCAGAAAAGGAGCTGGGGACATGAAAGGAGAAAGAAATATGAAAACGTGTTCAATACTTATTCTCTTAGTCACCACTTTGGAACATTTTTTTGCCCAGCACTGTGCTGAGTGCCACAGGACGTACCAAAAGTTAAGATAACGTTGCTGCCTTTGAAAGCATATGGCTAATTGGAGAAGAAAAATGACACCTGTGAGATTTTTGTGCAGTTCAGGGCTTACACTGGTCTGACTGAAGGACACGGAGCTCAGCCATGTAGGAGGGGCACTAGCAGGGCTTATTGTAGAAAGTGGGCCTCAAAGGCAAGGACTGTTATATAACGAGAGGTGGGGTCAGGAAGGCAGTGTCAAGGAGGCGTGGAGCAGCAAAGACGTGGGAGGGACATAAGTACAGCTAGTAAAGAGAGCCCTGCAATCCTGGCAGAGAATTATCAATTGGATTGAATGAAACCAGGCAGGAGAGCCCGAGATTCAGGCATTGTGCATTTCTAAGAGCATAAGTCAGCCCACGATCACATCATAACCTCCTCATCTATAAAATGAAGGTCATGAAGGTAGCAGCGCTTCAGCGGCTTGTGAGAATTCCTCCAGGATGTGTGCAGCCCTGGGAAGGGTGCCTGCATGGGAGCTGCCCAGTGTCCTGTTTATGTATCCATGGGATCAGAACTGGTGCCGTTTGTTCAGGAGGAGGACACTGTGTGTTTAATAAGGTTTTTTAGTTTGGTCTTTTGGTTTCGCAGGACAGGTTAAAAGGGGTTAACAGCTGGACCAGGGCAGCCATCAGATAAGGATCTCTGTTGTCCAGGTGAGACCTGATGACTGACAGACAACCTAGAGAGAGATGAAGAAGCCCTTGAAGGCTGATTTTGTGCTTAGGGACAATGAATAGGAATGTTTCAAAGATTATGTCAGCATTTCCCACCTTGCCACACTTACTATCTTTCTTTCCTGATTATTTCATTCCCAAAGGCTGGTGAACTTCCCTATTTCTTATCTTGCTGTCTAGGGATTTATTTCCTGGCAATGCCGTCATTACACCAAAGTTCACCACAGTGAAAGCCTGTGGCATATTCCATGCGCTATATTTTAATGAGCGCTTGTGTTCACAGTATTTAAGATTATACCTTAAAGGTCTTCCTCATATTTTACAAATGTCAGTGGACCTTTAGGTCAGGGGCACCTGCCACAGCTTTGTCTGGAGCCAAGCAGGCAGTTGGAAAGAGGCCAAGGCAGGGAGGAGGTGCCGGCACTGCCCATGCCTGAGTGAGTAGGATATTTGCAGCATGAGTGACCAAATCATTCGAAGCTCTCAGAAAGAGATGGCCTAAAAGGTGTGCATTTGAATGGAGAGCTACAGGCATGAGGGACCGTACCTTTCATGGGAAGAGAGTAGAATGGGCACATCTTAGAGAATTTGTTCCTCAGGTCCTCAGGGAATAAGCAACTTTTCTACTGTCTATGTGTGTATGGGTGACATGTAGCAATTAAAAATTTACTCTGTTTTACATACTAAAACAGACCTCTCTCCACCAAAGGCTGGGGGGTGGCGGGGTGTGGGAGACAGCAACTTGGAAGCAGGTTTATATTGCAAAATGAACCCACCTAAAACACAATTTTATGAAGTGTTCTGCCGTTCTTTTTTCCCAGATGCTCACTTAGCACGGCAGCCTGGGTGTAGTAAACCACAAAAAGCTACTCTAAAGTAGGGGGATTTGGCCTAAATCCACTGAAGCAGAGCTGAGGCTGATCTAGCCATCCATCCTTAACTTATTTTAATTACGCCTGGATGTTCCAATTCTCTTGGCAAATTTTTGAAATACTTGAGTAGAGCAACCTAAAGTTGAATACTGTTTTAAGATGGCTGGTTTGTTTCCTGCCTTGTAAAGAAAGTTAGAGTACATGTCTCAAAAGTTGCCACCCTTCAGCACTTCAGAACACTGCCAAGCTTTAAAAGCAATTAATTACAGAGATTAGAGACTGATTCTGTGGATGACAGATGATACTAAGAACTCTGCAACCTATAGAACCATCCCTGAGGGCGGGGTACTTTTCTTCCCTTTCCCTTAAGGTAGGGTTTCTTTGATCCAACAGGCCGCATGCATGGGGTTACGTTGACAGGTAGATTTTCTTAAGTACTAGCCATTAAAGTCTCCAGTCTCTTTGTGGGCCACATTAAGAGAAACTAAAATTGTTTTGAATTAGAGCTAGCGTTTAGTCCAGACAGCCTCTGGGGGTTGAGGAGCATAAATATATACAATTTCAAAAGCAAGAAGTTCTGTGCTCCATATGGGGAGCTAATGAAATGCAAATCTGATACTTCAAGTATTGTTCTCACTCTGATTTTCAACTCCTTTTCTTTTAAATGCAAAACAGAAGGACTCAGCAGAACTACACCATAAAATGGTTTCTTCAACTTGGTGTGAAAAGGACACAGAACTAATTTTTTTTTTTTCTTATAAGCAGAGCTCTCCTCGTGATTATAGATGTTTTCACAGCCAGTTGGTTTTCATTAGTGGCAGTTTCAGCCCTCCCTATTGTTACTATTCCTTGGCCTTGCATGGCCGCACAATGGTGTTTGGACTTAAATTGACTCAAGGGCTTCTAGTGTCCTGGAGTCTAGGGCTACCCAGTTGAGGCCCTGATGCTGCGAGTCGGTGTTTTCCCTGTTGTGTACTTTACCCATGCCAATTTAGCTAAATTGTTCCATTTAAGCAGGGGGAATTTTCTAACATGATATTCTGGGGAACATGTTCATGAGAAAATGGTTGTCCCAACAATGACAAAAACCATCTGAAGAAGTCTGCCAGGGCAAGGGCTCCTGTAATGGCGTAGGGGTTATAATGACACCACAGCTCAGATGAGGTGATAGAATGGGCCTTATTTGTCACCTTAAATAATTTTGCATTTTGCCTAGATGCTTCATTTGGGTTTGAGAACATGAAATAGAAGAGAATGGTATTAGTACAGTAGGATTCCCAAATTTTTTCCTTCTCTTCCCTACCTAATGGCACATGAAATAACATTCAGTTTAAATAGCAAGGTGGATGGTTTTAACATAATTAGGTCCCAAATCTAGAGAAAAAGACAAGCCAGAGGCATCCTTGGTGGGGTGCCTCATCCAGCTTCACCTGGGGCTTCTCTTCTCCTTCGCTGCCTTTGAGTGCATGCTTTCACCTATTCAGCCCTCATCTTGATCTGCATGTGTCTTGAGGATTTCGGCTTATCATCTGGTTCTCCGAATGACTATAATCACTGTTAAAATAAGGACCTCATCTTCTATTTCCTTCTTAATACTCTCAGCCTCATGGGTGTCATACACAGAGAGGAAACACTGGTGAAATAATGGGTATGACAGTGCTTTAGAAAGTGATCATAATTACCATACTAAGCACTGTTTAATGGGTTCTTAGCTGCATATGAACATTAAGGATACAAAGGTACTGCTACTTTGTTTTTCTAGTATAAAAAATTCTGCCTTGTAGAACGTACATATAGTTTATTGCATTCTTTCTATGGCCAGGAACTTTGCTAAGCACTTAACGTGCATTCATTTGCTTAATCCTCATGTGCACACATACAAACACAAACCCTTTCTAGGGGGAGGCAGGGGGGGATGCAGTTATGTAGTTATTACTATCCTTGTTTTACAGATGAGGAAACTGAGACTTAATACAAATTTTTTGCTCTAGTCACACTGACCAGGAAGTATCGGAGACAGGACTGGGACCCAGCCTGTCTCACACCAAAGCCCCTACCTTCAAAAGTTGCATGTGACATGTGTACATCTTGCTCTATATTTGTGTGTTTACGTCTTTATCTCTAGTCCTAAATATGATGATGCTTTTTTAAGAGCATAGACTCAAAGAACAAATCAAGTCATGTTAATATGCCACATTAGTTTTAGGTTGTAAGGAAGTAAGATTTTAAAAATAAGTCTAGACCATGCATGGTCGCTCACACCTGTAATCCCAGTGTTTTGGGAGGCCAAGGTAGGGGGATTGTTTGAGGACAGGAATTCAAGACCAATCTGGGCAACATAGTGAGACCCCATTTCTATCAAAAAAAAAAGGAAAAGTCTGGGTCTAATGCTTACAAATTAAACAAAGGAGTGATTCTCTTGTTGCGGCTAATAATGTGATCAAGATTTTTTGCCCTGGGTAAGACTATTGTTATATCTAATAAAAATACATTTTAACATTATATGTTATATTTTACAGTCAATACTTTGTTGTTCTGACAATGAAGACACAGATTCCTGATTAAATTAGTAAATCATTTAAGCTGATGGTAGACAGAAAATGAGGAAACAGATTTGTATTTTTGCTTAAATCCTTCCCTATGAAACATTAACTAGATAAGGGATTTTTATATAAAGAGTTTGAGATTAGCAGTCAAGAGTTATGGGTTTGTGGTTACTGTCGTTTTTTATGTTTAATCTTGGACAAATCACTTGGCCATTCTGGGCCCCAGTTTCTCTGTCTATTAAAAAAATGCCTTAACTATGAAGTACTTATACATTTTATTTTGCATATTATCTGTTGCTCAACTTTTTAACAATAACATGTAGTTTCTAACCTTCTCAAAACCCATTTTTTACCTGATAGCAAACTTTAAACACTCCCGACCTATAAACAGGTCAGAAACCTAGTTCTGTCCTCCCACTTGCAATTCATGGATCCTAAATGTAAAAGAAAACAATTGTGTATGGGTATTTTCCCTAGTTCTAATCTTCCAGTGCTTTGCTTAAGGAAACTAAATCATAGAACATAGCAGCTTTGTCCTCTGTGTTAGCAGAGCATTACAAAGCCCTGAAAGAATGTAAAAGCAGTTTTAAAATCCTATTTTTAGGTGCAATATTGTCAGGAAATAAGCTTTCACTGAGAGATTTTAAGAAAAAAGTACTTGAAAATCAGCAGCTGGTGTAGCAAAATGAATTATGTTAAATTTTAATACTCAAACCAATATGGTTAATAACAATATTCTTTCTCCAGGTTGAAATTATCCAATGATGAAATCAAACGGGCAATTCTAACAATGGACGAACAGGAAGATCTGCCCAAGGACATGTTAGAACAGGTGAGCCACCAGATGTATCTCAGAGCAGAAGTGAAAAGCGACCATCAACAGGGAGAGGGATGTTGAGAACATCCGGTTGTTGCTAGTGGATCATTTCCTCATCTATGAATGAGGTGGCTGAACCAAGTTCCCATGTGACTGTGTTAGGAAACTTAATGACCTTATTCTCTCATTGCCTCCCAAACTGATGGGTGAGAAGGAAGATCGTGTTTGTCAAATGCCTGACACCCACAGCATCCCTCAAGCTGCAATTATGTCATTATACCTCAGTAAATCATATAAATCTAGCTCTAGAAGAAAGTCTGTGTTTCACAGGAATACTGAGAATCTCACTAGCACTGTGAGATTGCAAACGATACTACAAAAGCTGATTCATTACTAAATTCTAAATCTAATTTGTGTCTTGGTCACCAGACCCACAACCATGAAAATGAACTTTAAAGCCGCACACGGTCATCTGTATCTGAACAAACATGTTTGTCACAAGGCAGTTGTAAATGTCTTGGGGCTAAGTTTTAACCTCTGTACATTGTACAGCACCCTCTTGTGTCATAAATAGCAGTAAATTTAAATGCCAGGGGTAGCAAGAATGGGATTTACACCCACTCAGTATACATCTTTGCCCATAGTATCTTGATATAATTTTTGTTATCCATGACCAAGCAGCCAGTATTTTTATAGCATTTCTTTGTAGTCACTGCACCTGGGTCATGGGCTGTTTGGCTTCTTTGTCTACTTGTCCCCAAATAACAATGTTGTTGATCTCGCACATATTCTAGGGATTTTCACCTGTCTCTGCCCTCTGCCCCTTGGTCTGGGCCTTAACTTTTCTGTGCTCTGTGATGATAGTCTCAGAATGCTGTCAGACTGTTCCATCCTTCTGTCTCATTGTTTTGGGGATGGGCTAACATTTTGAATGGTTTTGGTCAAGAAGTCCACATTTGTTAGAGCCAGGTGTACCTAAGGTCAACTGTGGGCACAAGCAACTAGGATTCTAGACCGAACTCCAGTTGCATCTGTAGGCGTGCCTTGCTCCAAGAGCAGAGAATAAGGGTATTTTGTGTTGTTAACAGTAATCCTGAGTGGCGAAGTTGCTCTGGGTAGAGCGCCTGTCTATCTGCATGTGTGTTTTCCATGGTTCTCACTGATGTCTCGAAGGTCTCAGACACCATGCAGGGAGGAATGATGTTTGCAGAGTCACTCCCTAATGGACCTGCCCGCTCCTTGCAACCTCTGCAGCTATAATAGTCCTGGGGGAAGATCCTCACATTTGCTGTGGAAAAACTCTTCATACTGTCCTTTAAAGGTTTTATTTAATTATCAAAATAGTTAATGATTATGTTCTCAAGTCTTTTGGGGTGCTCTGTGTATGAATGGTTTAAAAGTATCCCCTGGGATAAAATTTATTTTGAGAGCATTTTCTAGCTCCTCCATACACCTTTCCTTCCCTCGCTGTAGACCAGTCACACAGAGTCTTTGCTCTGGGACAGTGGAGCCTAGCTCCCTCTGCCCCTCCCAGGTAACCCTGCCTTCAAGTTGCTGCACCCAATGTGCTAACCCAGAGTGAAGGACTATGTGTAAAGCCACGTTAGTCCTCCTGCCTTCAGCTCCTATTGACAAGGTCGTATGTTTTAAAATTCCACAAGATCTGTTTACTATGGAATTGCATCCAGCAAAATTCCTCCTTGAGGGAAAGGATTTCACAATCTTGCCAAAAGGGCCTGCAGTGCAAATAGAATGTACTTCAAATAAGTGCAAGAGAGAAAACCAGTCTACTGAAGCAGAATCTGGCCAAGTAGGATATTTTTTGACCTGGCCTCTCCTGATAATTCTGTGTGTGTCTTGCTCTCTGGTCATCTCCCACGCTCTTTCTTTTCCTCCCCATTTTACTGTTTGTTCTTTACTTCCGTTTCCTCTATACAACACTTCCCAGACAAGTGTTGATGCCAGCATTTCCTTACTCCTATTTAGGATGTGCCTGGTGGATGCTTTCATCCCCTCCTCTCTTGCTGCTTGCAGCTGCTGAGCTCTGATCTCAGATGAGAGCTATGCTCTCTTCTTTCTTGGAACACATATCTTTATCCTTGTTCCCAGATGTTTGCCTGACTCCCCATCCTCTCTTAAAACTACCCACGTACAGTCCTTTCCACAACTCCCCTTTGAGAGAGAACTGAGTTTTAGTGTGGCTCCTGTGCGCTTTTAGGTAACAAAGGAGATGTACTGACTGTGTTATTCTGAACAGGGGACAAGTGGGCTCAGCACAACAAGTTTGCAGGGAGAGAGGGGACTGTGCAAATTAGTGAAAGGATCCCTGAGGCTAGAACTCAGTTTCCTTGCCCAGTTGTAAAAATCCAAGCTGAGGGAGGCTGGGGTGATGCTTTCCTCTCTCTTTTTCTTCCCTTCTTCTTGCCCTCCTCCCTTCCTTCCCTGCACTGAGAAAGAACAAGATACGTCCTGAACAGTGTCACCGTTTGAACTCAGGAGCAGAAATGCCTAGAAGCTATCAGGCCCCCAGACCTATGAACTCCCTGGCATCTACTTCCATCTTCCCCCACTTCCATCCCGTTAGGAAGGAGGGGATGTTCCTTCCCTTTGCTCTGGCCCCATTCCTTCCTTCTAGTCAGCACCCCAGCTGGATTGACTGCCCCCTTCTCTAGATCTGCAGCCCCACCCTCTCTACTCTTAGCTCATTCAAGTGTCAGCCTTTAGCACATAAACACACCCCTACATACAGCCTCTACACACATATACCACACATACACACCCTACACACACCCCTACACACACACTGTGCACACACACCCTCATGCACACACCCATTACACACACACACACATCTTATATACATGTCCCTCTCAAGACTCCTCATCCCCATCTAGCTACTGTCTTCTCTCTGACACTGCCAGAGTCTTGAAAACCATCCACACTCTCTTTCTACCCACTCTGCTGCACTGTCCTCCCCTCCCTAGAGCTCTTCTCGAGGGCACTTGCAACTTCCCTGTTGCCGGAGCCAGGGGACATTGCAGGGTCCTCATTTTTCTTAGTTTCTTGGGGGTGTTGGCACCCATGGCCACTTGCTGCGTGCTGAAATGCTGCCTTCCTGTGGCCCTGTGAGCCATGCAGGCCTCTCTGGCTGCATCTCCGTGGCCTCCTTTTAAAGGTTTTTCCTTTTCTTGTCCTGACCCCTTGAATACTGGTTCTCTCCAGCCCTGCTTTTTTTCTCTTGACGGCACCTTTCCTAATCTCACTGACACCCGCACCTTCAGTAACCTACCTGTTAAAACTAATGCCCTGCTTCAGCTTCCAAACACATCTTCCTAAGGCTTCAGACCCATTTGTCCAACTGCCTAATAGAAATCATTACTTGGTTCCATGCAATCATTTTGAACATTAAACTCACCTTCTCCTCCCCATTCTGGCTCACCCTACCTCCAGCCTTCTCTTCCTGGGTTCCCAGTTACATTATTGCCTAAGCCAGAAGCCCAGGTGTCATCTTTGACTCTTCCTCATATACTACAATCCATCAAGTCAGGACAGTTCCATTCAAGTCTCATAAATAGCTTTATAATCTGTCCACTAGCTCCACCCTATCCAAGCCACTATCATCTCTTATCCAGATTACTTAGATTACTTACTGTGCCACTATCTAATCATGACCCCCTCTCATTTTTAATCTCTTCTAATTCTTTTTCCATCCCTCAAGCACGGCGATTTTTTTTAAAAAATGTAAACTCACTCTCCTACATGAGATTTTCAAGGTATGTCCCAGTGCCTTCAAAGTAAAGACAGAACTTCTTATAAGGCCTTGCTACTCCCTGCCCTTGCTTACCCTGCCCTCTCCCACTGATGTTACCACTGCCCTTCTACCTGCATAAGTGCTGTGCTGCCCATTCCAGGCCCCGGCACACAGTATACCCTCTGCCTGGAATGTATTCTAGCCTCACAGAACACTTGCCTGTAATTCCAATTCTCCCTCTCTGCTGATGACACCCTGACTAACTGACTTTTCTGAGGTCCCTCAGTTAAATCCAACAAACATTTGAAAAGTTACTAAATGGATCATCTAATTCCAGCATCAAATTCTGGGGAGAGCCTCAAAGCCAAGAAGGTCATGTTTAAAAAAAAAAAAAAAAAAGCTAAGGGCATTTGATCTCCAAAACAGCATGAGTCCACAGGTCTTGCATACACATCCAAAACATGTGTACCTTGAAAGGAAATAAGACACATACAGAAGCACTGTTTCAGTTTTAAATATTGTTACTGTTTCTTCCACATCCCATGCTCATTTCTTCCTTCAAAATAAACTACGAAATTAAAAACATCAAATCCCACTGTGTTCCTCTCACCCACCTGTACGTGGAAGGGGAAAAAAAAGATTGAATTAGATAAACCAGAAAAATAAGAAAATGGAATGGAAACTACAAATGGAATTATTCATTCCAGCATGATGTAACAGAAAAAGGCGTAGAGCTGGGAGTCAAGAGACCTAGGTTCTATTTCTAATCACTACACAAACTTGCTTTGTAATCTTGGGTGAGTGGCTTACCCTCTCTGGACCTCAGTTGTATCATCTTCTGATGAGAGCATTGACTCTCTGAGGTGCTTCTAGTGGTCTGTGAAAAAGAGGTTCCAGTAGAGAACTCCCACAATTCTGATTTGAGAGGCAGTAGAGAACAGAAAAGTGCCAGGGATGAATCTTATACCCATTTAACTACTTTCAAGTAAAAATGAAAAGATTTCATCATTTCTATTGTATCTTAACCTGTGAGCAGAGCTTATAAATTCAACAAGAGTTAACATTTTATCTTTGGACAAATTAACTGAAAGGGTGAAAAATTACTACATGGATTTAAGTGATAAACCCGGTTTTAATATTCGTGTGTACTTTTCAGCTCTTGAAATTTGTTCCTGAAAAAAGTGACATTGACCTGTTGGAGGAACATAGACACGAACTGGATCGGATGGCCAAGGCTGATAGATTTCTTTTTGAGATGAGCCGGTGAGTTTGAAAATGCTTAGAATGTGAAGATGTCCCTTCCCTTTCTAAGCTTCATGAATTTTCAATTCATGTTGAATTGTTTGGGCTAATTAACCTGGCTTAACTTGAAAGCTTTTTCATTCTAAAAATCTTCTCAAGTCTGAGTGACGTGGAATTTCATTGTTCTGTTTATGTCAGTTCTTGCCTATGGATGAGCCAGGGTGAGGGTTTTTTCACAATTATCTCTATTTCTGGGCCCCTTTGGCCTTATCAAGTAATAACTGTTCTTGATTCCAGTCAGTATCATTCTCCTCACCAGTTTGATTTCTTGGGATATTGTCTCATACTTCCAAGTAGCTTAGGATGGCAAGGTGGTTGTAAAATAGAAAAAAAAAAGGAAAAAAATATATATATATGGACAGATTCTGACAATGTCAGTCTGAAGCCCATGTAACTGAACAATCAGGGTGTAGATGTCAAATCATGACACATGCAGACATCACTAATCGATCATGGCACTCTTCCCACGGAGCCTTGGCAAGCTCTCTGAACCCTTCTCCAGAAAGCCCTGAGGCAGCCACAGCTTCATAATTAGGTTTGGCATATGAGCTAAGTCGATCTGCTATCTCAGGCCTAGAAAATTGATTCCGCATTAGAGAAGGACCAGTGGTCCTGAAACTCTCAGTGAACCTCAAGGCACAGCTTTCTCCTTTAGGGGAGCAGAGAGGGTCCTCACTCTGAAGACAGAGGGAGGTTTGCAGATGGGAGTGAGGAGAGGACAATGTGGGAAGAGGATACTGGAGACCAGTTTTTACTTAGGAAAGTAAAATGGAAAGTTAAGAAATTTGGAATTTCAGAGAAGTGTAGGGAACTGTCCTTTATTTGCAGTAGGATGTTCTTTACGTTTTCATTCCCTTTTATCTTTTCTATGCTCAAAAGAGTTCCTGGGACTCTGAGGGAGGAGAGAGGGGCTTTAGTCAACAGCAGCAGCAGCAGGCTCCCACTTTCTTTTAGCAGTTGCCTTGATTGGAGCTAAGGACTCTGCTGCAGTTGGCCGAATAGCCCCTGTAGGTCAGACCAAAATGGGCTCTCCAGACAAAGCTGGCTTCATGTCCTGTGTTCCTGTCCATGAGAACAATTAATGTATGTGTGTGGGTGGGTGTTGGGGGAGGTGCTTCTAGGTACCTCCACCTCCATATGTCACTAAGTGAACCTAGATATCTTAAATGAATATCAATTAGTACATGTTTGCTCTTACAGAATTAATCACTATCAGCAAAGGTTGCAATCGCTGTACTTCAAAAAGAAGTTTGCAGAGCGTGTGGCAGAAGTGAAACCTAAAGTGGAAGGTAAAGTCAAGCTGCCTAGATTGGAAATTATGTTCATTATTACAACGCATTTGAAAGTGCAATCCAAGTGCGTATAGTAAACAAGATCCCCTTGGTGATTTTTTATTTTATTTTTGCTCAAAATCTTTTAAAATTCTGAGGGATGATTACTTAAGGTCAATGCTTGATGCACTGCCCTAATCTCGGGAGCTCACAGCATGCCTCCTGGTCTCCTCTACAGGGTTGGGCTTTTGACTACAAGGATGTGAGGAATTAATCTCACTGCTATTAGCATTAAACCTGTAATTAGCTTCCTTACAACATAGCCTGAGTAGATTTGTCAAAGGGAAGATTTGAGGCTGTTGTGTGGTTTGATTTTTAAAATTTTAAATGTTTGAAATGTGGGCAAGGCCACTGAAGAGCACAGCCACAGAATGCAGGCTGGAATCATGCATCAGCCTAAGCTCTGATCCCTGTTATGACACCTGTAAGCTATAACATGTAACACATTTGACCAGTTTTCTGTCAGTGGAATTGATCAATACTCCTGTTAACCTGACTCACACCAGACAAGTAAGTGTTTGTAAAGAAATACTGGAGATGGGATTGCTATTCTAGATATTCCTCAGTGCTTATGACTGATGAGTCAGCCAAGAAAGGCCTGAGAAAGGATAGGATTTTGCAGCTGTCTATGGGTGTTGGTAACAACTTGAGTTGGCTCTCCCTGTCCTTGTTGTTTGCTTCTGGTTTAAGCATTTTGAAAGTGCTCAGGGTAACCCAACAACTCAGTCTTACATCTTCAATATCTGTTATTAGGTGTGTGAATTTAGAATGGGTATCACTGAAACGTCTTGATTTCAAACAACGAAACACTTGGTAATCGTTGTGTTTTTATGTGTTTTGTTTTGAAGCAATTCGTTCTGGCTCAGAAGAGGTGTTTAGGAGCAGTGCCCTCAAGCAGTTGCTGGAGGTGGTTTTGGCATTTGGAAATTATATGAATAAAGGTCAAAGAGGGAATGCATATGGTTTCAAGATATCTAGTCTAAACAAAATTGCTGACACAAAATCCAGCATCGACAAGTAAGTATGGGATCTTCCAACACTTGGGGGAGCCAGGTATGTAGGTCCAGGCTCAGATTTGTGCCCCTCTGGTCCTCCTCAGCCTTCATGACATTGCAGTCTTCAGTCAGAACTTCTCTTTCTCACTGCTTTCTTCCCTTCTCTGACATTGACTCTTCTCTAACCTCTCTCATGACCGCAGGCATCTCCCATATTCCTGTTGGACCAATTATCCTTCATCCATTTTTGGTCCACAGGGACATCATCTGTTCTAAGTTTTGCTGTTGTTTTTGTTTTGTCCTGCCTTTTTAAAAAATTAGTTTTTGTAAACTTTTTATTATAGTGTAATATACTAAGAAGAGGTCAGTCATCACAAATGTTGGGCTTGATGATTTTTCACAAATTAAACACACCTGGGCAACCAGCGCCCCGCTCAAGGACAGAATGTTACCAGCACTCGACATCTCCCCATGACCCCTCTATAGAAAACTGTGTTCCACAGAAAAGAAAAAAATTGATAGTTGGTGCTAGAATATGAAGCTTTTGGGGTTTTTAGGTTATATTTTTCCTTATACAGTGGAGCTGGCAACTATATTAAAAACTTATGTATAAATGCATTTTGGCTATTAATACTCAGTTGCTCATTGCAGGTCTCATTAAAATGCTTCCTAGAAAGTGTTCAATGCTGCATTTTAGGTGAACAGATTCTCATTAAAGATGTGAAAACGTTCTTGTGTCATTAACAGGGTAGGGTCATTAGGCAGATTAACTCTAGTTTCCCTGAGAGCTTTGTTTCTCTGAGGTTCTCACTGACTTCAAAGGAACTTGCACAATTGTTTCTAAGGTAAGCTTCTCCATACCCAAATTCTTTTTAGAAATATGGGCTGTTCACCCTAATTATTTCTAACTAATAAGGGCTTTTACCCTATATTTTCTATAGGGTTCGTGAAGCATAGTACTCTGGCAACCCTAAATCCATCCTAGAAGAAATAAGCAATATGTTAATTTGTTGTTTTTGCATCATGTAGAGATAGATTAATGAAGAGCAGCTGTTGTTATAGCCCTGCCACCTATTTTTAATGTAAACACTTGATCCTTTTCAGAGCACTTTCACATTTGATTGTCCCACTAGCTTGTGAAGTACATAAGCCAAATACTGTTGTCACCTGTTGTCAGGTAAGAAACTGACTCAGGGTCAGGTGGCTCATTCAGCTTGCCTATGGTTACAACAAGCAAGGTATTCGGCCTTACAGGTATTTGACACCTGTGTTGTTGGTCCATTCACAGCTCTATTAGCAACAGAAAGATCTTATCTGGAGGTTGTAGTGGGGAATAGCAGATCTTATTTGTGTCTAAAGAGCCAGCTACCTTTTTAAGGAAGGGCATTCTCTTCAACTGTACACACACAAAAGCAATCAGCTACCCTCAGTACTTACCAATAACCTGGCACTTGCATGATTATCTGCTTATTTACTGAGGTTACTACAGAATTTATATAATGTACAAGCTTTTTCAAAAGAACAATCTACAACTATTTCTGATCTTTCTTTTTCCTCTTTTTTTTCTGCCTTTAGTATTTGGTCCCCAAATGCAGCACCCATGCCTTATACACCTGCATGCCTAGCAAAGTGCTTTGCCTGTAAGCAGTCACCCATGAACGTTGTTCCATTGAATCTAATCAGATAGTGTAGATCGTGGGACAGTCAGCAGGAAGGGTGCATTCACTCAGCATTGAAGGCTCAGTTACTAGTAATGACCAGGGAAGAATCAAATGTGTGGCTGTTGTTGTTCCTTCCTTAAGAATTTGCATTTACTCAAAGAGGTATTATTTGGATCGCAAACAAATATGGAAGATCAGACGTCATCTTAAAACTTTCTATAGCAAGAAAGGTGTGTATGGTTAAGGAAATTAATTGAAATGTCTCTCAATAGCAAAGCATTTCTTTTAAAAAATGAAAAAAATAGCCTCACTCTTTCTTGTGATGGTGGCTGGCATTTTGCTCGCTCCATGTGCCCCTTAGGTAAGAATCACATGGGCAGACAGGTAGGTTCTGTGAAGAGCAAAATTGGAATGGAGGCTGGGCACACTGGTTCACACCTGTAATCCCGGAACTTTGGGAGGCCAAGCCGGAGGATCATGAGGTCAGAAGATGGAGACCCTCCTAGCTAACACGGTGAAACCTCGTCTCTACTAAAAATACAAAAAGTTATCCGGGTGTTGTGGCACGCGCTTGTAGTCCCAGCTACTCAGGAGGCTGAAGCAGGAGAATCGCTTGAACCCAGAAGGCTGAGGTTGCAGTGAGCCAAGATCGCCACCACTGCACTCCAGCCTTGGCTACAAAGCGAGACTCCATCTCAGAAAAAAAAAAAAAATGAAATGGAAGGATGCACATGAACATATGAAAATAAGTGGCCAAAATCGTTGGCCACTGTTTTGCTTTGGTGGGCAATTGTTTTCTAATTATTGAGAGACTGAGAGTGAGAAAAATGAGGATTTATAGGATTGCACTGTCTCTATGAAAGGCAAGGGTAACTAGAAATGGTTTTCATTGTTATAGAAAAGAAAATTGTTTGAAAACTCTGATTCCTTTGGTTAAAGGTGAGTGGGAGTACTGGGGTTTAGCACTGTAAATTAGCAAACTGCCTAAATTATGGAAATGTTTTTTAAAGGAATGTATTTTTACCCTCCTAATTCTAACCTCAACAGACAAGTAGTTCTTGATCCTGGCTGCTTGATAAAATCAACAGGGAGTTTTAAAGAATGCCCATGCCTGCCTCCACCTCATTCCAATTAAATGAATCTCTGGGGTTAGCCTAGGCATCTGGAGTCCAGGTGATAGGAATGTGTAGCAGTCAGTGACAATGGGATCAGAGGAACCCAGCGTTGCCTAATAGATACTGTTTCCTACGTGCTCATCTTTTCAATCCAGGTCAGTCAGAGTTCAGCCCTGTCACCACCAGAGAGGGAGCTGGCACAACCAACTGTTTTAACTACTAAGAGTTATGCAGTTAGGAGTTGAAGTGTTGCTAAATTAGGAAGTGGATTCAGGGTTGCGAGGATATCACATGGTGACAATTATGGCCCGCTTCCAGGTTCAGCCCCGAGAAAGGGGGCTTTCTAACTTTCTGACCACCCTTTGGGTGAAACCTTATTAAAAAGTATCAATAGGTCAGACACGGTGGCTCACACCTGTAATCCCAGCACTTTGGGAGGCAGAGGCGGGTGTATCACCTGAGGTCAGGAGTTGGAGACCAGCCTGACCAACATGGTGAAACCCTGTCTCTACTGAAAATAACGAAAATTAGCCAGATGTGGTGGCTGGCACCTGTAATCCCAGCTACTCGGGAGGCTGAGGCAGGAGAATCACTTGAACCCAGGAGGCGGAGGTTGCAGTGAGCCCAGATTGCACCACTGCACTCCAGCCTGGGCAACAGAGACTCCGTCTCAAAAAAACAAAAAAGTATCAATAATTGTCATCAGTGAGTTGCTGCTCTGTACTTTAGACTCAAGAATAGCTGCCCTTTTCAGTGGAATAAACATCCCTCACTCTCCACCCCATCCCACTCCACTCCACCGCCTACTAGTTATGAACCTGCAGGGCACACCCCATTTTAGGGTGGATCTAGTGGGAAGGTAAACTTGAGCTTATCTCCACTGGCAGTGGTTCAGATTCACTTAGATCACCCATCCCATTACCCAGATTTTGAAAGATGCTCATTATGGGCCCAAAATGTAATTCTTATCCTCTTTTTAGAAACTGTGCTGCTTTTTGACATATATCTATGTAATCCCCATGGAGGCTCTCCCATTATTCTCATCTCTTGAGAATCCTGCCTTACATGAACCTCCAAATTTTAACGTTAATGCAGGTAATATAGCATTATTGTGGGTTCTACCATTTGAGCATATAAATCATATGCAGATATTAACTCTTCATATATTTATGTACTTTAAACGAAAATAATTTAAATGTTTAATACTCTTCTTCAATTGTAGAAACATTACCCTTTTGCACTATCTCATCACTATTGTGGAAAATAAGTACCCCAGTGTTCTGAATCTAAATGAAGAATTGCGGGATATTCCTCAAGCTGCGAAAGTAAAGTAAGTACTTACAGTGAGTGTTAGCTTCTTAAATCACTTGGACTGTGTGTTAGCCATTGAGGTAGTTAGCACTGCATGAAGTCAGTCTTTCTATTTGTTTTCCCCTGAACATTGTATGAAATAAAGTTTGAATCTCATCCAAATCACTCAAATGTGTTACAAATTTTTGAATATATGTTTGTTCTAGCTTCTTTGGAATACTGCATGAAATTTTTAACTTTCATACTTTTAAAGGGCAGGTGTTTTAAACACAGGTAAGAGCACCCTTAGTTAAATAAAGATGCATGACTAAGCAAATAGAAGACCTAAGTGTCAGGGCGTTGCTAATAATTTTCACATGTGCACACATATGCCTAGAAACCAAGGCGGCTCTTTAATGGGAAGCAGTCTTTATGCAAATGAAGAAACTAAAAATAAAATGGAAAGTTGCCAAATTTTTACCACAAACTTCACACCATGTTTCAGAGACTGAGAAGCAGGCAATTTTCCTTGCTGTTTTTCCCTCCCTCTTTTGGCTCTTTTTTTAAAACATAAACTGCATCTTTTTGCAGTGAATTTGAAAAGTATAATGAGCAGGCTCATTTTTTCCCTCTGTTCATGGAATCTGGTAGAAATATACTATATAAGGCATGAAATTAAATGAAGTACTGGTGAGTTTTTTTATATGTTGTAAATTATCTGGGAGAATTCAGTTTCAAGCTCTGATGTTTAAAAGCCATGAAATACAAAGTGTTATGTATGGGAGAAGCCCGAGAACCTTTCTCTATTAAAAAAAAAAAAAAAAAGATGAAAATGAAAACTAGTTAATATAAGAAAAATCATTGTTGATTACTACTTAAGCCATTACCTTGTAATATTCATATTATTGGGGCCTTAGTGAAAAGCAGAACACTGATTATATAGAGTACAATGTGAACATGATTGCAGATGAACTTATTTTTGTTTTGTTTTCAAAGGGAGCCAAGTATGGCAAGAGATTTATTTCTACATGGAGTAATTTGCTGAAGTGAGATTTTTTTGAGTTTGAAACATAAAATATTCTTGTACAGATGGAAGATATTTCTATTCTGCTATTTTTGACCTATAAAATATACCTGCTGGCTACAGAAAACAAGAAACATAATTTTATTTTATTTTATATATATATATATATATTTTTTTTTTTTTTTTTTTTTTTTTTTTTTTTGAGATGGAGTCTCGCTCTGTCTCCCGGGCTGGAGTGCAGTGGCCGGATCTCAGCTCACTGCAAGCTCCGCCTCCCGGGTTTACGCCATTCTCCTGCCTCAGCCTCCCGAGTAGCTGGGACTACAGGCGCCCGCCACCTCGCCCGGCTAGTTTTTTGTATTTTTTAGTAGAGACGGGGTTTCACCGTGTTAGCCAGGATGGTCTCGATCTCCTGACCTCGTGATCCGCCTGTCTCGGCCTCCCAAAGTGCTGGGATTACAGGCTTGAGCCACCGCGCCCGGCCAAGAAACATAATTTTATACCTACATTTCATGAGTTTAAAATACTGTTGTCTTTCTTTGAGAGCCGAGCATGGAAGGGAATTTTAAACATTTAAATTAAACTAGTATGGACTTCCAAGCATGAAATATTTAAACCCATCTTATATTTAATATGTGTAAGTCACATGTTGATTGCTAAAACATTGCTATTTACAACAGCATGACTGAGCTGGACAAAGAAATAAGTACCTTGAGAAGTGGCTTGAAAGCAGTAGAGACAGTGAGTATTTGTTTTTTGTTCTAATTCCTAGTTTCTTCACTATCTCTAGTGCTGGTGGTTTCCAGCAGATGAGTTGCTGGTTGTCTTGGCATGTGGTATGCCCAGAATAAACATTTGTTGATTAAAAATAAGAACCACCACCACAAGAAGCAAAGGCAGGTTATGTTCAGCCTGGCAACTTGATTGCAGGCAGCAGGGGTCGTGGGTGAGTCACTGCAGGAGGAACTGAAAACTGGACCTAGCGTGCCACCAATTTATCTGTGAGGCAGGATTCATCAGGATGAGTGGATTGGGCTAAATGGTCTTCAGCGACCCTCTCAATTTCCAAGTGCTGCTAATATATGGTGTTCACTTTCGGTAGAGCAATAGAACTTCTCTGTTGTTTTTGTCTTGGTCCTTTGGGTAGTATTTACTAAGCAGACACTATAGTACATGCTCTAGCCGAGGGTCACGATGACTCAGAGTCCTTGTCCTCCAGGTGTTGCAATAATCTGAGCAGCCACTTCCCTCAGCCTGGCCGTGTCCAGATAGCAGAGTGATTACAGAGGTGCCTTAAGGAAGGCAGCAGGTTGAGGGTACTTTGGAGACATGTGGAACAATTGGCCCCTATTACAGGAAACTTCTCTTTTGGAAAAGAAGTTGTTTGAGCTGTGGCTTCGGAGGGTGGGGTAAACTTAGGTGCATAGAGGGAGGTTATCCCAGGCATACAAGACAACCTGGGCCCAGGCCTTTGAGGAAGGAAAACCGGTCAGGCTGGCAGACTGGAGCTGGTAGGATGAAACGTGCTTTTTGGCACAGTGCCCTGTGGGTACTGTGCAGATGTAGCTGCCAGCGAGAGAGGGGGCAGGGATGAGAACAGGCTGGCAGAGCAGCGTCCCTGTGACCGTGCTCGGAGCAGACTTAGCTCGGGCCTCCTTTGGGTGAAGGAGATGGATAGGCAGGCAGCTTGGACAGGTGCCTCTCATAAGTATCTCAGATCATTTATCAGTAACGCTGTGAGAATTCTCCCTTCTTTTTTTAATCACAAAACTGCCAAAGAAAGTAGTTGAACTAATTAAAGACATATCTCTAATAAAAATTAAAGTCACAATGTCTAATTTTTTGTTTTCAATAAATTAAGGAACCTGTGAGGTTTTTTTTCCTTTTTTTTTTTTTTTTTTTTAATGTAGGGAGTGGGGGGCAGTATTAAAAAAAAAAAATAAACTGATTGAACTTTTTCTCCCAGCCCCAGAGGGTCCGTGGTCATTATGATGACCCTGAAGCCTGGCTCTGACCCCTGCTTCTGAGCCAGGTCAGAGCAAGGCCTGGGGTGGGGGCTTCTGGGTAAATTTTGTGTTGCTGCTTTATTAAAGGATAGTTTTGCTGAAATCACTCTATATACACTGTCATATACACTGTATCACACTTTTTATAGGAAAGGGGATATAGAAGCCTCCCCTACCCCTGGAGGTGGGTGTGGTATTGTAAGAAAATAGCAGGGGGCAGAGCTTGGCCTGGCCAAATATATATGTCTTCTAATTGTGCTTTACACAAATTAATTATATTGTTTGAAGGTATCAAAGATGAATATTTATGAAATTATACATTAATGAAACACTTTCAAATGCCTTTCCCATCCCCACACTGAACACAGATACACTTACTTTCCAGGCTAAAGTACTAGAATTATGGCAATTTCTTCCAATCAGTGCCAGCTCCCTAATTGATGAGTTTTCACTTCTGTTATTTCATTTGAGTCTAGTGATGATGTGGATATTGCCCCCTTAAAAAAAATCAATAAACTGAGGCCCAGAGCAACATACCATGGTTAAGAACCAAATCAGTGGTAGAGCTGAGTCAGAACCCGTAAACTGTGATGACTACACTCCTGCTTGTGAAGATCTCTGCCAATGCAAGAAAATAAGGGAGCATCCAGTTTAAGTCAATTGGTGTACAACATAGTTATTGCCAAGACTCTAGAGTCAGGCAGGCCTGAGTTCAAATTGGCTCTGTCACTGGTCAGCACTACTTCAGGGCAAGTAATATATCCCTTCAAACCTTAATGTATGTGTCTGTATAATGGGACTAGTGATCCCTCACTTATAGGGATGTTGTGAACTTTAAATAAGAATGTGCATCTGGCAATGATTAACTTAACTAATAACATTAGATTTGGATCATCTGTGTTCATTGCTGTGTTAATGGGGAATATGGATAATTAACAAGAGACTAATTCCCCTACAAGCCTGTTTACAAAAACCAATATGGTATAGACAAGAGAAAAATGGTAGAAGATTATGGTGCCAAATGCTACAGCCAAAATTCTACTGACCCATATCCCACAGTTTAAGAAGTAAATAGACTTGGCTGAGAGGAAAAGAAGAAAAAAATCAAGGCACCAGAATTCTAAGCATGGAATATTGACAAGCAGAGTCTCTTGTTTTCACTCACAAGCCCTTAGAGTTCAGTTTGCCCCCACTATTTGTTTAACTTCTATTAATTTTATCCAAATGCAAATCTGCTTGCTTTCTAAAGTCTGAAAGAGTAATAGATCAAGTACTTAGATTGTTGGTAAATTGCTATTGGCAAATATGCATGTGCACATGGGCATGGCTCTGGCATGGTGGGAGGAAGGGCAGGGGCACTAGAGTATAACAAAATGTTTTAGAACAAATTTTGATGTGTTTACCATTCTCATTTATTAAATTTAAGGCATGTGAAATATGAGACAAGGTGTGTCTCATGTCTGTATTTGAAGCCTGCATTGACATTATTCATTTCCTGTGTTTAAGGAGCTGGAATATCAGAAGTCTCAGCCCCCACAGCCTGGAGATAAGTTTGTGTCTGTTGTCAGCCAGTTCATCACAGTAGCCAGCTTCAGCTTCTCTGATGTTGAAGATCTTCTAGCAGAAGCTAAAGACCTGGTAAGTTTCCCCCTTGTGCACTGACTGTTGTTTGAGTGGACTGGGCTTCATTGTGATACTTTCAGTTATTATTCTGTACGGGAAATAGCAGGAGTGAGATCTAAACTTCGTGGTGCAGGAAATAAAGTAGTAGATAATTACTTTCCAGATTCCATTGTTTTGTATGACATAGGTGTGTTTTCATTTCCAAGACTGTGATTAATCTGAACACACCGTTTTTGTCTGACTGGCCTATGTTGAAAGACCTTGAAGGCTTTGAATGGTATGAGACCAGCAAATACTTTGACAGTTTTCTCTTGGTTGAAATTGGCTTGAAGTACTTATCTCTGGGAGCCAGAAAAGAGTAGATGATGAAAACCAGGGGTAGAATCAAATGTGCAATTCGATGTTACTAAAGCCATGTGCCTAATTACGTAATATGCTCATCTGAGATACAGCCTTGGAGGACAGGATGCTACCTGTATAAATCTCCAGCAGAACTTGTTTAAAAAGATGCATTTTAATTCACAGTCTCATTGCAAGAGTTATTTTTTTTTTAGTAAGACATTTATTTTTATGATTTCTGCTATTTCACATTTTGTGTTCCCTTAGAAGAGAAATTTTTGTTGATTAATAACCATGACCTTTAGCTCCTCAGCTTCACCTCACTCCTCTCTATCCCAGGTTGTTTCCTCTTCCAAAATGCATTCACATTCATATACAAGACATGTACAGAGTCTCTCATTTTCTCTCCTCTTCTCATTCTTTATAAAGTATATTAACACCCTTCCCCGCCCTCCCCCCTCCATTGGTTCTTTTACTCTACCCATCTCTCAGTTGCCACAACACTCTTTTACTTGAGTCTTGTGTTTCGAAACTTCGGTAAATGGATGTTATTTTTCTCTGGTCACCTGTCTGGTTGTAGATATGGATGATTGTTTACGTAAATGTACACACATACCAATTAAAGTACAGGAGTAGGCTGTTCACATGCGTTAGCTAATCTCAACATTAAACCTCCTCTCTAACCTTATTAAATAAATGATAATATATGTTCAAATGGCTGCTATCAGAGGTCTAACCTCTGATATCCCACAGTGGAAATCAGTCAACTGATGTCAGCAACCACCATTCAGACCTCCACTGTGAAAGCCCCCATCTGTGTTTTATGTATGCCTCACCACTTTAGAGTTTGTGCTTCATAAAGTAAGAGATTCCCCCTGTCCTGATATCCCACCTGAGCAATATAGCACCTACTTCATCAAGGGGCTCAAACATTTTTGTGTGTGAACTGGCTGTTGTCAGCTTGTTCATCACAGTAGCCAGCGTCAAGCTTCTCTGATGTTGAAGATCGTCTAGCAGAACATAAAGACCTGGTAAATTTCCCCCCGCACACTGACTGTGGCGTGTGTGTGTGTGTAGGGGGTGGAGCTTTAATCTGAGCCTGGTTTTCTTTAGATTTCTAAGATTTCAATATACATGACATCATGATCACTAGAATTCCTTGATAAAAAGATCACTCGGGATGGCTTGAAGTACGTGAACCTGGATGTTTTAGAAATCCAGTTGTAGACTGTCTATTGCTATTTTGTTCATACCAGAACTTTTCTAAATTACCATATAAAACCATGGAGCAAGCTAGAGCATTATATATGGTGTCTGAAGAATGTTATGTTTTTTGCCCGAAGAACTCTTTTCTAATAGAATATTTCCAAATAAGTAAAACATTGAAAACTCCTCAGTGAAGACAGAAATGGTAAAAAGGACACTTTTATTACAAATTTAAAGATATAGTAACTGTAAAATATATATAAATATAAGCCAAAACTTGTTTTATTTAAAAATAAATGTTGAAAATATTTTAGGTAGATAGTGTCACTGAAATATCAGAAGAACCTAACAATATAACAAAGACAAAGTAATAAAAATAAAACCAATTATAAACTGTTTGGGGGCACTGCATAAACACAGCGTGGTCTAAATATGAAGAAAACTTAAAATCTGGAAAATGTTAAGTAGCTGATTGGGCATAGGGAAAAACGTATTTGACTTTGAAGCTAGGAACAGTATCCTTAGTAGCTTAGGAGTAATAGCATTAGATCCTTACAGAAGGAAGTATAATTTTAGCAAACAATTTGACATTGAATATTATATGGGTAGTTGTAATGCTAAGACTATTGAAAACATACTGTCTTGAGTTATGAAGATAACCCCTGGAAGAACTAAAATGAGACTGGATATACTATTGTTACTGTATACATATATTTTTATCTAACTTCATAAATTTCTTCCTTGGTATGTTGCATTTTGGCCATTTAAAAAGATTGACACTAGGGCATGTTGCATGTACCCATAGTCCCAGATACTCAGGAGGCTGTGACAGGAGGATCACTTGTGCCTAGGAGTTTGAGTCCAGCCTGGGCAATGTAACATTGCAATACCCCATATCTTTTTTAAAAAAAACTTTTTTAAAAAAGATTGGCATTGAAAGGGGTTCTAAAACAAAGAATTTGGAATAAAATTGTATTCTCAGTCATACACTGGGTTGCATTAAAGATTCCATACTCAGTTACTCTTTTCTCATTGAGACCCTGAAAATATCCCAACAATAGCAGCATTATTTATGATTGGGAAAAGCAGCTAAGAGGCACTGGCTCCCATTTGCTTTCTATGTTGACCATATGGCACCAGTAAATGATATTAAACTACTTCAAAGAAAAGTTAAAAGTACAAGTTTCCCTCCCCCTGCTGAGTTTGCTGTTAGTTTTATGTCTGGGGTGCTGTGCTCTACAATATTTTGTTTTTACTACTGTTTAGTTAATAAAAAGTCATAGGAGGTCATCATACATGTTAAACTCAAATGAGGTAGACAGGAATAAATGGTTTCAAAAGCTAAGGAGTATTAAAATTTTTACTTTAGAAATGATTGATAGACATGTTCAGCAGCTGAAGATAAATATAGGCTCGCTAGAATCCCTCAGTTATGTTTGACTCAGCCGGGTGCAGTGGCACTTGCCTTTGGTCCCAGCTACTCGTGAGGCTTAAGGGGAAAGATTGCCCAGGAGTTTGAGGCTGTAATTTGCTGTGATCATACCTTTGAATAGCCACTAAACTCCAGCCTGAGTAACATGTAAGACTCCGTAAATTTGGGAGAAAAAAAAAAAACCAATAACATATGCATTCCAGCCTGGGCAACCTGTAAGACCCCATCTCTTAAAAACCAAAACAAAATAAGAAAAACTGCCGGGTATGGTGGCTCACGCCTGTAATCCCAGCACTTTGGGAGGCCAAGGTGGGTGGATCACCTGAGGTTAGGAGTTTGAGACCAGCCTGGCCAACATGGTAAAACCCCTACTCTAGTAAAACTACAAAAATTAGCCAAGTGTGGTGGTATGTGCCGGTAATCCCAGCTACTTGGGAGGTTGAGGCTGGAGAATCACTTGAACCCGAGAGGCAGAGGTTGCAGTGAGCTGGAATCATGCCACTGCACTCCAGCCTGGGTGATGGCGAAACTCTATCTCCAAAAAAAATAAATAAATAAAAATAAATGAGCAAACAAAACTTATGCTTGACTCAATCTGGGCTTTAGTCTTTCTAAAGTTATTTATATTTGATTATGGAATTCTCATGAAACATTGACTTCTTAAAACCAGTCTTTTTTCTAGTTCACTAAAGCAGTGAAGCACTTTGGGGAAGAGGCTGGCAAAATACAACCAGATGAGTTCTTTGGCATTTTTGATCAGTTTCTTCAAGCTGTTTCAGAAGCCAAACAAGAAAACGAAAATATGAGAAAGAAAAAGGAGGAAGAAGAACGTCGAGCTCGCATGGAAGCTCAGGTGAGAGGATGATTAATTGACCAATTCCACCTCCTAGAAGTCCTATGGCTGCAGCCCAGTCAAAAGTATTTAGAGAGCACTCTGACCTGCTGGCAGGAAGGCAGGCTTCATTCAGTGTACTCTCTAGAATGCTGTGGGACTTTAAATTGGTGTTGTTTCTCTTGGGCTATTTAACAGTGTATTTCAAAGCCTTAAAAAAAAGTATCCACATCCTTTGCTCTGGAATTCCATTTCTTAGCATTTATTTTAAAGAAATAATCATAAATTTACACAAAAAAGGGCAGCATTCTTTATAATAGCCCCAAGCTAAAGACAACCTAGATGTTTACCAATAGGGCTTGAGTTCTAAATGTTGTAACAGCTATATAATGGTATATTTATGCAGTCCTTAAAAGATATGTATTTAAAGAATAATGATACAGAAAAGTTTACAAAGTGACTTCTACATGAAATCTTTTTTTGTTTTGTTTCTTAAGATGTGTTAATACATATAGAAAATAATAGTGGTGAGATAAACCTCTAAAAAGTTCACAGTAGTAGAATTAAAGATGCTTCCCCCACCTTCCTTTTATCTGAATTATCCAAATTGTCTACAATGTGCATGTATTAGTTGGCTTTTAATAACAGTAACTGTTGTGTATCAGGTTTCAGGGTTCCACAGTAGATGCAAGCTAAGCCTTTGATACAAGGAAAATGGCCTGATGACCATTTGCTTTAGTTATTTGGGGTCTATGTAATAGTGATACCTTTTTTTTTTTTATTAGCAAAAACACAAATTGCCTCAGTTGCTCTTATTTTGACTAGAATATCATGCAGTTTACCTAGAATCTAGGTGGTGAGGGTCTAACCACAAGGCAGTGGCTATTTTTTGTTGTTGTCCATTGCTTCCACAATGGAGACTCCATGTTCCAATTACCCTTTCTTGTGATATCCAAAGGGGTTATAGGATGAGCACAGCTTGGTGTCTGGAGCATTACCATGTTTCACAGAATTCATCTCTACTGAAAACAAAATGCAACCTTTTGACATGTTTCTAAGAGGTTATTTCTTTCTATTTGCAGCTCAAAGAACAACGTGAAAGGGAACGTAAAATGAGAAAAGCTAAAGAGAATAGTGAAGAAAGCGGAGAGTTTGATGACCTTGTTTCAGCTTTACGCTCAGGAGAAGTGTTTGACAAAGACCTTTCTAAATTGAAACGGAATCGCAAACGCATTACCAACCAGATGACTGACAGCAGCAGAGAGAGACCAATCACAAAACTTAATTTCTAATCTTCCATGAATATAGCGGCCCTCTAAAGTGACTAGAACGTTTCATTACACTGCCTTGTAATCCAAACAGTGGCAATTTTTTCCTTCATCTGTGAGTGAATGTGTGAATGTGTGTGTATGTAAATGTATGTGTGTATATATTAAAAAATGTATATAGATGTCTGAGTGTTGTCTGGAGACCTCTATGTATGGTTAAAAAGATTTATGTTAATGTATGTGCTCCGAAACCCTTCGTGTATGCATTCACCTTGAGTGTGGCTCATTTTCTTTCCCCGAACACCATGACTGTTCAGAAGCACAATACTATCTCCTGAAAGAGATGACAGAGACATTCCCTAGATTCAAAGACAAAACAGGAGAAAAACAAAAAACAAAAAAACCTTGCAAAATATTGTATTGTTTCCAAGCTTGATATCCTTTGAAATTATTTTCACTGATGGAACTGGAGTTGGAAAAATACAGATATAAAATGGTTTTCGATAGCTGACACTGTGATGTAGTTGCATCAGTGATAGGACCAGCTTCGGATTTCTGACATCGGTGTGAGGATACAGTCTGTAAATGTTTATTGAGAACATCTTGCACACAATTTGAATTATGTAGAATGTCAGTCAGAATTTTTTGTATATTTAAAAGTTGGACATCAATTTTCTCTCCTAATTTCATCAAGTTATCTCTGCCAAGTGCTCTTGATAATTTCTTCAGATTTTTGGAAAAAACACTATCTAAATGCAATCCATGCTTTTTTTAAAGAACAACATTGCCAGAGTATGCTTGTTCTAACACTATAGATACATAAACCTTAAAAATAAAATATCTCACCCAAAACTTAAAGGAAGAATTCTCTGAAGGGATAAAGATTACTAAAAAAAAAAAAAATTTAATGGGGTGTCTCTTTGTTATAGTTTCTATTTTCTGTTTTGTAGGACAAGCTGCATTTTCTGTAAATATAGGTCTGGACTAAAGGACACATAAAGAATGCACAAAATGTCAACATCAGCAGAGATGCCCAGATCTATTTATCTCTAAGTATATTTGAAGTGATTGCTGTTTATATGTTGTCATTTTAAAATTGTGTGTCAGTAAAGCTACCTGTAAAATTTCAGTCCAAAAAAATAAAGCTCTCAGGGAGACATGAATAAAAACAATGAACATTAGAAAATAAAATATAGATGCTTACCATTAACCTACCAACTCTTAATATCCTTAAATTATGTGATATATAAAGAGGACTGTTACTTTTTTTTTTTTTTTTTTTCCTTGCTTTGCTTTATTTATTTGTAGTCGGGGATGGGGGCTAACGTTTTCTCTTTTCTTTCTATCAATCCTGTTGTGGTTGGGTTTCCTGTGGAGAGAGTAGTTTGTCCTGTTGCACTAGAACATTATTTACTCACTAAATTGAGTTTTTCATCAATTAACAAATATTTATTAAGTTCCTACTATGTACCAGGCATAGTAAGGCTACAATGGTAAGCAAGACAGAGTCCCTGCCCCCAAAGGCTTAAATTCTAATGGGGATATTAAGGGATGAATAGAATACCAATGTGTGCACTGTACAGGAATCATACTATTTAAAAATAATTTGTATAAACTGTAACACTTAGCACAGACGGCAAGGTATCTGCGCTATGTGAAAGCTGTGAAATAGTGCTCTAAGAGTTGTCAAGAGCTGTGGTTTTACATCTTTTCCTCATTGCAAATTTAGTGACTTTCTACACATCAAGTGGAAATAAATGACTAGCAAATGAAAACAGTCATAAATACAAAGCAGAGGTTGCACTCCCCCAGTCCCGAGTTAACCGAGGTCTGCAATAACACCGTGTTGAAGGTGCAGATAGAGACTTGACTCAGAAAGGCTTGGAGATGAGGAAGATTGGGATATAATGATGGTTTTGTCTGTTCCTTAACTAAAGTGCCTCTATGTATATTCTTTTCTATTTGTAGCAGGAGAAATTTGGTCTGGCTCAATTTTGGAACTGTATTTTGAAAATGGCTTTGTCTTACAGTTTAAGGAATAGACAGGTGGAGGGAAAGTCACATAAAGGAGCAAGTTTGTGTAGCATGTCCCTCTTGCCCCTTTTAATCATCCTCCTTTGATATGGCCATCCTGGTAGGCCTCCTTTGCCATTTCCATTTTTGGTTTCTTTCCCCAAAAACTGTGTGCAGGTAATTCCATGTGCCATTGTTGAAAAGAAAAACAAAACAAACAAAAAAAAAACTACTTTCTACTTTTTAGATTGGTGCTGGTGTAAGTAGCCACTTTTCTCTCTTGGGTGTGTATTTTGAACTTTGTTTGTTTTTTTAAATTAATGCCAAAAAGAAAATGCATAATTTGTGAACTTAATTATATGTCTTGTATCTTATTAGCTTAGTAGTTGGAACCACTTAGTCTTTAGGTGCAAGACTGTCGTTAGATAGTACTGAATAAAAAATGTATGTGTTATGAGACTGTACATTTTTTAAAAAATAGCAATATGCAATAAAGAGATGAATTCATTGGGTGTACATATGTCTTTCTATGAATTATTAAAACAGCGTCATCAAACTTCTTCGCAGTTTCCACTACTGAATTTCAATTTTGCAAACTGTTCACTGAATCAGAAATATATACGTGTTTTTAAACTTGTACTTACTGGACCTAGAAGAATATAATTTTCTATTACGGCAGCATTCAGTATGTTCACATTATCATATGCCACCTCTTTCTACACTTGGTTTATGTATGAGTTATACAATTTCTTGTTATATATGATAGGGCTACTGGTGAAATTACTCAACTGGAGTAGAGAAAATAATCTCTGGTCTCTAGAATCAAAGGCTTTTCTGTTTTGAGACTTTTTTTCTTATTAAAAATTAATTTGATATGGATCAGTTTGGGAAATGGCACCCATACAGATCAAGAAATTTGTTTTATCAGTATCCTCTGAAAGTCGAAGCTTTCCCTTTGTCCTACATCACATTTGCTGCCTCGCCACCCTTAACTCAATTTAAGGTCAAGTTGGAAACAAACTGCCCCAGTGGTTGATAGAATACCCAAGCAGGCCAAACACTAATTCTTCTTATCCTTGGAATGAACTCATGATGTTCTTGTAATAGCTGACCATCTTGTATTTTATCAACTCACTGCATAACTTCATAGTAACAACGTTCTGTGGAGCTGACACTCTGATAGGAGAAACCCTTCTGCATGTTAGACGAATGTTCTATTCCAACCCACAAACTCAGCCCCGGCCTATTTGTATATTTGGGTGTGGAATTATGTACAGAACCACCTAGATTCTCAGTTGACCTTGGTGTATTAATAGAAAGGGGGGAAATGTGAAATTTTCAGATCATATGCTTCAGTGTCTTCAGTTTCCCCAAAACAATTATCACTGAAGGAAATGTGCTTCTGACAGAGGGGTCAAGTTATGTGATCCATCCAGAACTTTGCCCCTTTTCTATAATGTGGAGTTTTTGTTAGGCAAGGGATAACCTTTATTAAAATGCTGTAGTTTAGACACAATTACAGTCATGTGTCATTTAACAAGGACACATTCTGAGAAATTGTGCCAATAGGTGATTTCATTGCCATGCATACATCATAGAGTATACTTACACAAATCTAGACAGCATAGCTTACTACACACCTAGGCTATATGGTGGAGCCTATTGCTCCTAGGCTACAAACCTACACGGCATGTTACTGCACTGAATAGTGTAGGCAATTGTAACAATGGTATTTGTGTATCTAAACATACATATAGAAAAATATATATACAGTAAAAATACCATATAAAACATTGAAGATGGTACATCTGTATGGGGCACTTACCATGAATGGAGCTTGCAGAACTGGAAGTTGCTCCAGATTAGTCAGTGAGTGGTGAGTGAATGTGAAGGCCTAGGACATACACTACTGTAGGCTTTATCAACTTGTACATCTATGCTACACTAAATTTATTTTTTAAATTCTTTAATAAAACTTAGCTTACTATAACTTTTACTTTATTATTTAGCGTTTTGATATGTAATAACTTTAAAACAGCTGTACAAAAGTATTAGCATTTTCTTCACATCCTTAGTCTATTAGCTTTTTTTGGTTTTTAACTTTTGTTTAACTTTTTAAACTTTTTTTGTTAAAAACTAAGACACATTAGCCTATGCCTACATGGGGTCAGGATCATCAATGTGACTCTCTTCATCTACGCATCTTGTCCCACTGGAAGGCTTCAGGAGCAGTAGTCCGTATGGAGCTGTCATCCGTTATAACAATGCCTTCTGGAGTACCCCCTGAAGGACCTGCCTGAGGTTGTTTTACAGTTAACTTTAAAAAAAAATAAATGAGTATACTTCGAAATAACACATTTGTAGTAAATAAACTAGTAACACATATCATTGTCAAGTATTATGTACTGTTCATGTGGATGTGCTATAGTTTTATAAAACAGGCAGCTTAGCTTGCTTTATGCCAGCATCACCTCAAATACATGAGTAATGCATTGCACTACAGTGTCACTAGGTGATAGGGAATTTTTCAGCTCCATTATAATTTTATGAGACCACCGCCATATATGCGGTTCACGGTTGATAAAACGTCATTATGTGATGCATTACTGTGTTCAAAAGGCTGAGTTCTGGAAGGTAAAACTTTCTGTGAGTGTTTTTGTTTTTTAATAACATCAGCTGTTTCCTATCAAGTGGAAAACCTAAATTAGCAACTTCCAAGGTTTAACAGCTACTTGATACCATTTAATTCCATAAACAATATCTTTGAGAACCACTGAACTATATGGAGAGAATTAAAATCAGGGGTCTAGGGCTTCTCACAAGGGGTGTTTATAAACCATCACTCTGTCGAGTTATGTGCTTATTTTTTGTGTGGTCTATATACTGTTTTAAGTCTCTATCCCTGTTGCCCCTATTGATAATAACTGAAGTCTAAAAACCTCTTGAGTCTATAATTAAGAGATGACTTAAAATCTGACTTCTTTTTTATTTTTTTTATTTTTAAAATGTTTTTAGAGACAATATAGCCTCACTATATTGCCCAGGCTGTTCTCAGACTCCTGGCTTCAAGCAATCCTCCCACCTTGGCCTCCCAAAGTGCTGGAATTACAAACGTGAGCCATCGTGTCCCGCCTATGAATTATTTATGTTTGAGAAAGTTTGGGGCCCATGGAGGAACAAGTTTCTTGTTTATAAGGATTTTGTGTTTTTCATAGCAAATACCAATCAGAATTATTTTTTATCTGAATCCTGTGGAAAATCTCAGACCTGCCCTTTGGTCTCTTCCCTAACATGCTTTTATCTACTGCAATCAACTGCGTGTTTCCATGGTATCAAACAAACAAATGAGCACAGGACTGCGCCCCAGGGTTTTCAGACAAAGAAGATCCGTATTTGTATCAAATCTTAAAATGTTTTCATTTTTCATGGGAAAAAGAAATATATATCATTTTTTTCTATTTTGTTTGAATAAAGCATTTTTCTGATTCTCTTGCTTCTTTTGCTGGGAGAAGGAAGAAAGGAAATGGTTTAATGGTACTGATTTCAGTAACATTATCTCATCTCATTCACACCCATTATGGTCATGTGAGGACATTCCTGTGGCAAAGGAATCTGCAATCCTTCATATAATTATGAACATTTCTTGTTAATATTCCCCCCGTCACTTCCAGTGTAGAGAACCTTTCCTAAGTCTAATTAAGTTGAGGGCTATGCTGACCTTTCCAGGATGGGAGGAGGTGTCTGAAGAGATGACTGTGATGCTGAGCAATGACATGGGAAGACAAAAACAGGGGAGGAAAGGAGTGACTACCAGCAGCTTGGGAAAATTAGTTTGCGGAATACAAAGTTAATACATAAAAGTCTATTGTTTTCCTATTTACCAGCAAAGAAAAAGCAGAATTGAAAATTAAACATACAGTACCATTCATATGAGCACACCCCCAAAATGAAATACTTAGGTATAAATCTAACAAAATATATACAAGATCTGTGTGAGGAAAACAACAAACCTCTGATGGGAGAAATCAAGGAAGAGCCAAGTAAATGGTGAGATAGTTCATATTCATGGATAGGAAGATTCGATAGTGTCAAGATCTTTTCAACTTAATCAACAGATTCAATGCAATTCCAATAAAATCCCAGCAAGTTACTTTGTTTTTATTGACAAACTGATTCTAAAATTTGTATAAATAGGCAAAAGATACAGAAAAGCCAACACAATATCGAAGGAAAAGAACAAAGTTGGGGAACAGATTCTACCCTACTTCAAGACATAGTATAAAGCTACAGTAAATAAGACAGTGTGGTAATTGTGAAAAAATAGACTAATAATATAACCCACAAATAAAACCACATGAATATAGTTAATTGCTTTTTTTACAAAGGAGCAACGATAAGACAATGGAGCAAATATAATAGTCTTTTCAAAAAATAATGCTGGAAAAACTGAATATCCATATGCAAACACAATAAAGCTAGACAAAGGCCTCACATTCTTTATAAAAAATTAACTCAAAATGGATCACAGACTTAAACAAAATTATAAAACTCCTGGAGATGGGAGCAAATTGAAAATTTAGATGACATTAGTAATGTCATCTATGTTTGACAACGACTTTTTAGATGCAATGCCAAATGCACAATCCATGAAAGAATTGATAAGCTGGACTTCATTAAACTTTTGTGACCTGCAAAAGACACAGTCAAGAAAATGATAAAACAAGCCACAGACTGTGAAAAAAAAATTTGCTAAAGACATACCAGGTAAAGGACTGTCATCCAAAATATACAAAAGACTCTTGAAACTCAATGAGAACACAATTCAATTATTAAAAATGGGCCAAAGATCTGAACAGCCTCCTCACCAAAGAAGATATATAGATGGCAAATAAGCATATGAAAAAAATGCTCCACATTATATGTCATCAAGGAAAGGCAAATTAAAACAACAACAAGATATCACTACACACTCATTTGAGTGGCCAGAACCCAGTACCTGACAACACCAAACGCCAGCAAGGATGTGCAGCAACAGGAACTCACATTCATTACTAGTAAGAATGCAAAATGGCACAGCTACTTTAAAAGACAGTTTGGAAGTTTCTTATCAAACTAAACATACTCACTATACAATCTAGCAATTTATTCAAATGGGTTGAAAATTCATGTCAACACAAACATGTGCACTAGATGTTTATAGCAGTTTAATAATTGCCAAAACTTGGAAGCAACCAAAATGTCTTTCACTAGGTGAATTGATAAATTGTGGTACATCTAGACAATGGAATATTATTCAGTGCTAAAAAGAAATGACCTATCAAACCATGAAAAGACATGGAGGAGTCTTAAATGCATATTACCAAGTGAAAGAAGCCAATATGGAAAGGCTACATAGTGTATGACTCCACTCACATGCCACTCTGGAAAAGGTAAAACTAGGGAGGCAGGGAAAAGATTCATGGTTACCAGGGGTCAGGAGGAAGAAGGGATGAGTATGAAGAGCACAGAGGACTCTCAGGGCAGTGAAAATACTCTCTACATGTCATCTTACATTCGTACAAACCCATAAAATATATAACACCAACACTGAACCCTGATGTAAACTATGAACTCTGGGTGATCATGAGGTGTTGGTAGTCGGTCCATCAATTGTAACAAATAGACTGCTGTGGTTGGGGATATTGACAACAGGGGAGGCTGCACATGTACGGGGGCGGGAGGTCTGTGGGAAATCTCTGTACCGTCTGTTCAGTTTGGCTATGACCCTAAACCTGCTCTAAAATGTAAAGTCTACTTAAGAAGGAAAAGTCCCTATATACTTAGCCAAGAAACCTTCCCACCCAATCAGGCCAAGTCATCCTACTCCTTTGCACATACTGGCTGCCTCATGTAAGCTCCCTCTGGTAACTTTTCATGCTCCTTAGACTTTTCTAGTTTATTCACATCTGGATATATCTTGATAAAACAGCTGGATGGGATGGCTTTTCACAATACTTTCTTGGACTTCCATGCAGACTGCCACCATTCAAGACTTCAGCCCTGGCCCTAAAACGTTCTGATTAACTCTTAGACTAATAGGACCTTAATATTCATATCTTAACTGTTGAGAATCCAGAGGGCAGAAATAATAAGGAGGGCATGTCACTTGTGAGCTAGTCACTGTCAGGCAGTTCAGATTATAAGCCTTTTGGATTTCCAATTTAAGATAATTTTTGCAAGTTGACTGTCATTAGAAGGCTCACAGGAAAAGACTTTGCTCCCTCCTTCTCGACCTCCTTCCTTCCCAACCTCCCCTTCTTCCTTCCCTCAAACCACCTTCATTAGTTACTCTCCCATCAGAAGACCTCATTATTAGGAATTCTCTTAAAATGCCTTTTACAGAAAACAGTCCTCTCTGCCTTGAATGTGAGCTATTTGACCCTGAAGAGCAGCAGCTGTTCAGTGACCTGACATTTTTACGGCTGGTGAGTTCACACTAAAAGCTGGCTTCCAATGTCTGCCAGAGGCACTGCTGGTGGGGGCGGGGGGGTGTCATGCAGGCCCTACTATCTTACCCGGCTCACTGCTAAAGAATTAATGCAATGGGGAGAGAATCCTCTAGCACATAATGCTTGTAGGACAATTGGCATTGACTTCTCCCCCACTGGACTGTGTAAAGGAGACCCTGACCAATCCAGAAACTATCTACAGCCATTAAAGTACACGCCACAGAAGCCGGCTCCCAAATTCCCATCTGCCTATTCTGTTGTCTTGCACCAACAGCTAAGTAACACACTAGGACCCAAGTTCCAGAGCTGTCTGTATTGCTATCAGACATGAGCTGTGACCCTTGGTCAGTCTCCCACACATCTTTTCCTCACACTTTAGAAGCTGGACAGAGCAGCCCTAAAACTTCCCATTGAAGGATGCTATAGCCCTGCCTCTGAGGTCCTCAATCCTTAGTTGCTGGGAATTTACTGCAGCCAACTCATTAACAAGAATTAAACAAACTGTTCTCATCACACTGTTTATCAGCTACAGCCAAGAACTCGGGCTTCTTGCCCTGGCTGTTTGGGAAGGGGAAAGGTGGAAGGGCAATTGCTTAGAGCACATTACATTACAACAGTAATGAGGCTCATTCCAGGGTTTCCTTTTACTAGGTAGCTGTGGTAACGCTGATCCTCGGGGACTCATCTGGGCTGCACTAAAACCACAATGCATTGATTTTGTCATAAAATCAATGTATAACATTAATATGGCTTTACCCTGTGGAGGCCGTCGTGGTGACCTAGGAAGAGTGTGGTTGGAAGCAGAGGAAGGAACAAATCAAACTAAATGGACGGGCCCACTGCTGTCCTCACTGGCGTGAACACAGCTGGAGTGTTGTGTTCTCATGGATACCGTGTTCTAAGAGCAGTGCTGACAAATGAAAGTGCATCCTGGTGAGGAGGTTTATAGACAGACTCAGAAGAATCCACTGACAAGAAACTTTTAGCCTGCGAAATAAATTATTACGAAGATATAGCTCTTCTCAAATATTTGAAAAGAAAGAAAACGTATTCTGTATTTCACCAGAAGCCAGGGTGAGAATCAAGGGTAAAAGTCACCAACCAATGGATTTCATTTTTTTAACCCGTAGAGAAATTTCAAACTCCTAAAATTAATCAGCGATTGAACAGGCTGCCTAATAAGATACTGAGTACCCTTTCCTTAGAGGCGTCCACACCTCTAGACTGGATGCCCAATACGGGGTGACCGTCTATCACATCAGGGATGTTGTCCAAAGTTTAGGGCTATGTAGAAGTTTGAATACACAATTAAAAAAACAAAAAACAAAAAAAACCACCTTTTTATTTGTAAACAATTTCAAACTCACCAAAAGTTTCAAAAATAAAAATAGCACAACACACACCTTTTACTTTCCCAGATACACTTTTTTGTTCTATAGATAAAACTGATTTTTAAACTCGTGTTCGTTTACTTCATCATTTGTTCTCTTACTCTTCCTTTGTGTGTACGTGTACACATAATTTTTTTTGGAACCATTTGAGAGTAAGTTACATACATCACGGCTCTTAATTCCTAAATACGCCAGTGTACACTTCCTAAGAATAAAGATATGCTCTTACACAACTTCAGTACATGTATCAACTTCATAAATTTATATAGATACATTTATCTAATCATACCATCCATGTTCCAATTATGTCAATTGATATAATAATGCATATTCTTTATAGTGTTTCCCCTGCTCCAGAAAAAGATCTAATCAAAATCAGATATTGCGTTTAGTTGTCATATTTCTGTAGCCTCTCATGCTCTCTAGGCTTTCTTTGTCTTTCATGATATTGACATTTTTGAATTATAGTCCAATGGTAGGCAGAATAATGGCCCCCCAAAAATGTTCATGTCCTAATCCCCAGAACCTGTGAATATATTACCTTATATGGCAAAGAGGACTTTACAGATGTGACAAAGTTTGGGATTTTGAGAAAGGAAGATTAATTATCCTGGATTATCCAGGTGGGCCCAGTGCAATCACAAGGAGCCTTATGAGAAAGAGACAGGAGAGTCAGAGGGCAAGAAGGAGACGTGAGGATGGAAACAGAGGTGAGAGTAATGTGAGTGCTGTCTTTGAAGATGCAAAGGGGACCACGAGCCAAGGAATACAAGTCCTCCCTGCCATCTTTTTTTAAACTCTAATGTTCCTTGTTTAGTGCTTGTCTGATACTTCTTTTTATTAGTTTGAAGTTATGCATTCTCAGCTGGAATACGGCAGAGGTGGTATCAGGGTGTCCTATCTTGGGATACACAATTTTCATCTGTCTCCCATAGGTGACATAAATTTTGATCACTCAGTCAAGGTGTTGCCCAATTTCTTTCGTGTAGATTTACATGATTTTTTTTTTCCTCTCTTACAATTAACACGTGGTCTGCTCCTCATCTAAAATTTCTCCTAGATTTAGCATCCACTAATGATTCTTGTCCAAACCAATCTTTACTATGATGGCTGCAAATGATGATTGTTCAGCTCCAACACTCTCTCCACAATTACCGAGTGGTCCTTGGCATTCTACAGTAAGTGAGTACCCGCTCACCTCCTCTATTAATTAATTTACCTATTATGAGTATGGGCTCATGAATTCCTCAGCTCGTGAATTTCTCCCCCAGGAGTTTAAAATTCATTCATGTTCTTAATTATTTTATGCTCAAATGGTTCTAGATTTGACTAGGCAGAGCCCTCTCAAGCTTTCTCCTGTATCTTCATAATAAGCCCCCATCTTTAGAAAAGCATTTTCTCACTGTCTGGCATAACAAAAAGTTCCAGGTTTATTTTATACCTACCCTGCCACAGGGTAGTGGAGTCAGCCACTTCTCCAAGGAACTCTGATGCCTTTTAGTGGAAAATGTTATTAAAGATCAAGATTAACTTTGCTTCTAACATTTTCCACAGAGGGAGAAAATCTATATATGTAGATATACACATAACATACATACAAATATAAACACATACATATATACATGCGCATACACCTACATACACGTTTTAGGAATGATGAGTTCACATCGATACCTCAAATTCTACCCCATCCCTACAGCATTCTTCCTTGCCTTACCCCATTCCGTATTTGTATGTTCCTTCTTTCACAGCGAGAATCCTAACTCCAAACACATCGACACATGTACTCATTTGCTCAGTTCTATATTAATCTAAAAGAGTTTCAAAATCGTTTCTTGTGTAACACTACTAAAAACTAACCTACTAAAAAAAGTTCAGGATTTGTTCGTACTTCTTCCCCCTTCTACCTCCCCTCCCCACATCCCACTCTGGTCCAGAACAAGGATTATATAATTAAAAACTGTTCATAAGTTACTTGAATTTGTTCTTTCTTCTTTGTCCTTCTTCTTCAGTATGGTTATAGTAACCATAAAAAATGCCCTTAGATTAATTTGCTTCCATTTTCTTTCAGATTTAGTCAGGTTTTGCCTCCTAATTCTCATTGATTTTTTAATTTTTAATTTTTGCAGGCACATGGTAGGTGTATGTATTTATGGGGTACTTGAGATATTCTGATACAGCCATACAATACATAATAATCACATCAGGGTAAATGAGGTATCCATCAACTGAAGCATGTACCCTTCCTTTGAGTTACAAATAATCCAATTATACTTTTAATTATTTTTAAATGTACAATTAAATTATTGTTGATGGTAATCACCCTATTGTGCTATCAAATACTAGATCTTATTCATTCTATCTAATTATATTTTTGTATCCATTAACCATCCCTACTCTCCTCCCCTCAGACTACCCTCCCCAACCTCTGGTGACCAGCATACTACTTTCTATCTCCAAAACATGGCTGCCTTGTTTTACTTAACATAATGACCTCCAGTTCATCCATGTCATTGCAAATGACATGGCCATTTTATGGCTGAATAGTACTCCAATGTGTATATGTACCAAATTTTTTTTTTTTTTTTTTTTTTTTTGAGACGGAGTCTTGCTCTGTCACCCAGGCTAGAGTGCAGTGGCACCATCTCAGCTTACTGCAACCTCCACCTCCCGGGTTCAAGCGATTCTCCTGCCTCAGCCTCCCAGGGAGCTGGTTACAGGCGCCCGCCACTGCGCCTGGCTTATTTTTATATTTTTAGTAGAAACGGGGTTTCCCCATCTTGGCCAGGCTGGTCTCGAACTCCTGACCTCGTGATCCACCATCCTCAGCCTCCCAAAGTGCTGGGATTACAGGTATGAGCCACCGTGCCTGGCCACCACGTTTTCTTTATCCATCAATTTATTGATGGATACTTAGGTTGACTCCAAGTCTTGGCTGTTGTGAATAGTGCTGCAATAAACATGGAAGTGCAGATATCTCTTTGATATATTGATTTCCCTCCTCTTGGGTATATATCTTGCAGTGGGGTTGCTGGATCATATAGTGGTTCAATTTTTGATTTTTTGAGGAAGCTCTATACTGTTTACCATAGTGACTGTGCTAATTTTCATTCCCACCGACAGTATATGAGGGTTCCCTTCTCTCCAAATTCTCACCAGCATTCATTATTGCATGTCTTTTGGATGTAAGCCATTTTAACTGGGGCGAGATGATATCTCTTTGCAGTTTTGATTTGCATTTTTCTTATGATCAATGATGTTCAGCACTTTTCCATATACCTGTTTGCCATTTGTATGCCTTCTTTTGAGAAATGTCTCTTCAGATCTTTTGCCCATGTTTTAATCAGATTATTCGATTTTTTCCTATGGAGTTGTTTGAGCTTCTTATATATTTTGTTTATAAATCCCTTGTCAGATGGATAGTTTGCAAATATTTTCTCCCATTCTGTGGGTTGTTACTTCATTTTGTTGATTATTTCCTTTGCTGGGAATAAGTTTTTTAACTTGATGTGATTGATCCTATTTGTCCATTTTTGCTTTGCTTGCCTGTGCTTGTGGGGTATTACTCAAGAAATCTTTGCTCAGACCAATGTGCTGGAAAGTTTTCCCAATGTTTTATTTTAGTAGTTTCATAGTTTGAGGTCTTAGATTTAAGTATTTAATAAATTTTGATTTGATTTGTGATATGACAAGAGACAAGAGTCTAGTTTTATTCTTCTGTATATGAATATCCAGTTTTCCCAGCACTGCTGATTGACAAGATGGTCCTTTCCCTAATATATGGTCTTGGCATCTTTGACGAAAATGTGTTCAATATAGATGTATGTATTTGTTTCTGGAGTCTCTATTCTGTTCTGTCTGTTTTTACGTGTCTGCGTTTATGTCAGTACCATGCTGTTTTGGTTACCTGAGCTCTGTAGTATAATTTGAAGTCAGGGAAAGTGATTCCTCTAGTTTTGTTCTTTTTATTCAAGATAGCTTTGGCTATTCTGGGTCTTCTGTGGTTCCATATAAATTTTAGGATTATTTTTTCCATTTCTGTGAGGAATGCCATTGGTATTTTGAAAGGGATTGCATTTAGTCTGTAGATTACTTAGGGTAGTTTGGACATTTTAACAATATGATTCTTCCAATTCATGAACATGGAATATCTTTCCTTTTGTGTGTGTGCACACTCTTCAATTTCTTCACCAATGTTTTACAGTCTTCACTGTAGAGATCTTTAATTTATTTGGTTAATTGTATTTGTAGCTATTGTAAATGGGATTATTTTCTTGATATCTTTTCAGATTGTTTGCTGTTAGCATATGTAAACACTAGTGATTTTGTATGTTGATTTATATCTTGCAACTTTACTGGGTCTATCAGTTCTAATAGTCTTTTGATTGTATCTTTAGGTTTTTCCAAATATAAGGTCATATTACCTGCAAAAAGGATGATTTGACTTCTTCCTTTCCAATTTGGATGCCCTTTATTTCTTTTTTGTTGTCATTGGATTGCTCTAGCTAGAACTTCCAATACTACGCTGAATAACAATGGTTAAAGTAGACATTCTTGTCATGTTCCAGATCTTAGAGAAAAGGGTTTCAATGTTTCCCTGTTCTATATGACACTATCTGTGGGTCTGTCATATATGGCTTTTATTATGTTGAGGTATATTCTTTCTGTACCCACTTTTCTGAGGGCTTTTACAACGAAGGGATGTTGAATTTTATCAAATTCTTTTTCAGCATCAGTTGAAATGATCATATGGTTTTGTTTGTTTGAGACGGAATCTCACTCTGTAACCCAGGCTAGACCAGTGGCACGACCAATTCCCGATTTTAAGTGATTCTCCCAAGTAACTAGCATTATAGGTGTGCACCACCATGCCCAGCTAATTTTTGTATTTTTAGTAGAGACAGCATTTCGCCATGTTAGCCAGGCTGGTCTCGAACTCCTGACCTCAGGTGATCCACCTGCCTCAGCCTCCCAAAGTGTGGGATTACAGGCGTGAGCCATCATGCCTGGTCCTTTTTCCTTCCTGTCTTCTTTCTTTCCTTCCTTCCTTCCTTCCTTCCTTCCTTCCTTCCTTCCTTCCTTCCTTCCTTTCTTCCTTCCTTCCTTTTCTCTCTCTCTCTTGTGCTTGCTTGCTTTTTTCTTTTCTTTCTTTCTTTCTTTCTTTCTTTCTTTCTTTCTTTCTTTCTTTCTTTCTTTCTTTCTTTCTTTCTTTCTTTCTTTCTTTCTTTCTTTCTTTCCTTCCTTCCTTCCTTCCTTCCTTCCTTCCTTCCTTCCTTCCTTCCTTCCTTCCTTCCTTCCTTCCTTCTTTCTATCTTTTCTTTCTTTCTCTCTTTCATGTGTCTTTGGTTTTGGTGTCAGGGTAATACTAAGTTTGGGAATATCTCACCTCCTCTATTTTTCAGAATAGTTTGACTAGAATTGGTATTAATTATTCTTTAAATATTTGGTAAAATTCAGCAATGAAGCATCAGGTCCTGGACTTTGCCTTTCTGGGAGACTTTTTATTATGACTTCAATCTCCTTACTTGTTATTGGTCTGTTTATGTTTTGTATTTATTCATCTTGATAAGTTGCATGTGTCTAGAAACTTACCCATTTCTTCTACGTTTTCCAATTTATTGGCATATAGTTGCTCATAGTAGCCTCTAAACTCAATGGTCCTTTGAATTTCTGCAGCATCAGCTTTAATGTCTCCTTTGTCATCTCTGATTTTACTTATTTGGGTCTTCTCTCTTTTTCTTAGTCTCACAAAAGATTTGTGAATTTTGTTTATCTTTTCAAAACACCATTTTTTTTTTTGGTCTCATTGGCCTTTTGTATTCTTCACTTCAATTTTATTTATTTCTGTTCTAGATTTTATTATGTCTTTTCTTCTACTAAGATTGAGTTTGGTTTCCTCTTGCTTTTCTAGTTCTTTAAGATGCACTGTTAGGTTGTTTATTTGAAGTTTTTCTACTTTTTGGATGTAGGTGCTTATTACTAAAAGCTTTCCTCTTAGTACTGCTTTCATTGCATCCCATTGATTTTGGTGTGTTGTGTTTCTATTATCATTTGTTTCAAGAAATTTTTAAATTTCCTTCTTAATTTCTTCATTAACCCACTGGTCATTCGGGAACATATTGTTTAATTTCCATGTGTTTGCATAGTTTTCAAAGTTCCTCCTGTTACTGATTTCTAGTTTTATTCCATTGTGGTCAGATAAGACATTTGATATAATTTAAATTAAAAAACTGTAAGATGTGTTTTGTGGCCTAACATATTGTCTGTCCTTCAAAATGATCCATGCTTTGAGGAGAGGAATGTATATTCTAGAGCCATTAAATGAAATGTTCTGTAAATATCTATTAGGTTCATTTGATCTACAGTGCAGATTAAATTCAGTGATTCTTTGCTGATTTTCTGTATGGATGATCTGTCCAATGATGAAAGTGAGGAGTTGAACTCTCCAGCTATCATTATTATTATTATTATTTTGAGATGAAGTCTTGCTCTGTTGCCCAGGCTGGAGTGCAGTAGCGTAATCTCAACTCACTGCAACTTCTGCCTCCGGGGTTCAAGCATTCTTATACCTCAGCCTCCTCAGTAGCTGGGACTACAGATGCGCACCACCATGCTTGGCTAATTTTTGCATTTTTAGTAGACCTGGGTTTTGCCATGTTGGCCAAGCTGGTCTCAAATTTCTGGCCTCAAGAGATCCACCCACCTTGGCATCCCAAAATGCTGGGATTACAGGCATGAGCCACCATACCCAGCCTCCAGCTATTATTGTATTGGGGTCTCTCTCTCTCTCTCCCTTTAATTCTAGTAATATTTGCTTTATATATCTGGGTGCTTCAGTGTTGGGTGTATATATATATTTACAATTGTTATATCCTCTTGCTGATTTGACCTCGTTGTGATTATAACTTTCTTTGTCTCTTTTTATAGTTTTTGTCTTAAAATCTATTTTGTCTGATATAAGTATGGCTACTACTGCTGGTTCTATTTGCATGGAATATCTTTTTCCCTTCCTCCATTTTCAGTCTATGTGTGCCTGTATAGGCAAAGTGTGCTTCTTGTAGTCAACAAATTGTTGGGTCTTGTTTTGTTTTGTTTCTTTCTTTTCATTCAGTCACTCGGTCTTTTTATTGGAGAATTTAGTCCGTTTACCTTCAATGTTATTATTGATAAGGAACGACTTGCTCCTTCCTTTTTGTTATTTGTTTTCTGGTTGTTTTGCGGTCTTCTCTTTCTACTTTCCTCTCTTCTTACCTTCCTTTTAGTGAAGGTGATTATCTCTGATGGTGTGTGTTAATTTTTTGCTTTTTATTTTTTGTGTATCTATTGTATTTTTTTTTTATTTGAGAGCACCATGAGGCTTGCAAATAATATAACCTATTATTTTAAACTGATGACAATGTAATACTAATTGCATAAAGAAATAAACAAGCGAAGAGAAAACTAATAAAAACTCTACACTTTAACTTTGTACCCCTGCTTTTTAACTTTTTGTTGTTTCTATTTGCATGCCTATGTCTTGAAAAGTTGTTGTAATTATTATTTTTTATTCGTTCGTCTTTTAGTCCTTCTACTCAAGATAAGGGTAATTTGCCCACCACAATTACAGTGTTATAATATTCTGTATACTGGTATATACTAATAACCAGTGAGTTTTGTACCTTCAGATGCTTTCTTATTGCTCATCAATGTCCTTTTCTTTCAGATTGCAGAACTCCATTTAGCATTTTTGTAGGACAAGTCTTTTGTATGTCTGGGAAAGTCTTTATTCTCCTTTATGTTTGAAGGATATTTTTGCTGGATATACTATTCTAGGACTAAAGGGTTCTTTTCCAGCACTTTAAATAGGTCACGCTACTATCCTATCTTGGCCTATAAGGTTTCTACTGAACAGTCTGCTGCCAAACATATTGGAGCTCCATTATATGTTATGTGTTTCTTTTATCTTTCTGCTTATAGGATTCTTTCTTTATTGCTGGCTTTTTGGGAGTTTGATTATTAAGTGTCTTGAGGTAGTCTTATTCGGGTTAATTCTGCTTGGTGTTCTATAACCGTCTTTGCTTGAATATTGATATTTGTCTCTAGGTTTGAGAAATTCTCTGTTATTATCCCTTTGAATAAACTTTCCACCCCATCTCTCTCTCTACCTGCTCTTTAAGGCCAATAACTCTTCGGTTTGCCCATTTGAGGCTACGTTCTATACCTTGTAGGAGTGCTTCATTCTTTTTTATTTTTTCTTTTGTCTCATCTGACTGCATATTTTCAAATAGCCTATCTTCAAGCTCAGTAATTCTTTCCTCTATTTGATCAATTCTGCTGTTAAGAGACACTTATACATTCTTCAGGATGTCAATTGCATTTTTCAATTTTAGAATTTCTGCCTTATTCTTTTAAATTATTTTCAATGTTAAACTTTTCTGATAGGATTCTGAACTCCTTCCCTGTGTTATCATAAATTTCATTGAGCTTCCTTAAAACAGTCCCTTTGAATTCTCTGTCTGAAAGGTTATACTTCTCTGTCTCTTCAGGATTGGTCACTGGTGCCTTATTTAGTTTGTTAAGTGAGGTCCTGTTTTCCTGGATGGTCTTGATGGCTGTGCATGTTCATCAGTGCCTGGACATTGGAGAGTTAGGCATTTTTTGTACTCTTCACAATCTGGGCTTTTTTATTCCTGTCCTTCTTGGAAAGGCTTTCCAATTATTCAAAGGGAAGTGAGTGTTGTGATCTAAGTCTAAGTGTAATATAAGTGCCCCTCAGGGAGCACTGTATCCATATATGCCTCAGGGGGCACCCCAAGCCCAGTAATGCTGTGGCTCTTATAGATTTGTAGAGGCACCACCTTGATGGTCTTGGATAAGGTCTGGAAGAATTCTCTGGATTACCAGGCAGAGACTCTTGCTCTCTTTCCTTCCATTCTCCCAAACAACAAATGGAGTCTCTCTCTCTCTCTCTCTCTCTCTCTCTCTGTGTGTGTGTGTGTGTGTGTGTGTGCACGCACTGAGCTGCCTGGAACTGGGGGAGGAATGACACAAGCACCTCTGTGATCCACCACCACTGGGACTGTGCTGAGTCAGACCTGCAGCCACCATATATCACCCAAGGCTTATAGTAACCACTACCTGGTCATCACCTATGTTCATTCAAGGCCCTAAGGCTCTACAATCAGCAGGTGATGAAGACAGCCAGGCTTGTGTCCTTCCTTTTTGTGTAAACAGTTTCCCCTGCTCCCAGGTGGAACCAGAGATGCCATCCCAGAGCCAGAGTCTGAAGTTGGGAAACTTGGGAATCTATCTGGTGCTCTATTCTACTGTGGCTGAGTTGGCACCCAAGACACAAGAGGAAGTCCTTACTCTTCTTTCATAAGCAGAGGAGTCTCTCCCTGTGGCCAGTACTATTCCAGGCCCATGGCAAGTACTGCCTAGCTACCACCAATGTTCATTCAAGGTCCAAGAGCTCTTTAGCTAGCTTGTGATAAATGCTACAAGGCCAAGGACTCTCCCTTCAGGACAGTGAGCTTCCCTTTTGCCCAGGACAGGTCTAGAATTGCTGTCCAGGAGCTAAGTCCTGGAATTGGGTACCCCAAGAGCCCACTTGGTACTCTGTCCAACTGTGGCCCAGCTGGTACCTATGCTGCAAGACAAATTCTCCTTTACTCTTACCTCTCCTTTTCTTCACAGAAGGAGTCCCTCCTCAAAGTCATCATAGTCATGCAATGTACAGTGTCACACCTGAAGCCAGTACCTCTCTGAATCTTGCCCAAGGTCCACAGCAAGTACCGCCTGGGTACCAGTGCTGGTTATTCAGAGCCCAAGGGCTCCTTAGTAAGCAGATAATCCTGCCAGGCCTGGGTCCTTTCCTTTAAGGTAGCAGGTTCCCTTTCAGCCCGAGTGTGTCTAGAAATGTCACCTGACAGCTAGGGCCTGGAATGGGGGCCTCAGGACTCTATCTAGTGCTCTATCCTACTGTGGCTGAGGTGATACCCAAGTTGCATGACAAAGTCCTTTTTACTCTTCCCTCTCTTCTCCTCGAGCAGAAGGAAGGAGTCTCTCTCGGAGCTGTGAGCTACAATGCCTGCAGTTGGGGAAGGGGTGGAGCAAGCACCCTCTTGGTGCCTCCTCTGTTGTCTTACTAGTTCATGTGCCCTCCAAGTCCACTGGCTCCAGGCCCAGCACAGCACCAACACTTAACCAGGAATTGCAGTCCTTGTGGCCTACATTGCCTTTCAAGTTTATTTAGGATCCCAGAGCACTTTAGCCCACAGTGGTGAGGCTTGCTGGAACTCAGGTTCCGACCATTGGGATGGGAGATTCCCCTCTGGCTAGCGGTGGTCTAAATGCTTCCTCCATGGGTGCCAGCTGAGTTCTACCTTGTGTTGCTTTCTGCTGAGACAGCGCAGCACTAAGTTGAAATACAAATGTCCCACAACCACTGCACTCTTTCTCCCCTGGTGCACAGATTCTCTCTCTGCACCATGCAAATGCTGCCAAGGGATGGGGGAGAGATGGCATTAGCAATTCACGACTGTCTTTCCTACCCTTTTCAGCGCCTCTTTCAGTGATATGAAATTAGAATCAGGTACCATGATTGCTCACCTGGGTTTTGGTTCTTTTTGTTGTTGTTGTTGTTTGGTTTTGGTTCTTATGAAGATACTTTTCTGTGTGGATAGTCGTTCAATTTGGTGTCCCTGTGGGGAGGACAATTGGTGGAGGCTTCTGTTTGGCCATATTGTTCCACCTCCTCCCATTCTTATTGATTGATTTGATTTTTTTAAATATGTAGGCTAGTAACATACAGTCATGCATCCCTTAATGACAGAGATATATTCTGAGAAATGGGTCTTTAAGTGATCTCACCATTGCGCAAACACCATAGCATACACTTACACATACCTAGATGATGTAATCTACCATACACCTAGGCTATATGGCACAATCTATTGTTCCTAGGCTACAAACCTGTACAGCATGTTACCATATTGAGTATTGTCAGCAACTGTAACACAATGGTAAGTATTTGTGTATCTAAACATAGAAAAGGTACAGTAAAAAATATGCTATACAAGATAATTGGGGCCAGCACAGTGGCTCATATCTATAATCCCAGTGCTTTGTGGGGCTGAGGCAGGAAAATTGCTTGAGGCCGAGGGTTCCAGACCAGCCTGGGAAACAGAGTGAGACCATGAATTGAGCTTGCAGAACAGGAAATTGCTCTGGGCAAGCCAGTGAGTAAGTGGTGAGTGAATGTGAAGGCCTAAGACACTACTGTACACTACTGTAGAGTTTACAAACACTGTATATCTAGCCTAGATTATATTTATAAAAAGTAAAGTAACTGCACTACTATGTTACAACAGCTATAACATTACTAGGTAATAGCAGTTTTTCAGCTTCATTATAAACTTATGAGACCACCATTGTATATGCATTGATTGAAATGTCATTATGCAGCACATGATTGTACTTTCAAAGTCAAAACTGTATGAAAAGGTATACTCAAAGAACTGTCATTCTTTCTTGTCTTTCTTCTTCTCCATTATCCCCATCCCCACTCTACCATCCTGTCTTGTAAGTATCCAACCTCAGTATTTTCTGGTTTTCTTCTTCCTCTGTTTCTTGTGTAACGATGAATACATGTATGTATATATGTATATGTTTATATTAATATAAATGAATATATATGTTTTCTTAGCTTTCCTTTGCTTTTGCACAAAAGGTAGCATATTACATATATTCTTTTGCAGTGAGTTTTTATATTTTATAATATCTGCTGGAAATCAGCCCACATTCAATCATAAAGATCTTCATCCTCATTCTTCTTTAAGGTTGCATAGTACTTCATAGTATTTTCATAGTCTATTCAATCATTCCTCAATATTTTCCAATTACATACAACTTCGCAATGAGCAACCTCATGCATATCTATTTATTATAGGTGGAGGTGTGTTTCCAGTATAAATTTCTAGAGGTGGGATCACTAGGTCAAAGAGTAGATGTGTACACATGTCCTCTTGCTAAATATTGCTACGTTCTCCTCATAGGTACCATTGTACAATTTTGCATTCCCACCATCAATGTGTAAGTGTTGATAGTGTTGATATCAAGGTATAAGCTTTCCTCATAGCCTTGCTAAGCTTGTGAATTTTTGTCAGTTTGATGGATAAGACATATCTCAATGAAGTTTTAATTTGCAATTCTTTTTTTAGTAAGCAAATTATCTTTTTATGTTTAAGGACCATTTTTAACATCTCTTAATTCACAGTGTCTCTTCGTACCTGTTTTCTACTTTTCTATGGGAGTTTTAGTAATTTTTTTCAATTTTTAAGAGTTCTTTATAAATAATATATTAGATCTTTTTACTTTAATATATATAGTGAAGACTTTTTTCTCAGTTTTTCATTTGCCTTTGACTTTGTTTAGGTTGTTTTTTCCATATAAAAGTCTGGTGATTTTGTGTAGTCAGGTTTGTCAATCTTTTTTTTTTTTTTTTTTTTTTTGTCACCTCAAAAAGAGTTTACCAATCTCTTTTGCTGTACTTAGAAAGCCATTTCTTATACTGAGGTTAAAGAGGAATTCACCCAGGTTTTCTTCTAGTTATTATATGGCTCTATTTTTCAAATGTATATATATAATTCATTTGGAGTTTATTTATTTATTTATTGAGATGAAGTCTTGCTCTGTCATCCAGGCTGGAGTGCAGTGGCACTATCTCTGCTTACTGCAACCTCTGCCTCCTGGATTAAAGCAATTCTCTTGCCTCAGCCTCCCTAGTAACTGGGATCACAGACGCCTTCCACCATGCCAAGCTAGTTTTTTGTTTTGTTTTGTTTTGTTTTTAGTAGAAACAGGGTTTCACCTTGTTGGCCAGGTGGGTCTTGAACTCCTGACTTCAAGTGATCCACCCGCCTCGACCTCCCAAAGTGCTGGGATTACAGGCATGAGCCACCGTGCCCAGGCTGGAGTTTATTCTTAAGTAAGGCCTGTGGGATGTGCCTAATGTTATATTTTTCAGAAAAATATACAACAAACTAAGACTGTTTACTAAAAATACAATTTTTGTTCCAGTGATTTGAGAGACCACTTTTATCATATATTAGATTTTTATATATAGTTGTATCTATTTCTGGATTTTCTGTTCTATTCCATTGATCTATTTATGCTCCAGTATCATACTGTTGTACTTAAAGACATTTTGTAATATGTTGTAATATCTGGTGACTGCCTGTCTTAAGTGTATTCCTAGTTACCCTTATGTGTTTATTTTTCCATATAGACCTTAGAATCAACTTGTCTAGCTATATTAAAAAGCTTACTAGCATTTGTATTGAGAACTCATTAGATTTATAAGTTAACTTATGACTAAATAATGGTGAGACATCCTAACCAAGAATAAGAGACATCTTTTCAATTGTTCAGTTCTTCTTTTCTGTCTTTCACAAGTCTTATGTAGTTTTCTTCATAGAGGTTTTGAAAATTCTTTGTCAACTTTATTCCTATGTGTGTTATCATTTTTGTTGCTATTATAAAAGTTGTCTCATTCATTATATCTCCTACCTGGTCATTATTTGAATATATGAGAGCTTGATTTTTGAACGTTAATTTTATATCCTGATACCTTGCTGGGTTTTGTTATTATCTGAATTAATTTTGTCATTTCTCTTCTAGGCAGGGGTTGACAAACTTTTTATATAATAGACTAGATAGAACATATTTTGCTTTGAGTGCTAAGGAGTCTCTGTCACAAGTATTCACTCTGTCATTTATGCACAAAAGCAGTCATAGTCAATATATAAGTGATTGGGTATGACTGTGTTCCAATATAACTTTACTTATAAAAGCAAGAAGTAGGCCAGATTTGGGCTGCAGGTCATAGTCTGCTGACCCCAGTTCTAGAGTTTTCCAGGTATATGATTGTATCATCTGCAAATACAATTTTTTTAACCCAGCTACTCAACATGGTACAAATCATTTTAATTTTTTTCCTATTATTTTGCCTCTAATTTTTCCTAGTCTAATCACTATTTAACAATGTTAAATAGTAGTGGAGATGGGTGGGATCCTTGCCTTGTTCCTGGCCTTAGTGAATGCTTTCAGTATTACCCTATCATATAAGATTTTGGGTTGAAATATGCATATTATTATATTAAAGAAATAACCATTCATTCCTATTTTCCAAGAGTTCTTATTAAGGATAGGTATAAATTTTTTGTCAAAGTCTTTTTTGCTATATATGAAAATGGACATGTGATTGTTCTCCATAACCTATTAATGCAGTAAATTATGTTAATACATTTCCTAACATTGAAACATCTTTGTATTCCTGTTATAAATTTCCCTTGATTGTGGTATACTATTCTCATAATGTAGTACTGGGACCTAGAAAAATATTCTGTGTACCACAAACTAGTGGGAGTATTATAACTAAGATGCAAAGGGAAAGCCCATCTCTTGAAGAGGGTCTGCCATAGGAAATAGATGTAAATTTTAGAAGGCTTCTATGTTGCATTCTTTCTGAAATTCAAGTAAACATGATCTCTATAAAATTAGATGAAATGTAAAGTAATCAGATGAATAAAAATGGATCTAGATGAAAGATAACTAAAAATAAAAGCTGCTGGTAAAAAGAAGAAAATTTGTGACGAGTTTAAGAATCCAAATAATGGAATCAAATTCTGCTTTGGAAGTGGTAAAGAGTATAACTAAGCAGCTTAAAGGAAGTATAAATCACAATGTGAGCCATGAGCCCTTCTCACATTGCATCTCTCTGACCCTTCTTCCATGGTCATCTCTCTCTCTGATTACATGTAAAAAAGTTCTCCACTTTTAAGGACTCATCTCATCAGAGCAAATCCATTCAAATAATCTGTTATACAAAAATCTCCTCATCTCAAGGTCATAACCTTAACGGCATCTGCAAAGCTCCTTTTGCCATGTAAAATAACATTCACAGGTCCCAGGGATTAGGGCATGGTTATCTTTAGAAGGCCATTATTCCTCCTATTAGTGAGTCAAAGACCTAAGTTTGTAAATAAAATAAAACACTTCTGTTACAGGTGAAATTAGTAAAAAGAAACCAAGACCTAGATATTTGCAGGAAACTTTTCGTATCAAATGTAAACTTTAAAACAAATTTAGTAACCAGATTGGATTATGTTTATTATACCAAAAACTCCCAGTATACATAGTTTTGACCATTCTAGCATCTCATGGACTCTGACTCAAACCCAAGCAGAGATGGCTTAATCACATCTATTTAATAAGGTTTAGAGGTGGCAATCAGGTTGCAAGAGGGAAAGGGGTAGGGGAAGAGAGAGAGAGAAAGAGAGAGAAAGTCACTGGTCTTAGAGGATTTATCTTTATCGTATGCTAATATAGCAATCAAAGATTCCCATTTCATCAATCAATAGTCCCCCATTTACTTCAGAGTAAAAGCCAAAGGCTTTACAATGAGCAAGACCCTATGTGACTAGCCCCCTGTTCCGTGCCTCTCTCAAGTCATCCCTGCGTCATTTCTGCTCATTGACGTCAGCCATGTGGCCTTCTTCCTTTCTTTTCTTTTCCTTTTTTTTTTTTTTTTTTTTTTTGAGACGGAGTAGCTGGGATTACTGGTGCCTCCCAACACACCCAGCTAAATTTTGTAATTTTAGTAGAGACAGGATTTCACCATGTTGGCCAGGCTGGTCTTAAACTCCTGACCTCAAGTGATCCGCCCACCTTGGCCTCCCAAAGTGCTGGAATTACAGGTGTGAGCCACTGAGCCTAGCCTTCCTTGCTTTCTCTCGTAGGTGTGCACCTCAGAGCCTTTGAACCGCATCTCCCTCGACTAGAATGCTTTTCCCTTCATTTTCCTTGGGACTCTCATTCTTGCTTCCATCAGGTCTTTATTCAAAAGACCCCTTCTCAGTAAGGCCTACCCTGCTCTGACCACCCTACTTAAAATTCCCCTGACCTCAAAATCCCAATCTCACTTATGCAGCTCTATTTTGCTCTAGGACTTGCTTTCTAACACACACATCTAATTTATATACTTTGTGTATTATCTGTCCTCCCATCCCGTACTAGAATATAGGATTCACAAAGGCAGTTTTTTTTTTTTGTTTTTTGTTTTTTGTTTTTTTTTTTACCTATTTTGTTTATTGGAATATTCAGTATTTGGAAAAAGTACCCAGTACATTTGGGCCCCTCAGCCCATGTGTGTGGAATGAATGGATGGATACCTGAATAAACGAAGAGCTAGCACACTAATTGTACTTAAATCGTGTCATACTTGGGGTGGCTTATAGAAATTGAGAAGATTTGGGGGTGGCAAAGTAAAGTCCCCAAACTACCTCTTGATTTTTTTATTACAACAAGACATTTACAGGAGATGGACTCCAAAGGAGAAGGATGGGGAGTGGGAGAGAGGGAGAGAGGGAGAGAGGAACCCAGGGAAAGAATGAGTGATGGGAGGGCGAGAGAGAAGAGAAAGGGAAGAAGGATGAGACTTAGCTGACAACAGAAAGATGAATGATGATTGATGGAAACACGTGTACTCTAAGGACCCTTATGGCTTAGTATTTATGCCCTAATAAACAACCATTTGAACAAGTATTATACTCCTCAGGATCTAACCCTTTATAAATAAGTTCTCTAAACTGTTATGCCCTGAAGGGATTTTAAACACCCTGCCAGCCCTCTCCCCAGTTTCCTTCCCTTTGGAAGAAGAAAAGAAGTTGGAGCCCACCAGGAAGCGCCAAACCCTTTTGACTTTGTCCTCTGTCACACACACACAAGAGCTCAGAAAGCACACACGTTTTTAGAGGGAGAATTCTTTCCCTTCTCGCGGTTCCCATGAGGATTGAGTTTTCTTCTGGCCTCTCCCTACCCATTTGCTCACTCTACCCTAGGGATTGGTAAATTTCAGAATAGCAACAGGTTACTCTAATCTCATTCTGACCATTTTTCTCTTGCGAACAAGATGCCCAGAGGGGCTCTGCCTCATGGAGAGACCTGCTGTGAGCCCATGATCCCTTGCACTGGGTGGGCTGCTTTTTTCTAAGGCACAGTTAGCAGGCTTAGTTGTTCTCATTTTAAGCTACATCCTCCAACCAGAAAGCCAAATAAAAGTACAATTTTAAAAAAGTCTTCTATATTAGTCTACTGTCTGCCATAACAAAATAACACACACTAGGCAGCTTAAACAACAGAAATTTACTTCCTCACAGTTCTAGAGGTTAGCAGTTCAAGGTCAAGGTATCAGGGTGGTTTCTAGTGCAGACTGTCTTCCTCGCTTGCAGGCTGCCACCTTATTGCTGCCTTCACCTGGCCTTTTCTCTGTGCGCGCAGAGACAGAGACAGTGCGCTCCGGTGTCTCTTCCTCTTCTTATTAGGACGCCCGTCCTGTTGGATTAGGCTCCACCCTTTTGACTTCATTTAACCTTAATCATCTCGCAAAAGACTCTCTCTTCAAATATAGTTATATTGGCTCTTAGGGCTTCCATATATGAATTTTGGGAGGAAAAAATTCAATCCATAACATTTCCCATCTGTCTGTCTTCAGTTTTTTCAAAACCCAGAAGAGAAAGAGAGAAAGAGAGGTGTTACTTATTGGGGATCCCCTTAGAGACCCTAGCATCCTTCCTATGCCCTTTCCTCCTAAGTTTCTTTTTCTTTCTTTCTTTCTTTTTTTTCTTTGAGACCGAATCTAACTCCGTTGCCCAGGCTGGAGTTCAGTGGCGCAATCTCAGCTCACTGCAACCTCCGCCTGCCTCGATTCTCCTGCCTTGGCCTCCCGAGTAGCTGGGATTACAGGCACATACCACCACACCCGGCTAATTTTTGTATTTTTAGTAGAGACAGGGTTTCACCATGTTGCCCAGGCTGGTCTTGAACTCTTGACCTCAGGTGATCCACCCACCTCAGCCTCCCAAAGTGCTGGGATTACAGGCGTGAGACACGGTGCCTGGCCCCTTTCCTCCTAAGTTTCTTAAACATATACTCCATATATTCTGGACAACCAAAACATTAATAAAATTTAAGAATTCTGAAATGGATAAATACAGGTACTTTCAAGGAATAAATCTTGAAGTAAATGGAAGACAATTTCCCAATTTTTTTGTAAGGCATAGTTTGGGGATATGTTGTCATTTTTTAAATATTTTTTTTCTTTTTTGAGACAGGGTCTTGCTCTGTCATCAATGCTGGAGTGCAGTGGCAGGATCATGGTTCACTACAGCCTCAACCACTCAGGCTCAGGCAATCTTCCTATCTCAGCGTCCTTTGTAGCTGGGACCACAGATGCATGTCACCACGCCCAGCTCATTTTTGATTTTTTGTAGAGATAGAGTTTTGCCATGTTACCCTGGCTGATCTTGAACTCCTGGGCTCAAGCGATCCACCTGCCTCAGCCTCCCAGGGTTCTGGAATTACAGGCACGAGCCACCACACCTGACTTTGTTTTCATTTTGAAATCAGAAAAATTGAGTTTCAAACATTTTTATTTAAAGTTTTCATATTAGTAGAGTAAAAAATTATACATAGGAGGTTTTAAATCTCATATGTGTACTCACAACTCACATATTTGCATATCCAGTCCAGGCCTCTGGATGTATATATCCAACTTCCTACTCAATTTCTGAAGTAGAAAGTCTAGTGGATGTCTCAAACCCAACACATTCAAAATCGAACTGATCTGTCTTAAACTTGCTCCTATTCTAGTCTACTAGATTTCAAATGATAGCAACTCCATCTTTCTACTTCCTTTGATCAAAAATCTTGAGGTCATCCCTAACTCTTTCTGTCTTCACACAGCCCAGACACATTCCTATAGCAAATTCCCGTGGCTCTACTTACACTCCAGAATTAGATCTGTCCTCACAGTCTCCACTGTTACTGCCCTTATTAAAGTATCGTCATCTCTCTTTTGGGTTATTGCAGTGGCCTCCTAACTGGCCTCTCTGCTTCAGCCTTGCCCTCCCATCTCCTGCCAATGTTCTATTCTCAACACAACAGTCAAAGTGAGGCTTTCAAAATGTATACAGAACCATATTACTCTGAACTGTCCAGTGGCTTCTTATCTCACATAGAAGCAAATGCCACAGTTCTCACAATGGCCTCCTCCACCCTAAATGATCTGAACACCAGTGCAGCACCATCAGCCCTCTGACCTTGTCCCCACCACTTCCCCTCTTCCTCCCTTTTCTTCAGCCACACTGGCTTCCTCTTCTTCCTAGAACATACCAAGCACCAACCCACATCAGAGGCTTGGTATTTTTGTTTCCTTTGCCTGAAACATACTCTTAAATATCACATCACTTTCTCTGTCATCTCCTCCAGGTCTTTGCTCTAATGTGACCTCAGTAATAACTTTCCCACGACCCAATTTATAATTACAATTCATGTCCCCATCCCAGAGCCCATCCCTATTTTCTGCTCTGTTCTGTTGTGTAACACTTATCATCATATATTTTGCCTATAATTTGTTTATTAGATCTCCTGATCCTACCCCACACACTAGCATATAAGCTCCATGAATTCAGAAATGTTTGTCTGTTTCATTTACTGAGTATTCCCAGTTAGAATAAGGTCTGACATACTGGGGTATTTCAATATATGTTTAATAAACCAAATGAATGACTTCAGTATGTCATTCTTTTTCTTTGATAGGTCAAAGACGAAAAAAATAGAGAAGATATGAATAAAACAATTGATGAGATGGATTTAATAGATCTATTTTAAACAGATATATTTGAAAAGATAAACCCCTATTTTCAAATGTTTATGGCAGGGTTTCTCAACAGCAACTATTATATTTTATGTCAAATAATTCCTTGTTGTGGGGGCTTTCATATTACAGTGTACGTTAATATGTTTAGCAGCATCATTGGCCTCTACCAATTAGATGCTAGTACAATCAATACTCTTCCACTCTCAAGTCGGGACACCCAAAAATGTCTCCAGACATTGCCTAGTGGAGACTAGCCACCTATGGCAATTCCTAAAGTTGAGCCACATATACACACCAAAAATACATAATTTAATAAGAAAAGTTTAAACAAAAAATATCACAATCAATTGGAAAAAAATTCTCCAAAAATATTGGGTCAAAAGTTAACCAAAACAACATCTAAGATCTATTTTTTATAAGGTTGTCAGATAAAATATAGGAACTCAGTTAAATTCAAATTTCAGATAAACAATGAGTAATTTTTTAGTCTAAGTATGTCTTATGCAACATTTGGGACATACTTACACCAGACATTTATCTGTTGTTTATCTGAAATTCTAATTTAACAGGAGAATTGCCATAATTGCTGAATCTGGCAATTCCAATTTATAAAATAATGAGTGTAAGATCGCTATGTATAAAACTATAGCCACTACCTATAGAACACAGCCAAAACTGTACTGAGACAAAGGTATGTTTGACAATGCCTTCATTTCTTAAAAAGAGAAATGACTAAAAATGAACTAAAGTTTAACTGAAAAATTAGAAAATGATAAAATAAAATGAAAGAAAACAAATATAAATAATCTAAAGGACTCTCCCACAGTTAAATTAATTTGCAGAAGAAACCCTTGCCCGCTTTAGTAATAGCCTTGCTGATGGGACTGTAATATTCCAAGTTCTTTGATCCTTGGACAGTGATGGATACATTCTAATAAAGCTTAACATTTACTCACCGCTCTAGATGCTCCATCAGTGTCTTCTGTTGATGTCTTTTTCCTTTAGATATATAACTGCACATCATCATCATGCTGTGTTACGTCAGATTTTTTTTTTTTTTTGAGATGGAGTCTCACTCTGTCGCCCAGGCTGGAGTGCAGTGGCACAATCTCGGCTCACTGCAAGCTCCGCCTCGTGGGTTCACGCCATTCTCCTGCCTTGGCCTCCCAAGTAGCTGGGACTACAGGCACCCACCACCACGCCCAGCTAATTTTTGTTTTTGTTTTTGTTTTTGTTTTTTGAGACGGAGTCTTGCTCTGCCGCCCAGGCTGGAGTGCAGTGGCCGGCTCTCAGCTCACTGCAAGCTCCGCCTCCCGGGTTCACGCCATTCTCCTGTCTCAGCCTCCCGAGTAGCTGGGACTACAGGGGCCCGCCTCATCGCCCGGCTAGTTTTTTGTATTTTTTGGTAGAGACGAGGTTTCACCGTATTAGCCAGGATGGTCTCAATCTCCTGACCTCGTGATCCGCCCGTCTCGGCCTCCCAAAGTGCTGGGATTACAGGCTTGAGCCACCGCGCCCGGCCTAATTTTTGTATTTTTAGTAGAGACAGGGTTTCACCGTGTTAGCCAGAATGGTCTCAATTTCATGACCTCGTGATCCGCCTGCCTTGGACTCCCAAAGTGCTGGGACTATAGGCGTGAGCCACTGCGCCCGGCCACGTCCGTCAGATTTTGGGTACAGTCATTGATCTTTTGACTGAGGGAAGCTATTTAATCACCATTATAGCTGGGCACAGTGGCTCACACCTGTAATCCCAGCACTTTGGGAGGGTAAGGCAGGTGGATTTCTTGAGCCTAGGATTTTGAGACCAGCCAGGGCAATACAGGGAGATCTTGTATCTACAAAAACTAAAAAACTAGCCAGGTGCGGTAGCATACACCTGTAGTCGCAGCTACTTAGGAGACAGAGTGGGGAGGATTGCTTGAGCCTGGGAGGTTAAGGCTGCAGTGAGCCATGATCTTGCCAGTGCACTCCAGCCTGGGTGACAGAGCAAGACCCTGTCTCAAACAACAACAACGAGAACAATCATCGCTATAGATGTTATTGTTTAGGCTGGTGATTTTAGAAAGGACCTAATTCGTGACCACTTAGTTGATATAGTTAGATTAACTGAGACCTAGAATAGAATCTGTCCCACTTATACATTATCCTGTAGTATATTTTCAGATGACTCCAGTATTTTCAAGACATTTCATTTATATATATATATAATATAAAAGTTCTGGAGTACATGTACAGAACGTGCAGGTTTATTACATAGGTATACATGTGCCATAGTGGTTTGCTGCACCCATCAACCTGTCATCTACATTAGGTATTTCTTCTAATGCTATCCCTCCTCTTCCCCCCACACCCCGACATGCCCCAGTGTGTGATGTTCCCCTCCCTGTGTCCATGTGTTCTCACTGTTCAACTCCCACTCATGAGGGAGAACATGCATTGGTTTGGTTTTCTGTTCCTGTGTTAGTTTGCTGAGAATGATGGTTTCCAGCTTCATCCATGTCCCTGCAAAGGACATGAATTCATCCTTTTTTATGGTTACATAGTATTCCATGGTGTATATGTGCTACATTTTCTTGATCCCGTCTATCACTGGCCTTTGGGTTGGTTCCAAGTCTTTGCTATTGTGAATAGTGCTGCAATAAATATACATGTGCATGTGTTTTTATAGTAGAATAATTTATAATCCTTTAGGTATATACCCAGTGATGGGATTACTGGGTCAAATGGTATTTATGGTTCTAGATCCTTTAGGAATTGCCACACTGTCTTCCACAATGGTTGAACTAATTTACACTACCACCAACAGTATAAAAGCATTACTATTTCTCCACATCCTCTACAGCATCTGTTATTTCCTGACTTTTCAATGATTGACATTCTAACTGGCATGAGATGGTATCTCATTATGGTTTTGATTTGCATTTCTCTAATGACCAGTGATGATGAGCTTTTTTTTTTCATATGTTTGTGGGCCGCATGAATGTCTTTTTTTGAGAAATGTCTGTTCATATCCTTCACCCGCTTTTTGATCAAGTTGTTTGTTTTTTTCTTGTAAATTTGTTTAAGTTCCGTGTAGATTATGGATATTAGCCCTTTGTCAGATGGACAGATTGCAAACACTTTCTTCCATTCTGTAGGTGGCCTGTTCACTCTGATGATAGTTTCTTTTGCTATGCAGAAGCTCTTTAGTTTAATTACATCCAATTTGTCAATTTTGGCTTTTGTTGCCCTTGCTTTTGATGTTTTAGTCATGAAGTCTTTGCCCATGCCTATACCCTGAATGATATTGCCTAGTTTTACTTCTAGGGTTTTTATGGTTTTATGTTTTATGTTTAAGTCTTTAATCCATCTTGAATTAATTTTTGTATAAGGTGTAAGGAAGGGCTCCAGTTTCAGTTTTCTGCATATGGCTAGCCAGTTTTCCCAACACCGTTTATTAAATAGGGAGTCCTTTCCCCATTGCTTGTTTTTGTCAGGTTTGTCAAAAATCAGATGATTGTAGATGTCTGGCATTATTTCTGAGGCCTCTGTTCTGTTCCATTGGTCTGTATCTCTGTTTTGGTACCAGTGCCATGCTGTTTTGGTTACTGTAGCCTTGTAGTATAGTTTGAAGTCAGGTAGCATGATGCCTCCAGTGTTGTTCTTTTTGCTTAGGATTGTCTTGGCTATATGGGCTCTTTTTTGGTTCCATATGAAATTTAAGGTAGTTTTTTTTTTTTCTAATTCTGTGAAGAAAGTCATTGGTAGCTTGATGGGGATAGCATTGAATCTATAAATTACTTTGGGCAGTATGGCCATTTTCACAATATTGATTCTTCCTATCCATGAGCATGGAATTTTTTTCCATTTGTTTTCTCTCTTATTTCCTTGAGCAGTGGTTTGTAGTTCTCCTTGAAGTGGTTCTTCACATCCCTTCAGACTTTGCTGAAGTTACTTATCAGCTTAAGGAGATTTTGGGCTGAAATGATGGGGTTTTCTAAATATACAATCATGTAATCTGCAAACAGAGACAATTTGACTTCCTCTCTACCTATTTGAATATGCTTTATTTCTTTCTCTTGCTTCAGTGCTGTGGCCAGAACTTCCAATACTATGTTGAATAGGAGTGGTGAGAGAGGGTATCCTTGTCTTGTGCCAGTTTCCAAAGGGAATGCTTCCAGCTTTTGCCCATTCAAAATGATATTGGCTGTGGGTGTGTCAAAAATAGCTCTTATCATTTTGAGATACGTTCCATCAGTACCTAGTTTACTGAGAGTTTTTAGCATGAAGGGGTGTTTAATTTTATCAAAAGCCTTTTCTGCATCTATTGAGATAATTATGTAGTTTTTGTCATTGGTTCTGTTTATGTGACGGATTACATTTATTGGTTTGCATATGTTGAACCAGTCTTGCATCCCAGGGATGAAACCAACTTGATCGTGGTGGGTAAGCTTTTTTATTTATTATTATTACACTTTATATGCTAGGGTATATGTGCACAACATGCAGATTTGTTACATAAGTATACATGTGCAATGTTAGTTTGCTGCACCCATTAACTCGTCATTTACATTAGGTGTATCTCTTAATGCTATCCTTCTCACAGCCCCCCACCCCACACCAGGCCATGGTGTGTGATGTTACCCCTCTGTGTCCAAGTGTTCTCATAGTTCAATTCCCACCTGTGAGTGAGAACATGCAGTGTTTGGTTTTCAGTCCTTGTGATACTTTGCTCAGAATGATGGTTTCCAGCTTCATCCATGTCCCTACAAAGGACATGAACTCATCCTTGTTTATGGCTGCTTAGTATTCCATGGTGTATATGTGCCACATTTTCTTCATCCAGTCTATCATTGATGGGCATTTGGGTTGGTTCCAAGTCTTTGCTATTGTGAATAGTGCTGCAATAAACATACATGTGCATGTGTCTTCATAGTACAATGATTTATAATCCTTTGGGTAGATACCCAGTAATGGGATGGCTGGGTCAAACGGTATTTCTAGTTCTAGATCCTTGAGGAATCGCTGCACCGTCTTCCACAATGGTTGAACTAGTTTATAGTCCCACCAAAAGTGTAAAGGAGTTCCTATTTCTTTACATCCTCTCCAGCACCTGTTGTTTCCTGACTTTTTAATGATCACCATTCTAACTGGTGTGAGGTGGTATCTCATTGTGGTTTTGATTTGCATTTCTCTGATGACCAGTGATGATGAGCATTTTTTCATGTGTCTTTTGGCTGCATAAATGTCTTCTTTTGAGAAGTGTTTGTTCATATCCTTTGCCCACTTTTTGATGGAGTTGTTTGTTTTATTCTTGGAAATTTGTTTAAATTCTTTGTAGATTCTGGATATTAGCCCTTTGTCAGATGGGTAGATTGTAAAAATTTTCGTCCATTCTGTAGGTTGCCTGCTCACTCTGATGGTAGTTTTGTTTTGCTGTGCAGAAGCTCTTTAGTTTAATTAGATCCCATTTGTCAATTTTGGTTTTTGTTGCCATTGCTTTTGGTGTTTTAGTCATGAAGTCCTTGCCCATGCCTATGTCCTGAATGGTATTGCCTAGGTTTACTTCTAGGGTTTTTATGGTTTTATGTCTAACATTTAAGTCTTTAATCCATCTTGAATTAATTTTTGTATAAGGTTTAAGGAAGGGATCCAGTTTCAGCTTTCTACATATGGCTAGCCAGTTTTCCCAGCACCATTTATTAAATAGGGAATCATTTTCCCGTTGCTTGTTTTTGTCAGGTTTGTCAAAGATCAGATCATTGTAGATGTGTGGTGTTATTTCTGAGGCCTCTGTTCTGTTCCATTGTTCTATATCTCTGTTTTGGTACCAGTACCATGCTGTTTTGGTTACTGTAGCCTTGTAGTATAGTTTGAAGTCAGGTAGCGTGATGCCTCCAGCTTTGTTATTTTGGCTTAAGATGGTCTTGGCAATGCGGGCTGTTTTTTTGGTTCCATATGAACTTTAAAGTAGTTTTTTCCAATTCTGTGAAGAAAGTCATTGGTAGCTTGATGGAGATTGCACTGAATCTATATATTACCTTGGGCAGTATGGCCATTTTTACTATATTGATTCTTCCTATCCATGAGCATGGAATGTTCTTCAATTTGTTTGTGTCCTCCTTTATTTCATCCAGCAGTGGTTTGTAGTTCTCCTTGAAGAGATCCTTCACATCCCTTATAAGTTGGATTCCTAAGTATTTTATTCTCTTTGTAGGAATTGTGAATGGGAGTTCACTCATGATTTGGCTCTCTGTTTGTCTGCTATTGGTGTATAAGAATGCTTTGATTTTTGCAAATTGATTTTGTATCCTGAGACTTTGCTGAAGTTGCTTATCAGCTTAAGGAGATTTGGCGCTGATACGATGGGGTTTTCTAAACATACAATCATGTCATCTGCAAGGAAGACATTTTGACTTCCTCTTTTCCTAACTGAATAACATTTATTTCTTTCTCTTGCCTGATAGCCCTGGCCAGAACTTCCACCACTATGTTGAATAGGAGTGGTGAGAGAGGGCATCCCTGGTTTGTGCCAATTTTCAAAGTTTTTGCCCATTCAGTATGATATTGGCTGTGGGTTTTTCATAAATAGCTCTTATTATTTTGAGATACTTCCCATCAATACCTAGTTTATTGAGAGTTTTTAGCATGAAGGGCTGTTGAATTTTGTTGAAGGCCTTTTCTGCATCTTTTGAGATAATCATGTGGTTTTTTTGTTGGTTCTGTTTATGTGATGGATTATGTTTATTGATTTGCGTATGTTGAACCAGCCTAGCATCCCAGGGATGAAGCAAACTTGATCGTGGTGGATAAACTTTTTGATGTGCTGCTGGATTCAATTTGCCAGTACTTTATTGAGGATTTTCGCATTGATGTTCATCAGGGATATTGGTCTAAAATTATCTTTTCTTGTTGTGTCTCTGCCAGGCTTTGGTATCAGGATGATGCTGGCCTCATAAAATGAGTTAGGGAGGATTCCCTCTTTTTCTATTGATAGGAATAGCTTCAGAAGGAATCGTAACAGCTCCTCTTTGTACCTCTGGTAGAATTTGGCTGGGAACCCATCTGGTCCTGGACTTTTCTTGATTGGTAGGCTATTAATTATTGCCTCAATTTCAGAGCCAGTTATTGGTCTATTCAGAGATTCAACTTCTTCCTGGCTTAATCTTGGGAGTTTGTATGTGTCCAGGAATTTATCCATTTATTCTAGATTCTCTAGTTTATTTGCATAGAGGTGCTTATAGTATTCTCTGATGGTAGTTTGTATTCATGTGGAATCGGTGGTGATATACCCTTTATCATTTTTTTATTGCATCTATGTGATTCTTCTCTCTTTTCTTCTTTATTAGTCTTGCCAGCAGTCTATCAATTTTGTTGATCTTTACACAAAACCAGCTCCTGAATTCATTAATTTTTTGAAGGGTTTTTTTGTCTGTATCTTCTTCAGTTCTGCTCTGATCTTAGTTATTTCTTGCCTTCTGCTAGCTTTTGAATGTGTTTGCTCTTGCTTCTCTAGTTCTTTTAGTTGTGATGTTAGGGTGTTGATTTTAGATCTCTCCTGCTTTCTCTTGTGGGCATTTAGTGCTACAAATTTCCCTGAACATACTGCTTTAAATGTATCCCAAAGATTTTGGTACATTATGTCTTTGTTCTCATTGGTTTCAAAGAACATCTTTATTTCTGCCTTCATTTCGTTATGTACCCAGTAGTAATTCAGGAGCAAGTTGTTCAGTTTCCATGTAGTTGTTCAATTTTGAGTGAGTTTTTTAATCCTGAGTTATAATTTGATTGCACTGTGGTCTGAGAGACAGTTTGTTGTGATTTCTGTTATTTTACATTTGCTGAAGAGTGCTTTATTTCCAACAATGTGGTCAATTTTGGAATAAGTGTGATGTGATGCTGAGAAGAATGTATATTCTGTTGATTTGGGGTGGAGAGTTCTATAGATGTCTATTAGGTCCGCTTTGTGCAGAGCTGAGTTCAAGTCCTGCATATCCTTGTTAACCTTCTGTCTTGTTGATCTGTCTAATATTGACAGTGGGGTGTTAAAGTCTCCCATTATTATTGTATGGGAGTCTAAGTCTCTTTGTAGGTCTCTAAGGACTTGCTTTATGAATCTGGGTGCTCCTGTATTGAATGCATATATATTTAGGATAGTTAGCTCTTCTTGTTGAGTTGATCCCTTTACCATTATGTAATGGCCTTCTTTGTCTCTTTTGATCTTTGTTAGTTTAAAGTGTGTTTCATCAGAGACTAGGATTGCAACCCCTGCTTTTTTTTGTTTGTTTGTTTGTTTTCCATTTGCTTGGTAGATCTTCCTTCATCCCTTTATTTTGAACCTATGTGTGTCTCTGCATGTGAGATGGGTCTCCTGAATACAGCACACTGATGGGTCTTGACTCTTTATCCAATTTACCTGTCTGTGTCTTTTAATTTGGGCATTTATCTTATTTACATTTAAGATTAATATTGTTATGTGTGAATTTGATCCCCTCATTATGATGCTAGCTGGTTATTTCACCCATTAGTTGATGCAGTTTCTTCCTAGCATTGATGGTCTTTACAATTTGCATGTTTTTGCAGTGGCTGGTACTGGTTGTTCCTTTCCATGTTTAGTGCTTCCTTCAGGGTCTCTTGTAAGGCAGGCCTGGTGGTGACAAAATCTCTCAGCATTTGCTTGTCTGTAAAGGATATTATTTCACCTTCACTTATGAAACTTAGTTTGGTTGGATATGAAATTCTGGGTTGAAAATTATTTTCTTTAAGAATGTTGAATATTGGCCCCCACTCTTTTCTGGCTTATAGAGCTTCTGCTGAGAAGATTAATCCACTGTTAATCTGATGGGCTTCCCTTTGTGGGTAACCTGACCTTTCTCTCTGGCTGCCCTTAACATTTTTTCCTTCATTTCAACCTTGGTGAATCTGATAATTATGTCTTGGGGTTGCTCTTCTTAAGGAGTATCTTTGTGGCATTCTGCATATTTCCTGAATTAGAATGTTGGCCTACCTCACTAGGTTGGGGAAGTTCTCCTGGATAATATCCTGAAGAGCGTTTTCCAACTTGGTTCCATTCTCCCCATCACTTTCAGCACACCAATTAAACGTAGATTTGGTCTTTTCACATAGTCCCATATTTCTTGGAGGCTTTGTTCATTTCTTTTTACTCTTTTTTCTCTAAATTTATCTTCTCACTTTATTTCATTAATTTGATCTTCAATCACTGATACCCTTTCTTCCACTGGATCAAATCGGCTACTGAAGTTTGTGCATGCGTCACCTAGTTCTCATGCCATGGTTTTCAGCTCCATCAGGTCATTTAAAGTCTTCTCTACACTGTTTATTCTAGTTAGCCATTCATCTAATCGTGTTTTCAAGGTTTTTAGCTTCCTTGCAATGGGTCCAAACATCCTCCTTTAGCTCAGAGAAGTTTGTTATTACCAACCTTCTGAAGCCTACTTCTGTCAACTCGTCAACGTCATTCTCCGTCCAGCTTTGTTCCGTTTCTTTCGAGGAGCTGTGATCCTGTGGAGGAGAAGAGGCACTCTGATATTTAGAATTATCAGCTTTTCTGCTCTGGTTTCTCCCCATCTTTGTGGTTTTATCTACCTTTGGTCTTTGATCTTGGTGACCTATGGGTGGGGTTTTGGTGTGGATGTCCTTTTTGTTGATGTTGATGCTATTCCTTTCTGTTTGTTAGTTTTCCTTCTAACAGTCAGGTCCCTCAGCTGCAGGTTTGTTGGAGTTTGTTGGAGGTCCACTCCAGACCCTGTTTGCCTGGGTATCACCAGCGGAGGCTGCAGAACAACAAAGATTGCAAAACAGCAAATATTGCTGCCTGATCCTTCTTCTGGAAGCTTCATCCCAGAAGAGCACACACCTGTATGAGATGTCAGTTGGGAGCTGTCTCCAAGTTAGACTACCCAGGGGTCAGGACCCACTTGAGGAGGCAGTCTGTCCATTCTCAGAGCTCAAACACCGTGCTGGGAGAACCACTCCTCTCTTCAGAACTGACAGATAGGGAGGTTTAAGTCTGCAGAAGTTTCTGCTATCTTTTGTTCAGCTATGCCCTGCCCCTAGAGGTGGAGTCTACAGAGGCAGCTCACTACAGTGAGCTGCAGTGGGCTCCACTCAGTTCAAACTTCCCCAGCTGCCTTGTTTACCTGCTCAAGCCTCAGCAGTGGTGGATGCCCCTCCCCCTGCCAGGCTGCTGCCTCACAGATCAATCTCAGACTGCTGCACTAACAGTGAGCAAGGCTCCATGGGCATGGGACCCACTGAGCCAGGTGTGAGATATAATCTCCTGGTGTGCCATTTGCTACAACCATTGGAAAAGCACAGTATTTAGGCGGGAGTGTCCCGTTTTTCCAGGTACAGTCTGTCACAGCTTCCCTTGGCTAAGAAAGGGAAATCCCCTGATCCTTTGTGCTTCCCGGGTGAGGCGATGCCCTGCCCAGCTTCAACTTGCCCTCCGTGGGCTGCACCCACTGTCCAAGCAGTCCCAGTGAGATGAACCAGGTACCTCAGTTGGAAACGCAGAAATCACCCATCTTCTGCGTTGATCACGCTGGGAGCTGCAGACCAGAGCTGTTCCTATTTGGCCATCTTGGAATGGGAATCCTGGATAAACTTTTTGATGTGCTGCTGGATTCAATTTGCCAGTATTTTATTGAGGATTTTGCATCAATGTTCATCAGGGATACTGGCATGAAATTTTCTTTTTTTCTGTGTCTCTGCCAGGTTTTGGTATCAGGATGATGCTGGCCTCATAAAATGAGTTAGGGAGGAGTTCTTCTTTTTCTATTGTTTAGAATAGTTTCAGAAGGAATGCTACCAGCTCCTCTTTGTACCTCTGGTAGAATTTGACTGTGCATCCATCTGGACCTGGGCTTTTTTTGGTTGGTAGGCTATTAATTATTGCCTCAATCTCAGAAGTTGTTATTAGTCTATTCAGGGATTCAACTTCTTCCTAGTTTAGTCTTGGGAGGGTGTATGTGTCCAGGAATTCATCCATTTCTTCTAGATTTCCTAGTTTATTTGCATGGAGGTGTTTATAGTATTCCCTGATGGTAGTTTGTATTTCTGTGGGATCAGTGGTGATATACCCTTTATCATTTTTTATTGTATCTATTTGATTCTTCTCTCTTTTCTTCTTCATTAGTCTGGCTAACAGTCTATCTATTTTGCCTATCTTTTCAAAAACCAGCTCCTGGATTCATTGATATTTTTGAAGGGTTTTTGTGTCTCTCTCTCCTTCAGTTCTGCTCTGATCTTAGTTATTTCCTGTTTTCTGCTAGTTTTTGAATTTCTTTGCTCTTGCTTCTGTAGTTTTTAGTTGTGATGTTAAGGTGTTGATTTTAGATCTTTCCTGCTTTCTCCTGTGGGCATTTAGTGCTATAAATTTCCCTCTAAACACTGCTTTATCTGTGTCCCAAAGATTCTGGTACATTATGTCTGTTCTCATTGGTTTCAAAGAATTTATTTATTCTGCCTTCATTTCATTATTTACCCAGTAGTAATTCAGGAGCAGGTTGTTCAATTTCCACATAGTTGTTCAATTTTGAGGGAGTTTTTAAATCCTGAGTTCTAATTTGATTGCACTGTGGTCCGAGAGACTGCCTGTTATGATTTTCGTTCTTTTGCATTTGCTGTGGAGAATTTTACTTTCAATTATGTGGTCAGTTTCAGAATAAGTGCGATGTGATACTGAGAAGAATGTATATTCTGTTGGTTTGGGGTGCAGAGTTCTGTAGATGACTATTAGGTCCACTTGTTCCAGAGCTGTGTTCAAGTCCTGAATATCCTTGTTAATTTTCTGTCTCGTTGATCTAATATTGACAGTGGGGTGTTAAAGTCTCCCACTATTATTGTGTGGGAGTCTAAATCTCTTTGTAGGTCTCTAAGAACTTGCTTTATGAGTCTGGGTACTCCTGTATTGGGTGCATATATATTTGGATAGTTGGCTCTTCTTGTTGCATTGATCCCTTTACCATTATGTAATGCCCTTCTTTGTCTTTTTTAATTTTTGTTGGTTTAAAGTCTGTTTTATCAGAGATTAGGAATGCAACCCCTGATTTTTTTTTCTTTCCATTTGCTTGGTAAATATTCCTCCACCCCTTGGTAATGGCAGATGCCCCTCCCTCAACCAACCTCAAGCATCCCAGATCGACTTCAGACTGCTGTGCTAACAGCAAGAATTTCTTTTTTTATTTTTTAATTATACTTTAAGTTCTAGGGCATTTCAAGCCAGTGGATCTTAGCTTGCTGGGCTCCATGAAGGTGGGATCTGCTGAGCTAGACCACTTGGCTCCTTGGCTTCAGCCCCCTTTCCAGAGGAGTGAATGGTTCTGTCTCACTGGTGTTCCAGGCACCACTGGGGAATAAAAAATAAACTCCTGCAACTAGCTCGGTGTCTGCCCAAATGGCCACCTAGTTTTGTGCTCGAAACCCGGGGCCCTGGTGATGTAGGCAGTTGAGGGAATCTCCTGGTCTGTGGGTTGTGAAGACCATGGGCAAAGTGTAGTATCTGAGCCAAAATGCACCATTCTTCATGGCACAGTCCCTCATGGCTTCCCTTGGCTAGAAGAGGGAGTTTCCCGACCCTTTACACTTTCTGGGTGAGGTGACCCCTCTGCACCCTGCTTTGGGTCACCCTTTGTGGGATGAAACCAGTGTCTAACCAGTCCCAATGAGATGAGCCAGGTACCTCACTTGGAAATGCAGAAATGACCCACCTTTTGCATTGATCTTGCTGGGAGCGGCAGACTGGGGCTGTTCCTGTTGGGCCATCTTGCCAGCAACCCCAAGACATTTCTTTATGTCCTTGAGACATTTTCAGGGAGACAGCAATGCCTCTCAGAAGCATTAGTGCTAGAGACGTGGTCTTAGAATGAACCTGGGAGTGTCTGGACTCCCTGATGGATTCAAGTCTATCAACTATCTTTGAGAACCAGAGCGAAAACAAAGAAGCAAGGTCTATTGTGTATGATCTTCTATCACTGTGTTGTCATTTCCTGAGCCATGTTCCTATCAGCAGTGGCTCTGTTGCCAAATTTCAATTCAAAAGAGCATTACAAGGAGAAAAAATCCAAATTTTTATGTAGTATTTCCTAGGTAGTAAACACAGGATTTCCTGCATCCGAAATGACTTCAACAAATTGCCTGTTCCTTCAAACGTGGTCTGTTGACAAATTTGGATTCTGTTCCATTAAGTACAGAAAAGCCTGCTGATTGAAAACTCCTCCAGCTGAGCAACGGATTTTTGCCAGTTATCCTGCTCTAACGGACCTGGGAGCCACAGGAATGAATTTTCATTTCAAATGGATTTCTACTTGGCCTTAATATTTTGTGTGTTTACATCTTGTCTCCCCATGTAGAATATACAATCCATAAGTGTTGGAATCACTCTTCTCTTCTCAGAGCTCAGGCAGGCAGCATGGTGATGAATAAAAATGTAGGTAGGTGGTCAGTAAATATTTTTGGTTCATTGGTTTAAGAAATAATGAGATGGAAGACTTCTGAAGGATTGACTCAATTTCTGAATACCAGCATTTGTTTCTGGTAGGGAAGGATAGACTTTCCTACTCACAATCTCCACAGGAAGGATGTTCTGTTGACAAAGGGGCAGGGATCTCCCCCTCTCAGATATAATTCTGGTAACACCAGGATGATTTGTAAATCTGCATTAGAAACAGCTCTTTTTCCCATTTCCCATTCTTAATAAAGTGCTTGTGATGAGCTAAGTGAGTAAAATTCTCTCCCCAGACTTCAGTCACTCTTTGTTTTAAAATCCTCCTTTAGTGTGTTGCTTGTAGAAGCATGTGGTTTCACAATTCCCAGTACACATTTTTCCCTGAAACTCATTTTTACTTTAGTCATCACAATGATGTACCAGGGAGTCATAGCAACCGCTCCAGTTTGCCAAAGGACAGAGGATAGACAGGATATAATCAAAATTCTACAGAAATATAGTATTCATGCCATTATATGGAAGTCACCAGGGAGGAAACCTTTTCAGAAAAAGCTAGGATAAATTTTCAGAGTGAGCTTTGTAATGCACCTTCTATAATGTTGCCCCAGTTGCTGTCAAATATATATACCAATTACAATCCTGGACACATCCCTGTGATATGTCTTTGGGTTCATGGAGCACAAATCTGTAGCTTCATTGAATTTTCATCATTCATTTTGTTAGTCTCCTGGGCTTGGTTGTTGAGAATCCAAGAATATATACCTGTTCCCATGCCTCCAAGCTTCAGTGAATTGATGAAAATGAACTCATTAAAATATGACCATATAAATGTCCATGACTAACATTTGAGTGGGAATTCCCTTACAGAAAAATAGTAATAACTGCCACTTATTAAGGTCAGGCACTGAAACAAGCATTTCCCACACAACAACCCAATAAAACCGCCAATGAAGTATTTTTGGTCAGATTTTACAGATGAGGAAACAGAAGCTCAGGAAAATTAAGATATTTAATCGACGTCATACATGATTTAATTGTGATCTAACTGAAACGCTGGGCTCTTAACAAATACTGAATAAAAAAAAAGAACCACAAAAGAAACTATTATCTCCTTAATTTTTTTTGTCTTCTGTGTTGATGCTGCTATTTTACAAGTTTAAACCTTGAAATGAGAACACAGCCTGCAGCGAGTTCTCTGGAGCCAAGGCATCACTTTGGTTCTCAAATGGGAATTCTTTAATGATGGAACAGTAGAAGTATGGAACAGCCATAGAATCCTGGGCTTGGAGGGGACCTCAAAGGCACTATAGCAGACATTTTTTTTTTATTCTCCTAACATCCCCCTTTTCTGCTAAGCATCCCCTGCCTGATCAGATGAGCAATCAAAATGTCCCACACCCCCAGACCACGGGATAGACATGTGACCCAAGCAGGGCAATCAGCACTAAGGAACACTAAGTCTGGTCCTGATGACAATTCCTGAAGAGATTGCCCTTTTAGTTCCTGTGTCTCTGAACCCAGGAGCTTCTCTGATTCTGGTTCCCTTTCTGAAGCTTAATTCTTCAGCTTTCCTAGCAATTTTGAAAACTGGCCGAAGTCAGATTCCATTGTTTGCAAGTGAGGGTCCTGACTGATGCAAATGACTAATCTGGGGTCTTCATAGGGCTGATGGGCCAGATAAGCAAGACACTGGGCCCCCATTTCTGCTTAAGCAAAAGTGATCTGTTTGAACCAAGGATTTTGTTATTAAAGAAAAACTTGAAATGTCACTAATCTAATTCAAGCACCCTCAGTCTTCGGTAGCTCAAATTGTGATCATCCAGCCCAGCTCTTAGATCCTTTAATTTTGTTTTTTATACTAATTTATTTTGAAAATTAACTAAAATGCCTAGAATGAGAAAATGGCACCTAAGGAGTCCCTTTAATTGTCCAACAATTTGTACCCAATCAAGAGACAAACTGGGAAATAATTGCCATCTCAACTCACCTTCTATTGACAACGTTTTCAAACCTGCTTCCAAATCACATCTGAACTTTCCTTTACATAACTTATTTATTTATTTATTTATTTATTTATTTATTTATTTATTTATTTTTGAGACAGATTGTTGCTCTTGTCGCCCAGGCTGGAGTGCAATGGCATGATCTCGGCTCACTGCAACCTCTCTGCCTCCTGGGTTAAAGCGATTCTCCTGCCTCAGCCTCCTGAATAGCTGGGATTACAGGCACCCACCACCACACCTGGCTAATTTTTGTATTTTTAGTAGAGACGGGGTTTTGCCATGTAGGCCAGGCTAGCCTCAAAATCCTGACCTCGTGATCCACTCACCTCGGCCTCCCAAAGTGCTGGGATTACAGGCATGAGACACTGTGCCTGGCTTAGATAACTTATTATTGTCACAAAGTTGTAAATGTACAATGGCACATTTGCTTGTCCATATTTAACGTTAGCAAATTTTATTATTTTCTATTCCATGCCTATCAAAAGAGGTTTGTTCAAATTTATTCTTTAGGTTTGTTGAATTTGAAGTTTATAAAATTTGAAGAGACCATTCCAAATTCAAAACTAAATCTACAGAGGCTGAGCAAAATGGATACATTCCCTACTCCTCATACTATCCCTCTTTCAAAAGGCAAGAATCCAAATGTCTTTATGAAAAGAAGTAGAGGCTCAAACTGATATGTGAACTTTTGGGCTTGAGATGCAATGTAATCCACTATTTAACAGCAGACCCCTGTCCTCTCTTCTCAAAACCAGGTTTCTCTTTCTATTTTATTTTAATACCTGAGCTAATGTCATCTGAAAATTGAAGGATTCCCAAATACAGTCAGTTACGTCAGGGCTGGAGTGGTTGCCCACGTTCCAGCTCGGAGTCTTACAGCTCAGTGGACATAGCAGATAGGAGCACACTGCATTTCAAAAGTTTACAAGATTTCCACTGGAATTCATGTTCAAATTAATAGCCATGTCTTCAAATTTAGCCTACAAAAGGCTTTCAGACGGTACTGTTCAGTCCTAATAAAGGTATAGAGAAAAGAAAGATTTTGAAATTTGACACCCCTGTCTTTGCCCCTCACCCCAGCTTCCTAGAGCCCTTTGTTTCCCTTGGTCTCCCCTGGGATTCTCTCTCTGACTGTGCTTCCCTCAGGAACTACTACCTTCAGGCCACCTGCAGCTGAGTTGGTGGTATCCAGGAACTTATTAAAAAGAAGACTACTAAGCCCAATCTCATAAATATAAATTTCTAGAAGTGGGGACAAGAAATCTACATTTTAACCCATTCCCCCAGGTGATTCTTCTACACATTGAGGTTTGAGAGCCACTGTCCCAAGAATTTTAGTTTCTAATAGCATACTTTGACCTCCACCCCAAATCCAAATTCCTATTCACTCCAGCTGGCTGAGCAACAAATTAATGTGATTTTACTGAAGATTTGGGTCGTGACATCCTCCTGGTTCTTCCCCTTTCCTCTGTGGAAACCCGTGACTGGTAATGGTCATTTTTAATGACTAGGTACATTTCTCTTCAGAGAGAAATAATTTTTTTAAAAATTAAAATTATTATATATAGACTTTTAACCTTTTTTAAAGCTTAATAAACTGTATTTTTCCACCTGCTAGGTAATTTGTGACAACCTAGATGACTTCCTAATATCTTAATTTTTTGAATTTGACCAGTTGCATGTCTGTTGAACATGTCTCACCATTATAAATGAGGCTCTGATGAATATTCTGAATGTAAATCTTCAATCGAATCTTTTGTTTTTCCCTTGTGGTTCACTTCTAGAAATAGAATTCATAGTTTCTCACTATAGATTACCAAAATGCCTTCTGGAAAGTATCATCCCAGTTTATACTCCCAGCAGTTGGGTGTGAGAGTTCCCTTCTACTAACCACACCATCATCAATGTTGAGTAATATCAGAATTAAACAACTTTTAGGCACTTCTTTTTTTTTTAAATGAGGGATCATCCAAGGTATGACTTCAAAGAACCAAGGGAGGAGAGAGAAAATGGAGCTGTGGGCAGATCTCTGGAGTGAATCAGGAGCTGAGTCGGCGGCACCTGCCTACCAGGCACTGGCCTCGTGGCTGAGTCTCTCAGAGTCTTAGCGAGCCACATCCATGGGAAGTCTGGTGGATCAGGTAGAACTACTCACCTGGTGGTGACCCTCCTACACTTCCAGTAGTTACTAAATCAGTGGCTCACACATGTTAGTATGCACAAGAATTACCTGAGACAAGAATAGAAGTTAAGATTCCTAGGTCCACCTAGAGATTCTGACTCAGTCGGCACAAGGTAGGGCAGAACAGAAATTTACATTTTGATTAATAACCCCATGTGAGTCCCACATAGGTGGCCTAGTACCTCACTTAGAGAAATAGTAAACTAAGGGAGGGGAAGAACACCTCCAGAGTGTCAGCCTTATAAACCTAAATTTATTTTATTTCAGGAAATTACTCCAGTTGCTCTTTCCATGAGGAATCTACTCTGAATAGTTTCAGAACAGTATGATGATTCTTTTTTTCCATTTGGAAATGAACATCTGCACTTGGAGGCAGAACTCCTTGAATGATGTGCTGCTGCCATCAGCCTAGCTTTCAGTCCAGCGCTGGGGATGGAATCCTTTAGCTGAGCATGACTCTAGTTTTGTAAGGATGGGGCAGAGACTATAGTGGGTCCTCTCTCTCTCTCTCTCTCTCTCTCTCTCTCTCTCTCTCTCTGTCTCTGTCTCTCTCCAGGCTTATGGTTTGGTGCTGTGCGCCGCTGAACAGAGAGCAGTGATAGCAAATGCTGGCATAGAACGTTCCAAGGCATATTCATTTGTGGTACAAAAGCAGCCCACACAGACTGCAGCTTGTAAAGTCAGGGACTGTGTACCTACCTTTTGACATCCTGGTAAAGGCCCCCCAGGCTAAGTCTCTCCGTCAAATGCAGCACTGAGAAGAGCTGGAGTCTGTGTTAACATCCGGCTCCGCATTTGCCAGTTCCAATTACATCGAATCGTGTGCTTACAGGGGCCCTGTCAACATTGCTTAGATTTCAAGATCAAGTCCAAGGAAGGTACGAGTGTGCGGAGTTGATCCACGAGGCAGGCCTTAACTTCAGGCAAAGTAGTTACCCAGTGTTACCGGCTGAATTGAAGCCTCCTCCAAAATTTATGTTACAGTCCTCACCTTCAGTACCCCAGAACATGACTGTGTTTTGTGGCAATAGGTCCTTTAAAGAGATGCTTGAGAATAAATGAGGTGACTGGGGTGGGTCCCAATCCGGTATGATTGACATCCTAAGAAGAAGAAGAGATTAGGACACGGACACACAGAGACCAAGGTATGACCGTGTGGAACAGAGAGAAGACTTCCATGTACAAACCTAGGAGAGAGGCCTCAGAATGAAACCAGCCCTGCCAACAGACAGGTCTTGAATTTGCATGTAGCCTCCAGAATTGTGAGAAAATGAATTTCTGCTGTTTAAGCCACCCATTCTAAGGTACTTAGTTATTACAATCCTAGCAAGCTAATACATCCACTATTGTATGATTTGAAACAATCTCTCTTCTCTGGGTGCCTAGAATTACTCTCATTAAAGAGAGCCAGTCTTCTGTCTCTGGCTACTCAATTTAATACTATCTTACTTAATCTCTCTCTCTCTCTCACACACACTCTCTCTCTTTCTCTCTTACTGCTCCTTCTAGGCCAGGCAGCTGGTTTATTCACCTTTGTATTCTTAGGCTGCTTATCGGGATCTCAATCTAGTAGAATTTACAAACATTTATTAACTTACTATTTGTCAGATATGCTAAGCAATAGAGATTTTAACAAATAAGATGTAATCTTTGTGTCTGAGACATTCATCATCTGGGGAGGGAGAATCATGCATAATTTCTGGGCTATGATGAAGATTGCTTTAGGAATATATAGGTAGAGATGGCTAATTTTGCCTAAGGGAACTGCGAGGCTTCACAGAAAAGGTAAGTTTAAAAGGATGAGTTGGAGGTTACCAGACGAAGAAGAGGAAAATTCCAACTAAAAGGAATAATATGTGCCAAAAGATGGAAGTATCAAACGAAGTATGTTCGGAAATGATGAGAACTTCAGTGGGGGAGAAACTCAAGCGGCCTTGCGCACCATCCTAAGAAGCAGATGGCAGGGCAGGATGAAACTTCCCTGCTGGGAGAACATCGGCCAGGATGGCTCTCCAGGTTCCCTAGACTCTTTCAGCATCTCTGAAGTAAGTGGATGGTCTCGCAACCAGAACTGTGTCAACTCCATTCCTATGTGTTGGCTTTTTTTTCTTTTCTTTTTTTTTTTTTTTTTTTTTTTTTTTTTGAGACGGAGTTTCGCTCTTGTTACCCAGGCTGGAGTGCAATGGCACGATCTTGGCTCACCGCAACCTCCACCTCCCAGGTTCAGGCGATTCTCCTGCCCCAGCCTAGCTGGGATTATAGGCATGTGCCACCATGCCCCGCTAATTTTTGTATTTTTAGTAGAGATGGGGTTTCTCCATGCTGATCAGTCTGGTCTCGAACTCCTGACCTCAGGTGATCTACCCACCTCGGTCTCCCCATGTGTTGGGTTTTAAGAGAACCCAGGAAACCCAGCTCAAGAATCAAAGTTCTCCTCACCCACTCATGAGCAGCCAGGATTTCCAGGCCCTGCTTTCCCCTCTCAAGAGCTGGAAAGTAACCAAAGGAAGAGATGAGGTTTAAGCTAGTCCCTAACATCTGCTCAGAAGAAAATAACATTTCCACTGCTGTCTTCGTGTCCAAGGTTCAGTCAGCTTGTCAGAAATCTTGATAGTGTTCCTACTCCTGTGTGGTCACACCAGAATCTGTGTGTTTTGGCGAATAACCGATATGCTTCCTATTTATAGACTGTTTCCTATATTATTCACTTATAGGGTTTCTGTGCTTCAATGTTCTGTCAAGTCCCAGCTGGCCAGGGTGCGTAATAGTCATTAACACCACAGCTGCTTGTTTTATAGTCTCAGTGTACAGCCCAGTTGTTAAGCGCTCTTAGATAAGTTTTAAACTGTTTGTGTTGGAAAAAAAAAAAAAAAGTATCTAGCTGAGAAAAGTGCTCATTTGGGCTAAGTGCCTTTCAAATTTAACACAAAAGCTAAAAATAAAAGTTCCCCATTGTCCAAACAATAAAATAGTCATTTTTGCCTTTTTAAGATATAGGAGAGTAAAAAAGATGTTTAAAAAAAGTATTTCCTGACTGATCTAAACCAAAGTATAATCTTTGATAAAAGTAAAATGTCCCAGGGAACTGAGCAAAAAACAAAATACCTTTTTCTTCCCAGGTCTTCTGCTTCCTTAGTATCTGTTTTGAGAAGGAGATGGTTTGATGGGTGCCTGCTCAAATGCTGACTTTCTTCTTTCAAGCAGAATTGTTAGCATCTTAGGTCACTGCTGACTAGCATAGCTCCTCATCTCATAGTAATCCTGGATATCATTTCAATTGCTTTTGAAAAATAGCAACTTTATTAAGATATAGTTCACATCCCATCTAATTTACTCATTTAAAATGTACAATTCATTGGCTTTTAGTATATTCACAAAACTGTGCAACCATCACCACAATCAATTTTAGAACATTTGCATCACTCCAAAAAGAATACCCATTAGCAGTCACTCCTCAATTTTCCCATTCCCCTTCCCTCCAGCCCTAGACAACCACCAATCTACTTCTGTGTCTATGGATTTGTCTATTCTGGACACTTCATGTAAATGAAATCATATATTCTGCCATTTTTTGTGACTTTCTTCTTTCCCTTAGCACAATGTTTTCACAGTGTACCAATGCTGCAGTATGTATTAACATTTCATTCCTTTTTATTACTGAATAATACCCCACTTTTGTTTATCCATTGTCAGTTAATGGACATTTAGGTTGTTTCCACTTTTTGATTGTTATGAATAATGCTGCACACATTTTTGTGTGGACATGTGTTCTCATATGTTCCATATGGTGTAGACCTGCTGGGTCATATCATGTCGACTGTTTTTCAATGTTGAACAAGGATACCTCCAGATTTTACAACTGATGAACACAGGAAAATGTATGGACTTAGAGAAGAGTCCATTTTGCAGACAACATTACAACATTACTACATAATTATTTTGCTCAAAACAAAAACTGGGTAACAACCTATCACTTATAGAAGAAAAATCAGTCAGCAACTGAGTCCATTAATTATCTAAGGAAGCCTCTATGTTATGCAGATGTACAAACCACACAGACAAGGTGTTTGATGTCAAAAGTCAATCTTTAGCAAGACACTCTCACCTGTTTTGTGTTATATTAATTGTTTAATTGCTATATACAATGCCATGGTTTTCAAGGAATACAGACTGCAGTATAGAGAGTGTTTGCCATTATTTTGACCTTAATGTTGCACCTCATCTGTTTAAAAGACAATTTATTTCAATGCTGAGCATCTAGGATTTGATTAGTGCAGGGGGTAAAAATATCACTCAAACATGGTTACTTTCCTTACAAAGCCCACAGCCCAGTGATGAGGATGAGACTGGACGAGCTCACCAATCACTAATGCCAGGCACACATTTGTGCATGGCCGCTCAGATGAAGGACAAAGCGCCATCAGCTGGAGACGTGAAGAGAGACCTCAAGGAAAAAGTGGCATTTGACGTGTGTGTTGGCAGATGAGTAAGATTTTGATATGTAAATATATGTGGAGAGAACATTGGAAACTGAAAGAAAATAACATGAATAAAGGCAGATAAGCAAAGCAAAGGGTCTATTACGGGTAGTTCAGATTTCACTTCCCTCGATACCGCTTACTAGCCATAATACTTACCTGAATTCTTACCTGTAATTTACTTGAATTCACCAAGTAACTGTTTCCTCATTTTAAAAATGGGCAAAATAATGCCATCATATGCTGTGAGGACTAAACAATAATATACTTTAAATGTTCATTACAGTGTCTAAGACATAATAAATGCTCAATAAAAGTTAGTTTCCAGGTAATTGGTTGGAATTCTAGGTAGATGTAAGAGAGTAGAAAGTAGGTTGGACCCATATTGCAGAGAACCTTGATGTGGGATGAGAAGTTGGAAATTCCACCATAAACAGGAAGGAATTACAGAGATTTTAGAGTAAGAAAGCGACCTCATTAGAGTTCCACTGGGCAGGAGCATATAGAATGGGATAAAATTGGATGAGTCTTCAGAAGGCCATGGGATTAGTCCTAGGGAAAGGTAATGAGGACCTGAGATAAGGCAGGAAGTATAGAAATTAAAATGAGGAGTCACTTCAAAAGGCTTTATAAAGGTGGACAATGTAGCATATAGCGACTGCTTACATTTTGGAGGCAAAAGAGAAGGCAAACTTTTGAGCCTGCATAGCTGGGAGAATAATAATGTCATTAGCCAGGAAGAATGAGCTAAGAGGAAAGATAATGAGATAATACTTTGGCTCTGAAGAGTTTGGGGTACCTGTGAGGCATCTGTGTGAAGGTGTCTCGTGGACAGAAAGGACAGTAGAGCACGGAAGAAGGGTCCTGGCTAGAAACTCTGGAGTCACCCACCAAGAACTATTGGTGGAAGCGAGGGGTGGGTGACACAGATCCTCACAAGAGCATTGAGACTGCTGTAAAGAGGAAGAGAAACAGGAACTGAGACGTGCATGAGACCAGTCCTGCGTGTCTAAAGAGGTTACTAAGAGGAAAGCTCTTCATAAACTGTCAAGTACTGCAGAGACTCAAGCTGATGAGAAGCAGAGGAATGAACAACTGCTGTGGAGAAGGCCACAGCGAGCCCTTTCCTGAACCAACAGTACCACTGTGATTTTTTGATAGTTCTCATAAACAGTCACATGGATTAATCACACTGCTAGTCCCTTGGGTAGGATGTGATGGCAAAGGAGTCATGAAGACAAGCTTTTTTGACAAGAACACTTGCTCTTGAATGCTTCAAATAACTTGCTGGTCATTCCAATGTTCTTGATTATGTCAACTGCTTTTTGAGTCTGTACGTTCAGCCATTTATCCAAATTAAGTAATGATCCCTGGGGGCTTCAATGGCAAGGCATTGGTATGGGAATCAATGGTGCCATCTACTGTCCTTTTCTTTGATAGAAACAACTTCGGGAATAAACTCCTTTTCTCCCATCACACACTTTGCATCAGGTCTTTTCAAGTTCCACATTTTTAAAGTTTGTAACCAGTCAAAGGATGGTTAGTAGCACTGGTCCCTAAGTGCTAGCCAGATTTTTCTGCTATCTCCCTAGATGGTTATTTGGGAGGTCAGAACCTGAGGCCCAGAAGTCAGGGACCGTAAGGGAAGGAGGTTACAAGTGTCAGGCGCTGGCACCAAGCTTTCCAGGTGCCAGTACCCGACACTTGTAATCCCAGCGGTTTCCCACAAGGGCTGTAAGACTTCGTTACTTTATCTCCAATTTTCAGACAAGGACTAAGAAAAGTTAACTGAGGTCAAACGCTAGCAAGTGGCTGGGCTAGAAGTTGAATCTTGATTTGCCGAATTCCTGTGTCTTTTCTACTAAATAACTTCTTTCTGTCAGATTTGTGACAATTCTTGCAAATGTTTACCATGACAGTTCCCAAGCATCGATCCTCAGACTACAGCTAGTGGGGAAACTGAACTTCATGGCATTGGATCTTTTATTTTTTTCTTAAACCATTTAGCACTTCACCATTTATACTAAATTCATCGTTCCATATATTTTTCTGGATGTATTTTATTTTCAAATGCCTCTATGATTGAATTAAAGAAATCAACTCCTATTTCAGTGCGACTATTTTTCCTATACTCTTCTTAGATGAATCTGTGACAAGAGAAGGGTTAAAATCAATTTCATGTCAGTGAGCAGGTACATCGTTATTAGTACTTTTTAAGTACTTTGATATAACTTTGTTTTTTTTAGAAATGGGGTCTTACTCTGTTGCCCTGGCTGGAATGCAGTGGCATGATCATGACTCACTGCATCCTCGAACTCCTGGGCTCAAGAGATCCTCCTGCCTCAGCCTCCTGAGTTGTTAGAATTACAATCATGAGCCACTATGCCCAGCTCTATGTATATTATTACAGAATATTATTTCATAATCAAAATTACAAACATGAAAAAAATAAATTTGAAAGTGCTTAGCAATAATAAACTCTATTCTAGAAAGATAGAAATTATTTAAAATTGTGTATTTTAGTTATTCATGGATAATGCAAATAAAACCGCCATTTTGTGCAAAATATATGATAAATCAGAGTAAACTAAGAATGTACATGTACATTAATTTAATAGTTCTCATGCTTTCCCCAAACAATATGCTGAACAGGTCTCCTTGCCCTCGGGAAGTACATACACATAAAGCATGCCTTAGTGAGGTCTGCAATTTTGCTAAAATAAATCACTACTTTCCAACATTAAGGGGAAACAGTAATTTATAGGACTGCAGTGAATACATGTTTTTAAAATTATGGTCTGTCCTAGGGGAAAACTACGGCTGTACAAATGTATTTACAAAAAAATAGTTGGAAAAGTTTGGAAGCCTGGGCACTGTGGCGTAATCTTTTATTACCATGATTATTTGCCTAAGTTAAGGTGCTTATCAGACTTGATCTCAGCCCTAAGAAAATTTGAAGTAGTAAAACAGCATTCAGAGAAGACCTACATCATTACAGCAATATCCTTGATTCTTCAGATTTGAGGAGCACTAAAGTTTTCTGAGCTCTTTTATCACGCTGTCTCTCCAATGAGATTCCTTACCTAGAATAAAAAGAAATTAAAATATACTGATTTATAAGCCATTTGACAAGAGTAATTTGTAAAATAGGTTGGACCTAAGGATGAACTACAATGGTTTTATTGAGAAGATTAAAACTACTGTCCAGTCTCTGTGGGGAATATTTTTCCCTCTAGCCAGAGTACATTTGTAAACTTGTCCTTTTATGGCATTAGTTAAAGAAGAGAGTTGACCTCTACACAAACTCTCATGAACACACATAGAGCTGTGTGAGGTTTTTCTTTTCTATCACCCCCCATCACTTCATGTTTTAGACAACCTAGGCCCAGGGTCCCCCATGTTCATCCCTTTCCTGCTGAGACCTGGGTCTCTTTGGAGGAGATTCCTTCCCTAGATTAATCCCATTGTCTGACTTTTCAACATCCCACAAAGGACTGCTATGTCCTAATCAAACAAACAAACAAACAAAGAAAAAACACACACAGTCACATGGATTGGAGCCACTTCAAGTTCATGTTCTTGGACTTCTCCCCTCCCCTTGCCCTAGAGCTGTCCCACGGGATGCCCTTGGCAGCCTTCTCTTCCATCCTCTTCAAAGTCTCCCCCTCCCTCAGACCCAACCACCTCCCTCCATCCCTATCCTCGACCGACAACCTCCCCGCTCACAAGCTAATCTACTCCTCACCCACCTTCATTCCTTTTTTCCTTTCCTTTCATTCCAGGGGACAAGGCTACTCCTTCTACCTCCCTCAGGAATCTTGTTCCATTAACTATTATCTCTCTGGCATGAATGTTCTGTTTCTCCTTGATTGATTCTTTCCCTTAGCAGACACAGACTCTCCTGGATTTCCTGCCACCTCTCTGGTCCACATCTTGGGCTGACGGTCCTTAAATGTAGGTGGTCCCAGTTGTTTTCAAAGCTCTCTTCTTTTATTATTCTCTATACTTTTCTTTGATATCTCCATATTACCCTGTAACAGTCAGGGTTTAGTCAGGAGATGGAACCACACCAGTTACATTAACTGAGATAAATTAATACGAAGAATTGTTAACTAGGTATAAACTTGTTAACTAAGTAACCCAAAGAGTGAAAAGAAAACTCTAAGATATGGCAAAAGTAGCATCTGCAGGAAGGAACTCCACCTTTGGGGCTGAAAGGACAAAGGAAGAAGCTGGCATTACTAAAACTAGAATGTAGAAAACAGATTGCCTAGGGTGGGACCCAGATATTGGAAGAGGGGACGTAGTTCATCACTGCTAGTGTCTCTAAGCAGGGGTAAGAGGAAGCTGGTTTTGCAAGTGTTAGAAAAACTATACACTGGCCCCAACAGCTGTTATTAGAATGATCTGCAACTGCTGGAGGGAAGCAGTGAGGTTGTGGGGAGAATCACATCCCATCTTCCCTCCAGCCGTGCAGCTTCCTTCTATTGGCAGAGCCTAAGAAAAAGCCAAATGGTCAAGCAGAAATGTGGTTTGCAGAGTCCCAGCTCCAGCATCAGAAAGCATGTATGGCGAATACATTTGGAGGAAAAGATAAAAATGGGTACAACTCCATAGCCTTAAATACCACTGGAAGGGGCCAGGCACAGTGGCTCAGGCCTTTAATCCCAGCACTTTGGGAGGCCGAGGTCAGGAGTTTGAGACCAGCCTGGCCAACATGGTGAAACCCCATCTCTACAAAAAATACAAATATTAGCTGGATGTATAATCCCAGCTACTCAGGAGGCTAAGGCAGGAGAATCACTTGAACTTGGGAGGTGGATGTTGCATTGAACCGAGATCATGCCATTTCACTCTAGCCTGGGCAACAGAGCAAGACTCTGTCTCAAAAATAAATAAATACATACATACATACATATATACATACACTGGAGGATTCAACAACCTGTTTCTCTAGCCCAAGTTTCTCTCTTGAACCCCAGGTTTTTTAAACCAATCCCCTGTTGGAATATTTCTTTGCATGCCCTATGGTTACTTCAGACTCATTATGTTCTAAATTGGTCTCACTACCTTTCTCCTTCCCAGCCTGTCCTCTTCTTTCACCCTGCTCTCTCCATATGAATAAGTACCACCATTATGTCTATATGAAATGCATAAATGTTAATTCATCAGTACACCTCTGGCCCTTTGCGTTCACATTGAATCAATCATTAGAGCCCTTTCACTTCCCTTAATATCTCTCAAGTCAGTTCCCTCCTCTTCAGTCCCATTGCTACTCTCTTAGTCTCTACCCTTGTCATTTCCTACCAGATTAAAACATTGTCTACTAACTGGTCTTGCTGTCTCACATTTTACTCTGTTGCCATGTCCTAGGCTCTAATTTCCCGACAGTGATCTCCTATACATGCAGAATGATCTTTCTTAAATGCAAATCTTATGACCCTGCTTTCTGCCTAAAATCCTTTACTGGCTTCTCTTAGTCTTCAAAATTCCTTTCTCTTTGGTATGACTTAGAAAGTTGTCCAGCCTTGGCACTACCAGAGAGGTTCCAAGATGGCCGAAGAGGAACAGCTCCAGTCTGAAGCTCCCAGTGTGAGTGATGTAGAAGAGGGGTGGTTTCTGCATTTCCAACTGAGGTACCAGGTTCATCTCACTGGGTCTTGTCAGACAGTGGGTGCAGCCCACGGAGCAGGGTGGGGCATCTTCTCACCTGGGAAGTGCAAGGAAATTCCCTTTCCTAGCAAAGGGAAGCCCTGACAGATGGTACCTGGAAATTTGGGACACTCCCACCCTAATACTGTGCTTTTCCAACAGTGTTAGCAAATGGCACACCAGAAGATTATATCCCACGCCTGGCTGAGAGGGTCCCACGTCCACTGAGCCTCGCTCACTGCTAACACAGCAGTCTGAGATTGAACTACAAGGCAGCATTGAGGCTGGGGGAGGGGTGTGTGCCATTGCTGAGGCTTGAGTAGGTAAACAAAGTGGCCAGGAAGCTCGAACTGCGTGGAGCCCACCACAGCTCAAAAAGGCCTGCCTGCCTCTGTAGACTCCACTTCTGGGAGCAGGGCATAGCTGAACAAAAGGCAGCAGAAACTTCTGCAGACTTAAACATCCCTGTCTGACAGCTTTGAAGAGAGTGATCGTTCTCCCAGCATGGAGTCTGAGATCTGAGAACAGACAGACTGCCTCCTCAAGTGGGTCCCTGACCTCTGAGTAGCCTAACTGGGAGACACCTCCCAGTAGGGGCCGACTGACACCTCATACATCTGGGTGCCCCTCTGAGACGAAGCTTCCAGAGGAAGGATCAGGCAGCAACATCTGCCATTCTGCAAAATTTGCTGTTCTGCAGCCTCCACTGGTGATACCCAGGCAAACAGGGTCTGGAGTGGACCTCCAGCAAACTCCATCAGACCTGCAGCTGAGGGTCCTGACTGTTAGAAGGAAAACTAACAAACAGAAAAGACATCCACACCAAAACCCCATCTGCACATCACCAACATCAAAGACCAAAGGTAGATAAAACCACAAAGATGGGGAGAAACCAGAGAAGAAAAACTGAAAATTCTAAAAAGCAGAGTGCCTCTTCTCCTCCAAAGGAACGCAGCTCCTTGCCAGCAACGGAACAAAGCTGGATGGAGAATGACTTTGACGAGTTGAGAGAAGAAGGCTTCAGATGATTGATAATAACAAATTGCTCTGAACTAAAGGAGGATGTTTGAACCCATTGCAAAGAAGCTAAAAACCTTGAAAACAGATTAAACGAATGGTTAACTAAAATAAACAGTGTAGAGAAGTCCTTAAATGACCTAATGGAGCTGAAAACCATGGCACGAGAACTACACAACGCATGCACAAGCTTCAGTAGCCGATTTGATCAAATGGAAGAAAGGGTATCAGTGATGGAAGATCAAATGAATGAAATGGAGCAAGAAGAGAAGTTTAGAGAAAAAAGAGTAAAAAGAAACAAAGCCTCCAAGAAATATGGGACTATGTGAAAAGACCAAATCTATGTCTGATTGGTGTACCTGAAAGTGATGGGGAGAATGAAACCAAGTTAGAAAACACTCTTCAGGATATTATCCAGGAGAACTGCCCCAACCTAGCGAGGCAGGTCAACATTCAAGTTCAGGAAATACAGAGAAGACCACATAGATACTCCTCGAGAAGAGCAACTCCAAAACACATAATTGTCAGATTAACCAAAGTTGAAATGAAGCAAAAAATGTTAAGGGCAGCCAGAGAGAAAGGTCAGGTTAGCCACAAAGGGAAGCCCATCAGACTAACAGTAGATCTCTCAGCAGAAACTCTCCAAGCCATAAGAGAGTGGGGGCCAATATTCAACATTCTTAAAGAAAAGAATTTTCAACCCAGAGTTTCATATCCAACCAAACTAAGCTTCATAAGTGAAGGAGCAATAAAATCCTTTACAGACAAAAAAATGCTAAGAGATTTTGTCACCACCAGGCCTGCCTTAAAGAGCTCCTGAAGGAAGCACTAAACATGGAAAGGAACAACCGGTAGCAGCCACTGCAAAAATAGGTCAAATTGTAAAGACCAACAATGCTAGGAAGAAACTGCATTAATTAATGAGCAAAATAATCAGCTAATATCATAATGAGAGGATCAAATTCACACATAACAATATTAACCTTAAATGTAAATGGGCTAAATATTCCAATAAAAAGACACGGACTGGCAAATTGGATAAAGAGTCAAGACCCATCAGTGTGCTGTATTCAGGAGACCCATCTCACATGCAGAGACACACATAGGCTCAAAATAAAGGGATGGAGGAAGATCTACCAAGCAAATGGGAAACAAAAAAAAAAAGCAGGGGTTGCAATCCTAGTCTCTGATAAAACACACCTTAAACCAACAAAGATCAAAAGAGACAAAGAAGGCCATTACATAATGGTAAAGAGATCAGTTCATCAGGAAGAGCTAACTATCCTAAATATATATGCACCCAATACAGGAGCACCCAGATTCATAAAGCAAGTCTTTAGAGACCCACAAAGAGACTGTGACTCCCACACAATAATAATAGGAGACTTTAACACCCCACTGTCAACATTAGACAGAACAATGAGACAGAAAGTTAACAAGGATATCCAGGAATTGAACTCAGCTCTGCACCAAGTGGACCTAATAGACATCTATAGAACTCTCCACTCCAAATCAACAGAATATACATTCTTCTCAGCACCACATCACACTTACTCCAAAATTGACCACATAGTTGCAAGTAAAGCACTTCTCAGCTAATGTAAAAGAACAGAAATTATAACAAACTGTCTCTCAGATCACACTGCAATCAAACTAGAACTCAACTGAGAAACTCACTCAAAAGTACTCAGCTACATGGAAACTGAACAACCTTCTCCTGAGTGACTACTGGGTAAATAATGAAATGAAGACAGAATAAAGGTGTTCTTTGAAAGCAATAAGAACAAAGATACAACATACCAGAATCTTTGGGACACATTTAAAGCAGTGTGTTCAGGGAAATTTATAGCACTAAATGCCTACAACAGAAAGCAGGAAAGATCTAAAATTGACACCCTAACATCACAACTACAAAAGCAAGAGCAAACACATTAAAAAGCTAGTAGAAGGCAAGAAATAACTAAGGTAAGAGCAGAATTGAATGAGATAGAGACAAAAAAAACCCTTCAAAAAAATCAATGAATCCAGGAGCTAGTTTTTTTGAAAGATCAACAAAATTGATAGACCGCTAGCAAGATTAATAAAGAAGAAGAGAGAGAAGAATCAAACAGATGCAATAAAAAATAATAAAGGGGATACCACCACCAATCCCACAGAAATACAAACTACCATCAGAGAATACTATAAACATCTCTATGCAAATAAACTAGAGAATTTAGAAGAAATGGATAAATTCCTGGAAACATACACCCTCCCAAGACTAAACCAGGAAGAAGTTGAATCCCTGCATAGATGAATAACAGGTTCTGAAATTGAGGCAATAATGAATAGCCTACCAACCAAGAAAAGTCCAAGACCAGACGGATTCCCAGTCGAATTCTACCAGAGGTACAAAGAGGAGCTGGTACCATTCCTTCTGAAACTATTCCTAACAACAGAAAAAGAGGGAATCCTTCCTGACTCATTTTATGAGGCCAGCATCATCCTGATACCAAAGCCTGGCAGAGACACAACAAGAAAAGATAGTATCCCTGATTAACATCAGTGTGAAAATCCTCAATAAAATACTGGCAAACCGAATCCAGCAGCACATCAAAAAGCTTATCCACCATGATCAAGTTGGCTTCATCCCTCGGATGCAAGGCTAGTTCAACATATGCAAATCAATAAACATAATCCATCATATAAATAGAACCAACAAAAAAACCACATTATTATCTCAATAGATGCAGAAAAGGCCTTTGACAAAATTCAACAGCCCTTCGTGCTAAAAATGCTCAATAAACTAGGTACTGATGGGACATATCTCAAAATAATAAGAGCTATTTATGACAAACCCACAGCCAATATCATACTGAATGGGCAAAAACTGGAAGCATTCCCTTTGAAAACTGGCACAAGACAGGGATGCCCTGTCTCATCACTCCTATTCAACATAGGGTTGGATGTTCTGGCCAGGTCAATCAGGCAAGAGAAAGAAATAAAGTGTATTCAGTTAGGAAAGGAGGAAGTCAAATTGTCCCTGTTTGCAGATGACATGATTGTATATTAGAAAATCCCATCGTCTCAGCTCAAAATCTCCTTAAGCTGTTAAGCAACTTCAGCAAAGTCTCAGGATACAAAATCAATGTGCAAAACTCACAAGCATTCCTATACACCAATAACAGACAAACAGAGAGCCAAATCATGAGTGAACTCCCATTCGTAATTGCTTCAAAGAGAATAAAATACCTAGGAATCCAACTTACAAGGGATGTGAAGGACCTGTTCAAGGAGAACTACAAACCACTGCTCAACGAAATAAAAGAGGACACAAATTGAAGAACATTTCATGCTCATGGATAGGAAGAATCAATATTGTGAAAATGGCCATACTGCCCAAGGTAATTTATAGATTCAGTGCCATCCCCATTAAGCTACCAATGACATTCTTCACAGAATTGGAAAAAAAAAAAAAAACTACTTTAAAGTTCATATGGAACCAAAAAAGAGCCCGCATTGCCAAGACAATCCTAAGCAAAAAGAACAAAGCTGGAGTCATCACGCTACCTGACTTCAAACTATACTACAAGGCTACAGTAACCAAAACAGCATGGTACTGGTACCAAAACAGAGATATAGACCAATGGAACAGAACAGAGTCCTCAGAAATAATACCACTCATCTACAATCATCTGATCTTTGACAAACCTGACAAAAACAAGAAAGAGGAGAGGATTCCCTGTTTAATAAATGGTGCTAGGAAAACTGGCTAGCCATATGTAGAAAGCTGAAACTGGATCCCTTCCTTACACCTTATACAAAAATCAATTCAAGATGGATTAAAGACTTCAATGTTAGACCTAATACCATAAAAACCCTAGAAGAAAACCTAGGCAATACCATTCAGGACATAGGCATGGGCAAGGACTTCATGACTAAAACACCAAAAGCAATGGCAACAAAAGCCAAAATTGATAAATGGGATCTAACTAAACTAAAGAGCTTCTGCACAGCAAAAGAAACTACCATCAGAGTGAACAGGCAACCTACAGAATAGGAGAAAATTTTTACAATCTACCCATCTGACAGAGGGCTAATATCCAGAATCTACAAAGAACTTAAACAAATTTACAAGAAAAAAACAAACAACTCCATCAAAAAGTGGGCAAAGGATATGAACAGACACTTCTCAAAATAAGACATTTATGCAGCCAACAGACACACAAAAAAATGCTTATTGTCACTGGCCATCAGAGAAATGCAAATCAAAACCACAATGAGACACCATCTCACACCAGTTAGAATGGTGATCATTAAAAAGTCAGGAAACAACAGGTGCTGGAGAGGATGTGGAGAAATAGGAACACTTTTACACTGTTGGTGGGACTGTAAACTAGTTGAATTATTGTGGAAGATAGTGTGGCGATTCCTCAAGGATCTAGAACTAGAAATACAATTTGACCCAGCATCCCATTACTGGGTATATTCCCAAAGGATTATAAATCATGCTGCCGTAAAGGCACATGCACACGTATGTTTATTGCAGCACTATTCACAATAGCAAAGACTTTGAACCAACCCAAATGTCCATCAATGATAGACTGGATGAAGAAAATGTGGCACATATACACCATGGAATACTAAGCAGCCATAAAAAAGGATGAGTTTATGTCCTTTGTAGGAACATGGATGAAGCTAGAAATCATCATTCTGAGCAAACTATCGCAAAGACAGTAAACCAAACACCGCATGCTCTCACTCACAGGTGGGAATTGAACAATGAGAACACTTGGACACAGGGTGGGGAGCATCACACACTGGGGCCTGTCGAGGGGTGGGCAAGAGGGGGAGGCATAACATTAGGAGATATACCTAATGTAAATGACAAGTTAACGGGTGCAGCACACCAACATGGCACATGTATACATATATAACAAACCTGCATGTTGTGCACATGTACCCTAAAACTTAAAGTATAATAATAAATAAATAAATAAAAAGAAAGTTGTCCAACCTTAATTCTAGCCTCTACTTCTGTCCCCACTCCCTTTCCTCATTTCAACCCACATTCAATCATCTGAGCATACCACACCGCCTAGCTTTCTTCAGCCTTGCCATGCTCTTCATGGCCTCTGCATATTTGTACATCCCATTGCGTTTTCTGGGTTGATCTTCCTGTTTCTCACTTTCGACCCTTCTTCCCCTTTCTAACTTTTTTCCACCCTTCAAGATTGAACACAAGTTTTAAATCCTAGGAGAATTTTCTCTGTCTCAGCCCTCATGCCCACATCCAGTCTGTCAGGGTGTCTCCCTTGAGCCCCCACACCCCTTCATGTTGGGCTTCTTGGGGCTATTCCTGAGTGGTTAGGAGTGAGAGTTCTGACGCCAGACTCTGTGTTCAATTTCCAGCACTTCATCTTGCTGTCTGTGTGACCTTGGGAAAGTTATTTAGCCATGCCACCCTCAATCCCTGCATATGTGAACCAGGGCTTATAAGAATACCTTCTGATAGGTGGTTATGAAGATTAAATGAGATACATGCAAAAGCCCAATTCCAGTTTTTAATCATTCTTTTCAAAGTGTCTCACATAATTATCTGGCTACTGGTACATGTAGATTATTAAAACCAGGGCACAAATTGATAGTGTACTGCTTTAGAACAGCACTACTCTTCTGCTAAAACCCTCAGCCACATTTATTTTAGAAGGGCCAGGACCAGATGGATACTATCATTGACTTGAGTCTATAATTATTTGGGGATGGGCTCAAGTCTTGCATTTTTTTTAGGTACTAGGGTCTTCCACTCTCTTTAGGAAAAAGAGCAAATGCTTTGCCAGCCCTAATATCTTCTGACTGGTGTTAAAGTGCATTTAGTGGGAATGTCATTAACTTTTTCATGAGAAAGATGAAATTGGCCGGCACCCTGTTTCTCCCTTCCAGTTTTGCTGTGGTTCTGGCTGTGCCTAGAGAGGGAAATCCAATGAAGCATGAGGTCAGGCAGCCCAAACTCTTCCCCAGGGTACACTCAGCCAGCAGCCTCAGTCCTACCTTGAGGCAAAGACTCCTTCTAAACATTTATTTATGCTTTTGAACCCAAAGTCCAATGGGAACATAAAACATATGATTCCAAAAGAGATTACCCCCCACTGATTTATTCTACCACACACAGAGAAAAGGAAAACCATGTACAAGCCAATAGCTGGGAACTTCTCCAGAGAGCTTCTGACCACCATGTATGAAACCCTTAAATATAGCTGTGGGGAGAGCAATGCCCAGGGAAGGCACATGGACAGAATGAAGGTACAGGCTTGTATTTTGTTTTAATTTTGTTTTCACCAGACCTATCCTTGAGTTTTCACAGATTTCCCAGCTGAAGAATCAGGATGGATGATAACATGGGAGAAAAATGTTCCACTGTGGTCAGTCTGTGTTCCTCCAGAGAGTCACTTACATGCACGTGGACGGGCAGTTGGGAGCCCTGGTTGGCCCGTGAAGCAGCTGGGGAGGTCAGGTTGCTCCCTGGGAGCTGGGATGGACTGACCTCTGGCTTTTGGTTCTCTGGCTTTGGTCCCACAGCAGACTGTCACCTCAGATGGCCTCACTGAGGCAGAATGAGTTACTGGTAAGTTAGCAACAGTCGAGCTATATGATGTCTTCCTGTGTCCCCCTCTGAGAGCACTGAGACTCTGAGACTCCTACTGCTGGGCTGCGACAATGACTAAGAAAAATGTAGTAGGAATAGCTTTTTAAAGAGTATGACAAGTTTTTTAGCCTTGCTCAAAACATACCTCTCCTTAAGGAAAAAAAGCAAGAGGGCCTGAGCATGGGCGTGGGAGTGGGAGGGAGCCAAAATACTAATGTCTCCTGGGGGAGTTGCCTTCAAAGGCATACATGACTGCAGGGTGACTCATGTTCCCGGGAAATGGTTTATGTTCTAACACTGAATCTATAGAATCATAAAACCAGACTGTATGCAAGTATTTTGCACGTGTTCATCATCATTGTTACATGTCCCAAGTATATTACTTTTCTAACTAAAGTCTTATAACCAAGTTGTGTCTACTTTTGATTCTTCCACAATGCAGCTCCCCCTGCCTGACATGTAGAAGGATAATCAGTGTGCTGGTCCTGCATGAAAGGAAGCTATCACAAACTATTAATGAGAGATGTTTGAGCCATTTTAAAATTGGTGAGAGATACAATTTTCATTTTTTATAATTAGAGTCAGCTTGTAGTTATTTACTATAAAGAAATAAAGTAAGAAAAACATATAAGCTTAAATAGTTGGTGTTTGAACATGTTTTATATAAATATATTTGAGTGTATTTATTTCTACTTCTGAATATAGTTTTCATCTAGGATTTTGGGAAGCCAAGTCATTTCCTACAAACTAGATGAAGTACATTGACTTCATATCTTTAAAAAAAAACCCGAAAAACAAAACAAAACAAAGAACACTGTTTAAATGAAATTGCTCAGAGCCCAATATGTCAAATGGGTATAAACGGAGCAGCTTTGGTGGAAGCAGAGATTACAGGCCTTGAGTCAAGCCCTCTTGGCTGTCATGTCCACCTCATAGTGACACCAAAGGTGCTCCGGAGACAGCAGTTTACATAAGAAAATGAGCACACACAAAGATGTTCACCATCATTAGCCACTAGGGAAATTCAAATGAAAACGACAATGAGGTATCACTGCATACCTATGAGAATAGCTAAAATTAAAAAGGGTGATAATATAAATACTGGCAAAGATAGGGATAAACCATGTCACTCATGCACTACTGGTGGGAATGTAAAACGGTATAGCCACTCTGGAAAACAGTTTGGCAGTTTCTAAAAAACCTAAACACATAATTATGCAACCAAACAATTGCACTCCTGGGCATTAATCCCAGAGAAGTGACAACTTATGTTCACACAAAAACCTGTACACTAGTGTTCATATGAGCTCTATTTGTAATAACCCTCAAATGAAAACAACCTAGATGTCTTTCTACAGATAAATAAGCTAAACTGTGGTACATCTATATGATAGAATACTACTCAGCAATACAAAGAAGCCAATTATTAACACATCAAACCTGGGTGAATCTCCAGAGGATTATGTGAATAAAGCTGATACCAAAATGTTGTGTACTGTATGATTCCATTTATATAACATTCTTAAAATGACAAAATTATAGAAATGGACATAAGATTCACGTTTTCTAGGGGTTAAGAACCTGGGAGGGAAGTGGAAATGGCTTTAAAGGGCATGAGGATTGTGTGGGTGATGAAATGACCTGTATTTTGTCTGTATCTACATCAATATTCTGGATGTAATAGTGTACCACAGTTTTGCAAGACGTTGCTATTGGGAAAACTGGATTAAAAGTACATGGGATCAGTCAGGTGCAGTGGCTCACACCTGTAATCCCAGCACTTTGGGAGGCTGAGGCAGGCGGATCACGAGGTCAGGAGATTGACAGCATCCTGGCTAACACGGTGAAACTCCATCTCTACTAAAAATACAAAAAATTAGCCAGGCGTGGTGGCGGGATGCCTATAGTCCCAGCTACTCGGGGGGCTGAGGCAGGAGAATGGTGTGAACCTGGGAGGTGGAGCTTGCAGTGAGCCAAGATCGCACCACTACACTTCAGGCTGGGCGACAGAGCAAGACTCTGTCCCAAAATAAATAAATAAATAAAATAAAATAAAAGTACTTGGGATCTCTGTATTGTTTCTTATAACTGCATGGGAATCAAAAACTTTTTCAGAATAAAAAACCTATAATAATATTTTAATTATAAAAAGATGATCTCTCCAAATCCTGTGTTCAGCTGTAACTTGGATGTCACTTGTTTCACCCTGTCCAGACTAATTCATGCATCACTCTAGATAAGGCAGTGTGCCCTTCAGACAAAAGTCAGGTTCCAGGTGAAGTTCAGCTTCCCTCCTTCTAATCCATAAAAAGCACTTACTTGAGTTAATATCATGAATCAATGAAGTATTCAGTGCTGGAAATGAACCTACTGTTTTTTGTTTTGTTTTGTTTTAAGTTCATACCTCCTCTGAACTAGATAGGTATTTAAGTGATAAATCAGAGAAAGCAAGAAAGAGATAATATCAATGAGAGATGATTGGTTGGTTGGATCATGGCATGTACCTCACTTTGAAGTACCTCACTTCAAAAAGTGATTTAGGATATGTTATTCTAAAAGTATGTGTTCTATATTGTGGTAGTCCTCCAAAGAGGTCCTTGTCCTAATCTTCAGAACATGTGAATATGTCATCTTGCATGGTAAAAGAAACTTTGCAGATGTGACTAAGTTAAGAATCTTGAGATGAGAGATTAGCCTGTATTATGCAGGTGGGCCTGATGTAATTGCAAGAGTCCTTACAAAACGGACGAGGGAGTTTAGAGAGAGAAGACAATTTGTTAAGGAAAGCAGAAATTGGAATGATATGGCCATAGCCAAGGAAACTGGCAGCCACTGGAAGCTGGGAGAGGCAAGGAATATTCCCTCTGAAGCCTTCAGAAAGAATCAGCCCTGCTGACACCTTGATTTTAGCCCTATAAGATTCATTTCTGATTTCTGACCTCCAAAGTTTAAAAGAAGAATAAATGTGTTTTCTTTTTTTTTTTTTTTTTTTTTTTTTTTTTTTTTTTTTTTTTTTTTTTTTTTTTTTGAGACGGAGTCTCGCTCTAGCCCGGGCTGGAGTGCAGTGGCCGGATCTCAGCTCACTGCAAGCTCCGCCTCCCGGGTTTATGCCATTCTCCTGCCTCAGCCTCCGGAGTAGCTGGGACTACAGGCACCCGCCACCTCGCCCGGCTAGTTTTTTTTTGTATTTTTTAGTAGAGACGGGGTTTCACCGTGTTAGCCAGGATGGTCTCGATCTCCTGACCTCGTGATCCGCCCGTCTCGGCCTCCCAAAGTGCTGGGATTACAGGCTTGAGCCACCGCGCCCGGCCAAATGTGTTTTCTTAAATCACTAAGTTTGTGGTAATTTGTTACAATAGCAACAAGAAATTAATTGAAGTAGAAGAAAATACAGAGGGGAAAATATGATGAAGCAATAGCTTACTCTTTCTTGTGTTTAATTTTATTGAAATACTAATTTCTTATAAACTCTCTGTAGACTGTGCACTTGAAAGCTTACCAAACAAAACAAAAACAAAAACAAAAAAATCAGTCAACTCCCATAGCAAGACATTGTATAATCTTTAATAATTAACTTTTTTGTACTCTGCCAGTAAAAAAGCTCATATTAGAAATTGTTTTTAGGTCAGGCGCAGTGACTCACACCTGTAATCCCAGCACTTTGGGAGGCCAACATGGGCAGATCACTTGAAGCCAGGAGTTCAAGAGCAACCTGACCCCATCACTAATAAAAATAGGAAAATTAGCCAGGCATGGTGGCCTGTAGCTACTCAAGAGGTTGACGCAGGAGGATCCTTTGAACATGGGAGGCAGAGGCTGCAGTAAGCCGAGATCACACTACTGCACTCCAGGCTAGGTGACAGTCTCGACTCTGTCCCCCGCCAACAAAAAAAAAAAAAAATGAAATTAAAAAAAAATTATTAAGCATATCTATCGTTTGTCACAGTCTCACTAAGAGTTAAGCTCAATATTATCTCTTTATTTCAGTTTTAGAAAACCAAGGGTCAAGTAAATTATAATAAATTATTTAGAGTGAAGATCATGCCACTGCACTCTAGCCTGGTGGTAGAGTAAGACTTCATCTTAGAAAAAAAAAGAAGATGGTCAAATAGGAACAGTTCCAGCCTCCAGCTCCTAGCATGACCAACACAGAAGACGGGTGATTTCTGCATTTTCAACTGAGGTACTGGGTTCATCTCACTGGGGCATGTTGGACAGTTGGCGCTAGTCTGCGGGTGCAGCCTGACCAGCAAGAGCTGAAGCAGGGTGAGGCATCGCCTCACCTGGGAAGCGCAAGGGGGAAGGGAATTCCTTTTCCTAGCCAAGGGAAACTGAGACACACAACACCTGGAAAATCGGGTAACTCCCACCCTAATACTGCGCTTTACCAAGGGTCTTAGCAAACGGCACACCAGGAGATTATATCCCACACCTAGCCCAGAGGTCCCCATGCCCACGGAGCCTCCCTTATTGCTAGCACAGCAGTCTGATATCTGACTGCAAGGCAGCAGTGAGGCTGGGGGAGGGGCACCCACCATTGCTGAGGCTTAAGTAGGTAAACAAAGCCACCGGGAAGCTCAAATTGGGTGGAGCCCACCACAGCTCAAGAAGACTGGCCTGCCTCTGTAAATTCCTTCTCTGGGGACAGGGCCTAGCTAAACAAAAAGCAGCAGAAACCTTGGCAGAGGTAAATGCCCCTGTCTGACAGCTTTGAAGAGAGCAGTGGATCTCCCAGCACAGAGGCTGAGATCTGAGAACGGACAGACTGCCTGCTCAAGTGGGTCCCTAACCTCTGAGTAGCCTAACTGGGAGACATCCCCCATTAGGTGCAGACTGACACCTCACACCTCACACGGTGGGCTACATCCCTGAGACGAAGCTTCCAGAGCAAGAACCAGATGGCAACACTCACTGTTCAACAATATTCTATTTTCTGCAGGCTCCGCTGCTGATACCCAGGCAAACAGGGTCTGGAGTGGACCTCAAGCAAACTCCAACAGACCTACAGCTGAGGGTCCTGATTGTTAGAAGGAAAACTAACAAACAGAAAAGACACCCACACCAAAACCCCATCAGTACGTCACCATCATCAAAGACCAAAGGCAGATAAAACCACAAAGATGGGGAAAAAGCAGTGCAGAAAAGCTGGAAATTCAAAAAATCAGAATGCATCTCCCCCTCCAAAGGAACACAGCTCATCACCAGCAATGCAACAAAGCTGTACGGAGAATGACTGACGAGTTGAGACAAGAAGGCTTCAGTCAATCAAACTTCTCAGAGCTAAAGGAGGAACTATGCAACCAGCGCAAAGACACTAAAAACCTTGAAAAAAGAATGGATGGATGGATAACTAGAATAATCAATGCAGAGAAGACCTTAAAAGAACTGATAGAGATGAAAACCATAACACGAGAACTATGTGACAAATGCACAAACTTCAGTAACCGATTCGATCAACTGGAAGAAAGAGTATCAGCAATTGAAGATCAAATGAATGAAATGAAGTAAGAAGAGAAGTGTAGAGAAAAAAGAGTAAAAAGAAATGAACAAAGCCTCCAAGAAATATGGGTTTATGTGAAAAGACCAAATCTACGTTTGATTGGTGTGCCTGAAAGTGATGAGGAAAATGGAACCAAGTTGGAAAACACTCTGCAGGATATCATCCAGGAGAACTTCCCCTACCTAGTAAGGCAGGCCAACATTCAAATTCAGGAAATACAGAGAACGCCACAAAGATACTCCTCAAGAAGAGCAGCTCCAAGACACATAATTGTCAGATTCACCAAAGTTGAAAAGAAGGAAAAAATGTTAAGGGCAGCCAGAGAGAAAGGTCGGGTTACACACAAAGGGAAGCCCATCAGACTAACAGCAGATCTCTTGGAAGAAACTCTCCAAGTCAGAAAAGAGTGGGGGCTAATATTCAACATTCTTAAAGAGAAGAATATTCAACCCATAATTTCATATCCAGCCAAACTAAGTTTCATAAGTGAAGGAGAAATAAAATCCTTTACAGACAAGCAAATGCTTAGAGATTTTGTCACCACCAGGCCTGCCCTACAAGAGATCCTGAAGGAAGCACTAAACATGGAAAGGAAAAACAGGTACCAGCCATTGCAAAAACATGTCAAAATGTAAAGTCCATCAATGCTAGGAAGAAACTGCATCAACTAGCGAGCAAAATAACTAGCTAATGTCGTAATGACAGGATCGAGTTCACACATAACAATATTAACCTTAAATGTAAATCGACTAAATGGTACATTAAAAGACACAGACTGGCAAATTGGATAAAGAGTCAAGACCCATCAGTTTGCTGTATTCAGGAGACCCATCTCACATACAGAGACACACATAGGCTCAAAATAAAGGGATGGAGGAAGATCTACCAAGCAAATGGAAAACAAAAAAAGCAGGGGTTGCAATCCTAGTCTCTGATAAAACACACTTTAAACCATCAAAAATCAAAAGAGACAAAGAAGGCCATTACATAGTGGTAAAGGGATCAATTCATCAGGAAGAGCTAACTATCCTAAATATATATGCACCCAATACAGGAGCACCCAGATTCATAAAGCAAGTCCTTAGAGACTTACAAAGAGACTTAGACTCCCACACAATAATAATGGGAGATTTTAACAACCCACTGTCAACATTAGACAGATCAACAAGACAGAAAGTTAACAAGGATATCCAGGAATTGAACTCAACTCTGAACAAAGCAGACCTAATGGACATCTACAGAACTCTCCACCCCAAATCAACAGAATATACATTCTTCTCAGCAACACATTGCACTTATTCCAAAATTGACCACATAGTTGGAAGTAAAGCACTCCTCAGCAAATGTAAAAGAACAGAAACTATAACAAACTGTCTCTCAGACCACAGTGCAATCAATCTAGAACTCAGAACTAAGAAACTCAATCAAAATCACTCAACTACATGGAGACTGAACAACCTGCTTGTGAATGACTACTGGGTACATAACAAAATGAAGGCAGAAATAAAGATGTTCTCTGAAACCAATGAGAACAAAGATACTACATACCAGAATCTCTGGGACACATTTAAAGCAATGTGTAGAGGGAAATTTATAGCACTAAATGTCCACAAGAGAAAGCAGGAAAGATCTAAAATTGACACCCTAACATTACAATTAAAAGAACTACAGAAGCAAGAGTAAACACATTCAAAAGCTAGCAGAAGGCAAGAAATAGCTAAGATCAGAGCAGAACTGAAAGAGATAGAGACACAAAAAACCGTCCAAAAATCAATGAATCCAGGAACTGGTTTTTTGAGAAGATCAACAAAATTGATAGACTACTAGCAAGACTAATAAAGGAGAAAAGAGAGAAGAATCAAATAGACGCAATAAAAAATGATAAAGGGGATATCACCACCAACCCCACAGAAAAACAATCTACCATCAGAGAATACTATAAACCCTCTACACAAATAAACTAGAAAACCTAGAAGAAATGGGTAAATTCTTGGACACTTACACTCTCCCAAGACTAAACCAGGAAGAAGTTGAATCCCTGAATAGACCAATAGCAGGCTCTGAAATTGAGGCAATAATTAATAGCCTACCAACCAAGAAAAGTCCAGGACCAGACGGATTCACAGCCGAATTCTATCAGAGGTACAAGGAGGAGTTGGTACCATTCCTTCTGAAACTATTCCAATCAATAGAAAAAGAGGGAATCCTCCCTAATTGATTTTACAAGGCCAATATCATCCTGATACCAAAGCCTGACAGAGATACAACAAAAAAAGAGAATTTTAGACCAATATCCTTGATGAACATTGATGCAAAAATCCTCAATAAAATACTGGCAAACCAAATCCAGCAGCACATCAAAAAGCTTATCCACCATGATCAAGTGGGCTTCATCCCTGGGATGCAAGGCTGGTTCAACATATGCAAATCAATAAATGTAATCCAGCATATAAACAGAACCAAAGACAAAAACCACATGATTATCTCAATAGATGCAGAAAAGGCCTTTGACAAAATTCAACAGCCCTTCATGCTAAAAACTCTCAATAAATTCAGTATTGATGGAATGTATCTCAAAATAATAAGAGCTATTTATGACAAACCCACAGCCAATATCATACTGAATGGGCAAAAACTGGAAGCATTCCCTTTGAAAACTGGCACAAGACAGGGATGCCCTCTCTCACCACTCCTATTCAACATAGTGTTGGATGTTCTGGCTAGGGCAATCAGGCAAGAAAAAGAAATAAAGGGTATTCAGTTAGGAAAAGAAGTCAAATTGTCCCTGTTTGCAGATGACATGATTGTATATTTAGAAAACCCCACTGTCTCAGCCCAAAGTCTCCTTAAGCTGTTAAGCAACTTCAGCAAAGTCTCAGGATACAAAATCAATGTGCAAAAATCACAAGCATTCTTATACACCAGTAACAGACAAACAGAGAGCCCAACCATGAATGAACTCCTATTCACAATAGCTTAAAAGAGAATAAAATACCCAGGAATCCAACTTACAAGGGATGTAAAGGACCTCTTCAAGGAGAACTACAAACCACCGCTCAGTGAAATAAAAGAGGACACAAACAAATGGAAGAACATACCATGCTCATGGATAGGAAGAATCAATATTGTGAAAATGGCCATATTGCCCAAGGTTATTTATAGATTCAATGCCATCCCCATCAAGCTACCAATGACATTCTTCACAGAATTGGAAAAAACTCATATGGAACCAAGAAAGAGCCCACATTGCCAAGACAATCCTAAGCAAAAAGAACAAAGCTGGAGTCATCATGCTACCTGACTTCAAACTATACTACAAGGCTACAGTAACCAAAACAGCATGGTACTGGTACCAAAACAGAGATATAGACCAATGGAACAGAACAGAGCCCTCAGAAACAATACCACACATCTACAGCCATCTGATCTTTGGCAAACTTGACAAAAACAAGAAATGGGGAAAGGATTCCCTATTTAATAAATGGTGCTGGGAAAATTGGCTAGCCATATGTAGAAAGCTGAAACTGGATCCTTTCCTTACTCCTTATACGAAAATTAATTCAAGATGGATTAGAGACTTAAATGTTAGACCTAATACCATAAAAACCCTAGAAGAAAACCCAGGTAATACCATTCAGGACATAGGCATGGGCAAGGACTTCATGTCTAAAACACCAAAAGCAATGGCAACAAAAGCCAAAATTGACAAATGGGACCTAATTAAACTAAAGAGCTTCTGCACAGCAAAGAAACTACCATCAGAGTGAACAGGCAACCTACAGAATGAGAGAAAATTTTTGCAATCTACTCTTCTGACAAAGGGCTAATATCCAGAACCTATAAAGAACTCAATCAAATTTACAAGAAAAAAATAAACAACCCCATCAAAAAGTGGGCAAAGGATATGAACAGACACTTCTCAAAAGAAGACATTCATACAGTCAACAGACACATGAAAAAAATGCTCATCATCACTCACCATCAGAGAAATGCAAATCAAAACCACAATGAGATACCATCTCACACCAGTTAGATTGGCAATCATTAAAAAATCAGGAAACAACAGGTGCTGGAGAGGATGTGGAGAAATAGGAACACTTTTACACTGTTGGTGGGACTGTAAACTAGTTCAACCATTGTGGAAAACAGTGTGGCGATTCCTCAGGGATCTAGAACTAGAAATACCATTTGACCCAGCCATCCCATTGCTGGGGATATACCCAAAGGATTATAAGTCATGCTGCTATAAAGACACATGCACACGTATGTTTATTGCAGCACTATTCACAATAGCAAAGACTTGGAATCAACCCAAATATCCATCAGTGACAGACTGGATTAAGAAAATGCGGCACATATATACCATGGAATACTATGCAGCCATAAAAACGGATGAGTTCGCGTCCTTTGTAGGGACATGGATGCAGCTGGAAACCATCATTCTCAGCAAACTATTGCAAGAACAGAAAACCAAATACCACATGTTCTCACTCATAGGTAGGAATTGAACAATGAGAACACTTGGACACAGGAAGGGGAACATCACACACCGGGTCCTATTGTGGGGAGGGTTGGGGGAGGGATAGCATTAGGAAATATACCTAATGTAAATGATGAGTTAATGGGGGCAGCACACCAACATGGCACATGTATACATATGTAACAAACCTGCACATTGTGCACATGTACCCTAGAACTTAAAAGTATAATAACAAAAAAAAAAAATTATTTAGAGCTTGGCATGCATTTCTCTATTCTTTCTCTATTTCACATATTGAAGACAGCTTTTTTTTTTTCATAACCTCTGGCATCATTCCCTTTACATTTAAATCATCACCATTCATTCATTAAATAGGTAATTATTGCTATATATAAAATATATACATATCTAAACATATATACACATATAAAAGTATACATATATGTACATATACCTGCACATACATATAATAGGAATTAAATTACTCCCCTCATTTATAGTAGACTTGTGAGAACAGTGAAGATACTGATTTTCAAAAAGGCAAATTCCAGAACATGGTATCTCTCATGCCCTAGAAAGTCTTTAATATGTTGTTAAACAGTGGTTTGGGAGCATTTAGAAAAGATGTATGGCCGGGCATGGGGTGGCTGAAGCCTGTAATACCAGCACTTTGGGAGGCCAAGGCGGGTGGATCACGAGGTCAGGAGATCAAGTCCATCCTGGCTAAAATGGTGAAATCCCGTCTCTTCTAAAAATACAAAAAATTAGCCAGACGTGGTGGCCAACGCCTGTAGTCCCAGCTACTCAGGAGGCTGAGGCAAGAAAATGGCGTGAACCTGGGAGGTGGAGCTCACAGTGAGCCGAGATCCTGCCACTGCACTCCAGCCTGGGCAAAGAGGGAGACTCCATCTCAAAAAAAAGAAAAAGAAAAGATGTATAATCCTCAGGAGTCAGCAACATGGTTTCCTGATGGCTTCTAGAAGGACAAATCCAGATAGAATTGGTATTCACCTAATATAAGAGCCTTGGAACCTTCTCTTGTCCACATCCCACAGGCTCCAACTGGCATAGGACTGTGTTTCAGAGAGTGCCTATTAACATGTGAATGACTCGAGAAGAAACAATGTTCTTGCCGAGATTACATATGTATGGCTTAAAATATAATTACAGGGCTGGGCGCGGTGGCTCAAGCCTGTAGTCCCAGCACTTTGGGAGGCCAAGACGGGCGGATCACGAGGTCAGGAGGTCCAGACCATCCTGGCTAACACGGTGAAACCCCATCTCTACTAAAAAAATACAAAAAAAAAAAAAAAAAAAACTAGCCGGGCGAGGTGGCGGGCGCCTGTAGTCCCAGCTACTTGGGAGGCTGAGGCAGGAGAATGGCGTGAACCCGGGAGGCGGAGCTTGCAGTGAGCTGAGATCCGGCCACTGCACTCCAGCCTGGGCGACAGAGGGAGACTCCGTCTCAAAAAAAAAAATAAATAAATAAAATAATTACAATATGCTTTTAAAATGTGCCACACATGTTTACAAACCACAGAACATCAGAGTATCTCTCTGAGGTCATCTAACTCAGCCCTACAGAATCCTTCTATAGTATCTACTTGAATATCCCTAGGGAATGGGAACCTACACCCTCCCTGTTCAACCTATTCATTAGACAGTTAATTTATATAGAATAAAACTCTGTCTCTCTCTGACATCAACTCATCATTTATCTACTAAAAAAAAAAAAAAAAAAAAAACCTGTCTTTTTTTCTTTTTTAAGATGGAGTTTCGCTCTTGTTCCCCCAGCCTGGAGTGAGTGCAATGGCCCCATCACCACTCACTGAAACCTCTGCCTCCCAGGTTCAAGCGACTCTCCTGCCTCAGTCACCCGAGTAGCTGGGATTACAGGCATACACCACCATGTCTGGCCAATTTTGTATTTTTTAGTAGAGACGGGGTTTCACCATGTTGGTCAGGCTGGTGGCAAACTCCCAACCTCAGGTGATCCACCCACCTCGGCCTCCCAAAGTGTTGGGATTATGGGCGTGAACTACCACGCCTGGCCCAATCCTGTCCTCTTTTAAGGACTTGTAGATAGTATCAGGTTATATCAGACCATTCTTGCATTGCTGTAAAGAAATACCCGAGATTCGGTAATTTATAAGAAATGAGATTTATTGGCTCACGGCTTTGCAAGCTGTCAACTGGAAGCATAGCGGCATCTGCTTCTGAGGAAACCTCAGGAAGTTTCCAATCACGATGGAAGGCAAAGCAGGAGCAGGCACATCACGTGGAGAGAACAGGAGCAAGGGTTGGGGGAGGTGCCACACACTTTTAAATCATCAGATCTCACTCACGATGGTGAAGACAGCACCAAGTCATGAGGAATCTGCCCCCATGATCCGAACACCTCCCACCAGGCCCGCTTCCAGCATTGGGGATTACAATTCAACCTGAGATTTGGACAGAGACAAATATCCAAACTATATCACAGGCCCTGCTTCCAAAAATTTTTTTTCCCCAAGTTAAACATACATTTTTTTCTTAACTTTCCTTCATAGGTCATTTTCCAGGCAGATCTAGCCATACTAATCTCCTCTGCTGCAAATTTTTCTAAACGAGTTTTTTAATATATTGTTCAGACCAGGACAAATACTCCAGACGTCATCTGCCACAACAGGTTATAACAGTTATGAAGGTAATGCTCTGTATTCATCTGTGTGGCATGAGATCTCATTAGCTTCATTGAAATAATTGCACCAAACTATGTTCTTTTGTATCTTTTTCCAAGTAATCATAAAAAAAGTTTCATAGAAAAAAATGTAAGGATTAAACGCTGTGATACTCTAAAAGAGATATCCTGCTACATAGATATTTAGGGTATTGTGTTGGTTCAGCCAGCTGTGACTCCACCTCACAATTCAATAAAAAGCCAGCATTTCTTCATCCTCTTCAGAAGGCTGTGCTGGAAGACTTCCAACCAAGCTAGTCATGGTACATTATAGGTATGGCAGTCCCCAGATGTAACAAATCAATAATGAGGATAATTTGGCCTGTCTTAGAACTACTAAACTACTTTTTTGACTCCTAGCAATAACTTATTTTCTAATGTTCCTCCACCATCTGTTTAAAATGAGCTCTTGAATTTTTCTAGCACATGATATCATCTTATAGGATTTGACCTTTTGAAAATCTGGATGAGTAGGTGTCTCCATTTTCCTAACATCAACTACCCCCAACAGTTTTGAAGATTATATATAGCAGTTCCAAAAGCATCTCCATATTTGTTCATCACCCTGGGATAAAATTCATCTGTACTTAGGAATTTGCACTAAACTAAAAACAACCAGAATCCAAAAGGACTCCCCTGCCTGCCAATGACTTAGCTGTCACATGGTAACTGTGGCAGAAAGGGATCTACTGTCACTAGACTCTGTAAAGATACAACAGAGGCAGCGTTGGTGGTACAAAGGGTTTCACACCAAATTGTCAGGCCTCTGAGCCCAAGCTAAGCCGTCATATTCTCAGTGACCTGCACATATACATCCACATGGCCTGAAGCAACTGAAGATCCACAGAAGTGAAAATAGCCTTAAGTGATGACATTCCACCATTGTGATTTGTTTCTGCCCCACCCTAACTGATCAATGTACTTTGTAATCTCCCCCACCCTTAAGAAGGTTCCTTATAATTCTCCCCACCCTTGAGAATGTACTTTGTGAGATCCACTCCCTGCCCCAAAACATTGCTCTTAACTCCAGTGCCTATCCCAAAACCTATAAGAACTAATGATAATCCACCACCCTTTGCTGACTCTGTTTTCGGACTCAGCCCGCCCGCACGCAGGTGAAATAAACAGCCATGTTGCTCACACAAAGCCTGTTTGGTGGTCTCTTCACACAGACATGTGAAACACAAATGGCAGTAGATAAATCTGCTATTCTATCTTCTGATTATTAAGATAATTAAGATAATTAACTTCATTGGGGTTACTACACTAGGAATTATCCTATTTCTTCATAACATGAGTTGTTTACTTTCTTATTACCATTGAAATAGAATGCCACTAAGGCAGCTACCAGCATTTGTCACAAACATGAAACTAGCTCCTAAAATTTTAGGCCTTATATATGCAGATAAATGTAGAAGACATTGTAGTATCTCCCCAACATCAGTTTCAATCTCTCCTTTTATATAGGTTGCATTGGGTGGGGTTGACTTCACTCCCAACTCCAGGGGTGCCCCCGGGTTGCTTTGAACTCAATTTGCCACAAAGATTGATTAGGGATGGACATATGACTTAATGCTGACCATCAGAGCAGGGCATTTTTTTCCATGGCTTTGAGGGGAAAAGCTATCTCCTTCCCCTGGCTGCTATTGCAACCACCTATTAATCCAGAGGAAAACCAGTTTGAAGTTAAACTCTACACATGAGAGAGACCAGAATTTAAACAAAACATAACTAAACAAAAACACCACACTCACATTGAAACAGGGTTCTTGATCAAAATAAATCTGAAGCTTGCGCTACTATGGGACCAGCCTTTCTCAATCAAAGTTCAATAGAAGAAAGACAGAAGAATTAAGCCCTAAGATATACATTGCATGCAATAAAGTAGTTTCTGTCCTGTGCAACTGGAATGGTACTAAGTATGTCCTATCCTTGGGAGAACTGAGAAAACAGTCACTCAAATTACTTTTATGTTCTGTGGTTCAAATGAGGAACTCTGGTTGCAAAAGCAATTTGACTCTGCAGTTGGGTGTACTGATAAGTCATCTTTATTGTTTAAGCTAGTTTGAGTTGGGGTTTCCATTTCTTACAGCTGAAAGCTTCCTAACTAGTATAATGATCAATCTCCTTTTGGAGACATGCTTCTTTCTTGCACTCCCATCTGTTGCTCCGAATGCAATTTCAACAAAATTACCAGAAAATTTGGCTCAGCAGATGCAGAATTCTGTAGGTTATCTGCTGTATTATCACTTGATTCATTTCTCAGACATTCAAAAATGCTGAACAATGATAAAAGGCTCAATCCAAAGGAAGATGTAACAATTATAAACAAATATGGAACTAACAGAAACTGAAAATGCATAAAGGAGAAACTGACAGAATGGAAGGGAGAAATAGACAATTCAACCATAATGGATTATATACCATTATCACCATTATATACCAGTTATCCTAGGAATGCAAGGTTGGATTAACATCCAAAAATCAATCAACTGTATTATAAGACTCCAGGGCAAAAACCACATGACCACCTCAGCAGATGCATAAAAAGCATTTGACAACATCCAAAGCCTTCTCATGACAAAAATCATTCAGCAAACTATTAACAGGAATAGAAGAGAACTTCCACAATCAGATGAAAGGCATGTACTAAAAACCCAGAGCTAATATTTACCTGGGAAAGGCAATACTTTCCCCCTAAGAACAGGAAAAAGACAAGATGTCTGCTCTCACCACTTGTATTCAACCTGAAGGTTAAAAGCCAGGGAACTTACATAAGAAAAATGAAGTATTAGGCTGGTGCAAAAGTAATTGTGGTTTTCGCCATTACTTTTTATTGGCAAAAACCACAATTATAGCCAAATAAAAGGCATCTAGTTCAGAAAGAAAAAAAGTAAAACTATTTTTATTTGCAGATGACATGATATTGCATTTGAATAAGAAATCTGCTACCAAAACTAATTAACAAGTTCAGCAAGTTTGCAGGCTAAAAACTAATATTAAAAACAGTTGTATTTCTATACATTAACGATGAAAAATCCAAAATGAAATTAAGAAAAGAATTCCATTTATGATAGCAGCACAATGAATAAAACACTTAGGAACAAATTTAACAAAAAAAAGTGCAAGACTTGTACTCTGAAAACTACAAAGAAAATGTTGAATGCCATGAATGAACAACTAAACAAATGGAAAGACAGCTGTGTTCACTGACTGGAAGATTTAACATCATTAAGATGGCAATATTCTATAAATTAAACTACAGATTTAATGAAATTCCTATCAAATTCCCAACTGGCTTTCTTGCAAAAATTGACAAGCTGATTCTAAAATCCACATGGAAATGTAAGAGGCCCAGAGACAATCTTGAAAAAGAATAACAAAACTGGAAGGCTCACACTTCACAATTTCAAAGCTTACTATTACAATGCAATTGTAAGCAAGACAGTGTGAAACTGACAGAAGGATAAACCCATATCCTGGAATGGAATTGAGAATCCAGAAATAAACCCTTATATTTATAATCAATTGATTTTCAGTAAGTGTCCCCAGATAATTCAATGGGGGAAAGAATAATCTTTTCAATAAATGGTACGGTGACAATTAGATATCTACGTGCAAAAGAATAAAATTAGACTCCTACCTCACACTGTCTATAAAAATCAACTCAAAATAGACCTAAATAAAAGAGCCAAAAAAAAAAAACAAACTCTTACAAGAAAACACAGATGTGAATCTTTGAGAACTTAGGATAAGCCTATTTTGGCATGCCAATAAAAGCACAAGCAATAAAACAAACAGAAAAGATAAATTGGACTTCATAGAAATAAAAAACTTGGGGACATCAAAGATTTTATCAAGAAAGTGAGAAGACAACCCACAATATGGGGGAAAATATTTGCAATCTTGATATATGACAGGAGCTGGTATCCAGAGTATATAAAGAACACCTACAAGTCAACAATAAAATGACAAATAACCCAATTTAGAAATGGGGAAAATGCTTATATAGACATTTCTCCAAAGAAGACATATTAAATAGAAATGGCTAACAAGCACATAAAAAGATGTTCAACATCATTATTATTAGGGAAATGCTAGTCAAAACCATACAATAAGATATCACTTCATGCCCATCAGGGTGACTAATACTAAAAACAAAACAAAGCAATAGCCATAGAAGTATTGGCAAGGGTGTGAAGAAGCTGGAATCCTTATACATTGCATGTGGAAATGTAAAATGGTGCAGCCGCCTTGGAAAATGATTTGGCAGTTCCTCAGAATGGTCAACAGAGTGATACCATATGACCCAGCAATTTCAATCCTAGGTATATACTCAGAAGAAATGAAAACAAATGTCCACACAAAACTCATACACAATGTTCATAGCAGCACTGTTCACAATACCTAAAAAGTGGACATGACTCAAATGTCCATTACCTAATGAATGAGTAAACAAAATGTGTTTTTATCTGAAAAACAGAATATTATTCAGGAATAAAAGGAAAGAAATACTGATATGAGCCACAACATGAATGGACCTCAAAAACATCATGCTAAGAGAACGAAGTCAGATGCCAAAGACCACATACTTTATGCTTAATTTATATCAAATATCCGGAATATACCAATCTATAGAGATAGAGAGTAGTGTTTGCCAGAGACCGGAAGGAGAGGGAAATGCAGAGGAATAACTAGTGGGTATGGGATTTCTTTTTAGATTAGGAAGTTAGATAGTGGTGAGAGTTGCACAAGTCTGTGAATATACTAAAAACCACTGAATTGTATACTTTAAAGGATAAATTGTATGGTTTGTGAATAATACTCTCTGAGTTGTTATAAAAAACAAACATGCTTGAGCAGCTTCTGCAGTTTTGCTTTATCACTTACTATCTCTCAGGCCTCGTCAGCATCAATATAGTTGTGAAATGAACTTTTAAAGACATTTAATGTAGAACCTCCCATTTAGAGAAATAAAATTTCAACAAAATAATGTTTAATGAATTCTGAACTTGTCATATTAGACAAAGTAAGTCGAACTACTGAAAGCATGAGGTAGAAAATCAATAAACCTTAAGTGTAAAAGCATGTTTCATGACTTACAAAGCTTAGTTCAAAAATGTTTCATAAATTAAAAACATGGAAAAGTGAAAGCTCATCAACACTTTTACTTATTTTATTAACCTCAAATGTTATGAAAAGAACTAAAGCAGTTTATTTGATTTGGCTGAACACATACGAATTACTTAAAAATGAAGCATAGCCATCCAAATAGCATGCTTTAAATGCCTGTCCAGTGATTTACAGCTGATTGCCAAATATTCTTCTGTTGCTAAATCTTTACATTTGCTTTACTGAGGTTTGCTAAATTAGTTAAAATAAACTCAAGCATAGCATATTTCTAGCATATTTTTGATAAAATATGTCACAAACATACATTTCCTACATATTTTAAAAATACTTAATATGATACTCTCTTATGTTGTGTTTCCCAGGAAAAAGATAGAGAAACAGATTTGTGTATGGGAAGTTTATTGTGCGATGTTCTCAAGATAAAAATTGTGAGACATAAAGGAACAAGGATTGAGCAAAAAGAGAGTCGAATTGTGACGTAATTGCAAAAAAACATCTCAGCTAATCCCACAGGAGCTTGGAAGCTACGCTGGCCTTTCAGGGTTGTTCCAAATTAAGGCAAGGGGGCCTGATATGTATAGCTCCACAGTGACCAGTCGTTGGATGTGGGCTGCACCAGGGGAGTGGGCATAATGTTGGGCGAAGAAATTCCTTTCACTTGTGGGCAATTCTTGGGGAGGGATTTGCTCTGAGCCATCAACAGGTAATAATTCCGACAGCTGGGGAAATGAATGCCTTGGTCCCAAAGCAGGTATCTGAGCAAGACACCACATTATCCATTCAGTCCATCCTTTGAACTGCTCAGACCCATTTGCTTTCTATAAAACATTCACACCACCTGGGAATAGCTTCCTTTCGGTTGGTCTCTTTTCAAGTGAAATTGACAAAAGGGAAGTTGGTGGGATGAAGTATAATCCCCACTGCTGCACCTGATTGCAGAGTTGCAACTAATATTCAACATCTTTCTTCTCTACTACCCATTTTGAATTCTCATTACTTTTCGATGGCACCTCCATTAGTCTGGGTGACTTGCCTATGGGGTGACCCAGACCCTCATTACTGTGCCATCGAAGCCCTGCTCACTATGCCCTCCTTAAGGGCCAATGTGCTGCACTGTTCCTTCACTGTCAACTTTAGACAGGAGAACACTAAGAGATGCCCCAGTATATCACATGGAGCAAACCTATTCTCTCCTTCCCCATTGTAGAACAGCAGTCCTGCCTCCTCCCCCAGAACCTGTGGTTGTTTGAAATGCAGTCCTAAAGTATACCTAGGTTCTCACATCTGTGGAAGCCAGCACTTAACAGTCCACGTTTCAACCTCTTGCTCTGTGTCTCACAGCATGACTATTGATGTTTCAATGTGTACTAAATAAACTGACATTTCTTTCAAACTGTATCCTCTACATCTTTTCCACATCATGTCAATAACCAGAATACCAACACAATATTTTAGAAAGGTTGAGAAGTTCTCCAAAGCAGAGAATATGTTCAGGAAGAATGTCCTGTCCCCTTTTTCCATGTCAGCTATACTATTTGAGGACAAAATTAGTGAAAGGAATAGCTTAATTTTTAACAGATCAGGAGGGGAACTTCATTCCATGCTAATGACACACCACTTTCCCCATAATTAGGGAGTATGTGTATTCAGCCAGATGCTGAAAAATACATTTTAAGATATAGAAGCAGCATCTGTGTTCATACCATATTGGTTGTTAAATATTTTGACTATTATACCTGCAGTTTGATAAATTGAAGGTATGTTGTAAGTATATAAAGTTGATTAACCTTTTCAGCACCAAAGGTAAAAAAAAAAAATCTGGAAACTATTTAAAAATTATTTGACAGCATTGACCTCAAGTTCACCTCTGTTATGGACTTAAGCACTTTGATACACAAGAGTATTTTATTTGTTTTAGAAGAGGCTGTCAGGTTATCCATCTCATGTTAAATCCAATATTCTTTGTGTAATTCCTGATTATTTTTGTTTGCATTTATCCCAATTATTGACTTAGAATAAAATCCACTCTTGACTCTGACTTTTTTCCACTACCTATTTTTCAGGAAAATTTTGCAAATAGGCCGATTGACTATATGGAAATGAACAAACATCTTATCAGCTCTTTAAAAAATGTGTAGACACGCAGTAATACAAAAACATTGCTCCAATTAAGAAAGCAAAAGTACAAATATACTTACATTGAAAAACATTTTTTGAGACAATGGTATATTTTGATAGTCTAGAGTGGCTCATTTATATTTACTTGGGTTTATGAGTAGAATAATGAGAGGCATTGTTATGGAGCATGAGACGAATAATGTAAAAATAAAGTGAACTAAGAGTGTATTTGCAACCTAATTTACTGTATTTTACAAATTTTGTGACTCGCCCAGTCTATGTGCTGCATAAGACAACTACCTGTTTCACCACTTTCTGCTGGGATCTGAGAGCCTGACACATAATAGATGCTCAGTAACTGTGTGTCAAACGAATAAATGCACAAAGTGTTCATTGCTCACCTGATACACCATAACTGCAGACAACTCTCTCCTTCTTCCTTTCTTTTGTAAATTTTCTTTAGCTTCTTCACTCCCTCCTTAGCCCCTTCTTCTTCCTTCCCTCTTCTTATCTCTCTTTAGTCTCCTCTCTGTTCTTCCCCCCTTCTCTTCTCCTTTCAAAGTAGGTCACAGAAAGATGTTTAGGAGACATTCATTAGAGAATGTTCAGTAGCAAAAAAAGAGCAGAAAATGTATACAGTATCACATTTTCCATCCTTTCTTTTCTCTTTTTTTTTTAACCAAATCTTGAAATTCTGAAGTTACGTGACTTTGTATGTTTTAAAGGGCTGTTGTCGTTTTATATGGGTGTCTTGTGTAATTAAGACAAACTCTCCACCCTGCCCTTGTCTTATTGTGCAGTTTCTTTCTTTCTTTTCATTTATATTTTATTTATTTACTTATTTTTTTGAGGCAGGATCTCACTCTATCACCCAGGCTGGAGTGCAGTGGTATGATCTTGGCTCACTGCAGTGTCAACCTCCCTGGGCTCAAGCAATCCTCCCATCTCCACCTCCTCAGTAGCTGGGACTACAGGCATGCACCACCATGCCCAACTAATTTTTTTTTTTTTTTTTGTATTTTGTAGAGATGGCGTTTCACCACGTTGCCCAGGCTGGTCTGGAACTCCTGGGTCCAAGCCATCTGCTCACCTTGGCCTCCCGAAGTGCTGGGATTATGAGCATGTACCACCACACCCACCCCACAGTTTCTAAGAGAATCTTACCTTTTTCGGTTTCCAGAGACAGTCTTTGTGATGAATGATCTATCTGTATTAGTCTAAGACTTCAAGACCAGCCTCCCATTTCCAAAGACAGAACTGGGAGAAACTCCCCTTTCCTCTAAAGAGGTGGGTCTGTATGTAAGCTAAGAGTAATCAAAGTGAGTTTTAATGCAATCTCCTTTTATCCTTGTGAGAAGGATAGGAGAGGCTCCCCAGATATGAAGGTAAATAAGAGGTTGCAGATTTTCACCACCGTCGACAGGGTAGGTGGTGTCCTGGCAGAGGGGAAACAGTAGAGTTATTCAGGCTGACTGGACATCACTAAGAGAACCAGGTTCTTTCAGGTGCACAGGGGAAATCAGCAAGCTCCAGTGAATTCGGGACAGCTTGCCTCAGGCTGCTATGAAAGATCGCCACAAGGTCTACTCTATTAGTGAGGCTAGCTAGGTGCAATCCTGATCTTTATTAAGAGTAAATAGACATTCAGGAGCTGGTTGCCTAAGCGCCCAGTAATCAGTTAAAAAGATGTCACAGAAAGGCAATTTCACTCTTATGTTTCAAATATAATATTGATGCTTAAGATTTAAACTGACTAGAAAAATAGAGATTCATCCAGCTGCAGAGGTCCTGATAAGGATAAAGGAGGCACGCTAAGGGATATAAATTACTACTTTTGTGAACTCCCAGATAAGATTCTACCCTTGTTTGATTTCATCCTGCCTCCTCCACACTCTGAGATCCCCAAACCTCCACCCTTGTCTGCCTCTCTTCCCATCCATCCCTGCTGTGGGTTCTAATCTCAGTCCTATTGTTGTTTAGCTGGCTATATGATCTTGAACAAGTTATTTTTCTTTGAGTCTCAGCTTCTTCATCTATGGAATGGGGAATAGTAATATCTGGCCCATTGATATGAAATAATACGAGCAAAGGGCTTGATAGAGGCAATCAATATATGCTAGATACATCCAAAATCCTACTCTCTAAAGAATAAAGTCTTAGAAACTTTAAAATCATAAGCCCAACTCTATTTTCCAAATGTAAGAAATTTGCCTAATTTCTCAGTTGCCCTGATGCATTCCATCCATCATATAAAATAAATAATTTAAATGAAAAGTTAATTGAACACTTATACACTAAAAGTCATTCTAAGTTCTTTTTTCAGAGAATTAAAGAGGCAAAAGGAAAAGCTAGTTTCAACATTATACATTGAGGCCGGGCGCGGTGGCTCAAGCCTGTAATCCCAGCACTTTGGGAGGCCGAGACGGGCGGATCACGAGGTCAGGAGATCGAGACCATCCTGGCTAACACGGTGAAACCCCGTCTCTACTAAATGCAAAAAAAAAACTAGCCGGGCGAGGTGGCGGGCGCCTGTAGTCCCAGCTACTCCGGAGGCTGAGGCAGGAGAATGGCGTAAACCCGGGAGGCGGAGCTTGCAGTGAGCTGAGATCCGGCCACTGCACTCCAGACCGGGCGACAGAGCAAGACTCTGTCTCAAAAAAATAAAAAATAAAAAAAAATAAAAAAAAAAACAACATTATACATTGAAAGAAATCTAAATTGTAACAAATTCTTTATGTATATATTTAGTCTCTATTTCCTGTTCAAATACTGCAAATACATTTATAACCATTTGGAGCTGTTATTACCAATATTTTAAGATGTTATACCATCTAATAGGAAATATTAACTGTTTTATTGTTAAAGAGTGATATTAAAATAATGCCATGACATATGTGTTATCGATTAGGCAATGAGCTAACAGTCAATATGTTTTGCCTTATAAAGATAAAGAATTTTAGCCAAGGTAAAGCTTTTGTTTGTTTGTCTGACTTAGAAAGCCAAAATTGAACCTATGTGACAACTCTTTGATCACATGTAATAACCGAAGCATAAGAACATTTGTTTTTAGTATAATTACCAACCATCCTCCCTTCCTTCCACTGAGAAAAAAATTCCGTCTTGTTTAAATACTCAGATTAATTAAATTATGTATTTAATATATGATACATTTGTCTTGGCTTCGCATAGCACTAAAATGATAGATTAATTTTTTATGTGATAGTTAGAGCCAAACTGTTATCAATAAGAATGTTAAAGCATTTAAAGATTATGAAAGTTTAATGTGCTATGATGTGTTGCTTTTCAAAATGGTTGAGGCATTCCCGCTTTGAAAATTGTTGTACTTGATAATGGAGCCTCCTTGTGGGGAATCAGCAGTATTTCAGGCTTTCAAATCGCAGGTGAACTGCTGTTTGAATTTTCTCCCTTCACAATGGAAATAGATGTACTGTAGCAGTGCTATCAAGAAAATATGTACTTGTCTCTGGACCCCTGACATCCAGAAGCCAGCAGGAACTTAATGACTACCAGGAAGTAAGGAAATATGTGCTGCCTTTTTTTTTTGGTTTGTCTGTAGTCCTGGTAGCTAAAGATAAACCAGTATTAATTTTTTTCAGTCAAATCGATTATGTTCTCTAGAGAGAGACTGACAATTGTTTTTACTTTTAAACTGTCCAGTGTAGCTGGGCATGATGGTGCATGCCTGTAGTCCTAGCTACTTGGGAGGCTGAGGTGGGAAGATTGCTTGAGCCTAAGGGTTAGAGGTTACAGTGACCTATGATCCTGCACCTCACTCCAGTTTGGGTGAGAGCAAGACACTGTCTCAAAAAAAAAACAAACAAAAACAAAAACAAAAAAAACAACAGTTAAACTGCCCCATATAGTGGGGCCCTTGAACATATTGAATCAGGTAGATGCATGTTTTGTTTTAATCTCATGTAGTTATTCTCTACTTTTGACCAGAGAGCACATTCCTCTAAGAAAGATAGACTTACTCAAGAAAGTCCCGAGGTTGGGGAGAGAGATGGCAGCAATCCAGCTGAGCCAGCTCAACTTTTATGTCTGAATCTGATGGCTTGTGCTTTCTTAGCCAATGATACAGGAAGATCCAGGTGTCAGGACCAAGGGAGTAGTGATGGTGAGGCTATCCTCTACTCCTTCTCTCATATGTGGAGAGGAAAGAACTGAGTGTTAAATGTAAAAATGATCTCAATCCAAGAGAGAAGGATCATATAACAGCATGATTAAAAATAAAAAGATAAGACTGGTTTATAACTTAACTGAATTTTCTCCAGGATTATTTTTAACTAGTTAAATACACAACTCAGAAGGGTTACTACAGTCTGGTATATTGTCAGGGAACCAAGCCAGTAACTCAGGCCTCCCTCAGAGGCTACAAAGGCAGAAATGGCAGTACCTCCAGCCAACAGGACTGAAAACGCCGAGGTCCCAGTGTGTATAGAAGATAGGTAAATTATTTCACTCCCTCCAAGGCTAAGTAGAGAGACTTACACCTTTCTTCTTCAACGCAGACACCTCAAAATGCTCTTTAGTAATTTATTTATTTATTTATTTATTTTTTCTTTTTTTTTTTTTTTTTTGAGATGGAGTCTCACTCTGTCGCCCAGGCTGGAGTACAGTGGCCGGATCTCAGCTCACTGCAAGCTCCGCCTCCCGGGTTTATGCCATTCTCCTGTCTCAGCCTCCTGAGTAGCTGGGACTACAGGTGCTCGCCACCTCACCCGGCTAGTTTTTTTTTTTTTGTATTTTTTAGTAGAGATGGGGTTTCACCGTGTTAGCCAGGATGGTCTCGATCTCCTGACCTTGTGATCCGCCCTCCTCGGCCTCCCAAAGTGCTGGGATTACAGGCTTGAGCCACCGCACCCGGCCTAGTAATTTATTTTTATTCAAAAATAAATTCTTTCATTTTAAAAAGTAATGCCTATTATAAAAAATATAATGGAGTAAATTATTAACAATTGAAGAGCATCTATAATTATATTGTTTGGTAAAGATATTCTTACTTGATAGTAACATTATTTGGTAGATATCCTTCTTAATTTATTTCAATATGTTTGTTTTCAAAAATAAGGTTACTGTATACCATTTTATAAGACTTTTTTCTTTAATAAAATTTGTATCAAATATGGATTTCATAATAAAAATCAACATTTATTGGCCATTTACTCTGTGCAGACATCATGCTAAGTGCTTCATAGGCATATGCATTATGTAAATTATTTCATCCTTCTACCTAGGACAATTTTTCAGACTTTGACCCTGGGAGATAGAGTTCCAGTAGAAAATGGTGGTCTTCCCAAGCTGAGAAGACAGAGATCAGAGTTCAAGACAGTTGAAGTGACTGGAATTTGTGGGCGAGAGAGAAAGGAGTGATGTGATGGAGGCAGACAGATGTCTGCAATGAGGCTCTCCATAAATCTTGGGTGTAGAGCTGGGTTGCACATGTGCAGAACAAATCACCATGAGAACTAGGAGAAAGTGGCTACTGTAGGAGTGAGTGGTGAACAGAGATACCTAAAATTACACTGGACTAGATGATGTTGTACGTGTTATAGTCCCTCCAGAGTGCAGAGATTTCACTGAGCACCTCAGGCATTCGTTTAAGACAACAAATACCTTGAAAATAAAAGCCAAGTTTTAAAATAAGAGCCACATGCTAGGACAAGGGACAAAACCAAAAGAGACTGACTCTAACACAGAATGACACCAAGCCTGAAAGGATTTGGAGGACCTTCTAGCAATTTAAATAAATGCCCTTTAAAACAAGGCATAAAATCCAGATTCTTTGCAATGTGTCATCTATAATATTATGCATGCAATCAAAGATAACTAGACATGGAAAAAAAGGGAAGAAAAGAAAATATGACCCATAATCAAAGAGAGGGAAGTGGTAAATAAAAGCCCAACTTTATATAACCAAGATGTTTGAAATAGAAGACAAAGACTCTAAAGGTACCTATTATAAATGTATTTAGGGCTTAAAGGAAAACACAGATATAGTGGATGACATATGGGAACTAGCAGCAAAGAACTAGAAATTGTATTTGTTTTCACCATATACTTATTTTGTCTGTTCTGGAACTTCATATAAATTGAATTATACAGTACGTACTCTTTTGCATCCAGGTTTTTCTCTTTGCAAAATGCCCGTAGCATTAATTTATGTTGCTGTATGATCTGTAGGCTCTTTTTACTGCAGAACAAACAAAATGAAGTAGTTAGATGCTTACATTTAAATGTAGAATCACAGCGATTATAATAGCTACAAATGTAGACTGATACAAAAGTGTTTTTTCACAGTCCATTAGCTCAAGCGGTGTAGTAAATTATGATAGTGCTTTCCAAATGGGTGAATATTATTTAATAAAAATCTAAACAAAATAGATATAATAAAAATTGCAATTTATAAATACAGTTGCATTTCTAGAAACTTTTTGTGTATATTAAAACTATGTTTAAAACACTTTTTTCTATGCAGAATGAACTAAAGTTATGGAATTACATAATGATTCATAAATTTGTCAGCTATTTCAGTGTCTGGTGGGACATTTGAAAGCTGTATGGGATGTGAGAAAATCTGCATTGGCCAGTATTCTCTCACACTTTATAGGACATCCAGAATTCTCAGACACCATTTGCTAAATGCTAGTGATGTTGTGAGACAAAAAAATGCTTCCCCAAATTTCTGAAATGCTCTTTAGGGAGGGGTAATATTCCTACTGATAAGAGCTACTGTATGCTTTTTCATCACAATCTTACCAACTGTCATATTTATGTATTTTCTTTTTGAAAATGTTGAAAAGAGATGAGAAAACCAGCCACAGACTGGGTAAAAAATATTTGCATAAGACATATCTGATAAAGAACTGTTATCTAAAATACAAAATTACTGAAAACCCAATGAGAAAATGAACAACCTGATTTTAAAATGGACAAACGATCTGAGTAGACACTTCGTCAAAGAATATATGCAAATAGAAAATAAGCATATGAAAAGATGCTCAACATTACATGTCATTAGGAAATTTCAAATTAAAACAACATAGAGATATAACCACACACCTATTAGAATGGCCAAAATCTAATACACTAATAACACCAAATGCTGGCAAAGATATGGAGCAACAGAAACTCCCATTCATTGCTGGCAGGAATGCAACATGGTACCTCCACGTTGGAAGACCATTTGGCAGTTTCTTACAAACCTAAACATATTTTTAATGTACAATTCAAGAATCATGCTCCTTGATATTTACCCAAATTAGTTGAAAACTTATGTTCACAAAAATGTGCACACAGATGTTTATAGCAGCTTTATTAATAATTGCAAAATATTGGAAGCAACTAAGATGCCATCAGTAAATAAGCAGATAAGTAAGCTATGGTACATCCAGACAATGGAATATTAGCACTAAAAGGAAATGAGCTATTTAGCCATGAGAAGATATGGAGAAACCTAAAATGCATATTAGTAAGTGAAAGAAGCCAATCTGAAAAGGCTTCCTACAGTATGATTCCAACTATATGACATTCTGTAAAAGGCAAACCATGGAGACAGTAACAGTAGTAGTGGTTTCAAGAGACTGGGAGAAGGAAGGGATGAATGGATGGAGCACAGAGGAGTTTTATGGCAATAAAACTCTTCTACATATTGCTATAATTATAGAAACATGTTATGACATTTGTCAAACCCCATAGAATGTACAACACCAAGAGTGAATGAACCCTAATGTAAACTATGGACTTTGGATGATAACAATGTGTCATTGTAGTCTTATTGATTATAACAAATGTACCTCTCTGGTGGGGGATATTGGTAACAGGTGAGGTTTTGCATGTGTTGGGGCAGAAAATAAATGGGAAATCTCTGTACTTTAACTCAGTTTTGCTGTGAACCTAAAGATGCTCTGTAAAATAAAGTCTACTAAAAAAAGTTGAAAAGATGCCATGTTTGAAGAATGTTGTCCGCTAAGCACAATCTCTACTTCCTTCTTAGCTACTATTCTTGGCAGAGCTACTTGGATTAACAATGGTGTCTGGCAGAGTAACACAGAGACCATAGGAATAGACATTTTCTTGAGTACATGTGGAAGGCCAACTGGGAACTCCAAAATATTTTGTGATGGATGTTAAATTAGGTTTCTCATGGAGAATCCAGAACTAGGTCATCAATTCCATTGAAATTAGTGATAAGCGCCTGGCCTAGGTAATGACTCTGGGGTTGAAGAGGAACAGATTGGGGAAAAGGGACTTGATGATTGGCAGGTTTTAGGTATCAAGGGTAGGAAGGAAAAGGGAAACATTTATTTTTCACTCTGTACCCTTTTGTACCTTTTCAAATTCATATCATGTGCACATATTACCTATTTTTAAAGTAATTTTTAAAATGTGAGATGGGGAAGCAGAGAAAGTAGTAAAAGAGGTTAGGAAGGAATGATCAGAGTGGTTAGTGGAAAACCAGGAAAGAGTAAAAACATGAACAACAGAACAAGAACATTTCCAAAAGGGAAGTGGGGCCAACCATGATGTGATGGTTAATACTAAGTGTCAACTTGATTGGATTGAAGGATGCAAAGTATTGAACCTGCATGTGTCTGTGAAGGTGTTGCCAAAGGAAATTAACATTTGAGTCAGTGGGCTAGGAAAGGCAGACACACCCCTAATCTGAGTGGGCACAATTGAATTGGCTGCCAGCACTGCTAGAATCTAAGCAGGGAGAAAAATGTGAAAACAGAGACTGGCTTAGCCTCCCGGCCTACATCTTTCTCCTGTGCTGGATGCTTCCTTCCCTTGAACACTGGACTCCAAGTTCTTCATTTTTGGAACTTGAACTGGCTCTCCTTGCTCCTTAGCCTGCAGATGGCCTATTGTGGAACCTTGTAACTGTGTGAGTTAATACTTAAAAAAGTAATTAAGCTGATACTTAATAAACAGAGCCCTGTAGTTGCTCTTCTCTGTATGTCAGATCTAACAGTGGGAACTGCAGTCACTCAACTACAAAATTTAAATATATTTAAATACATATATATATCTTTGGAGAGTTCTGTCCCTCCAAAGAACCCTGACTGACACACATTTTGGTACCAGGAGTGGTTCTAGAGAAACAGAATATTAAGGATGGAGTTTTTTCATTGGTTTTGGGGTTTCTGGAGTTGGCTACATAACATGATTACACAAAAAATGCTAAGGACTCTACTTCTAATAGTATGGAGAACACTGATAGTATTTGGCATGAACTGTTTAGAGAGTTATACCAAATAAATATATTTGACACTCCTGATTCATCTTTCATGAGAGGCAAGGGGTTTAGTGACTCTATACATAATACCTTGACCATACGTGGAGAACTAAGGAACATAATGAAGCTGGTTGGTTGCTTCTAAGTTTAGTGCACAAAGTGATGAAAGAAAATGATGAATTCAGGGATTCTATCTCCTGGCTTCAGAAGCAGATACTAAGCCTTAAATCTGCTAAGATTGCCCTGAATGAGAGTCTTGTCACCTGTAGAGAAAGAACTGAAATTGTGGAAAAACAGACACAAGCTCTTATCATGCAAATGACTGACCCACAACAAAAGGTGCCTGCACAGCCTCTCCAGGTGTCTACTGTTAAAGTGAGGGCATTGATTGGAAAAGAATGAAACCCTGCAACTCGGAATGGGGACATGTGGGAAGACCCTGATGAAGCTGGGGACACTGAGTTTGTAAACTCTGATGAACCTTTCTTGCCAGAAGAAACATCCCCAGTAGCAGCACGGCAACATGCACTCCTCGACCCATGCTGCCATCAGCCTTTCCACCTTTGTCTGAGGAGATAAACTCTGTGCTGCCTCAGGATCCACTGTTGCACTGATCCAGCAACAGTAATGGCCTCCCCTGAGGCAGTTGTCAGGCAAGATAATGTTGCTTCTCCTCAGGAGCCACCCCAATACCCCTGTTTGCTTCTAGACCTATCACTAGACTAAAGTCCTGGTGGGCCCCTAGAGGTGAGGTTGAGAGTGTGACCTATGAGGAGGTATGCTACAGTCAAAAAGAACCACTTGAGTTTTCTAATTTATATAAACAGAAATCTAGAGAACAGGCATGGAAATGGATATTAAGGGTGTGGGATAATGGTGGAAGGAACATAGAGTTGGATTTGACTGAATTTATTGATTTGGACCCACTAAGTAGGAAATCTGCATTGAAAGTTGCAGCTCAGGGAGTTAAAAAAGGTTCTAATAGTTTATTTGCTTGGTTAGCTGAAATATGGATTAAAAGATGGCCCACTGTGAGCAAGTTGGAAATGCCTAATCTCCCTTGGTTTAATGTAGAGGAAGGGATCCAAAGGCTCAGGGGGATTGGGATGGTGGAGTGGATTAGTCACTTTAGACCTACTCATCCCAGCTGGGAGGGTCCAGAATATATACCCTTGACCAATGCCTTGCAAAATAGATTTGTGAGGGCAGCACCTGCATCTTTGAAGAGCCCTGTAATTGCTCTTCTCTGTATGTCAGATCTAACAGTGGGAACTGCAGTCACTCAACTATAAAATTTAAATTCAATGGGAATAATTGGATCCCAAGGTGGCAGGGTCCAAGTTGTGGCACTCAACCATCAAAGGCAAGGTAGGCATAGCTACCATAATGGACAGCAGAGGCAAAGCAGCAATCAGAATAGTCTGACTTGTATAGAGCTCTGGCATTGGCTAATTAATCACTGTGTTCCTCGAAGTGAAATTAATAGGAAGCCTATTGCATCTTACTTAATTTATATAAGCAGAAAACTTCTAGGCCGAATGGACAAAAAACTAATTTGAATAATAAAAACAGATAATCAGAGCCCCTCAATCAATTTCCAAACTTGAGATAGTTTACAGACCCAGAACCACTTGAATGAAGGGAGGACAGGTCCCCTTAAGGAAGGACCCCACTATATTACCAACAATTTATGCCATGAATCTTTCTCCCATCCTTCCCCAAGGAGACCTCCGGCCTTTTACCAGGGTGACTGTGCACTGGGGAAAGGGAAATGATCAGACATTTTGGGGACTATTGGACACTGACTCTGAGCTGACGTTGATTCCAGGGGACCCAAAACATCATTGCTGTCCTCCAGTTAAATTAGAGGCTTATGAGGTCAGGTAATTAATGGAGTTTTAGCTCAGGTCTGATTTACAGTGAGTTCAGGGGGTCCCCTGACTCATCCTGTGGTCATTTCCCCTGGTGCCAGAATGTATACTTGCAATAGACATACTTAGCAGCTGGCAGAACCCCAACATTGGCTCCCTGACTGGTAGGGTGACAGCTATTATGGTAGGAAAGGCCAAATGGAAGCCATTAGAGCTGCCTCTACCTAGAAAAATAGTAAATCAAAAACAATATCACACCCCTGGAGGGATTGCACAGGTCAGTGCCCCAATCAAGGACTTGAAAGACTCAGGGGTGGTAATTCCTATAACATCCCTGTTCAACTCTCCTATTTGTTCTGTGCAGAACAAATGGATGGATCTTGGGGAATGGTAGTGGATTATTGTAAGCTTAACCAAGTGGTAATTCCAATTGCAGCTGCTGTACCAGATGTGGTTTTATTGCTTGAGTAAATTAACACATCTCCTGGCACCTGGTATGCAGCCACAGACTTGGCAAATGCCTTTTTCTCTATTCCTGTCCATAAGGCCCACTAGAAGCAATTTGCCTTCAGCAGGCAAGGGCAGCAATATACCTTTACTATTTTATCTCAGGGGTATATCAACTTTGTGGCTTTGAGTCATAATCCTATTTGGAAAGACCCTGATTGCTTTTTGCTTCTGCAAGATATCACACTGGTCCATTACATTAATGACATTATGCTGATTGGATCCAGTGAACAAGAAGTAGCAAACACACTGGACTTATTGGTGAGACATTTGTGTGCCAGAGGATGGGAAATAAATCAACTAAAATTCAGGGATCTTCTACTTCAGTAAAATTTATAAGGGTCCAGTGGTGTGGGGGCCTGTCAAGATATTCCTTCCAAGGTGAAGGATAAGTTGCTGTGTTTTGCCCCTCCTAAAACCAAGAAAGAGCCACAACACCTAGTGAGCCTATTTGGATGCATTTATTTATTTATTTATTTATTTATTTATTTATTTATTTAGATGGAGTCTCACTCTGTAACCAGGCTAGAATGCAGTGGCGCGATCTCAGTTCACTGCAACCTCTGCCCCCCAGGTTCAAGCGATTCTCCTGCCTCAGCCTCCCGAGTAGCTTGTACTGCAGGAATGCACCACCACACCCAGCTAATTTTTGTATACGTTTTTTAGTAGAGACGGGGTTTCACCATCTTGGCCAGGATGCCCACCCGTGATCTGCCCACCTCAGCCTCCCAAAGTGCTAAGATTACAGGCATGAGCCACAGCATCCAGCCATCTATTTGGATTTTGGAAGCGACATATTCCTAATTTGGGTGTGTTATTCCAGCCCATTTGTCAAGTGACCTGAAAGGCTGCTGGTTTTGAGTGGTGTCCAGAACAGGAGAAGACTCTGCAACATGTCCACTCTGTTGTGCAAGCTGCTCTGCCACTTGGCCTATTTGACCCAGCAAATCCAATGGTGCTTGAAGTGTCAGTAGCAGACAGGGATGCTGTTTGGAGCCTTTGGCAGGCCTGCATAGATGAATCACAACAGAGGCCTCTAGGATTTTGGAGCAAGGCCCTGCCATCTTCTGCAGATAACTACTCTGCTTTTGAGAGACAGCTCTTGGCCTGTTACTGGGCTTTGGTGGAAACTGAACGTTTGACTATGGGTCATCAAGTCACCATGTGACCTGAACTGCCTATCATGAATTGGGTGCTTTCTGACCCACCTAGCCATAAAGTGCACAGCAGCATTCCATCATCAAATGAAGTGGTATATACATGATCTGGCTCAAGCAGGTCCTGAAGGCACAAGTAATTTACATGAGGAAATGGCTCAAATGCCCATGGTCCCCACTCCTGCCACCCTGCCTTCTCTCCCCAAGCCTGCACTGATGGCCTCATGGGGAGTTCCCTATGACCAGTTCACAGAGAAAGAGAAGACTAGGGTTCACAGATGGCTCTGCACGATATGCAGGCACCACTCAAAAGTGGACAGCTGCAGCACCTAGAGTCCCTTTCTAGGACATCCGAAGGACAACAGTGAAGGGAACTCTTCCCGGTGGGCAGAAATTCGAGCAGTGTACCTGGTTATGCACTTTGCATGGAAGGAGACATGGCCAGATGTGCGATTATATACTGATTCATGGGCTGTAACCAATGGTTTGGCTGGATGGCCAGGGACTTGGAAGAAGCATGATGGGAAAATTGGCAACAAAAAAATCTGGGGGAGAGGTATGTGGATGAACCTCTCTGAGCGGTGTAAAACCGTTAAAATATTTGTATCCCATATGAGTGCTCCCCAGTGGGTGACCTCAGAAGAGGAGGATTTTAATAATCAAATGGATAGGATGACCTGTTCTGTGGACACATTCAGCCTCTTTCCCCAGCCACCCCGTCATCACCCAATAGTCTCATGAACAAAGTGGCCATAGTGGCAGGGATGGAGGTTATGCATGGGCTCAGCAACATGGACTTCCACTCACCAAGGCTGACCTGCTACGGCCACTGCTGAGTGCCCAATTTGTCGGCAGCAGAGACCCATGCTGAGCCCGCGATATGGCACCATTCCTCGGGGTGATCAGCCAACTACCTGATGGCAGATTGATTACATTGGACCTCTTCCATCATGCAAAGGGCAGAGGTTTGTCTTCACTGGAACAGACACTTACTCCCGATAGAGGTTTTTGCCTATCCTGCACATGATGCTTCTGCCAAGACTACCATCCGTGGACTTACGGAATGCCTTATCCACCATCATGATATTCCACACAGCTTTGTCTCTGACCAAGGCACTCCCTTTATGGCTAAAGAAGTGTGGCAGTGGGCTCATGCTTATAGAATTCATTGGTCTTAACCATGTTGCCCATCATTCTGAAGCACCTGGATTGATAGAACGGTAGAATGACCTTTTGAAGTCCCAATTACAATGCCAACTAGGTGACAACACTTCGCAGGGCTGGGGCAAAATTCTCCAGAAGGTCACACATGCTCTGAATCGGAGTCCAGTATATGGTACTGTTTGTTTCATAGCCAGGATTCACAGGTTCAGGAATCAAGGGGTGGAAGTGGAAGTGGTACCACTCACCATCACCCCCTAGTGATCCACTAGCTTTCCCATGACATTACATTCTGCTGGCCTATAGGTCTTAGTTCCAGAAGAAGGAACATTGCCATCAGGAGACACAACAATGATTCCATTAAACTGGAAGTTAAGATTGCCACCTAGACACTTCGGGCTCCTCCTACCTTGAAGTCAACAGGCTAAGAAGCGAGTTACAGTGTTGGCTGGGGTGATTGACCCGGATTATCAAGACGAACTCAGTCTACTACTCCACAATGGAGGTAAAGAAGAGTATGCATGTTACAGGAGCTCCATTAGAGTTTCTCTCAGTATTACCATGCTCTGTGATTACGGTCAATGGGAAACTACCACAGCCCAATCCAGGCAGGACAACAAATGGACCAGACCCTTCAGGAATGAAGGTTTGGGTCACTCCACAGGAAAAAAACATGACCTGCTGAAGTGCTTGCTGAAGGCAAAGGGAATACAGAATGGGTAGTAGAAGAAGGTAGTCATCAATACCAGCTACGACCACATGACCAGCTGCAGAAACAGGGACTGTAACTGTCATGAATATTTCCTCCTTCTTTTGTTAAAAACATGTTTGTATGTATACATTTGTACTAAGAAAATATCTTCATTTTATTTCCTTTCTCCTTCATGATGTGACATAAGATTTACTGACTCCACATCAGCATTTAATTATTGTAAACTTTATGAAATAGCATTTGGGTTGGGGATTGGTGCATTTCCAGTTGTACAAAGGATAATTATATTATGTTAGGTGTAATTATGACCTTATTATTATCTTTATTTGAAGATTATGTATGATTTCAGGATATGTGTATGGGTTCAAGTTGACAAGGAGTGATGGTTAATACAAGGAGTGATGGTTGACAAGGAGTGACTTGTGATGGTTAATACTGAGTGTCAACTTGATTGGATTGAAGGATTCAAAGTATTGATCCTGGGTGTGCCTGTGAGGGTGTTGCCAAAGGAGATTAACGTTTGAGTCAGTGGGCTGGGAAAGGGAGACACACCCCTAATCTGGGTGGGCACAATCGAATCAGCTGAAAAATGTGAAAAGACAGACTGGCCTAGCCTCCCACCCTGCATCTTTCTCCTATGCTGGATGCTTCCTGCCCTTGAACATTGGACTCCAAATTCTTCATTTTTGGAACTTGGACTGGCTCTCCTTGCTCCTCAGACTGCAGATAGCCTATTGTGGGAACCCTGACTAATACACTTGGTTTATGTTTGGCAAGGTCAAGTAAGGTGGCTGAGAAGTATTCATTGGATTTAGGTAATTTGTGACCTATTCTGTAGCTAATTCTGTGAAGCAATGAGTGTAGGAGTCAGATAAAAGTGGAATGAGAAAGGAATGTGAGTTGAAATAAAGACAATATGTGAATAACGTTTTCAAATATTATTTGAAGGCTTTTTCCACTGTATTTCCTTATACACACAGTACTTCCCTTACCTTTAGGATTTTCTGAACTAAAGGAGGCTGTGCCAAAAACAGAGAGGTCTTTGGTTTGTTAAAGTTTTGGTCCTGCTTTAAATAGGAAGGTTTTTAATCAAGATAATAAGTTCAAGAGAACACACAAAGCTGTAAAAGCCAGGATGACTATCCTAAAGACTAGATAAAGATGTTTTCAGGTTGGATGAGAGGAGCTTAGAAAATCAAGGAGAGGCCAGGTGCGGTGGTTCACGCCTGTAATCCCAGCACTTAGGGAGGCCGAGGCAGGCAGATCACGTGGTCAGGAGATTCACATCATCCTGGCCAACATGGTGAAACCCCATCTCTACTAAAATACAAAAAATAGCTGGGACTGGTGGAGCATGCCTGTAGTCCCAGCTACTTGGGAGGCTGAGGCAGGGGAATCACTTGAACCCTGGAGGCAGAGATTCCAATGAGCCAAGATCGCACCACTGCACTCTGGCCTGGTGACAGAGTGAGACTCTGTCTCAAAAAAAAAAAAAAAAAAAAAAAAAAAAAAAAAAAAAAAAATTAAGGATAATTTAGACGTAGATAGAGCTTTGAGAAGTGTCCTTGTGCCCTGTGTATTCCTGCCCACCCTTGGTGACTGGCCTGGCTATAGAACGATGGGGCAATGAAGGCTGCATGAGCCACTAATAAGTTTGGGGCACCTGAAAGCAAAGAGGACCTGTGTCTTGATTCCCTTGTAGACCTCAGGAAGGCAGCAGCAAGACCTCAGAGTAGAAAACTGTTGCTTGGTTTGTTTTGTGCAGAATTTTCCATTTTGTTTTTTACTGCAACCTATAAGAAGGGGTTCATTTTACACTGAGACCTAGCACACACTCATATATAACTGAAATGTTTTATGAACCCATACTTATTTCTACTATGTGTATTAGTTATTATTATTGTGTAACAAGCTAGCCCCAAATTTAGCAGCTTAAAACAATTATTCTCTCAAAGCTTCTGTAAGTCAGAAACTTGGAGCAGATTAGCTGGTTAGTTCTGATACAGGTCTCTTAGGGGGTTGTAATTAAGATGTCAGCTGGAGCTACTTCCAAGATGGCTCACTCATATGGGTGTTGGCAAGAGGCCTCAGTTCCTCACCATGTGGGCTCCTCCATAGGGCTGCTGGAGTGTCCTCACAACATGGCAGTTGAGTTTCCCCAGAATAATTGAACTGAGAAAGAGCAACAAGAAAACCACAGTCAATACCGTTTTTTGCCCTAATATTTAAGACATCTTCACTTCTGCCACATTCTATTCATCAAAATGATCACCATAACACTATTTAGGGGGAAGAAAATGCACTCTGCTAAAAAGTTTCAATTTTTCAATCTCCCTAACACTTGAGGATAGCCATGGGATATAGTTCTGGCAATACGATGTAATCAGACATCTCTGGGAAGGTCATGTCTTCCTCATTAGAAAGGCAAAACTTTTTGGGAAAAGCCCTTATTCTCCCTTTTCTCTTTCTTGGAATGGAGAGTGGAGACCTGGAGGTGCAAGTCATCTAGCAAATGTATGTTAATACAAAACCTACAAGTCCAGGATGGAGGCCTGGAAAGCTGTATCTCTGATGGTATTCTTGGGCTGCTCTTCCTTCGACTTGTTGAGACAACCCCTAATGAGTTTAAAAAAAAAAAGAGTAATGAGTCACTAAATACAGCTCACACTTAAGGGGAAAAAAAATTAGTTTATATCATTTGAAAGGAGGAGTACCAAAGAATTTTACAACTATCAAGCTATGTGTGGTGAAATCTGATATGTTTTATTCTGTCCTACACCACTTCAGTTTGTTTTAAATGTTGGTTATAAGCCATTACACTAAATTCATGACTTACCATTGGTTGTAACCCACAATGTAAATAGTCTAAAATCACTCTATTGGCAAAACTGCAGGGAAACAATCACACTCATAACTTGATGGTGGAAGTGAAAAATGGTACAACTTATAGAGAAGGTAATGTGGCAATTTGTATTAAATTATAAATGTATTTAGCCTTTGAACCATCACTCCTACCTATGAGATTCTACCATATAGAAATACCTGCACACATACAAAATGTTTTATGTGTAAGTTGCTTCACTGCAGCATCATTTTCCAATAGTATAAAATTATCTCTAATTTCATACTATCGTCGATCAAAAGAAGGTGGCTACATTTTGATATTACCAAATATTTGGATATTTTGATATATCCATGCAGTGGAATACCATGAAGCTATTTAGAAAAATAATAACTTTGACTATATCATAGGGAACAATTTCCAGGATATATTGTTAAATGAAAAAAATCAATGTGCATATAGTATGCTAACTTTTGTGTACAAGAGGGAGAAAATTAATATGCCTTTCCTTACTTTTACATAAAGAAACAAAAAATTAATAAAAAGTGGTTGCCTAAGAAAGGTGAGGACAAGGTGAATAGGGCAGATGTAGGCAAGAAACTTTTAATGTATATTTGTTGAAAGATAGTTTAGCTAAATATAGGATTCTTGGTTGACAGTTTTTTCTTTTAGCACTTTGAATATGTTATCCCTCTACCTTCTGGCCACCACTGTTTCTGATAAGTCAGTTGTTAATCTTATTGGGATTCCCTTGTGTGTGACAGGTTGTTTTTCTCTTGCTGCTTTCAAGGTTTTTCCTTTGTCTTTGTCTCTCAGCATTTTTACTATTTTACTATTTGCTATCTGTGTGTGTCTCTCTGTGTTTGTCTTACTTGGGATTTTCTTGAGTTTCTTGGATGTGTGTAGATTAATTCTTTTAAGACTCAAATTTGGGAAGTTTTCAACCATTATTTCTTCAAATACTTTTTCTGCTCTTTTTTCTCTCTCTTCTTTTTTTTTGGTAGTCACATTACACATATGTTAATGTACTTAATGGTCTCCCAAAGGTTTTTGAGACTGTATTCATTTTTTCTGCATTTTTTCTCTCTGTTGTTCAGCTTACATAATCTCTATTGAACTATATTCAAGTTTGCTAATTATTTCTTCTGCCAGTTCAAATTTACTGTTTAGTCCCTGCAGTTAAGTTTTAATTTTAGTTATTGTAATTTTCAACTCAAGGATTTCCACGTTTCTTTTTTTATAAATTCTATCTTCTTTACTAATCTCTATTGATGAGACATTTTCAACATGCTTTCTTTTACTTCTTTAAGCATAGTTAAAAAAAATTCTTTGAACACATTCATAATGCCTACTTTAAAGAGTTTGTTAAATTTGCTATCTGATCCCTCTTATGGACAGTTTCTTCTGTTGCCTGCTTTTTTTTCCTGGATATGGTTCATATTTTCCTATTTCTGTGCATGTCTCATATATTTATAGTTCTTGTGGTTGCAAACTGGATACTTTCAATAGAGAGAACCAGGGAAAAAGACAGCTAAGAAAAACCTTCATGGAGCAACTCTGTAGCAGCTCCAGATACAGGTTTCTACTCCTCCTTCTGTGGGGCTTATTACTGTTGTCTGTTTGTTTATTTATTTGTTTAGTTACTGGGCTATTTTGGGGTGGTCTTTTTGCTCAGTGGTGTGAAGCCTCTGGTGTTGTTCCTCAGAGAACACAGCCTTGGGTATGCTTACAGTCACCCTTGGAGAACCGTGGCTTTAGTAGGGCTCTGTTTGTCTCTTTTCCTGATCACTTCTAGATGTTAGGAGTCACCAATTATTTGCTAATTGCCTTATTGTTTTTGACAATGCTCTAGGGCATAAATTGCTTCACGGTCTGATCCAATTGCAGGGGTAGGTTTTGAGGTTAGTTTAGACCTCAAGAGAGCTCTTTTTAACTGTCTCTTTTCTGGGTTCTCTCTGGTAAACTAGCTGCCTATGGTTTAGCTTCTCTCTCTCATGAAGTTTCTAGCCTCCTCTTAATTGTTTACCACCAAAACTCCACTGTTTTTGAGAATGCCCATAGACTTGAACGTCTTCTTCACACTTTGTTTTAAATAAAATTAGTTCCCTTGGAGACAGCTTCAGGGCTGTCTGTTTAAAGGCCTGTCTCTACTCCTATGCAAACTCTCTGAGTCATGGCTCTGAACTGTGGGGGCAGGGATGGTGGCCTGCTTCTTTTGGAATGGTTGCTCCAAAAGTAGGGCATTGGGTGGGGGGTCATAACCTCTGGTCTTCTCAGCTTGCCTGTTCAAGCATGAAGTCTCAGTCCTACAAATGAGCTTCTTTGAGAATAATCATGGCCCCAGTATTCCCAGCATGCCACACCCTAGTAAAGCATTTGCTCTATGAGTGGGAGGTAGGTAGAAGAAGACAATCCCCAACTTCTTGGCTGCACTCACCTGGAATTTAACCTCTGCAACATGTAGCCTGAGAGATGTGAAGTTCTTGTAACCTGCCCCTCTGAGGAGAATAAGATAGTCCTGGGATCTCAGAGAAGAAGGAGCCCTGTGCTTTTTTCCACCTGGAATGGAGTCTCTGTCATACTGAGCTGGGAACAGGGAGAGAGTGAGTGGGTTATAATCCAAATGCCACAGACTCACTATTCTTACTGAGTTTTAGTAGATTTTCTCAATTAATGTTTCTCCATTTTCTATATGCCATTAGGACAATTTAAAAAGATTTAAAATGATTGTCTTGAAAATAATATTCACCAGTTACACTTGTTTAATTGGGATCCACAGAGCTCTTTACTGCCATTCCAGAAGTGGAACTTCCAATGCATGTTTTATGTATAATTTTGATTTATTGACCCAACAATATCAAAATATATCAAAAATCAAAAATATTTGAAAAATTTTTAAAAAGCAGCCTGTGACCTCCTAATGGGTGCGGTCACAGCCCTCTATGGTTCTGAGGTGGAGTCATGATTTTTTTGTGTTAGAAAGGGGCTCTAAAGTGGTCATTTGAGCTGGGTCCTCTTGGACTTAAGTGGGAAATAATTACTCAGCAAGCCATGGATATAAGGCCAGAGACAGACTGATGGATGCCTTGGCAGATGCCAGGGTGAATGGATGAAATTGAGGACTTAGGTTCACCAGTGCATTGGCACTAATAAGCCCCTAGAACCTAGATGCTGTCATCTTAAGTTTTGCCATCTGGCAGAGTAAGATGCCAAGTTGCAGAAAAATAATTACTTACTTTCTTATACCACTAAAAGTGTAGACTAGAATTTAGATCAATTGTAAAAGTACAGGCAATTCTTTCAATGAGTTAGCTGACGGAAAGGAACTGAGGGAGAGAAAAGGAGGGAAGAATGGGAATTTTTCTTCTCAAGTGAGAGATTAGGGCATGCTTAAGTGCTCATGGCAGGGATATGGTTCAGTCGGAAGGCTAAGGATACCAGGGAACAGAAATAATAGATAGCATAAGATTCCCGAGGCTGGAGAAGAGACCAGCTTCATTATAACTGGAAAACATAGCTGAGAACTAGTACAAATCTAGTTTAGTTAGGTTTGGTGGCTAAAATGTGAAGAAATGTGTATCTGATGGCTTCTATTTTCTTGGAGAAGTAGCAATAAAAGTCACATTCCAAGAGGTTAGGGTTGGTTAAATGTTTGAGTGGAGAAAGTTTGAAGGGTCACAAAAGGGGGCAGAAGGAGTGAGCTGACACATGAAAATGCTGAGATTGCCAGCAGGGTGGAAGGGGCAGGCAAGGCTATGGATTCTAAGTGCAGTGGGTACTAATTGATCTGATTCTGTAATTTTTCTCCAATGGTGTTCAGATGTGCTGGAGCAGGAATGGGGAAGTTGGATGACTGGGGTCATCTTGAGTGGAATTTTTCCAGAAAATAACTGCTCAGAAACTCTTCATATGTATTTTTTTTAAAACACACATATATAGTTGTTTTCCAAATCAAAAACAAAATATTTTCTTTTAAATGTTATGCTGTTTTCCTATCCCTTTGATAGTTGTCTTTATCTTCCTTGGCACCGTCCCAGGTTTCTCATTGTCTTTTTCAAAAGACAGAGGCAGTACAGTATAGCAGTTTAGAGATGACTTCTGGCACTAATCTGCCAGGTACAAATCTCATGTTTAGTACTTACTAGCTGTGTGATCACATAACATCTCTGTGCCTTGGTTTTCTCATCTGTAAAATGGGGAGAGTGATAATATAGTATGCCTTCATAAGATTGCTCTAAGGATTAAATAAGCTAATGCACCTACTATACAGAGTATTACCTGTTGCTGCATTATTTCCGCCCAAATGAAATACCCAAACGGGAAGCAGAATGAGACATGAAGGATTACATTCTGGCCTTTACATAGTACTCAATATTTAATCCATTCCAGTATTTCATAGCTTTTCTTTCTCCTTTTCCCACGAAGTCACTATAATTGCATACTCATAGTAAGCACACGGAAAGGTCGAAGTCTTAGATTATTTTGAGAATCATTCTTTCTTCACCTTTTGAGGTATTGATTGTCTAAGTATTTACACTGGGTCAAATGGGTGGCTGACTTATAGCCTGCATATCTCTTGCTTCCAAGTTCATCTCTCTTCTTTGATAGCCTCTTCTGAAAATGCTACACCTTTTCTTCTCCACAAGTAAACTTGTTATGGCTGATTGTTGTTACAAAGCCACAAGGTCCTTGCTGAGGCTGTAAGCCCTCTGCAGATGAGTACCGTGGCTTCTACCTTTTAGTAGCCTTAGCTCCCAGGAAGTTGCCCTTATATAAAGTAGGAAACAAAAATGGTAGATGATGATCATGATGATAATGATGACAGTACCATAAGTGATTATTCTTCATTTCCTTACCTGTAGAATTCTGTGGGAATAGAGAGAAAAAACACGGGGTTCTGAGGCCAAACTGACTGCATTTCAAATCCTAATTCTACCACTAAATAGTTGGATAGCCTTGGATTAAAAACAAACAATTTAGAGCATTGTAAATTGTTCAGTAATTTATGAACAACTTTCTCTTTTTCCCCTCTAATTCTTGCCTACCATGACTCTCAGAGCCACTAACAGAACGGTCTCTTTCACAAGCCATGCTTTTCCTCAAACTTCCTGCCACGGAAGAGGTAGGGCTGGAATTCCTTTTCTTCCTTAAAGTTCTTCCTGCCATCACCTTGTCACTTCCAATCTCTCCGATTTTTCCTTCACTCACCAGGTAGGTTTTTTCTATATCACGTTTATTTTTCAATGCCTTCCTTCAATTCTTCTTCCCAGGCAACACACTATTTTGCAACACATTCACCTCCTTACTCTTAAGATCTCTAACTCTCTGCCCTTTATTCACAACTGTACTTCCTATTCTATGATATCTTTTATAATTGGAAGACTTTATCATTTCTCTCTAAATCCCAAAAGTGACTCGGTGTCAAAAAATACACATTTTTTTGCCTTTAACAGTCAAATACTACAGATACCTGTTTTTGTTAGTACAGCTGCATGAAGTCTGTATATGCTTTATAAAATAAGGGCTAGAGGGGAGAGATTATCTCATCTACTTTGTACTACATCGAGTGTAGTACACAATGTGCAAACTTCTGATTTGTGATGATACACTGAGAAGCAGAAAAAATTAAAACATCTTTAGCTCTGACATGAATCATATATTTCCACCTTTGATTACAAAATAATGACATGTACCCACCTGTCAAACAAAGAAATACTTAAAAACATATTTAAATACTTTACAGGAAGAAAATGCTGGCTATTTCACATTGAAATCTTCATACGACAGCTAATGTCTTTTCACATCTACTGTAAATAACTTGTTCAATTAAGGCTATGAAATATTGAAGAAAAGAGGGGTAGGATGGAGGGAAAGAAAGAGGGAAAAATAACATTTTTAAAAATTCCGAGTAAATGATCCTGTGTATAGTTGTATTTAAAATTAGAAAGTTCACCTACACAAATCCTGAATTACGTTTTTGAATTATTGTAAAACCATCTTTTTTGCTAAGATAGATATTTAAAAAGCATCTTTGATTTACATATTTCTAAAGATATTTTCGGTTTGCTTGAAGTTCTTCTCCAACTTTATGCCTGTGTTTTAATACCCTGTTACATATAGTCCCACACCTATTCTCCCTTTAATACTACATTATCTTTGACAAGTCATAGCTATAAAGCAACCATCAGCTCTTTTAAAAAACACAAAATACACCAAATTTCTAAATGTAGAAGAGTATGATCTTCTCGGAAAAGTCTATGCTAATTCCAAGAGGCTGCTTCTCAAAATAGTTATAGAATTTCTCTTTGGAATCGTTTTCAGTTAGCTAAAAGCCACATAGGAAACCCAACCTTGTGGCTTTATAGAGGTCTCATTTAAAAAAATAATAATAATTTAAATAAAGTGGCATGACTCACCTTATTCAATCAACTTGACTTCAAATTATATTTTTGGCTATATCCAAAAATCAAATTTACCTCAAAAGACAAAGATTTTCTACAATGAAAATATTTTTTTTTAATGTGAAAGCATTCTGAGCAGCATCCCAAAATTTATCGGAAATAAAAGTAGCAGGTTAGAGTAAGGATAAAGCTTCAAAGTTTTCCAAGGAAGATCATTCTGGGGATATGATGCTAGTGGAAGGAATGTTAATTTTTACATATAATCTTGGAAAACATTTAAAAACGCATTTATGTTCATACTTCTATTTGTCCTTCAGATGGTTGAATTTTATCTAATAATAACCACCTTTTCAAAATCCTAAAATGATTTTAAACGAGTTAAATGAATTAACAATTTTCCACAAAGGTTATTGGGGGTGGGGTGAGGAAGTGCACCAATGTGTGTAAGGATAAGACTTTTCCACTTGCAATCTAAGCACCCAAAGCATGTCAGAGATGCAAGCTCTAGAAGCTAAAGTTTTGTTGGATGCTAGCGATTTAGAGGGGCTTTCAAGCAGCTTTGAGGGTCTCCATTCATTCCTGAAATTCTACGTAGTTGAACAATACTAGCTGCATTCAATGTTTTGTTTGTTTCACAGTGTGGTCCTGTAATATGAGCTTTTCAGTTATAGTGAATGTTATTTTTGTCATTTTTGGCACTTACAGTTCACAATGCTTGGTTATGTGGTTTAAGATTGTTTTAATTTTTGCATTTTACATTCCTTTTGGCACTTTTGAAGAAGGGACATTGTCTTTTATGTTGTTTGGGGAAAGTGGTAAGCCTCCCCCGCCTCCAGCTTTAAATGTTTGGCTTTATGAAATCCACGACTCTCCCCCAGAATCTTCCATCATTAAATAATGCGAGTGGAAATTTGCCTTCATAAGCTGGCCATCCCAACCGTCTTAGAGGCTGGTATCCCCAGTTTCGGATTTAGGCTGTTTGGTCGCTGCCCTCACAGGCTCTGGTGGACCCTCTCGGCAGAAAAGTACAACTGGATTTTTGCGGGCCCACATGGCCATGTCCCCTCCCACTCCGCTGGCCGGGTTGGAAGAGGACATCCTGCTGCAGGCCCCCAGCCGGTTGGCATAGCGGTTTCGAAGGCGATTGCGGCTTCTGGCTTGCAGACCCGGGCCCTGGCTAGGCAGGAAAGCGTCCACATTCCTAGTCCGGTAGCCCTCCTCGCGGTTGCGCCCTAGGAGCATCGAAATGTTGGGATTGCGGATGGCGTAGATGACAGGGTTGATGGCCCCATTGGCCCAGGTCAGCCAGACCGCCACCACGTTGAGGAGCGAGGGGGCCTGCACCGTCTGGGCCTGCCGGGCGGCGGCCAGCAGCACCAGGAAGCAGTAGGGCCCCCAGCAGCAGATGACGAAGACGATCATGATGAGCACGGTGGTGGCCGTGCGCACCTCACTGAAGAAGCGCAGCACGCGCGCGTAGGTGTTCACAGGCCGCACGCGCACGTCCGACAGGCGCACCGTCTTGCAGATGTGGTAGTGGCAGAAGCACATGAGCAGGAAGGGCAGCAGGTAGCAGGCCACCACCAGCCCCACGCTGAAGGCCGCGCCCAGCTGCGCGGGATCCGGGGAGGTCCGGTAGAGGCAGCTGTGGAAGCTCTGCGCCGCCGCGAGTTCCCGGGGCGCCCCAAGCAGCTCCCAGGGCAAGGAGAAGCCCAGGGCCGCCAGCCAGGCGCCAGCCAGCAGCTGCAGCGCGCGGTGGCGGCCGATCTTCTCCCGCGGCGGCCGCACGATGGCGCAGTAGCGGTCCAACGAGATGAGCGCCACGCTGAGCGTGGACACGATGCCAAAGCACGAGCTGAAGAAGCGGCTGGCAGCGCAGAAGCCGCGCCAGGGTCCCGCGGCGGCGGCAGGTGCCGAGCCCCCGGGCGGCGTGAAGAGGTCCAGGAAGGCGGCGGGCAGGCAGAGCAGCGCAGTGAGCAGATCCGATAGGGACAGCGACAGGATGAAGGCGTTGGTGACGGTGCGGAGCTGCCGGTGCTTCACGATCACCCCCATCACCGCGCAGTTGCCCAGGCTAGACAGCAGGAAGATGAGCAGGAGGACGAGCGCCTGGGCCGCCACCGCAGCTCCGTGCGACAGCAGCGGCGCCGCCTCCGGGCTCAGGAGCTGCCTCACCGCCGCCCCCGCCTCCCGCGCTGCCCCGGACCCGCCAAGGCCGCGGCCACCGGGAGCGGCAGCTGTGCCGCCACCGCTTGCGTCGCTCAGGTTCCCCAGCGCCGCGGCCGCCGCGGTCGCCACGGTGCTGATGGAGACCACGGCTGCCGTGGCCGCGGAGGAAGTCCCGCCAGGCGGGCCGGCCGCGGAGGGGGCGCCGGGGTGCGGGCTGCCCAGTAAGGCCATGCTCGCTGGTGGGCTGGCCGGTGGCGGCGGCGGCTCCTCCATGGGGCCCAGTGACGGCCGCGGATCTGCTCATCCCGCAGCGGGGGCGGGGGCCGCTAGGTCGGAGGGGTGGCTCAGGGCCGGGGGCTAGCGGCCGCTGCGGGGAGCTGGGCTCGGCCGGAGGGGTGGCGGTCTCTGGGGACCCGGCGGAGCCTTTGACGTGGGTTCCGAACGTTGCCGAGGGAACCGCGTGTTTACGCAGGAGCGCGGGGCGGGACGCCAATCCAGTACCAGCTGCAAAGCCGGTCCCTGATACTGCGCCTCGGGAGGTTACTGGCCGGAGGCTTCGGGTTTACAAGAGTGCCAGGTTTACCTCCTCAGGGACCACTGTCCGGCCAGATAAAGCGCGAGTGGCATGCAAACAAATGACCACATTCAGCGAAAGTTCACTCTTGCTCTCTTTTGTAGGGTACAAATGTTCTACAGGCAGGCCTTTTGGGAAGCGGGGCGGGGGGTGCTTTGCTTGCTGTGGGTGCTTTTGGTATATACAGGTGGGAAAGGAATCTAGAACGTGAAGTGAAAGAAAAATCCAGAAGTCTACATCCAGACATCTTCAACTTGAGAAGTCGACTAATTTAAACCAATAATTCTCAAACTTGAGCTAAACAGAAAATTCACATAGAGGGCGTGTTAAAATACAAGTGACGAGGTCTCAACCCCAGCGTTTTGGATACGTCTGGGGAAGTGCCCAAGAATTTGTATCTCTAACGGGCTCGCTGATGGTGATGATGATGATGCTGGTTCCAGGACCACACTTTGAGAACCACTGATGTCAAGAGCTTCATAAAACGCAGATTCCCTGGCTGACAGAATTATTGAGGACGGGCCCATGACTCTAAACCCCCTACGTGATTCTGATACAGGTGCTCTGAGGAGCTAGGATATGCATCTTCTTTAGATGTTACTTCATTTCCATGGGCCTGGACCTTAGGCCCCTACTGGCTGATAAATGGGGGGAAAGGGATTGGTGCCTTGCCCTGCTAGCAGCCTTCATCTGTTCTCAGGAATGGGGTGTGTTTTGAGTCTAAGATGCTGCCAGCCTGGCAATCATCACAGATGCAGCTCCAGGTATCTGGCTGGGAGATACAGGGAAAAGAAAGGCAGGGCTACCCAGGGAAGTTGCATCTCAAGTTTCTGGGCACGGCCCCTAATGGGGAAAAGTGTGATAAACCCTCAGGTTAACTAACCCTGGGCTCTTCTCTAAAGCAGTGGTTCAGAGTATGGACATTGGACCAGCAGCATCAACATCCCCTGGAAACCTTGAGAGATACAAATTATCAGGCCTACAGTGCATAGGATACCCCTGATCTATCGAAACTCCTGTGGTGGGGCCCAGGCACCTATGTTTTAACAAGCCCTCCCAGTGATTCTGATGCACAAATTTGAGAAACACCGCTCTAAAGAATGACTAGTACATGTGTAGGTCTTAGAATCAATGGTATTAGTATTTGGAGTGCTTATTCATTCAGAAAAAATATCCTACAGGAAATTTACAGTATAAATAGAAGAACATTTAAGGTGGCAAACCAAAACTCGGTTTCTCAGCCTCAGCGTCATGGACATTTTGGGCCAGATAATTCTTTATTGCAGGGGCCATCTATACACTGTAGGATGTTCAGCAGCATCCCTAGCCCCTACCTACGAGATGCCAGTAGCACCTCTCCCAGCTGTGACAACTAAAAATGTCTTCAGATGTTGCCAAATGTCCTCTTGGGTTCTGTCAACCCCAGCTTAATCTAGACTGAATTCATCTTAATTTTGTCAATCAAGGCAAAAATATAATTATCATACCTTAATTTATTTAGCAAACACAATCTTCTAAGATTGTGCTTAGTTTTAGGAAACAACAAATAAGATAGGAAACCCAGCCCAAATAAGCTTAAGTCACAGGCCGACACAGTATATTACAGTGTGCTAAATATTGTCTTAAAAATATGTGAGTGAAATTATTTGGAGGTAACTAACTCTTCCTGATGAAGACTTTGTACAAGAGGTGACATTAGACTTTTTAGAAAAAGAAGAAAGGGGAAGAACATTTGATGCATGTGCAAAGTCTTGAGGTTAGTGTTAAAATGAGCAGTGTGTGAATTCTAGGATATTGGAGATGGGGAGTGAAGAAGGAAATAAATGATCAAAGTGTTCTGGGGCCACCTTATGATGGGCCTTGTAGGCCATGCTCTGGAGACTAAACTTCATCAGGGGAGGAGGGGCTAATAGCACAAGGGAGGGCTGTGAGCAAGTGGATGGTTCAGAAGGACCAGAAGGACTGCACTCTCCTGGTTCCTTCCTTCCTCATCTTTCTCAGTGTCCTCTCCTCTTCCATTTCATCCTCTTCCACTTGCCTTTACATGCTGGAGTTCATCAAAGCCCTGTTCTCAGCTCCTCTGGACTCCCCCCTCAGCCCCATCTCACTCACATCCAGGACTTGAAAGATTATCTATATATTCATTACTCAAATTATGTCTGTGGCCCCAACCTACATGCCATGCTACTTGGCATCTCTCCTTCATGTGCCAGTGGTGCATCAAATGGGTGCATGATCCTCTTCCTACTTCCCCTGAAAAACTTGGTCCTTAATACTCTGTATCTCAGAATATGGTAGAACCATCCTTCTAGCTTTTAAGCCAAAAACTTAAGAGTTTTCCTTGATAAATCCCTCCTCCTTACCACCAGTCCACATCCAATTCATCAACCAAGACCTACAGATTTTAGTTGCAGACTATCTTTGCATCCATTCACCTCCTCCATCCTGAATCTTGGCTCTCATCCTCTCTTTGGACTACTGTTGTCACTGTTGTCCTAACTGGTCTTCCCACATCCAGTCCCTACATTGTAGGCAGATAGGCATCATGCTCTTAAAAAAAAATTCTTTATGCCACTTACTTATTTAAACTCCTCCAATCAGGCCAGTGTAGTGGCATGTGCCTGTAGTCCCAGGTACTTAGGAAGCTGAGGAGGGAGGATCGTTTGAGCCCAGCAGTTAGAGGCCAGCCTGGACAACATAGTGAGACCATGTCTCTTAAAAAAAATCCTATTGGCTTTCCCCATTTATTTTAGAATAAGGACCCCAATCCTTAATATTTCCTGTGAGGCACTGCATGATTTGACCCCTGCTTCGTCTGTAGTCTCATTCGGTACCACTTTCCTTCTTTTTTGCTGTGTTCCTGCCACACTCGGCTTTTATGACTTCCTTAAACCTACCATCTTAGGGCGTTTGCACTTGCTATGCCCTCTGCCTGGAAAGCTCCATCTTCCTCCTCCCTTCCCTAGCATCCCCATCTTCGCATTAAAGTTGGTCCATGGAGGAAGCCTCCCTTGACTGATACCCTCCTCTCCCCATGTATTGGGCCGAGTTCCCCTGTTAGTTTCACAGCACTCTGTATTTTCCATTGTAGTACATAACCATGGTCTATAAGTTTCTGTGTGATTATCTAAGTATTACCTGCCTTCCCACTGTATACTATACGAGGACCTAAACCTTGCCTGATTATTTTATGAGATCCCCAGCACTTAGCACTCTAACAAACTGCTATACGAATGCCAACATACAAAAAAATATTTTTTGAGTAACTGTAAGAGGAGAATCTGGAATTTGGGAGACCACTTAAGGAGAGGCATTGTAATAGTCCAAGTGAAAAATGAGAGTCTGAAGTGGACCTTTGCAGTGAAGAAGGAGAGGTTATGTATAGATTAGGGCAGGTAGTATATGGATTAGGATTCTCTGGGTGTAAGTAACACAGTGAGGACACTGGTTCACATAAGCAATATAGGAATTTACTGGAAGGACGGAGGAAGTTCCATTTACAAAAGGACAGTCTAACAGCAGCTCCAAGAAGAAAAGTCAGAGCAGTCCTGTGGGTAGGGAGAGCAGAAACTGATGGGAGTGATATCTTTAGGCCACCACTGGAATAGATCAGCTTCAGTTTTCAGACCTTATGTCATTTCTCAAGATCTCAGGTCTGGGGGAGAAAGTCTGACTGGTGTACCAGTTTCTTGGCAGTCCTAGCAAGACTACATGCAGGTAGTTTCCCAAAGAAAAAGGAGAATGTTGTTGATAAAAGAAGTGGAGGCCAGGCGTGGTGGCTCACACCTGTAATCCCAGCACTTTGGGAGGCCAAGGTGGGCAAATCACAAGGCCAAGAGTTCAAGACCAGCTGGGCAACATGGTAAAACCACGTCTCTACTAAAAATACAAAAGCATTAGCTGGACGTAGTGGCAGGCACCTGTAATCCCAGCTACTCAGGAGGCTGAGGCAGGAGAATCGCTTGAACCCGGGAAGCAGAGGTTGCAGTGAGCCGAGATTGCGCCACTGCACTCCCACCCTGGCGACAAAGTGAGACTCCATCTCAAAAAAATAAAAGAAAAAAGGGTAAAAGAAGGGGAAAAGGCATGATGGCCAGAGAAATCCACAGCTATCCACCTCAGGAGCATCAACAAAGAGGACAAAGATTGTGAATAGGAGCCAAGGGTCAATCCCAAGTCCCTAGCTTGGTGGATGGCGGTGCCATTAATCAAGTTTGGGAATATGGGAAAAGGGCCACAATCTAGGGGGAAAATGATCTTGGTTGTCCTCTAAGTACTGAATCTACAGTATGGTCTTAGACCTCAGAAATTAGGGATGTGGATGTGGTTCCCTCTACAAGAGGGAAAACCATGGGAATGAGTGTGACAATTTAAGGACAGAGTAGTCAGGGAAGAAAGAAAAGCACCATGGATGGAATGCTAGGGAGTACTAAAAGTTAAGAAGCAGATAAAGAAAGCAAAGCTAGGCAGGTGAATGATATAGTTAATGAGGCACATTGGTCTATTGATAAATCAGCTGTTTTATGGTTTTGATTTTCAGAAAAGAAGGTAAGGCAATTTTCCCAGCCTCTTATGAGGGACATATTTGTGATCTTCTGGTCAACGCTATCCTTTACCTCCAGGTGGAGCGCTAACAGGCTTTTCATCTGTTTTACAGCTTAGAGGAGAAGTTGCCAGCCAGGATTACCCAAACAGGTAATTAAGATAGGCTCATCCAAAAGTTGGCTACTCACAGTACTCCAACCAGCAACATTAGCATCGCCTGAGAGCTTGTTAGAAATGCCCCACCCTTTGTCTGATGAATGAGAATCTAAGATTCCCAGGTGATGCACATGCACATTGAAGTATGAAGAACAGTGTCCTAAAGAGGGGTGTGGAATTTGTGGCTTTCAGGATTGAAGAGAAGGGTGACCTAACTCTTACTGAGTCTGGAGGACTTGGAGCAAAGTGCATTGTGAGTTCATGATGAAGAGGAGATGGGCCTGGGCCCATACAATTGCAACACTTTGGTGGGCATAAGGGGACTGGGTACCAACCTCATAAGCCTGAGTGGTTCTGTGGGTGAGCTCAGCACCAAGGGACTAGAGTTGCCTGTTCTAAAATGGACCACACCTGCCTGCAGGGAGCAAGCAGTGGGGGCCACCATGGATTGCATAAACCATTAGACCTGGCAATTAGGTAACGTTTCTAATGAGTAATGAAGTAGAAGCCAGATTGCAGTAGTTGAATAGCAAAATGGAAGGTAAGAAAATGTACCCATTGAGGAGACAGTAAGGAATCTAGAAGCTTAAATACTAAGGGAAGGAGTTAGCAGTGACAGCCATCTACAGAGGGAAGGAGGGACAGGGATGTTTGTTTCATTTTGTTTACAATCAGCACATTCAAATACTTAGGGGAAGGAACAAGTGGAGGGCGGGGGAGGGCAGGAGATTGGAGACACCTGAAAGAGGTTAATTGATGAGGCAAGACCCTCACTGAGATGGGAAGGGATAGATGTGAGCAGTATTAAGAAGGCAGAATCAACAGGGCTTTGTGACTGACTAGACATGTGGAGGTCAGAGGAGGAGGAGTTGATTTCCCTAATGTTTTTTACTTCAAGGGAACCAGGGTGAAGTATAGCAGGAATGAACACTATTGCAAGGGTTCAGCTCTGGTTTGGATTGAAATTTAGGAAGACTTAGGTAATAGCTATTGTTTAATGTTCAAGAAATATAACATTCTTATTAAAGTACTATGTCCTAGACCAAGTTATGGCCATCCTATCTTAGAACTGGAGGAAGTGTTATAGGAAAATACTAGACTTGGAGTCGGAACTCCTAGATTTGCAGCCTCTAAATGACCTTAGGAGAGTTGTTTAACATGTTTGACTTGCATCTCCCTTAAATGTATAAATGGGATAAAAACAGTGGCATACCATGGGTAGGGCAGGAGTAGTAGTTTTCCCTGGTGCAGTTGATAAAGGGGTGTGCCGTCTTTAGAGAATTTTAGAACAATACTAAAATCAACTAAAAGTCTTTTTAATATCACCAAGTGCTGACAATTCTAAACAAGGTCAGTGAGTAAAACTACCCCCTACCTTGATGGCCATGTAATCATAATATGCATTTCTGAATGTACTTCAGTATGTACCTGATAGATTATAAAATGCTACAAAATGTAATTTTTAAACAATCTTCCTTCAAATTCATGTGACTTGTGAGATTTGGAGGGAAAATAATGGTTCCGTTTTTATTTTATTTTTTTTTTAAGTATAGCAAATCTGATCTGCAAAAATTATTTGGTCATACTGAGTTAGTGATAATGTCATTTTTTTTAGGTAAGTGATTTATTTACTACAGAATTCTGTGGAGAATGAGTGAAAAACATCCTCACTGTTTTTGTGTAATAGAGAAATAAAAAACATTAACATGATAGCTTTCCTTTTGGTCAGGGAATTAAATCACAGACCTAATAATAAGGCCTATACAGACTCTCTGGGTGATAAAGCCAGTTAAATAAATTAATTACTTCAGTTTCTGGATGCTCCGAAATAAAATACTATTACCTATCTCACAAAAGAGTCTACTGAATTCTCGGAGAGCATCGCATCTTAGAATATTTTAATGCTTCAGCTATTTTTAACAGGCTCATAGATAAGTATTAACTAGAAGGAATACCAATCCTAAGCATTTATTTCATGTTTTAAATCTACCTAGCATGCAGCTGATAGAGTATGAGACTCATTTTTTGAGACGGAGTCTCGCTCTGTCGCCCGGGCTGGAGTGCAGTGGCCGGATCTCAGCTCACTGCAAGCTCCGCCTCCCGGGTTTACGCCATTCTCCTGCCTCAGCCTCCCGAGTAGCTGGGACTACAGACGCCCGCCACCTCGCCCAGCTAGTTTTTTGTATTTTTTAGTAGAGACGAGGTTTCACCGTGTTAGCCAGGATGGTCTCGATCTCCTGACCTCGTGATCCGCCCGTCTCGGCCTCCCAAAGTGCTGGGATTACAGGCTTGAGCCACCGCGCATTGTAAGGATTCACTGCTTAATTTCTACTATATATCTGCATTTTAATAATGCAATAAGCAACCCCTTTTATAAAAGCCCTAAAGATACAGCAAAAGTCTGATTACTAGTTGGTCTTCTTAGCATCAGTCTCTGATACTTCATTACCTGTGGGTGTAGATGCTGGGCTTTGCGCCACAGAGAACACCCTAGCAGCAGCTATAACAAAGAAGCTGACTCCAATCCCATCCTTCCCAGGCTATTGTGCTAAGTGTTGAGTACTTTATTATAATCCATCTCCTTTACATGCTGCTTATAGAGAGGACATTATTCTACTCAAAATAAATGGAAGACAAAAATAATGAGCTTGTAAAGTTCATTGTTAAATTCCACATATTATTCAAAGAGTCTTTAAAACAAAATATGATATTAATAGTAATTACTATAGAGCAATATTTTAAAAGTAGCTACTGTTTAAATTTTACCTGATATGTTAATCACTAGAAAAAGACTGAATTTCTGGCATTTTGTATGCTAGACATAAGTGATATTTATACCAAAATACAGTTGCAAATATGAAGTATAATGACTTTATATTTAGTCACAGGGTAGTATTTTAGAAAGAAAGATAGTTTATATGTATAATTTGATTATTGGTTTTCACATAATTTAGAGAAAACATTCATTATGGATAATGATTACTTTAAAAAGAAAGCCCTTAAAATCATGGAAGAAGTCACTTGAAAAGAAATCCATCCCTCAGTGGGTCGTCATCTTCTACTATAAAGCTTGCTGTACCTGTGTAATGGGCTTGTCCTGATACTTCCACTATAACAGCTTTAAAATCACCACATTTCGCTTCCTGAAAAAAAGATGGAGTATACTATCAAAATATTGCACTCATATTGTATCTGGCTTGAAAATTGTACTCTTGACTTTCATCATGTGAAGGAATGGCAAGGAAATCCTACGGGCAAGGGAAGGTTTTAAGGAGAGTGATATGGTCAGACTTGTGTTGTAGATAACTGTAGCTGTAAAGTGAGGATCAAACTGGAGAAGAGAGAGACAAAAGACCCAGAAACATGTTAAAAGATAACCTCAATTCACTGAATGATTCCATAGTCACTACGGGAGTTTTCAGTGAAGATGGAGAAGTAGAATATATACTAACATAGAGACAGTTTAGAGGTAGAACTGATAGGCCTCTTGACCAATGCATGTGGGAACTGAGGACTAGCAGTAAGTTAATTATAACCATAGTTTCCCGCTTGGAAATGATGCTAGTGATGGCATTAACCATAATGGGGAGAGAAAGGAAGAGCACATTTGAGAAAGGAAGGAAGAACTTTTTAACAAGGTGAGTTTGAGACACCTCTGGGACAGTGATTTAGAGATGAGTATAATGAACAATCAGGATTAAGTGCATTATATTCAGGAAGACATACAGGGTAGGTAGGCAGGGCAGGGATAAAAGTTTGGGAGTCATCATCAGTAGATGGTTGAAAACTAAAGCCTAGGAAGTGGATGAAATTGCCCAGCAGCATCAAACTGTAGATGAGATGAGAAGGAAGCTGGGGATGAAGTGATGGGAACATCTAAATGGAAGGACAGGGAAAAGAAGCTGGGGCAGGTAAAGAAACTGAGAAGGTACCATCAGGGAGCCTGGACAGGCCCACACAGACAGGGAGAGAGCATGATGCAAGTGAAGACGTTCTGGCAAGCATGACCAATAACTGTAAAACAAATAACTGGAAACATTAACTTCAGCATATCTTTTTTATGTTCTACTTTTTAAAAGAAGAAGAACTGAAGCTAAAGGTAAAATGTCAAATATTGTTGGGGTATAATACTTTATCTTTTTATAAAGTTGCTGTAGTGTGAGAGGTCCTTCACCAGGTTATGTAAGGATGTATGTCCACTGCTTGAACCCTGAAGGCTGGGGGGGTAAGCCAAGGACATGGTGCCCAGCCAAGGAGCGGGTATCTCTGAGAACCCAAATATCCCAGAGAATATCTGGGAACATACCAAGGAAAACAGTCCTATCACACATACACAGTAGGCAAAGAGCCAGAAAATTAGCTTAAAAGCAGCTGAGAATCAGGAGGCAGGATGGGTCTCCATAGTTGTTCAGCTGCTTCCCAGGAGTGCCTTGTATGGAAGTTCTAATAAATTCATCGACTTGCCGACCTGGACTTGTCTGAGTCATTCTTTGGTCTCTCGGCTCCCTCTCTATTTAGGGGGACATTGCATCCCAGATTCTTCTCATAACAGTTCCTATAATATAAAGCCTCATTGACCTTTCGCTCTGACAGCAATATAATGTAATGCTTTGGTCTGTTCAGAGAGACCCACGTTCATGACCTGGATCTGCTACTCACTAACTAACCTCTGGCAAATTACCTAATTTCTCCAATTCTCCATTTTATCATCTATTAAAAAGGATAACAACAGTACAGTACTGACCTTGTAGGATTCTTGTGAGGATTAAATGAGATGGCATGTATCAAGTGTTTAGCTGGAAAACTGATGCACAGTGAAGTATAAATGTATGTTATTATTTTTATGTTCCATTTCAGATTCTGAAGACAATGTGTTCCAAATTTTTGCATACAACATAAATGGTTTCACATGTCTAAGACCGCTATATGATGTAGAGATCCTTAAGGAAACTCTAATATTGAGAAACACCAAATCTTAAAAACAGCTATATTAGGATAGATTGTTTGCTATGTTAAAGGACTCTTCATGAGTAGAATAATTTACTGAATGTAGATCAATCATTCTGTAGTAGATTTCATTTACTACTGAGATTCATCACTTAGCTGTTAGCACATTTAAAATTTTATTCCATTACAAAAATTTGATGTTCCACAACTTTTCAGGGCTTTCACATCCTATTATATCAAATAAAACACTATTATAAAATCAAACAAAAAACAAACAACAAAAAAAAACCCAAACCCTAATTTAGTGGTTCTCAAACCTTTTGGTCTCAGGACCTTTTTATACCTTAAGATGTGAGGATCCCAAAGAGTTTTTCTTTATATAAGTTTTATCTATCAATATTTACTATATTAGGAATTAGATATATCTGTTCATTACTTCATTTTAAAAATAACAAACCTACATTTTTGTGAAAATAACTATGTTTGCCAAAACAAAAAAAATTATGAGAAAACTGGCAATGTTTGATATTTCTGCAGACCTCTTTCATGTCTGGCTTAACAGAAGACAACTAGGTTCTCATATCTAGCTTCTGCATTCAATTGGTTGGGTTATCATACATCACGTAGCCTCTGAAGAACTCCACTGTACACTCGAGAGAATGAGAGTGAAAAGCAAATAATGCCATTATTGTAAACATAGTTTTGACCTTCTGAACCCATGGAAAGGACCTTAGGGGTCCCCTGGGGTCCCAAGACCACACTGGAGAACCAATGTTCTAGTTGAAAAGAAGTTTTTACAGGCCTGCTTTAAAATTCTCTTCTGAGAGCTGACTGAAGAAATTTATCAAACACCCAACTCAGGCCTCTTCGGTCTCATAAGTGACACATTTATAAATAAGAAGCTAAGGGTGTCACTTACCCTCACAGCTTTCCCTGTGAATACTGAGCCAGTGGCACTGCTTTTGAAGGCTCTGGCCTGGTTCAGTTCCAGAAGCCCTTTGTGAATCTGTAAGGCAATTCGGGCTGTCACTCCTGAGCCAGTGGGACTTCTATCAACCTGTTTCAGAATAAATGAAGATAGAATGTTCATAATGTTTTAGTTCCATATTACCTGGCTTTTGTCCCTAAACATTCCAGTTTTAATACCTGTTCATCTGCAAAAACACAAATGTTGGTGGTTGGTTCCTTGGTATAAGCATCTTTTCCATCCGTTAATATGGTTCCATATAAAAAGGCAAGGTCTTCACTATCAGGATGATTAATTTTAAACTGCAAATAACAAAAAAAATCAACCACATACAAAATAAATATTTTGATTCAAATTTATCTTTATAAATAATGCAGATGGGTCATTCTTAGACGTAACTTTTTTATCCTTATCATTTTTAAAATACTGTTTTGGGCAACGTATACTAATTGCTAGAAATTATGTCGTTGTCTAGATGAAGAAACAACTTTATTGGAAGTTATAATTATTATCATACTTTGAGTCCCTTCTAAGGAAGCTGTCCTGCATATAGCCTTTGCTAAAAAAGCAGTCCTATTTTATACACCCCTCCCACCCCAAATACACATAGTCTTTGCAGCACTGACCCCAGGATGGTCAATCCACAGGCTGGTGATGGCTTCTCCAACAGGATGAGCTAAGGCAATCATAGTCTTATTCTCAGAAGCTTAAGGAGGATAATGTGGGAAAATCAGGCTCTGAGTATCTAGAGCTGAAGTTAATATCAATGATGGAGACAAGGGCTGTGAGAGGACATAACATTCTTTAAGAATGCAGAAGCTATTAGGTAAGAGAAACAATTGGATGAAAAATAGATTTATTGTAGCCGATGAAGTCAGTTGATTCATCAAAAAGAAGTAGATATGCACACAAAGAAGCAGGCACTGGCAGGGTAACTAAGTCACTCAATGGTAGATTCAGGTCCAAATGTGCAAAGCTACTTGTTCTTGGAAGTCTAGTTCTTTAACTTTTCCTGGATTTCTGCAAACATTTGTAGTATGACTGAGATTGCTATAATCTTACTTCCCTTGTATATCCTTACAATTAGTACTTTCTACTTCCAGTTACATGTCATTTAAAGCAATGGAACAGCTTTGGATTCTTAACATCCAAAGAGTCCATCTGAAACCACGTTAAAGTCTCCTGCAGATTGAATCTTTGTTCTCTATCCTCTTAAAGCGATATGCCCCACCTCCACTATAGCACATTCCAACACAATGCTCGCTTCCCCCACTGGAGCTAGCTCCTCGAAGATGGAGTTTGTTCTTTCGGATCTAGCACAGTGTCTAACTAACATCCATACAGTATGTTTTTGGTAAATGTTTGTTAAAAGAGTGACTGAATGAAGATGAATTTATATTAACTTTAACTCTCCATCCCCATGACCTTTTCCTAAATCTGCTTCAGCAGTGTGAATGGTCAACAGTTCACAGAGTAATTAATTGTACTGTCTGATACATCAATAATAGAACTTGTCCTCATTTTTCTTAGAATCCTTCCTCCCTCAAAGTCCACCCCTTGCCACCTTGTTGAGTTCAAACTCAAATGAGAAGGACAAAATTACACCTTTTATTAAGATATCCATGACTTTTTCTGTTCAATTCATTAAAAATTAGGAGAAATTATTTTGTGCCAAATTGTTAACTCAAACTATTAGCTGTCCTGCCTAATGGAACAGAGAATTGATATACATTCAGAGCTTCAAAAGTTACTATCATAATATAATTACACATATTGGTACTGGCAGTACCAGAAAAATAATTTAGAATACTGATACAGTATGTATGCTCATTTTGTTATTTAAGTTATAAATTATTTTAAAATAAAGCTTCAGAACATAATAATTATTAGTACATTAGACACTATCTTACACAAGTTACTTTTTACTACTAATACATTCTCACATACTAAATTTTCACATACTAAACATTCAAATACTGTACATGTGCTTTATTTATAGGTCCAAATTTCAAGGTAAAATGTGCTTCATTTGTGCTAGAAGTGAAAGAATATTCTAGAATTATTTATTATCTAAACTGATTTTATCAAAATAGCTTTCCCAAGTAAAAACCAGAGTTATTTAAGTAGTTATTTGAGTAACTTCTTAGCAATATAGGAAAAAAATAATAGGAATTAATGTTCTCTATGAAATAAAAAAAGGTTTAAATCCATTTTGTATGCTATATTTTACATTTATTATTTTCAAGTTTTACAGAATGACCACACACACGCATTTAAAATTTGTATAATTCTATAAATACATTTCTACACATTTAAGGAACTATAAACTATATTAGTATGTATGTATTATTAAATTTAGTAATTGCTGGGTGTGGTGGCTCACACCTGTAATCCCAGCACTTTGGGAGGCCGAGTTGGGAGGATCACATGACGACAGGAGTTTGAGGACAGCCTGGGCAACATAGTGAGATCCTGTCTCTATATAAACACACACACGCACACACTCACACTCACACACAGATTTAGCTGGGTGTGTGGTCCCAGCTACTCTGGAGGCTGAGGCAGAAGCATCATTTTGAGCCTGGGAATTTGAGGTTACAGTAAGCTCTGATCACACCACTGCATTACAGCCTGAGTGACAGAGCAAGACCCTGTCCCAAAAAAATAATATTATCATTTACTGAACATTTACTATTGGCCAGACACTACTCTAAGTCCTTTACATTTATTGACTTATTTCATTCTCACAACCCTACAAAGCAGGTATTTTTTAATTTCCATTTTGCAGACAGGAAAACTGAGGCATATGGAGGTTATGTAACTTGTCCAAGGTTATATACGTTACAAGTAGTAAAGCTAGAATTCATAGATAGTTTTGCTCTAGAGCAGGGGTGTCCAATCTGTTGGTTTCCCTGGTCCACACTGGAAGAGAAGAATTGTCTTGGGCCACACATAAGATACACTAACACTAATGAGAGCTGATGAGCCACACAAAATTGCAAAAACTCATAATGTTTTAAGAAAGTTTACGAAATTTGTGTTGGGCCACACTCAAAGCCATTCTGGGTTGCATGTGGCTTGCAGGCCATGGGTTGGACAAGCTTGCTCTAGAGGCTAAGATTTTAATAAGTACCCTATTCTTAGTACTACTAATAATTTAAACATCATTTAATTTTCTTTATAGACCTAAAAATGTGTATTTCCTCCATGCCACAGAGAAGGGCATTGGTTATGAAAGCAGAGTAATTCTGACCTGAGCTTTCACTGCCTCTGTCACTGCACTCGCTGCATCCACAAGGTCCCTGGTCTTTGCAGAACAAATATCTAGTCCTAACTTTTCAGCGCTAACAAATGCATAAAATGCACCGCCATATGCAATGTCCACCACCACCTTTCCATGTCCAGGAACATCCACCATAAGATCTAAAAAAAAGATGTGTTTGGAAATAAGATGTGTTTGTTAATAAGTATTTTAGCAACAAAATTCAAAGGATTTTTAATATGTTTATTTTTCAAGAGGGATGTTCTTTTCCTATCATAAAAATAATGAAGTAAAAATCAATTTTTTAAAATTAGTAAGCATCAAGTGAATAATAGCTAGATGTATCATTCTATTTTCTATTTTAACTTGATGATTGCAGAAGTTACAAACTGAATGTCATGCTTTCCCTAACTCATACAGACATATTCATTAACTTCTCTGAGGATCTTTTCTAGGAAACACCGCTGAGACCGAGACAGGGAAACCCAAGGGCATCCCTGTGAACACTAAGAAGGAAAATGTCTATTCCCCACTTATACTATGAGAGATGGTTTAAAATAGTAAGGATCTTGGATCCTATTTACAAATCAGTTTTCTTCAGCTGTAATGTCAAAACAAAAATTTTAAAAGATTTTTCTACATAAAGTATATATACTTATCTACATATTTTCATCTAATTAAGGTATCCTGCAGGCAAACACACAGAAAAATGACATTGTAGAATCATTGACCGCTACAGCATCATTTTGCACCAGGGTTTTTATTTGAGCATTTTAAGTCTGAATATCCCCAAAGTTTCACCTGAAGGTCAGTAGTTTGAAATCTTCAATCTGTATTTCCAAAGAAAGGGGGCTGGGTGATGTTTATTTCCCCTCTTCTCAAATTTTCCTCTTTTCCTCTTCCCTAATTTAAGCTGGCTTGGTGATCACCGTCTTTCAGGGAAGCCTATGGCAGGGGAGAAAGTTTGTCTTTCACGTTTTTATTTTACAGAAGCCTAAGCTCTAAGGGAAAGACATCTGTTGGCAAAGGAGTGTCCTGAAGGTAGAAATATTTCTCCTAGAGATACATTTTTTCTGCCTTGAGAAGAGTGGAGGCTGAAGGTCCTTAGTGCACAGAGGACTTGTGTTAACTTCCACAGGGCAACACAGGAGCAGGACGTGAAGAAACAGAGGACGGGGAGGTGGTGCAGAGGGCATGGACCAGGTGAGGTGGGACAGCCAATGCTGCTGCTCCACTTCGCTGATTAACTGTGTAAGCTGAGGACTGAAGTGCCATCCTCTCCAAGGCCACAGCCCTTTTAAGAAACCTTTTGCTCACACATATCAGGAAAGGGGACAACACATAGAGTGATGAGGCTAAGTGAACCAAAAGGACAGAGTAGGGTTTCAATTTCAGAAATTAAGTTTTGGGAAAGAAAATGTCTTGTGTTCTTGAGTTTTCATGCTAAGTCATACAAAGATACCAGCATGCTATCAGTCCACAGAAGGCTATCAGTATGCTGTCAGTCCACATTAGTCCACAGAAGCCCTTTTAACCCATGATGTGTTAAAATAGATCAAGTTTATCATCGAAAGAGTAAAACAGGCTGTGGATTGTAACAACAAAACTGAATAAAAAATGTCTTTATCTTGATGCTCGTGCAACAAGAAAAGCAAGTTTCATGAAAAGAGAATGGGGAAGTTAATAGAAATGAGAGACTGCTGGAAGGTGGAGAGCTAAGGTGAGGATGAAGATCAGCACTTACCAGGAGACCCAGGTGATGGTCCCGGGGCTCAGTCTGCCTGCCCTCTTCTCTTGATTGTAACACCCGAATGCGGCATTGGCCACCAGTCCGGGGGCCAGGATGGAGTTGGGAAGCTGGTTCAGGAGAAGTCATCCCTGAGCCTACAATCATTTCCCTGGCCCACCCTTTCTAGAATCTTGGGTCTGGTTTTCTTGGGGTGGGCAGTTGGGTAGAGTGCTACACCTCACTGAGTTTTGGTTTCCTTTTCTTTAAAACGGACCAAATTTCCTTTAAAGTTACCCTTGTCCATCAATTATCGGTGACTCTTTCATTTTTTAATCACTAAATTACTAACATTAAAAATTAAGATATTTATTTCACCCATGAGTACTTCCTATGTGGCAGGTCTTTACATATACTAGCTCCTTAATTCATTACATTAGCGCCTTAATTACTACAGCCCTGAGAGGTAGGTACTGTTTTACTTACTATCCTCACATTATTCCCTGACTTACCCACCAAATAAGTGGCAGAGCTTGGGGTCAAACCCAGGACCAGGTGACTCCAAAGCCCAAACCCTTTCTACTAAAATACACAACCTCTATCCAGAACACAATCCAAAATCTAAGGGTTTTTCTTTTCTTCTATACAAGCATATCACTGAAATTTCAATTTGATTTACTTTGCTCAAGACTTAGTGAGCACCTACTATGTGCCAATTACTGTAGAAGATATAAGAAGTACAAGGAAGAATAAAACATAGGCTTTTCCCTTCTTGGAGTTTAGTTGGACAAGATAGATTTTAAAATACGCTGTATCTGTGAATGAGGTGTGATACACTAAGCAGTATTCCAGAAATTGAAACATATCTCCTTAAACTACAAAAAATTTTAAGGATGAGAGGCAAGCCATATGATAGGCCAGGGTTCCAACCCTAGTTCTGCCATTTAATATGGTTTTGGTGTCTTGTGCAGACTGTACCTGCTATTTCTCCTCAAAGAGTTGTTTTGAAAATTCCATGTGTGGGGAGTTCCTGGCACAGATTAGGGACTCGAAGGCCAAAACTTTAATTTCCAATGGGAATAGGTTTCTCAAGAGGACCAGATGTTTACATTTGTCAATCAGCATATTCTTCTCCAAATTTCACTTATTTAGTTACTCATTCAACAAATATTCATTGACTAACTACTCTTCTAGACACCTAGAATACTGTGAACAAAAAAGAGTTTGCATTTTAGCCCAGTGGGGTGGAGAAGAACTCAACAACCCTCCGAGGTGGGTACTATTGTCATCCTCATTTTACAGACTGTGATACTGAGGTATGAACTCTAGCACAAGGTCACTGAGATGGCGAGAGGTGGGGCAGTGACCTTGAACTCTATGTCTGTCTTGTATGCATTTTTCAAAGTAGAGAATATAGCATTTCATTTTCTTAACTCAGTTACCATTAATTATTGTACTGTCACACAGTGATGCTCTCAGGAACTACTGAGAGGAACTACTGAGGTCAAGTGGTTGACTGACCCTGGCCCTAACTGACCCAGAAATGTGATGTAGTTCGTGTTCTTGCTGCCAGCTGCCATTTCCCACAGAAGTCTAGAGTGTTTCTAATCTGCTGCTGTAGTTGCCTGGGGGGAATTCTGGTAACCACGCTAGTTAAACTGTTGAGGTTTTAAAAATGGAATCGTAAACATAAATTCTGTCTCCCTCAAGTGGCCTCCCAATCTGGAAGTGACACCATTCTCTGGGAAAATGGCATCAATTTCTCCAGAGGCATTCTTCGTTAACTTGTGGGTTTCAGCTGCCTGAGGTTGCTCTAAAAGTGCCTGTTTTATTACTTATCAAATCAGGCTAATCTGAAACCTAGTTCTTCAGGGGGAATCAAGGTCCAACTTTCTAACAGATGATTTGCATGGCTTGAAGATTTTTAAGAGAATGATAACTCTATTCCTGGTAAACCGGCTCCTGGCTCACTTCCAGTCACAACGACTAAAGCATTCTTACTGATAAGACTGCGGCCCCCGGGAGGTAGTATTCAGATGAGAAACCAGATGCCAGCTTGCCAGGTCATCCCCATGAGGGATCTCCCTCGTGTAAGGGTTATGGTTATACAGAGGCCCTGCTTTACATAAGCTGTACAAGGATCTGTACTAGGGAATCCAGCAAAACCTTTTAATCACACAATAGGCCTACGGAACTTTAGCAATCATATATACCTTGCAATCTATCTCCAGGAATACAGTATCTTGCATACTCTCATTTAATCCTAACAAAAAAACTCTATGAGGTAAGAGAATAAACAGGCACAGAGAAATTAAGTAATTTGCCTCAAGTTGCACAGCTTTAGGGGGTTATCAGGATTTGAAACCAGGCAATGTGTGTTCCTGTTCTTAAAGAAAAGCAACATTCGTATCTTAATGATTTATAAACTGCTTTGTTCATTCCTTCTCATTTAATTCTTCCTCAAAGAAGTGAGGGAGGTGAGGAAAGGAGACCAGGTTTAGTAACTTACTGTGATTCTGTGTCTACCAAGCATATTCTGAGCCAGCCTGGAACCCTGGTACATTGGCTGTTCTTCGCTCTTTCCTTGACCCTGACCGTACTTTGCTTTACCCACCGGTGAAATCTCTAGGAATGCCTCACCAGTGCAGAAGGAGGCGCTGAGTCAGGGTAACACGGAATTCCTCACTCCTCAAGGGTCTCTCAAAACCACAGGCGGATGGGAGTCAGGGAAAACAGAAATTGCACGCACCAAGCAAATACGCAAGACTGCTGACACACGTTCGCAGTGATTTACCTTTTTATTAATTGCAAGGGCACGCGGGATGGGTTAGTTGCGAGAGTTCCAGCCTAGAGACACCGTTAATGTTGTTAGTTGCGTCCCGGTTGCAGCTCCGCCCTGGGCTGCAAACGTCCCGCCCGTTACCTGTTGCCAGCACGAAGGCCGGGACGCTATGGAAGCGCACCGGGCCGTGGCTGTGGCCGTCCTCGCACGCCACGAAGGCGGTCACCAGCCCGCATGGGCAGTGGATGTTGACGCGGGCCTCGCGGGTGCCCGCAGCTGGCGCCGGCACAAGCCCGAAGTCCAAGGCGAAGCGGCCCAGCGCCAGCACTGCGTGTCCGCACATGGAGCTGTAGCCCTCGTTGTGCAGGAACAGGACGCCCAGGTGCGCGTCCGGCAGCTCGCTCGGCACTAGGACAGCCCCGTACATGTCCCGGTGCCCTCGGGGCTCGAACATGAGCCGTCGCCGCACGTGGTCAAGGTGCTGGCGCATGTAGCGCCGCTTGGCCAGCAGGGTGGGCCCGGACACCTCCGGACACCCAGCCAGCACGATGCGCAGGGGCTCGCCGCCCGTGTGCATGTCCACCACCGACAGGCACCGGCGTCCCCGGATCATGCGGGGGCAGCCGGGGCACCGCCAGCGCGCTCTCCATGGTCTGCGTCCGGGGACACAAGAACCGTCCTGCAGCGATGGCTTCAAGCCCGACCCCTACCCACTGACTCCTCGCGAGGAGGGCGGGACGCGAAGCAGCCACCCCTCGGGGGGCGGGACATCGGAGCCTAAACCCGGAAGTGGGGGAGGAACCTCGGAGCGGTAGCCCAGGTTACTGGGAGGCGGAGCCGCCGAGCTCGCTGTGGCCCGGATGTTTGGTGCAGCTGCCAGATCCGCTGGTCTAGTGCTTCTGGAAAAAAACCTTCAGGCGGCCCATGGGTGAGTGGTCGCCAAGATCCCGGGAAGTCCTGGTTGTTTCTGGTAGTCCTGGTTGCTTTCCTACACGGCTGGCCTCGGGCTCGGCTCTCTGTAGGCGGCCTTCGGCTGGAGGCGCAGGCTCGCCCCTTGACCCCGCCCGCCCTCGGGCCGGGCCCCGCACTCTTGCCGGGTTGGGGTGGTCTCTGTCGCCGACGGGCTGCCAGGGGAGGCGCGCTGTCTGCGGCGGAAAGGCCAGGTCTTTGTTGTTTGGTCCGAAATGTCCCTTCAGTCCCTTAGTTTAATGTGAAGGGAACACTTGCATGAGGGTTGACTTCAGAATTGAAAACGCGGGTGATAGTGCAGAAAAAACAGTAAAGCAGAAGCAAGTTGCTGCATAATTTGTCTCCTGCTTCAACCTCAAACGTAGATTTATAGGGCCCGTCACAAAGGAGCAAGACCGCTGCAAAAAAATAGAATCTTAAAACTTTAGCTATCGTTCACTAAAGGAAATGAAAAGGGAAATTACACAGTCACTTGGAGCCTGGGTTTTGTTTAGTAGGTGATAGGCTGTTTATTTCAGTTCAGTTTATCATACTGGTTTTCAGGCCTTGGATTTTGAGAAACTTTAGATTATTGATATTCGCATGTATTTATTAAGCATCTACTAGATGTAAAACCCATACAGAAGTTTCCAATTCCTTAACTTCTGCATTCTTGAAAAACCTGAAACATAATTCATTTTCATGTATTAATTTAGAACATTGTGATTACAATTGATTACAAAAAAAAAGCGCCCATTAAAGAGGCCAAAGGGTTTAAAAAGCTAAGTCCGAAATTTGTTAAAAGCGAAAATATTAAACTTGAGGAATTTTAATCAATGCTGCTTCTCTTTTTCTCTCAGCAGCATAAGGAGAAGGAAATAAAAAGTCTACTTGAACGTGAAAGGAGAGAGGGCGCTGTAGACCAGGCAGTCTAGATTGTGAATCCGTGAATAATTTGGGAAATGATTGTTCAAGAATAGTCAAAGATGCATACTTTTTCAAATTAATTCACATGTAGACCACAGTTTGTTTGTTTGTTTTGAAAAGGAGTCTCGTTCTGTAGCCCAGGCTGGAGTGCAGTGGCGCGATCTTGGCTCACTGCAACCTCCACCTCCTGGGTTCAAGCGATTCTCCTGCCTCAGCCTCCGGAGTAGCTGGGACTACAGGCACGCCACCACGCCTGGCTAATTTTTGTATTTTTAGTAGAGACGGGGTTTCACCCTTTTGGCCAGGCTGGTCTCGAACTCCTGACCTCGTGATCTGCCCACCTCGGCCTCCCAAAGTGCTGGGATTACAGGCGTGAGCCACCTCATCCAGCCTGTTTGTTTGTTTTAATCCACATTAGATTGTAGGGTTTTGGCAGGAACTCTGTTTCTCCTTGGACTTTTAGTGGCCCCTAACCAGTGGAATCAAGCTCAGTGTATGTTTATTGGATGAATCAGTGAAGGAATGAAGGGAATCAGATGTCACTGATGAAGAAAACTCCTTCCATAATTTCTTCTTGTGAATAAGGTCAAAGACAACGTATTAGGTTCTTAGTTGTTGGGTTTTTTTAAAGTAAGGAATAGCAGCTTTTCCCCTAAGCCTTTAGATCAGGGGATTAATTTTAAGGCAGTGGTTCCTAAATATTTACCCAGTGACAGTCTTGATGAAATTTTCACTTATCCTCCACAAAAATAATAAAAGCTAAGACAATGTAGGAAGCTTTTTATAAAGGTAATTTGCGTACCTCTGTTCTGAAATTATGTTCTCTGCTTTTCCCATGTGAAAATGTGTTCTGTTATGAACATAGATGACAATTGTATGTCTACATGTGGGTGCTTAATGTCCTGACTGGGCAAAATAGAAGGTGGTGACCCTCTACTGGTGCTCTAATTTAAAAATATGTGTATATTTGAACTTTATAGTCAGTGAAACTCAAAAGTATCCTCTGATCATACCGGGTTAGGCCTTGAGTCCTGGGGATAGATCCTGCTCTGCTGGTTGAGGACCTCAATCATAAGGCACAGTATTAACAGCAAGGTTCCAGGATAACTGTCTGCAGTGTCACAGTGTAAAAAGAGAAATTTAAATTTAAAAATGCTTGAAGACTTTTGTCTAATATGTGTTATTTAAAATTTTGAAACTGTTATTTCTGCCAAGTGCTTCAGCTATTATTGCATTTTTTTTTATAATCACAAAAGATGTTACTATACTGGCATTTGTTTTTAAAAAGCTGTCGATATCCAACCAGCATGCCTTGGACTTTATTGTGGGAAGACCCTATTATTTAAAAATGGCTCAACTGAAATATATGGAGAATGTGGGGTAAGTCTTATGTTTGTGTCTTATTTCATTTTGTAAAATCTGTTTGCTTTTGAAATATTTTCACATGTAGAATATTTTTTCTTGTTATATCACTAATTTATAAAATAATATGGAGGGCCAGGCGCAGTGGCTCATACCTGTAATCCCAGCACTTTGGGAAGCCGAGGCGTGTGGATTACTTGAGGTCAGGAGTTCGAGACCAGCCTGACCAATATGGTGAAACCCCGTCTCTGCTAAAAATAGAAAAAAATTAGCTGGGCATAGTGGTGTGCGCCTGTAGTCCCAGCTGCTGGGGAGGCTGAGACGGGAGAATTGCTTGAACCCAGGAGGTGGAGGTTGCAGTGAGCCAAGATCGCACTACTGCATTCCAGCGTGGGCAACAGAGGGAGACCCCATCTCAAAAAAAAATAAAATAAAGAAATATAAAAGAATATGGAGGCATTAATGTAGTCATTGTTTATGTTGGCATTTTGATGTCTATTATTTTTTAAAACATTTAGTAATTTAATAATTTCTAATTTATGATTTAGTACCGTGTCTTGTACAGTAAGTTGAACATCATGAATCCAGAATATTTATCTGCAATTATTCTTATATAATGTTAGTAAATAGGTTTTTCATTGAATGTTAGTCAACTATTTTAGTAACTTAGTAAAAGGAATCTTTTAAGAGCATTGTACAAATATAGCACATACAATATAGATTTCTTTTTATTTTACTTATGTCTTTTTTAGTTCTAAAAGCTGCACATGTAAACTTAAATATTTAAACTGAAATGGGATGTCTTATAGAATGATTTGGGGGGGTGTTAATATTCTAAAATAATATCTGTACACAAAATACTGGTTTTATATATTGTAGGTATGCCCAAGAGGACAGAGAACGAATGCACAGAAATATTGTCAGCCTTGCACAGAATCTCCTGAACTTTATGATTGGCTCTATCTTGGATTTATGGCAATGCTTCCTCTGGTTTTACATTGGTTCTTCATTGAATGGTACTCGGGGAAAAAGAGGTTAGCACATTTCTATGACTGTATCTGGCTGGACTAATGTTGGAATAATTATCACTCAGAAGACCTTATTAAGTAATTCTGCCTCTTCTGTTTTAAAAGTGGTAAACATGTTTTTCCTTTATCTTCAGATTATTCTTAACTGTGACAAGAAAACTTAACAATAGGGCATGACTTAGTAATTTTTAAGGGAACTGTCCTTACTCCGTTTTACTCTCAATGATCTTAAAGGAATACTTTTTTACTTCTCAACTATAATCCTTATTGGTTTTCTACACAAAATTGGTTATGATGACAAGCTATTTATTGTTATGGAACACATTCTTTGTAATTTAATTTAATACTAGTAATCTAGTATGATATAGTTAAAAACGATATAGCTGTAACCTAATGCAGAAACTCACATTAACATATTAAATCAGCACACATTTACTAAGTACTGCATTTTATGTTTGAAAGATCGGGAAAGGAGATATAAAAGTAACTGACATGGCTTATAGTCATAATCTTGTGGAGAAAACAAGTGTGTACATAATTATAAATCAGTCTTAGAAATGTAGTGGAAGAGTTATAAACAAAGTACTCTGGAGTTACAAAGAATGGAGAGATAAATTATGCCTGATGGGATCTGAAAGATTTCAAAAAAGGAACATTTTAGGCAGAGGAAACAGCATGAATAATGGCATAGAGGTATGAAATATGTGATCTGTGGTAGGTAGGAATGGAAGTAATCTGGGGTAGTCAAGAGTGGGTTGCAGATGAAGAAAAGTAATATAAAAGGGAGTAGGAAAGATAGGTTGGGGCCAGAATGTGAAGGTTCTTGATAAGCATGTGAACTTTAATCTGCTGGGAATGGGAAGTCAAATTCTGCGTTAGTACATTTCAGCCATCTGATTTTCTTTTAGTTCTTCCAGCTGTTCAGCTTCTTTCCTATTTTAGGTTCTTTCCCTTCCTCCAAACTCTTTCCGCTGTCTGAAATACTCTCTTCTTCATCTGACTGCAACTTGTTACCTAGCTACCTTCTTTTCCTTCTGATTTCAGTTTAAAAGTCACTCAGAAAGTTGAGTGCTTAAAACAAAACAACAACAACAACAAAACAAAGAGTGCTGTTAAAAGAGAAAAATAAGGAAGATAGCTTACTTTCTATGCTTTCCTTCTAGGCCTCTGGGCCTGTGGTGGGACAGGCAGTCTGAAAGACTTCTGAAATGCCTTCAAGGCCTTTTTCTCATTGTCTTGGCTATTAGCACTTGGCTCTCTTTTAGCCATGCTAACCTCTCTAGCAAGTTGTTGCTGTACAGCCTGGTTGAATTCCTCTCCTGAAAATGCTCTTTTCTTCTCTACCACATGACCAGGCTGCAAATTTTCCAAACTTTTAGACTCTGCTTTCCCTTTAAGTGTAAGTCCCAATTTTTAAGTCATTCCTTTGCTCCCACATCTATCTGATCATAGGCTGTTAGAAGCAGCCACAGCACATCTTGAATGCTTTGTTGCTTAACGATTTCTTCCACCAGATACCCTAGGTCATCACTCTTAAGTTCCACCTTCCACAGATGCATAGGACTTGGACACAATGCAGCAAAGTTCTTTGCTAGGGCATAATATGGATGACCTTTACTACAGTTCCTGATAACTTCCTTATTTCCATGTGAGACCTCATCAGCCTGGCCTTCACTGTCTATATTTGTCAGCATTTTGGTCACAACCACTTAAGGCTGTAAGAGGTTCCAAACTTTCCCTCGTCTTCCTGTCTTCTTCTGAGACCTCCAAACTCTTTCAGCTTCTGCCTGGTACCCGGCTCCAAAGCTGCTTCTATATTTTCAGGTGTCTTTATAGCATTGCCCTACCCTTCAGTTTCAGTTTTCTGTTAGTCCATTTGCGTTGCCGTAAAGGAATACCTGAGACTGGGTAATTTATAAAGAAAAGAGGTTTAATTGGCTCATGGTTCTGCAGGCTGTACATGAAGCATAGTGCTGGCATCTGCTTCTGGTGATAGCTTGAGGAAGCTTATAATCATGGCAGAAGGCAGAGGAGTACCAGTGTGAGAGGAGGCAGGAGGCAAAGGGGAACCACATGGTGAGAGAGGGAGGAGGTACCTCTTTCATTTTTATTTTTTTATGTTTTATTTATTTATTTTTATTTTTTGAGACAAGGTCTTGGTTTGACACCTAGGCTATATTGCAGTGGTGTGATCACTGCTTACTGCAACCTTGACTTCCTAGGCTCAAGTGATCTTTCCAACTCAGCCATCCAAGTAGCTGGGACTACAGGCGTGTACCACCATACCCTGCTAATTTTTTGTATTTTGTAGAGACAGGGTCTCTCTATGTTGCCCAGGCTGGTCTCGATCTCCTGGGTGCAAGCAGTCCTCCTGCCTCAGCCTCCCAAAGTGCTGGGATTACAGGTGTGAGCCACCATGAATCTTTTAAACAACCAAATCTCACATGAACTCCTAGAGTGAGAACTCACTCATTACTGTGAGCACAGCTCCAAGTCATTCATGAGGCTTCCACTCTCGTGACCCAAATACTTCCCACTAGGCCCCACCTTGTTGAGGATTACATTTCAACATGAGATATGGAGGGAATGAGCATCCAAAAAAACACTCTGTATTTGAGTGAATCATTTATTGGTGAAGATCTGGTGTATGGAAGTAGCATCATTTGATGTATATTTTAGGAAGAAAATTTCTGTGGAGGGTAGATTAGAGGTGAGATATTTAATAGAAGACTGTTGTCAAAGAAATAGACTGTGGTAGTTGGAATGGAAATGGAAAGGATGGTCCAGATGGAAATAGAATCAGCAGTTTTCTGGGGCCTACCTAATAAATCCAGGGTGGTTATTTACATTGGGAAAGCATTTATAATTTTTCAGAATAATTTATAAAAATACTTTTAAAATAGCATCTTTCATCCAGCTTTTAATTTCTGTTATATTAATAGAACGATGAGAGATGGGGTGAGAACGGAGATGTGATAAAGCTGAAACAGAATAATTGCCCAATCAATTGGCAGGAAGTTCTCAGCCCCAAAGTAGAGAAGAGCTAAAGGGCATAGGTATGTCTTCACCAAATGCGTTTGAATTTAGATATCAGCTGTGTTTTGAGGGAGAGACTTGAAGCAGAGACTAGAGGTTGGTTTGAGGGAAGGCAAGGAGTGACTAATGCTCAGACAGGAAAGGAGGTGGGTTTAAAAAGAGGGAGTTGTACAACTATGCTTTGCCTAGGAAATTGGTAACAAAGAACACAAGGGCCATCTCTTAACAATTTCCTGAAACTTTGCACTTACAGTCTGGATAGATTGGGGCTGGAGGTGTCTTAACAAATGTTCCTAAAAAGTGGGGATAACCCCTGAACTGATCTGGAAGGATACATGGTTTGACAGATAGGTAAAATGTGTTTTGAGGTGGAGAGTGATGCATGCCCCGATGTGTGGAGACACAAGTGAATTTAAAGCCATTTAGCATGGCCAGGAAATATAGAAGAAGATGCTGGCAAGGAGTATTTTTCCAGAAAGACAAAAAGACTCAAAATTAGTTTAATGAGAGGAGTTTTAAAATTGTATTTCATTTTGTAAAGATGATGTGATTGGCTGCAGATAGATTAAAAGAGAACATGTCAAGAAGACCAGTAAGAACGTTATCAAAGTAATGGCAAGAAATAGTGAAGTTGGGATTTTGCCTCTAAAAATATTAATTCTATAAGGAAGCAAAATGTCAAATTACATAATGTGAATGTGTGTTTATTTATGTTTTCAGTGTTTTCATCTTTGTAAAATGGCACAGGAGTTTTGCTTCCAACAATGTGAGTTAATTAGGAGCTCCAAGTGACCTACCTGCATGAAATAACTAAAGTCTGGGGTAGATAAACTATGTGAGACATTGCTGGTCCCAGCTGGAGATGGAGAGGTCTCCAGGAACTCTTCTCTTTCAAAACACAAACCAACCCCCCTGAGTTAGGCCAGAGTGACAAGGCAGGCAGTTGGGATGAGAGGGTTGTCTAAGGTCAATTGCTGGTAGCAGCAGTGTTACCTGGATACTGAATCTTGGGCAGCCTCTGCCAAGACTAGACCCTCAAGGGCCTGAAGCCCAAGGTAGTAGTGGCCATAGCTGCTGGCAAAAGTAGCAGAGCTTCTTTGCTGGAAAGCTTTCCCATTCTCAATTTAACCCTATAAGACTCTTGCTCATTAAGATCTAGTAATGACCTCATAGTCTGTGGTTACTAAATAAAATAGCACTAGGACTTATTGGTAGATGCAACAAACAATATATTTATGCTCTCAAAGGACACAGATAATGGACTTTCACCTATGGGATATGTAACTGCTACCTATAAAGAAAGTAAGGATGTAGTCACAAGCTGTCCATAATAATAAGATTATTTGGAATAAACAGATGTATTGGGGGAAGAAAAGGAAACTTTTAGAAATGAATTTTTACTTTAAATTTTAAACTTTTAGAAAAAAATTTATACTTGCCAAAATAAAAAAAAAAAAAAGGTAGTTAGCAGATTAAACAGTTGAAGATAGAATTAGTGAACTAGAAAAGAATGCATATAAATAATGGCATATAGCACTGAGAAAGAAGGAGATGGAAAATCAGGTGCAAGAAGGTGAGATCCATGTTGGGTGGATGTGGGAGTTGTGCAGGCTTAAAGTCTTACACTTCACAGGAGTCTCTCTCATAACAATTCCATGAACTTCTGGGGTCCTGCAAGTGACATGCCAATTACAAGAGTCAGTGAATTCAAAAAAGCCAAACCATGGTATCCCCATCAGGCATGTATAGTTCATTTATGGTTCTCCCCAGTCCAGATGTAATTTCCCAGTCAGGATCATTTGTATCATAAGTGGTGTTGCCTAGTAATATAGTTGACATTCTATCCTTATCAGGTTTCCAGAGGAAAAGAGCTAGAGAGTTAACTGAAGGCCAGATTCTCATGCACAGCATAAATGTTTTGTTAAGTTTTTGCCCATAGTATCTAATTAGAGTCTCTGGAAAAATAGAGACTATGAAGGAAAGCTGGTATTTTTTTTTTCCTGGCTGACATCCTGTGGAAAAACCTCCAGCTCTTCTGAACCGTCTTCTCTCCTCCTGCCTCCCCAGAGAGGCTAGAAATTCAGATTTCCACTGTCCTAACCTCTTTTTCGTTTCTTTTTTTTTTTTTTTTTTTGTGATGGAGTCTTGCTCTGTCACCCAACCTGGAGCGCAGTGGTGTGATCTCGGCTCACTGCAAGCTCCACCTCCCAGGTTCATGCCATTCTTCTGCCTTAGCCTCCCCAGTAGCTGGGACTACGGGTGCCCGCCACCACGCCTGGCTAATTTTCTGCATTTTTAGTAGAGACGGGGTTTCACCGTGTTAGCTAGGATGGTCTCTATCTCCTGACCTCGTGATCCTCCCACCTCAGCCTCCCAAAGTGCTGGGATTACAGGCGTGAGCCAGTGCGCCCGGCCAAGGAGAGCTGGTATTTTAAGAGATACTGGCATGGCACATGTATACATAGGTAACAAACCTGCATGTTGTGCACATGTACCCTAGAACTTAAAATATTATAACAACAACAAAAAAAAGAGATACTGGCTTCAGATTTTACAAAAATAATGAGAAACAGATTCACAGATCCCAGAAGCAAAACACATCCCAAGCAGAATAAATAGAAATTCACACCTACATGCATCATAATTAAACTGCATAATATTGAAAACAAAAGAGAAGCCATGTGGAAGAGAACCAAGGCATACCTGTTAACAGCCTTGGTTGTCCTTCCAGCCAACAGCCAGCACTTACTGCAGCCATGTGAGTTAGTCCTTTTAAATGCTGCAGCATGGTCAAGCCTCTAGACGAGTGCTTTCCAAGCTGATGTCATGTGGAGCAGAAAGAACTGCCCAGTTGAGCCCAGTCACATCACAAAATAGTGAGAAATGATCAGTGGTTCTTGTTTCAAGCCACCAGGTTTTGAGGTAGTTTGCTATGCAATGGAATAATGGAAATTATTCCACATAATGGAAAATGTTCAAGTAGAAAACTCAAAATCACCTATAGGCTAGATGTTAGAAATAACAAGACCATTTAATAAAAAGGTTGAGTATAAGATAAATATATGAAACTATTTCCTATATTCCATGTACAGTAAAGTATTGTGACATAGCTCAGACCAAGACAGCTAAGCTACATGGGATTTATCTGAGCACTTGACAAGCCAATTTTCAAATTTATATGGAAGAGCAAAGGGCCAGGAATAGCCAAGGCCACCAAAGAAGTAGAAAAAATGTATGTAACATCCAGAATTATGATCGTATTATTCTTCTGGCTCAGGAATAGATAAATGGACTCAAGAAACAGAATAGAGAGCCAAAACACAGACAATTAGATATGAAACTTTGTATGACAGAAGTGTCATGGCAAATTAGTTGGGAGGGTAGGGTTGGGAAGAAGTACCTGTTCAGTAAAATGCTGCTGCTGGGACAATTGGCAATTCAAATGGGAAAAAGTAAAGTGAGATCCTACCTTATCTTAGACACAGAAATCTCTTCTAGATGAATTAAAGATAAATGTGAAATGCAGAACCTTAAAATTTTTAGAAGAAAATAGTGTGTGTGTGAGATACACACACACTATCTCAGGGTGTGGAAGGACTTTTTAAAACATTTAAACTGCTAAGTAGAAAAAAATAAAAAATAAAGCCCAGTCTATTAAAATTTAGAACATGTTTATAAAAAGGCTTCACAAAGTAAGTGAAAGTTGAGCCCACAGACTGAGAGGAACACATTTGCAACATATTTAACTAACTGCAGAATGGAGAAACAAATCACAGTATTGTCACACAGTGGAATCCTAATACAGTGGCAAAAATGACTGAACCTCAGCTGTAAGCAATAGCATGGATGAAAGTTGGAAATGTAATTTTGAGTGGAAAAAAATCTCAGAAGACTTCCATTAGTGTGATATCATTTTATAGCATTCAAAAATAAGCAAAACTAACCAGAATAGTTGTGAAGCATAAATACAATTGGGATAAAAACTTTCTAGAAAAAAATGATAAAAGCAGTTTGGTACATGGTTGCCTCTAAGGGAGAGACAGAGAAATGGATGGGGAGGAACAAAAAAGTAGTCATAAATTGTTGACAGTGTTCTAGTTATTGGGTAGGAGATGAGCTTATAATATTATAATTACTATACTTTATAACAAACATATGTTACCTACCATCTTTTATGTGCATATTCAGATTAAATGATACACAGATAACTAAGAAATTTTTAGCAGCAGTTTGGCAAGATACTAAAGATACAAGGTAGATCTAATTTCTGCTTTTCTGTTACACATTTAGATAATACTGCTACAGTGTTATTTATCCCTTTTCAGAATAAAAGGTTATACTCTTGAGTAGTTTTTGTTTGAAATCTGTATCTTGACACATGTACATGTTTTATTTAAGCCTTTTAAATATTGCAGTTTTTCTAGTAATCATGCCTCTTTTCCTTCTCTAGTTCCAGTGCACTTTTCCAACACATCACTGCATTATTTGAATGCAGCATGGCAGCTATTATCACCTTACTTGTGAGTGATCCAGTTGGTGTTCTTTATATACGTTCATGCCGAGTATTGATGCTTTCTGACTGGTACACGATGCTTTACAACCCAAGTCCAGATTACGTTACCACAGTGCACTGTACTCATGAAGCCGTCTACCCACTGTAAGTGTTTATTTCAACTTAAGATCTTTTTTTTTTTTTTTAAATCTCTGATAATTATTATAGATTTTATGGCCTTTGGAGACAAAAACAGGTGTGGGTTTGAGTTCTGGGTCTGCCAGCTGCTATATTACCTTGAACATGTAAACAGCCTCTTATAACTTCAGTTTTCTCATGGGTAAAATGGGAATAATGATACCTTATAAGGTGTCATGAGGGTTAAATTAATCCACACATTCTCAGATACCGTATAACTTAGATATAGGAGGCACTTTATGGTAAATGGCATTATTAGAGAGTTTGGGTTAGTGTTTTTTCTTTTTTTCTCCCCAAATAAGTATAATTTCTATTAGAATGTTTTGTTTTAAAAATAGTAAATTCATAAAATTCTGTATGCAATTATGCCAGACTATTCCGGTTGCAGAATTTTTATGAATTTTTGTAAATTCTAGAACTAGAAAATGAATCAAATTCATTTTGATATTTTTTGGGGAAAAGGGAAAATAGAAGTCTGGTATTTATATTCTTACAATTGTAGTGGGCTTTCAGTACATAATATGCTTGGGGAAATTAGTCCTTTTTGAGCAACTTCTTAATAATAAAACATCAAAAACATAGACATGCATATAGGTACAAAACAACCAGATATAGAAAAATGAAAATATTCTTTTCTGCCTGCCAGTTTTTTGTTTGTTTTTGAGACAGAGTCTTGCTCTGTTGCCCAGGCTGGAGTGTAGTGGCACAAGATCTCAGCTCACTGCAACCTCTGCCTTCTGGGTTCAAGTGATTCTTGTGCCTCAGCCTCCCCAGCTGGGATTACAGGCATGTGCCACTATGCCTGGCTAATTTTTGTATTTTTAGTAGAGAGATGGGGTTTTGCCATGTTGGCCAGGCTAGTCTTGAACTCCTGGCCTTAAGTGATCTACCCACCTTGGCTTCCCAAAGTGATGGGATTACATGCGTGAGCCACTGGGGCCTCTCACTGCCAGTTTTTAGGTATGACAAATTATTTTTATATAAATATATTTTTTCACACACACACATATACATACACATATATGTAATATACATGCACACACACATATATATACATATATAGCTATAATTTTTTTTTTTTTTTTTTGAGAAGGAGTCTCGCTCTGTCACCCAGGCTGGAGTGCAGTGGCCAGATCTCAGCTCACTGCGACTACAGGCACCCGCCACCTCGCCCGGCTAGTTTTTTGTATTTTTTTAGTAGAGACGGGGTTTCACCGTGTTAGCCAGGATGGTCTCGATCTCCTGACCTCGTGATCCGCCCGCCTCGGCCTCCCAAAGTGCTGGGATTACAGGCTTGAGCCACCGCGCCCGGCCAATAGCTATAATTTTTACATAAAATACTATATAAAAGACTGATAATGTCCTTTTAGTTGATTCATTGATTCGTAGAGCTTAGCTCTAAGCATTAATTACCCTCTTGTCATATAACTCTCCTGAGGCCTTGCATAACTTAACATAGTCCTATCTGGAAAACTTAAGTGAAATGAATATTATATTTAAATAAGATATAAGGTAATCTTATTTAATATAAGATTACCTTATATCTTATTTAAAACAAAATCAGACTTATTTACCGACAGTCTCATTTATGTTACTTATACTAATATTTGTAAAGCCTATATTAGGAGGGTAAGAAAATACAAGATTGGAAGAGAAATGGCAAACAGGTACTACTACCAACCCTCATCTGCACCTGTAATAGTCACTTCTAATTTATTATAGCACTTTTTCTGCTGAATTGAGTGTAGGCTAAGAATCTTGTGGCAGCACTCTGTCAATCATAATCATCACACAGCTTCATTGATTAGGACATTTTCCATCTATTCACTATCCCTGAATCAAGATTGTTTCTTTGCTTTTATTCCTCAGCACCTTTACCAACAGTCATTGTAGAACAGCTTGCCTGCCTTGTTTTATTAATTATACAAAACAGTGATTTTTAAAATTATGAGATATTGTACTGTCTTATAGCATTGGATTTAGGCATATTATTTATTTACCTAACCATTCTAAATATAAATGTTTGGTCAGACTGGGCTAAGCATTTCTGAAGGTTGTAGGGCTACCACGAGTCATAGTAATTTTTTTTTTTTTTTTTGCAAGTCAACAAAAAGTAATAGCACACAATTACCAGAAACCTTTGGAACACTAGTGCATTGACAAATGAAGGCTGTTTTTCCCAATGTATGTATACCCTAGTTTCTTACAAATTGGAAAATACCACAGTACTTTACTGATAATTATAGTTTTAAGGGGAAACAGATTAGATGAGGCATGAAAAAACATGTAAGCTTCTATCATTATAACTTACTGCAAAAAATAACTTTTACGTTACTAAAACTTTAAGAATGAGTTATGGAAAATGGCAGTTATTACTGTTACAGCAATAATTAGCTTTAGTTTGTCAAATTGAAACTAACCCCACATGTAGGTGGCATGGATTGAAAGAGGGGAAGAGTGGAATGGGATGAGGTCTTCTGGTGGAAGGCAGGAGTGGGAAATGTAATCACTTCCACAAACTGGTTTCCTAGTTCATTTGGAGAAACAGGATGGTTTCCTCCTGATTAAAGTGATAATCTTTTTGGAGCTCTTAAGGAATTATAAGTTGTGGGAATGGACAGATTTTGTTTTGTTCTGCTGTTGATAGGAGGTAGCAAACAAGAGGAAACTAATTCATTAGAAGAGATAACACATGATGGTTTCCTCTTGATTAAAATCATCTTTTTTAGAGCTCTTAAGGAACTACAGGTTGCAGGAATGGATAGATTTTGTTTTCTTTTGATGTTGGTTGGGGGTGGTATAACAAGACCCAAGAGATATCACCCAAGAGATCAAACATTTACTAATGTATTACCATACTGGACTGAACCTAAAAGCATCACAGAAACACAGGATTATGGTATCATTTTGCAGAAACACAGGATTATGGTATCATTTTGCTGTGTGGGTAGAAAGCATGTGGTCCGTGATCTGAAATGACTGCTGACTTCGTAGGACACTCCCCTGTATAGGGAGAGGGTTTGAGTAGCAAGATAGTAAAATTGATTTGAAAATACTCAGGAAAATTAAGATAGAACTGTGTGGATAAAAGTCCCGTTATTCAAAATAAATTACTAGAAGTCTGGTGACACAGAGCTCTTTCTACAGCTTTTTATTTCTCATTATAAAAGTTACATTAAAAATGGGACATTTCAAAAACATAGAATAAAAGCACACACAAAATAAAATAATCTGTAATTCTATTCCATGAGATGATTCTGCTAAAAATTTTATCTTTCCAGTTTTATTTCTGCATGTGTATGCATACATTTTAAAGAATATTAAGGCTAAACTATGACATGCTATTTTGTAAGCTGTTGGCACTTAATATATTAGGCACAGTTAATTTTGTTAACATTTATTTCATAACTAGATTTTTATGTCTGCATAATATTGCAGCATGAATATATTATAAAATATAACCAGTTTCCTATAATTGAATATTTATTTTCTTCAGGACTTTATTATAAGTGTTTCAATAAAAATCCTTGTACAGTAGGTTTTTTTATGTATCCCTGGTTGTCTCCCTTGGATAAATTTCTACAGGTAAAATTGCTGAATCAAAAGGGATAAACAGTTTTAGGATTTTTGATACATATTTCCAGACTGCCTAAGAAAGCAACCATTGTACCTTTGCTAGCAGTGTATGAGAGCCTGTTTGGCCAGCCTTCCGCCAATCTGAATATCCAATGGAGAGAGTAAATATGCTTTTTAAACCTTTTTTAGGCTCTTTCATTTAAAAATGATCAAGGATAAAAACATTTTTAAAACATTTTTGATGTTACAAATTTTCTATTTTATTTTACAGATACACCATTGTATTTATCTATTATGCATTCTGCTTGGTATTAATGATGCTGCTCCGACCTCTTCTGGTGAAGAAGATTGCATGTGGGTTAGGGAAGTCTGATCGATTTAAAAGTATTTATGCTGCACTTTACTTCTTCCCAATTTTAACTGTGCTTCAGGCTGTTGGTGGAGGCCTCTTATGTAAGTTTGATGGGTACAGTCAAGTCAATGAAATATATTTATTATTGTATGCAGTAATATTTCCTCTAGATTTAACTTTGGAACTTTTTCCTTAAAATAGTTTGCTTAATCCTTTCTTTTTTTTTTTTTTTTTTTTTTTTTTTTTTTTTTGTTGAGATGGAATCTCACTCTGTCAGCAGGCTGGAGTTCAGTGGCGTGATCTCGGTACACTGCAACCTCCGCCTCCCAGGTTCAATTGATTCTCCTGCCTTGGCCCCCTGAGTAGCTGGGACTACAGGCATGTGCCACCACGCCCGGCTAATGTTTGTATTTTTTTTAGTAGAGATGAGGTTTCACCATGTTGGTCAGGATGGTCTCGATCTCCTGATCTCATGATCCGCCCACCTTGGCCTCCCAAAGTGCTGGGATTATAGGCATGAGCCACTGCGCCCAGCTAATTTGTTTAATCCTTGAAAATAAACCTTAGTGTATGTTTTTGCTAAAACGTATGATCAGTATTGTAAAGAAAAGTCATGGATTTCTTGGAATGGAATAAAAATTCTCAAGAAATCAGTGACAGCTAATCAAAACTGATTTCTGTTTAGAGAATACTTTGCATTTGAAGCTTATGACCAAATTAGAAGATTTTTAAAATCTAAGTATATCATAAGAAATAGAAACTGGTTTTTATTTAGGAATTTATGAAAATTAGTTTTGATAATGTATACTGTTTATTATTAAGTAAGGTCTTAGGTTTCTAAGTTCATTTATGAAAACCTTTTATAGTAAAAAGTCCTCAATATCTTTTATTTTAATGTAACCATTAATTCATTTGTTTAGTAATCATTTAGACCAAACTGTGACTCAAAAGAATAAGGAAAATTCACTGTTAAAAACCTCACATACAACCAGGAGATAAAGCAGGCAAGCCCAGTGGCTGAGAAAACGTAGTGTGGTTCTTTTGAATATGTGACATTGAATGTTCCAAGGATGTTGGACATCATCCTTTATATGGAGCTTGGTAATGGAATTTGGTAATATAGTTTAGGAATGTAATTTGGTTCAAGGTGATGGTGGGGCTTGAGGGTAAGACCAAGGGAACCAGAAATTCTGTTATCTCCCATATTCTGGTTTACAGATGAACTGTTTCATTTGGCCTGCACAGGATTCGAAAATCTATAGTTCCCTCTAGCTCCTCTCTCCCTGTTAGATTTGGCCCATTCCCTATACCTTCCTGGCTAGCCTCTGTGTCATTTGAGGTTGCCGTTCTTGCCGTAGGGAATAGGTACCTGTTCTTAAAAGGATTTAGGCAGAAGAGTGACATGATTACATTTGCACTGTAGAAAGATAACTTGATACATGTGGAATTCTCTACCTATGGTAGCAAAACACTGGGAATGAGGAGCAGCTTCAAAGATAGCATTAACTAAGCTAGGTAACAAATAGAGGGGTTGAAGGAATGGGACAAGAATTTTATAAAGTAGCTTTTTGACTTAGTAACCAGTGGATGGATAAATGTGAATATTAGAAGAAGCAAATAGGTTGGTGAAGAGAAATGAATTCAGTTTCAGTATTCGTGGAATAGCCAAAAGATTATAGGTAGTTGTTTCTGCTAGGCTGGAAGAGTTAAGAACTGGCCGACCTCAAATCTGTAGGTTCTAGACTGCAGGTGGTGCTATTGTGTATAGCCTCTTGGCTATGAAATGGAAAAAAGGGAAACACTGTGAAAAGCAGGAAAACGTTTGGAAAGGTAACCCAAAGAGATGGCAGACAGCATTGCTTTCTATATTGTAGCTGCCTGTATTGAAAAATAACTTTTCCCACAGTGAATGTTTTTATCATTTTAACAAGCTTCCACTCAAAACACATTCATAGGGGGACTCAAGGAGGTACTATTCATTTGCACCACCAACTCATAATTTTATGATGTTGAAAAAGATGATAATTTTTGGTTTGTAGGGATATAGCAAGTCTGAGCAAAGCAGAGCACCAGGAAGCTTCTGATAGCTTAAGATAGTGAAGGACTAGGGGTCTAGGGAATGATTAGGAATATGTCAGTGACAAACTTTTACCTGCTTGGAAATATTATGGAAGCTAGCCTCTAAGTGTGATCTGTATCTGAAGCACCAGGGGAACTAAAATGCATATCCCTAGACCCTACTCCAGACCTGGTTGCACAAAATCTCAAATTTTTTTATGCACTGGAATTTAAGAACCACTCCAAATCCTATCTCTAGCCTGGCACCTCCCTCTACTCCCCACAAATCTGGGCTTAGTCAGAAACTTCCTCTTTATTCCTTTTTACTGTATATGGCTTTTTACTACCAGGTCTTAAATTTATATCATTAGCAACATTGTTTAGCTATGTATTAGTTAAATAGAGTTTTGTTTTTCATTTTTTATTTTTTGAAAGGTTGATTGAGGACCTAATCACTGTCTATGAAATAAAAGGTTATAAATGTCAAATAAGTCATTTAGTTCTTTAGTACGTTGGAATCAGGCCTGTATAGATAATTAAGTTTCTGGCTGCCAAATCCTGAGTTAACATTTGAAATTGTTCCAAATGGGTTCTACTGCAATGTAGAATGATTAGTAGTTTCGTAAACTGAAGTCGTTTACAAATAATTGTATGAAAAATAATTCAAAGATATTTTTCTCAATTTGTCCATTTATTTTAGTGTGTTGTAAATTTGAAACATTTTAAGAGAAAAGTGGTGTTTTAGAGGAAAAAATTTGCTTAAAGTATTACTGTACTGTATTTAAAGTAGAGATTGCTGGAATTTTGATATTAAGAATACTGAATGATCTCTTTATCCTTTAAAGTTTATTGATAAATGACCTTTTCTAAAGATTAATTAAAGCTGAGTTACTCTTACAGATGACCTTTCTCAACTGAGGTTCCCCACCTGGACCACAAAACACAGAAAATTATTTGACCATTTTTTGAATTCTCCTAAGTTTAGTACATAACTGGCACTATTCTAGAATGCAGAGGAGGGAAGTTAATTATTTACATCCACTGGATGCCTTAAGGCAGGGTTCTTCAAAGCTGGCCCAAGGATAGTTTTTACATTTTTTTATGGTTAAAAAATCAAAAGACTTATATTTCTTGATGTGAAAAATGTATGAAATTTATATTTTACTGTCCATAAAGTTTTCATTGGAACACAGCCATGCCCATTCATGTATGTATTGTCTACGGCTGCTTTCCTGCTACAACTGCAGAGCTGGGTAATCGAGACAGAGACATGCAGGGCTAAAATCATTTACTATCTTGCCCTTTCCAGAAAAAGCTTGCTGGCCCCTGCCTGAGAACCTTAGGTTGTAAGTCTCACAGAACTGGTTGAGAAAGGAATTGACTCTAAGAATTACTATTTGAATTTATTTGATGGTTTATTGAGAAAATTTGTTTAATTTCCAACATAATACCAATGCTTCTCTTTCAGATTACGCCTTCCCATACATTATATTAGTGTTATCTTTGGTTACTCTGGCTGTATACATGTCTGCTTCTGAAATAGAGGTAGGAAGTCTTTTTTTCCTTTGTTAAAGACTTTTTTTGATAAATTTGACAAGTAAATATCAGAATAGTCCATATGATAAGATATAGTCCAACTGATTGTTTTAGTAATCTTTGGTTGATTGATGCCACTTGGTAGCTTTTGGCTTGTTAACTTTATGAAAAGTTGTGTACCAGACTATATATTTCCCTGGGAAATTAGTGAAATAGTGAAGTAGTCAGGCTCAACTATCCAGCATGAAGGAGAAAAGTCGTTTCACACAATTTACCCATGTAACAAACATACAGTTATTGAAATGTTGAAACTTACTAACACTATTTTGAGAAAAACCATAAAAATGTTTTATATTTAGAACTAATTTTAAACTTTATTTTACAATGGCAACATAAACAGTTATCAATAATTGTGTGTTCCATATCCTTCTATGTTTTATCACAAATTTTATTTTCTTGATTATGGATGTTTACTTTTATCCCATAATGTTTGGGGGATTTGGAGCTAACATTAATAGCCACATTATTCTGATACTGTTCCTTTTTCATGGTATCCATTTTGTACCTCTAACTTTTTAATATTTTAGTGTAAGGCCACTATTATAAAGAACTCCTTTTTAAAAACTATATATGTCAGGCCGGGCGCGGTGGCTCAAGCCTGTAATCCCAGCACTTTAGGAGGCCGAGACGGGCGGATCACGAGGTCAGGAGATCGAGACCATCCTGGCTAACACGGTGAAACCCCGTCTCTACTAAAAAATACAAAAAACTAGCCGGGCGAGGTGGCGGGCGCCTGTAGTCCCAGCTACTCGGGAGGCTGAGGCAGGAGAATGGCTTAAACCCGGGAAGCGGAGCTTGCAGTGAGCAGAGATCTGGCCACTGCACTCCAGCCCGGGAGACAGAGTGAGACTCCGTCTCAAAAAAAAAAAAACTATATATGTCTTTATTTTCAGAATATTTTTGGCCAAAAAAGTATCTTTTGACACATTTGTAGTCACTGGGTAGAATAGAACATCATGTCATAACGTTTATATTTTCAATATAAGCTATTGGTCAAAAACATGAACAACAAATGAGAAGTAGTAGTGTATTTGACTCTATATCTAGGGAAAAATGTATTCATTAAACTTTGAATCAAAATGGGCATTCTTGTACATTATTTGTTCATATGCAATCTGACATTTTCTTTCTAAAATAATTATGTGGCTCTCTACTGTTAATATATTACATTTAAATTATGGGCTTTTAAATACGTTAATGGCTCTGATTTAAGAACTTTATTCTGAGGCCAATCCGAAGTGTCTTAGTACTCTTCCATCCTATACTTGCTAATCTAGGGCCTTTGAACTGTCTCAAACTACCCATGACAGTTGATATGTGCTTTGTCATAATTCATAACATAAAAGAAAACTCAACTGAGAGAAAATAAGTTGTAAACTATTTTGGAGTGGTTACTGTTGATGCCACTTTTTCTATTACCTTAGTAAGACAGTGAGTGGGGGAAAACATGTAGGAATCATAGTGACTTTTAGGTAGGATAATAGTGGAAGAACTAGACAGAATATTTTTATAGTGATTATTCAGTTGTTTTCATCTGTAGACGATCCTCATTTTTCCTTTGTAATCTTTAACCAGCATTGAAATATAATTAATTAAAGAAGATAGGCAAATTAGTTTTGGCACTTTTATCAACTCTAGGGAAAGATTTGAAGGAGGAAATAGTTGGATATTTGGATATTTGAATAAAATTAGGTTTTTGATTTTTTTTTTTTTTTTTTTTTTTTTTTGGCGGAGTATCACTCTATTGCTCAGGCTCGAACGCAGTAGTGCAATCTCAGCTCACTGCAACCTCCGCCTCTCAGGTTCAAGCAGTTCTCCTGCCTCAGCTTCTGAGTACCTGGGACTACAGGCGCACGCCACCACACCTGGCTAATTTTTGCGTTTTTAGTAGAGACGGGGTTTCACCATGTTGATCAAGCTGGTCTCAAACTCCTGACCTCATGATCCACCCACCTTGGCCTTCCAAAGTGCTGGGATTACAGGGGTGAGCCACCAGACCCGGCCTTGAATTTTTTCATCTTATCCATAGTTAAGAATTAGGCATACACTGTTAAATTAGCTTGAACTTATTTGTTTCTCTGCCCTTGTGAATCTCCTATATAAAATGTTCACATACTTCAATTAGCATGAATCAGAAATGGGGACCTAAAGCAGGAAAAGACAGCTTAGTACTGGTTGAGTTGATGAGCTGTTTAATGATAAGAGAAAGTTGGTAACTAACCTGTTGCAAATTATGTTTTAATGTGTTTATTAGCACATGTAGGTATTATTTTTGTATTAATTTCATTATTCTAGTTTCTGCATACTATACAGCTGTATTAAGGATTAAAAGAAAATCAGAGTGTTCATGTGTCATTTCTGCTCCCTTACTATTCATGCAGCAGGCTCCAGGAATGTTAGAAGTTAAGGAGGTTGGGTTTCTGTACCTCCTATTTCTCACCTGTAGATCCATAACGACCGTGGATCAGGCCAGGAAGAAAGCATATAAAGTGGAGTTTCCCTTCTAGTTTATATCTTTCTTTCAGAAGAAACTACAGTGTTTCCAGGTGTGAATGATGGCATAGACTAGGACTTCAGAGACATGATGACGTGGCTCTCGTCTGGGTGCCGCTACTGAGTGCTTATATGACCTTAGGAGCCTCACTTTCCTCATCTATAAAGTGGAGTGGCTAGACTGAGTGATTTCTAAAGTCTTTTTTAGCTCAAATATTTTATGATTCTGAGATTATAAATAATACATTTTACCTTAAAATAAATTATCCAGCTGATTTAGCCTGATAATCTGTATTTCTGTTTTCTTTCTTTTACAAAATTATATAGAACTGCTATGATCTTCTGGTCAGAAAGAAAAGACTTATTGTTCTCTTCAGCCACTGGTTACTTCATGCCTATGGAATAATCTCCATTTCCAGAGTGGATAAACTTGAGCAAGATTTGCCCCTTTTGGCTTTGGTACCTACACCAGCCCTTTTTTACTTGTTCACTGCAAAATTTACCGAACCTTCACGGATACTCTCAGAAGGAGCCAATGGACACTGAGTGTAGACATGTGAAATGCCAAAAACCTAAGAAGTGCTCCTAATAAAAAAGTAAATCAGTCTTAACATTGTATGAGAACTATTCTGTCATATATGGGAATAAGATTGTCAGTATATCTTAATGTTTCGGTTTGTTTTTGATTTGCTTATGGTTAGACTTACAGACTTGGAAAATGCAAAACCCCATAATACTCTGTTATACAGGGTAATATTATCTGCTACACTGGAAGCCCACTAGGAAGCCCTTGCTTCTCTCAACAGTTCAGCTGTTCTTTAGAGCAAAATCATGTTTCTGTGTACCTAGCAGTGTGTTCCATTTTATGAAGAAAAACTTCAACACATGTAATCTGCACTCCTTAACAGTGGCGTCATTGTGCATACCTGTTGTGTTTCAGTTTGTTTTTCACCTATAATGAATTGTAAAGACAAACATACTTGTGGGGTCTGATAGCAAACATGGAAATGATGTATATCGTTTTTTGTTATCTATTTATTTTCACCAATACAGTATTTTGATGTATTGCAAAAATAGATAATTTATATAACATGTTTTCTGTTTATAGACTGGTTCAAGACTTGTTTGGATTATTGTTCCTGTAAAGAAAACAATAATAAAAAGCTTAACTACATAAAATTTCAATGTTTTGACACTTAATTGTTGTTTGGTACAATAGTATGGAAGTAATTCAAAGTGGTAAATAGTTTCCTCTCATATCTCGGGTATGTATACATAGCATATTTTATTGATCCAGAGATACTTTTTATTTCACGTTGTGACATCTCTGAATTAGGATGCATCTTACAACTGATGGCTTATTAGATGTATGAAATACAGAAGATACACAGTATAAAAAGGGTTTTCCTGTGGTTGGTTTGTGGTTTGTGATAGGTTTTCTGTGATGTTTATGCTTTGAAGGCCTTGAGACTTATGGTCACAACCATGGAAGCAAAATGAAATTTTTAGCTCTTAACCTAACAACCTGACCATGTTTATCTGTTTTTATTGTTTAGAATTTTATTTATTTATTCTGCTACTTGGTGGAGGTTGTGTGAGTTAGTTAAATTTTAAATGTTTAAGACTTCTATTAACAGCTGCAAAATGTGAAAGCAAGTGCACTCACTTTTCCTGTAGTTGTGTTTGTCTTTTGAATTCACAGCAGTTGTATCCTTGAGTTATTTTGTTCATTATTCTTTGTCAATGTATTTTTCTCAGTACATTTAACCACTGGGAAATGAACTCTTGGTACAAATGTGTTTCTTCTTTTCTGTAGGAATAAAAAATAAATGTAAAAATTCTATTTGTACTGCACATATGTTTGGGGGCTTATTAGTGTTCTTAAAATTCTGAGTTGCCCAAAGAATCCTCAACTGGGTAATTGTATAATCGGGATAGAGTGGGGAGGGTGTCATGTGTCTGATTACTAGGACTATATATTCTGGTCTACTTGGAGCCATTTTTACAATCTTTTTTTTCATATGTCCTGTTCTAGCAGAAAAGTATATATGCAAAAGAAGAAATTATAATTACAAGGCCTCCCAGGCAAATCGTTTCCAGAATACTTAAATATTATCTGCATTTTTAATTTGCTTTGGTAAGAATAAGACTAGAACAACTCATAGCCACTGTAGTTGCTAATGTTAACTAAGTAATTTGTTAAAACGTGGTCATAGAAATTTTAAAATTGACCCTTGTCTTAGCTCAGCTTTGTTAAGTTTTGACTTAGGCCCTTGTAGCACACCACAATCCTCATCACTACAGTGTATGGTAATTTTGCTAACCAGTCCTAAAGAGGTCATTTAAAAGTCAAAATACAGGTGGAATATCTTATATCCAAAAATGCTTGAGACCAGAAGTGTTTCGAATTTCAGGTATTTTCAGATTTTGGAATGTTTGCATTATACTTACTGTTCAGTATCCGTTATCCTAAAATCTGAAATCTTAAATTCTCCAAAGAGTATTTTCTTTGAGTGTCATGTTGGTGCTGAAAAAGCTTTGGGTTTTGGAGCATTTTGGATTTTGGATTTTCAGACCAGGGATACTAAATCTGTGTTTTCTTGATTAATTTGGGTCAGTTGATAAATTTAATAACTACTTTGTTATATATTTGTCTAAAACCATTGGTTTGTGAGACTACTGCACATTGAAGCCGCCTGGAGAGATTTTAAAAAATAATGCCTGGGCCTCACGCCCAGAGATTCATGTTGAATTGGTTTGTGGTGCTGTTTGAGCATGGGGAATTTTTTTTTTTTTTGAGACAGGGTCTGACTCTGTTGCCCAGGTCGGAAGTGCGGTGATGCAATCTCGGCTCACTGCAACCTCCACCTCCTGGGTTCAAGTGATTCCCATGCCTCAGCCTCCCAAGCAACTGGGAGTATAGGTGCCCACCATGACACCCAGCTAATTTTTGTATTTTTAGTAGAGATGGGGTTTCACCATATTGGTCAGGCTGGCTTCAAACTCCTGAACTCCTGACCTCAGTGATCTGTTCACCTTAGCCTCCCAAAGTACTGGGATTACAGGCATGAGCCACCACGCCCGGCCGAGCACAGGGATTTTTTTAAAACCTCCAGGTGATTTTAATGTTTGAGAACCACTGATCTAAACTCCTATTTCAGATCTTAATTTTTCCAAGAGACAAGTACTAGGCAAATGATTTTCTTCTCTCTGAAATTTTGATTCTGCTTTAATTATAAAGAGGTTCTTTTCTAGAATTAAAATGTAGATGATTGTATCAAGCCCCTCATCACAATAACGAGATAACTTTGACAGTTATATAAATTGATTTTTTTAATGTTTCTTTTAAAGTACCTCATCCTAAAAATGTCTTCTGTAGTCCATGTATCAAGATATTTGGTTAATACACAAATTATTTATGTAACCTAACATGATGTAATACTCAAGGACTTTTGTAATTTTAAGACAAAAAATTCTTTTTAATACTTTAAAAAATAACTAACTACTAAGTTACTGTTTAGCTTACATATACATTAAGAATTATTTATCTTTGATTTACAAGAAATAAAATTAAAGCAAAAAGTAAGTTTTTAGTGATTCGTTTTCAGGATGACATCTGGCCTTTAACATTCTGACAAGCCTATTCCACACTCTTGCTGCTCATGCTGGTTGGTTCCCTCAGCAGATCTCCACTCAGCCTTGCTACTTGCAGTGCTTGACCAGCTTATGTCTGTGCTTCTCCTTTACCCTCCTATAGCCACTTTCTAGAAGGAATCCAATGTATTCTTGTATCCAGCTCTTCAGTTGTCTGTTTCTCACAGGGTATGCACTTTAAGATTCAGGACCTGGGGTTTATTCAACTTTGTCACTGTAACATCTGCTCCAGTGCCAGGCTCCAAAGTGCCCAATGTTAATGAAGCTAGTGCAGTGATCCTGGAGAGGGCAGGACCTGCAGGGCTGCAATGACTATCATGGCCAGAAGAGGACAGTAGAGGGGTGCTGAATTGAGATAAGGGCTTCTCTAGAAGTCCTGTGGCAGAACCAACTCAACAGGGAACATTCAAAAGCTGGGAGATGGCCAAGGAATTCAAGGAGCCAAACTTAACTGTTAACCTCCCCAGGACGGTGGTAGGTTTCAGGGATCTGATGAGTGCCTAATATGGGTCTGGTGTGTTTATAGCTCCTGTTAGTTATCAGTGATATTTTACAACTGGGGAGACTGAGGAGTGGAGGTTAAATAACATGTAAGAAGTACAGCTTAGCTGATACCGTGGCTCACACCTGTAGGGAGCCAAAGGCCCGTGGGATGTGACCAACTCAGCCTTCCACTGGAGGCTGTATGATCAAACAGCAAACTGTTTATCATGAATGCAGGATGTGGGCAAACTCACACAGCCCTGCCACCAAAAGGTTTGCTGAGGGCCTCACTCCCTGTTACAGGGTTCCTTGAAGTTACCTATTGAGAAATCTAGCGCCTATTGTTCTAAGAATGCAGTCTTGCAAGCCTGCTGTGAATAAAGCTGCTGGCAGACAACCACCCCCCACCCTCCCCCCACCTCACTATCTCTTTTGCCTAGTAAATACAGAGGGCTGTGTAAAGCTCAGGGTCCTTGTCCACTAGCGGCAAGGTGCTCCCTGACCCCTTCTTCCAAATATACTCTCTTGTCTTTTATTCCCACGTTCATCTCCCTTCATTTAGTCCAATAGGTCCACGGCACACACCTATAATCCCAGCACTTTAGGAGGCTGAGGCAGGAGGATTGCTTGAGCTCAGGAGGTCAAGACCAGCCTGGGCAACATGGCATAACCTCATCTCCAAAATACACAGAAACACACACACAGTAGCCAGGCACAGTGGCATGTGCCTGTAGTCCCTGCTACTTGGGAGGCTGAGGTGAGAGGATTGCTTGGGCCTGGGAGGCAGAGGCTGCAATCCAGCCTGGGCAACAGAGTGAGAGGCCCTGTCTCAAAAAAAAAAAAAAAAAAAAAAAGCCAGTAATCATGGCTGCTATTGTCTGAGAGTTTGTGTCTCCTTCAGAATTCCTATGTTCCTAATCTCCAGTGTGTATTAGAAGGTGTGGCCTTTGGGAGGTGATTAGGTCTTGGGATTTGTGCCCTTATCAAAGAGGCCCCAAAGAGCTGCCTTAACCTTTAAATGATTTGAGGACACAGTGAGGAAGCACCATTCTATGAACCAGAAAGTGGGCCCTCAGCAGAAGCCAAACCTGCCAGTGCCTTGATCTTGGAATTCCCAGCCTCCAGAACTGTGAGAAATAAATTTGTGTTGTTTATAAGCTACCCACTGTACAGAATGTTGTAGTAGCCCAAACGAACTAAGACAGTGGCTGGCTCCATTGCTATAACAAGCTCTGCATAAACCGCCTCTGCTTATGCTTATTCTTATTTGGGTGGTCTTTACTTATTTCCACACTGCTAGTCTCTACTTGTCATAGATCATCCATCAGACAGTCCTCAAAATATATGAAAAAGGGCATATGATATTAGTAATTCAGCGAAACTTTCTCAAAGGTCTATTTAAATTTGTTGCAACACAAAGATTCCAGCAGGTTTCAGATAAAAATGGCGAAGATTCATTCATGTGAAAACAGTGCACTTGACACTTAAGAGATGATTTAGCTCTCAAAATTCTGCTTGATCTACAGTTGGAAGGAAAGGCCTGGCCTAGCAAAGGAAATACAAATAGAAGCAAGGCCCACAAAGGATCCTTTATGCATTCGTACATCATAAGTATCACCAGGCTCATCATGATCACCAGGCAGAACCATCGAAACGGCTTTGCAGCTAAAAGTGTTTACCCACAAAGATCTTCACTGGCCACTGAAATGTTACTTCTGTCAAGCAATGCCCCAGAACACAGATTTTACCAAATACTGGAATGTTTTTAATCTTATCACTATCCCTCCTTTTACATTTATTTTAAGATGGTCTCACTCTGTCATCCAAGCTGGAGTGCAGTGGCACAATCACGGCTAACTGCAGCCTCGACCTCCCAGGCTCAAGAAATTCTCCCATCTCAACCTTCCTAGTAGCTGAGGCAGAGGCGCTACCATACCCAGCTAACTTTAAAATTATTTTTGTAGAGACAGGGTCTCATTATGTTGCCCAGGCTGGTCTCGAACACCTGGTCTCAAACACCTGGTCTCAAGCAATCTCCTGCCTCAGCCTTCCAAAGTGCTGGGATTATAACCACGAGTCACTGCATCCACCTCTTTTTACTTTTATCCCATTTTACTTTCTACATCCTACCTTCAAAATTGCTTAACTAGTGATTATGCCCTTTAAAATTAAGCCTTAATAACCACAAATAGATTTGTACACTTGCCAGATGACAGTGTTCTTTTTTCATTACTCCATGTCTTTTCTAAACTCTGTTCTCTTTCCTTCTCCCAAGCTCCCTCTACCCCCACATCCCATCTTCCCAGATGATTCTGTCACGGGGACCTCTGGGCTGTACCTGTGCAAGGACTCACCTTCAATTCTCACCACTGCCCTAATCTGTACAGAGTTTTGTGACTGTGTCTAACATGACATTATTGTGGGGATTGAGGATGAAGCTGATATGCCTCTGAAGAGACTGGCCTGCTTGCTCATGAGGCAAGCATGTTAGACATGATGTATTAACATCTCAGAAGCCCCTGAAGCCATCGCTAGATTTTTTGGAGAAGATAACAGTTGCTATTTTTAATGCTAAACTCAGCTCAGGAAGAAAATGTAAAATTATATTCAACTTCTGCTTAAGAAGACCAAAAAATGTGTAAAAGAGTTTAAAAAGCCCTCTCTGGAAAATGTTTAAAATAAACTTTTTAAAAAAATTATAAAGAAGATTTAGTTATCCAGAAAATTCTCTTAGGTGAAAGGCAGAATTGGCTGACACTACAAGTGTATTCAACCCACAAGTAAGTATCAATGTTCAACTGAATGTTTGTGGCATAATTGGGGATAACTAAGTCACTTAGTTGCCGTGTTTTTTTCTTCTTTTGATGTTACCAGCTATATAGTAAAATAGCAGGAAGTCCCATGTTACCAAAGCTCTAAGCTGTTGCTTACTAAGAAGGTCCATTGGTGATTCCTGTTTCACAAGCGAACGCAGCCCTTCAAGACTCCCTTGTAGCCATGTACTGACACGCTGCATTTTTTCATCTCTTTCACACAGCTTGTCTGTTAGATTTTTCATGTCATGCAAGGTCTCTTCACCATTGTCCACCAAGATCTAAAGAAATGGCGTTTTAGGGTGTGTCAATATAAATTGCAACAACATAAATAAATACACATTCTAAGAGGATCATGTCCAAAATAAAAATATTATATATGCAAAATTGGTATCAGTCATAAAAATAAGTGCTTGTGTACACAGCCAATTCACAAAGTTCTGTAAATAATCTTGGAAAAATGGATTATCAAGTGAGAAGAATAATGGAATGCTCACTGAACTCAAATTTTTAAGTGGATAATGGTAACCATGGTGGTGGTAGCATAAAAAGCTAGTTTCACCCTCAGAGAAGCACAGAGCTGCAGAGGAGATTCAGCCTAACAGAAGGAGCTTTGGAATAAGGCAGGATCTGGGTTGTAAATTCCCATACGTTCATGAACTGTTTGGTCTTGGGCAAGTTACGTAAACTCTCTGGGCCTCCGCAGCTCCATGTGAAAAAAGACACTTTAACACTTTCTTAATCGAGTGTTTTAATACTTTTTTTTTTTTGAGACGGAGTCTCGCTCTGCCGCCCAGGCTGGAGTGCAGTGGCCGGATCTCTGCTCACTGCAAGCTCCGCCTCCCAGGTTTACGCCATTCTCCTGCCTCAGCCTCCCGAGTAGATGGGACTACAGGCGTCCACCATGTCGCCAGGCTAGCTTTTTGTATTTTTTAGTAGAGACGGGGGTTTCACCGTGTTAGCCAGGATGGTCTCGATCTCCTGACCTCGCGATCCGCCCGTCTTGGCCTCCCAAAGTGCTGGGATTACAGGCTTGAGCCACCGCGCCCGGCCCCAGTGTTTTAATACTTAAACGAGGATTTAGTTATCCAGAAACTTTAAATACTTCAAAAGTGGCAGAGCCAGGATTTTGACCCCAGCCTATCTGACTCTGAAGTGGGGAGGGTACAGATGCTGCACTGGTAAAACATGAAGAGGTAAGGAGTCCAGAACTGACAACTTTGTCCTGAAACAAAATGTGTTCATTTGGGGCATGCAAAAAAAAAAAAAAAGTCTTTCCCACCTTAACTGAGTGGTAGAGTGGGAAGATAGTTTCCCAAAGAATTAAGATTTCACAGTGACGTTTGGTATAAAAGGACACATTTTAGGAGGTAGTGGTCACAGTAGCATCTAGGACTGCAAGGGAGTAACATAGTGTGAATTTCCACCCTGATGTGTGTGCATGCAGGTGCACACAGACATAAAAGCACACACACTTATTAGGTAGGTAAACGTTTTTGGAAATATGATATTTATATGGAGGCAACACACACATGCAAAACTCACCTTAACTGTGGTCTGAAATTCAGCCCACAAATCCTTATATTGTGCTAAAATAAAGATTTAAAAAATACAATGGTTACTGACACAATTTGAACATTTTAATAAAAGTCATGTTATTCATTTTTGGTTTTTCAAAAATTATTTTTATCTAAAAATATCTACTTCCAAAATGACAGAATAACTGAATTGGACTTGCCCTCCCACTGCAAACAAATAGAAGAAAGAAGCAAAACATATGAATGAAATGTTTTCAGATGTTGAATGGGCCCCCCAGGACTGTGACACCTGGAAGAAGAAAAACAAAGGAGGTGGGTCCTGCAATCACCCAGCTTTCCACTGGGGGGCACTTTCCAGACCACGGCACAAGCACAACGGGGTGGTCTTAACACAGACACAAAAAGATTAGCAAATTGAATCTAGCAATAGACAAGAACAATAAAAGCTTTTGAACAAGTGGGCTTTATGCTTAGAATGGGAGCTTGGTTTCAAAGTCAAACTCAATCAGTGCAACTTACCACACGAACAGCACAAAGGAGTAATACTAGCTGAGCATCTCAGTGGCTGTCTGAGCAGCTGAGGCCAGTCATGAAGGCACTCTACGCCCACATGACTGACCATCCCCCCACCCCATAAGTAGCTTGGACACCCAAGCCTGGGTGAGCCTCCCTGGTTGGCAACACTTTGTATGTGGAGTCACACATTGTTGTTGGGGAAATTAAGTGCATCCCTGAGAAGGTTGCACCAGGTTTCCTCCATACTTTGCCCTCTGTGCCTTTTTCCTTTGCTGATTTTACTCTGTATCTCCCACTGTAATAACAATAACCGTGAGTATAACAATTTTTGAGTCCTGTGAATCATTTTAGCTAATCATTAAGCCTAAGGGTAGTCCTGGGATACCTGATACTGCACTATAGTTGCACAATTTTTTTGAGATAAAGACCTAAATAAATGGAGATATATACTATATACTTGGATTAGAAAATACAATTTTATTAAAATGTCTTTTCTTCCAACATTGACTTATAGATTCAGCACAAACCCAATTAAGATCCCAGCAGGTGTGTGTGTGTGTGTGTGTGTGTGTGTGTGTGTGTGTGTGTGTAGATTAATTAGGTGATTCTAAAATGTATATGGAAATCAAATAATTTAAAATAGTGAACATAATTTTAAAAGAGAAGCATACAGGTGCAGAATTCTATTACCTGATGTCCAGACTGCATATGAAGCTACAGTAACTAAGACAGTGTGGGCTGGGCGCGGTGGCTCAAGCCTGTAATCCCAGCACTTTGGGAGGCTGAGACGGGCGGATCACGAGGTCAGGAGATCTAGACCATCCTGGCTAACATGGTGAAACCCCGTCTCTACTAAAAAAAAAATACAAAAAACTAGCCGGGCGAGGTGGCGGGCGCCTGTAGTCCCAGCCACTCGGGAGGCTGAGGCAGGAGAATGGCGTGAAACTGGGAGGCGGAGCCCAGATCGCGCCACTGCCCTCCAGCCTGGGTGACAGAGCGAGACTCTGTCTCAAAAAAAAAAAAAAGACAGTGTGGTATTGGTATAAGGTTAGGCATTTAGTACAAAGGAACTAACCCATAAAATTGATTTTTGAAAAGTTGCTGGGGTAATACAATGGCAAAAGCATAGTCTTTTCAAAAATAGTACTGGAACAACTGGATGAGCACAAGAGAAAACAATGAAATTCAAGCCTTGCTTCACATCATATGAAAAAGCTCACTTGAAATGAATTAGAGATCTAGATATAAACATTAAAACTAAAAAATATATACAAGAAAATCTTCAAGAGCTTGGGGTAGGCAGAAATGTTTTAGGCAGGAAACAAAAAGTACTAACCTTAAAAGACAAAATAGATAGATGGGCTTCATTCGAATGAAAAATGTTTACTCTTTCTGAGACACCGTGAAAAAATGAAAAGCCAAACTTCAGACTGAAAAAGGACTCATTTCCAGAAAATATAAAGATTTTAACTCGATAATAAGAAAACAATACAAAGCAAGGAGTAAAAGATTTGGACAGACATGTGACAGATTGTATTTACCAAAGATAGCCCCACAATATATTCCATTCCACAAGTTTTTTTCCCTGACATGATGCTGACACTTCTTCCATTGAGAGGTGGTGGTTATGACCCCTCCCCTTGCACCTGAGTGACTGCCTCAACCATTAGCTTATTATGAAAGTAACACTGACTGAGGCTAGGTCATAAGACGCCATGAACTTCCACTTTGTTCTCTTGGGATGCTTTTGGAACCCAGCAGGCCAAACAGCTACGTGGAGTGGCCATGAGGAGGTGTTCTGGCCAATGGTCTCCCTCGAGATCCAGCTGAGAGCCAACATCAACTTCAGACACAGGAATGAGTAAGTCTTCAGATGATTTCAGTTCCCAGCTGCTGAATTACCCTCAACCTTCGAGTTGCCCTGGCTGATGCCATGCAGGGCAGACATTTAGTTGTCTTTAACAAGCTCTGATCAAATTGCCAACTTGTGAGCAAAGTAAATAATTTGTCTTCAGCTACTATGTTTGCAATATTTGTCACAAAAGATAATATTCAAATGGCCAAGAAACACATGAAAAAGTATACTCAACTTTAGTCATTAGAGAAGTACAAGTTACAATCACAACGAAATGCCATTACATACCTATTAAAATGACCAAAATATTAACAATTTAAAGCGTTTTGACCATTTTAAGTGTTGATGAGAATGTAGAGCAATGGGAACTCTTCTCTATTGTTAGTGGGATGAGACACTTAACAACCACTCTGGCAAATTTATCTGGCAGTTTCTTATAAAGTTAATCATACACTAACCATATATATTTCTTATCAAGTTAATCATACACTAATTGCTATATAACTCAGCAATTCCATTATAGATATTTACCCAAGAGAAATGAAACCATGGCCATAAAAACACTTGTAAACAAATGCTCACAATAGCTTCATTCATAATTATCCCAAATTGGAAATAATCTAAATGTGTTTCAACTGGTGAATGAATAAACAAAATATGGTATATCTATACAATGGGATTCTACCGTACAGCTATAAAAAGGATAAACTAATGAGACATGCAACAACTTGGATGAACCTTAAAACAATTTGCTGAGTGAAAGAAGCCAGGTATAAAAGTGTGCATACTCTGTCATTTCATTTGTATCTCATAATTAATGACAGAAAGCAGATCAATGGTTTCCAGGAACTAGAGATGGGGTAGGTGATCAACAGCAAAGGGATACAGAGAAAATGTTGCAGTCATGAAAATGCTCTATAGCTTGCTTGTGGTGGTAGTGGTTACAATGACATGTACATTTGTCAAAATTCACTAATCTAAAAATCGCTGCATTTTTTGTATGCAAATCAATAAAATGGATTTAAATGAAGTAAAAACTTTATGTGTAAAGAGCACTGTAATGGTTAATATTGTCAACTTGATTGGATTGAAGAATGCAAAGTACTGTTCCTGGGTATGTCTATGAGGGTGTTACCAAAAGAGATTCACATTTGAGTCAGTGGACTTGGAGAGGCAAACCCACTCTCAATCTGGGTGGGAACCATCTAATCAGCTGCCAGCACGGCTAGACTGGCTGAGTCTTCCAGGCTTCCTCTTTCTCCTGTGCTAGATGCTTCCTGCCCTCGAACATTGGACTCCAAGTTCTTCAGCTTTTGGACTCTTGGACTTACACCAGTGATTTGTCAGGAGCTCTTGGACCATTGGCCACAGCCTGAAGGCTGCACTGTCAGCTTCCCTACTTTCCCTACTTTGGGACTTGGACTGATCCACTGGATTCCTTGCTCCTCAACTTGCAGATGACCTATCATGGGACTTTACCTTGTGATCACGTGAGTCAATTCTCCTTAATAAGCTCCCTTTCATATATACATATATCCTATTAGTTCTGTCCCACTAAAGAACCCTGACTAATACAAGCACCCACACATTACTTACCCTCCTGAGCTATTAGTTGCCGAGACAAGTCATTTGAGGTGTGCATGAGGGCTTCTTGTCCTTTTCTGTATTTCTCTATGTTATTCTTCAAGTATAACATGTACTGAAAATGAAAAGCATGTGATTGCTTTTAGCAGTTTAGTTACCATAGATAAATTATCATGTAGTCATTCAGCAAACATGTATAAATTCCTCCTCTGTGCCCCCCACCATTCTAGGTACAGGGGTAACAGTGGAGAATAAAACATACCTTGGTCAGGATTCCATCCTGGGAAAGGGGATAAAGAATTCTGCTTCCTATGAAGCATTTTGCTTCAGCACTTAAATAAACATGGCATTCTGAGTATAATTTTCCACAAAAAGAAATTAGAGGGTGTTCTGTCTGAATGCATTATGTCCACAACAAAAATGTTCCTTATGCAAAATGTGTGTGCGGTAGATGTCACAAAGTAGTAATGCTGCCAGACTGGAGTTCAGTGTAAGACCTCAGAGAGATGATTAATTGAGTTAGGAGACTGCATGGAATTACTTACTCAAGTCAGACGTTCACTGGGTTGGGTGCCAGTGGTGGCAGTAGTGACAGGTGACTTTGAGTATTAAAGTCATGGATTTCTGTCCTGATCACCCAATGCCCAGAAACTCTAAAGTCCCAGGAACTCTGAAAATGGGGCTTTGGGACATAAAACTGTCCAGTTTCAAGAAAGAAACAAATACTATAAACCATCTATAAAAATCTTAGAAATTGTGTTCAGTGCTATAGATGAGGTAGACAAGCGACTGTTACATAGACTGTTTCTAAGCATGTATTATAGGGTCTACTCATGTATCTTTGATGTTGTGTCAGTCTTTTCATAGCTTGTTTTCTGGTATTATAGTAAACAAAAGTAAAAGCCACCTTAGGCCAACTGCAAGGCCTCATTCTTGCCCCTCTCTGAACACGGGTCTGCAGACTTGCCTAGTTCAGCTGGACTCGTGCTTCTCTCAAACTCTGTTTTCTTTCAGTCTGTCTTTTCATCTCCTCTCCACAGCTCCCTCCTTCAAAGTTGTTTTTCTCCAGGGTTCTGTTCACAGCCCCTGATCTTCTCACTCAACACACTGTCCCTGAAGAGAATCATCCAACTCCCAGGTGTAAATCCTGCCTCTACGTTAATGATACCCAGTGAGAGTTCTCCTTTGAGCTCCTCACCTGGTGTCAAGGTGTCCTTGCTCTGGGTCACTGTATGTGTCTTGTTCAGATTGTTGCACTTAATATACTGAATTGTAATGATCTGTCTGTGTGTGCATCTCTTCAGCTAGACCATGAGCTTCCAAAGGGCTGGGGCAGTATCTTACTTATCTCTGTATTCACTGTGTCTTGCCCAGTGCTTGGGACTCAGTGCATGTTCAGAGTAAAGAGATGCAACCAGCAAAACTGAGTGGTGAGTGAATAAGAAAACAGCACAGGGTCATTTGGCGACTAGCAGATGGAAACTGAATTTGAAAAAACAGGACCTTCGTAATCAGTCTTTCATCAACACATCTATCTGCTCACCCATTGCCAAAATAGCAATACAATTCCAATTCTTTTAAGAAATAATCTATATCTTGATAGGAAGACAGTCTAGTGGAACAAATCAGTTTGATGGTACGTATCTAGACTCTTTAGCAAAATTACTTTTTTTTTTTTTTTAAATGGAGTCTCTCTTTGTCCTCCAGGCTGGAGTGCAGTGGCACGATCTCGGCTCACTGCAAGCTCCGCCTCCCGGGTTCACGCCATTCTCCTGCCTCAGCCTCCTGAGTAGCTGGGACTTTTTTGTATTTTTAGTAGAGACGGGGTTTCACCGTGTTAGCCAGGATGGTCTCGATCTCCTGACCTCGTGATCCGCCCGCCTTGGCCTCCCAAAGTGCTGGGATTACAGGCGTGAGTCACCGTGCCCGGCTGCAAAATTACCTTTTCAAAGTACATTAGTACCTATTATGCCATTTTAGTTTATAAAAAAAACCATGAGAGTGGTGGGATAACTATTGCCATTTAACAGATGAAAAAAAGTACCCAGTGAGGTGTAGGGATTTTCTTCATGCCATTGGACTAGTCACTGATTTTTTTCTAGCTATTAAAACTTCTAAAAAAAAAATACAGCTTCAATTTACACATCTATAAAAGGGACATAATGTATTATCCACTTTTTAAGGTTACAGTCTTAAACATCAAATGAGACTGAATCCCTCTAACATTACAGGTATTGTGCAAAACACTTGGGGTACATTGATAACAGATCTTGACCATGAGGTCATTATGGGTGGCTGGAAAAAATGATTTTAGAAATTGTATTTCTTTTGCATTTTCAGTTTATAAAGAAGTCACACTGAACCTGTGAGTAGCAGCTATTCCCATTTTAAGAGGCCAAAACGAAGCTTACAAGTTCAATGATCTGCCCAAAGTCACACAGTGTCACTGGTGAATGACAGACCATGTCTTTCAAACTAGAGAATATTACGTAAAGTTTTGTTGTTATTGTTTTGTCACAGTATATAAAATGTTGGACTCTATGCACTTTAAAAATATGCTTTGAATGCAACAGTTCCAGGCATTAAAAATCAGTGTCTTATAAATATCTAATTATTAAATATAACATTTTAAAATGTTAAAACAAATAAATTTTAAGTATAAATAAGACTTCAATTGTAGGGATTGGATGAACAAATTCCTCTGCTATAAAAAGAGCTATAATCAGTGTGAAATAGACAACCTACTTTTTAAAAAATGGACAAAAGTCTTGAACAGTCACTTCACAAAAAAAGGATATCCAAGTGGCCAGTTACATAGAATAGGTACTTCAACAGTGATCAGGAAAACACAAATTAGTGGGGCACCACTGTACACCCATCAGAATGGTTAAATTGAAAAAGACAGTTTTGTGAGAGTATGGAGCAACTGGTGCTCTCATGCATTGCTGGTGGGAGTGGCAATTGGTGTAACTCCTTTGGGAGACTGGTGGTATGTACTAAAGTGGGAGATATGCATCCTTATGGCTCCACAATTCCACTTAAGATGTACACTCAACAGAAATATGTATGCATGTTCACCAAAAAACATAAACTAGAATGTTCACAGCAATACTATTTGTAATAGCCAAACATTAGAAACTCTCTGAACGCTCATCAATAGTTGAGTGTACAAATGCACTGTAGTAGTAGTCATATAATGGAATACTATACAGAACTAAGAATAACAAACTACACTCAACAATAAGGCTGAACCTCACAAACATAATGTTGAGCATAAGAACCTACACTGCACTGTTTTATACCTATGATGTTCCAAACCAGGGAAAACTAGTCTATGGTGTTAGCATGGTGGTACCCTTAGTGGGGCTGGTTAGTGACTAGAAGGGGCATAGAGGATATCTGGATACTGATAATGCTTTGTTACTTGATCTGGCCGCTGGTTACACAAGTGTGTTCATGGAGCTGCACACTTGCAATCTGGGTACTCTTCTGTGTGTACTTTATGCGCCATTAAAAATTTATCAAGAGCTATTCTCTTCTTTTCTCTCATAACTATTACAAGTCTAGTCAATTAATCAAAGCCATCATGCAAAGCGTGGTGCTCTTAAACTTACTTCTTTTAATTTTTTATTTTCCAGGAGCAGAAGATCTGCTTTTTGGTCATTTATATAGAATTCATTTTCTACGTTCTTTAGAGTTTCAAAATGATCTTTGGTTTTTTTGCTTTCTTGATCTCGTAATTGTTTTAATTCTTGTTTTATATCCTCCTGCTCAAACAGAAAACCCCAAATTATCTCTGAGTTCAAAGAGTAGGGCATGAGGGTATTATACTGCCTAGGTCACATTTGGAGCCAGATTCTAAATTAATTCCTGAAGCATCCAGCAGAGAATAGATATTTTTCCTTAGAAAAACCTATCAACCCCACATTTATTCATGGACTCTAGGAAGGGGGTCTGTGGACTTCAAGATAAGAACCCCAGACATTGAGACAACTTCACAAAATAAAATATACAGTCAGCCCTCTGTATCTGTGGGTTCTGCATTTATGGATTTAACTAAACATGAATGGAATATATTCACAAAAATAAAAAGAAAAACATCAACAAATAATACAAATAAAAAACAATACAGTATGACTACTTACATAGCATTTACATTTTATTAGGTATTATCAGTAATCTAGAAATAATTTAAAGTATATTGGAGAATGTGGGTAGGTTATATGCAAATATTATACCACGTTATACAAGGGACTTGAGCATCTGTGGATTTTGATAGTCATGTTGGTCTTGGAACCAATCCCACGAAGATATCCAGGGATGACTGTACTTTGATATATAAACAATCGTTCGGCAAAAATAGAGAAGGGGAAATTTATTGAGGCTTTTAAAGGAGGACTTAATGTTTCTCAAAGAAAGAAGAAGATTACTTTATGAATTTTTCAGAATTCTCTAATGTTTTCTCTATTGAATTCTCTATTCAGTTCTCTGTTATTATACTATTATAAATTGCATGATATTTATTCATTGTATAATCATCACCAGCAGCATCTTATTAAGAAAATAGAACTGTATATATACTACCCTTGTAATTTTCTCCTTCATATTTTCCTATATATTCCTTCATATTTTATAACATATTAAAAGTTACATTTTGAGGCCAGGCGCAGTAGCTCACGACTGTAATCCCGGCATTTTGGGAGGCCAAGGCAGGTGGATCACTTGAGGTCAGGAGTTCGAGACCAGCCTGGCCAACATGGTGAAACCCCGTCTCTACTGAAAAAGACAAAAATGAGCCGGAAGTCGCTTGAACCCAGGAGGCAGAGGTTGCAGTGAGTCAAGATCCTGCCACTGCACTCCATCCTAGACAACAGAGTGAGACTCTGTCTTAAAAAAAAAAAAGTTACATTTTGATATCAATGCATCTCAAAGACTGTTTCCATTTTAATTAACCAACTCCACATGCACATGCTTATCACCAACTATTGATTATAAATTTTTAAAAGGCACTAAACATCTCTTTACCTGCTACTAGTTCATCCACTCCCCCACCACAACCTTTGTTTCACTCACCCTTAAAAAGCAGAATCAAGTTTCTAACTTATAAATAAGAAAACCAAGGTCCCCTCAGTGACTGTTCCACAATTACATGTTAGTCGGTTCTAGTCTCTCTCTCTCTTTCTCTGTATACATATACCCATAAGTATATATATACACATATGTACATAAGTATATGTGTATAGGTGTATGTGTATATATATGCATATATATATGTATGCATGTGTTGTAACAAAGATTTTTAAACATTGAGATTGAACGGGTACGTTTAACAAATGTGATTTCATGAAAACTTCAATGCCAGTTAAATATTACCATCTGTATATACCACTATTTTAATTTTAAAAAATAAATGAATGTATTGATCCTTTACCGTGTTGCTAATGTATCTTGAAAAATCCCTTGTAAACAGAAAAATGTGATTGTTCAGTAAATCCTCCTCCTGTCTTTGTGCTATTAAAACAAAGAAAAAAAACTCAAAAATTTAGTTTAAAAATATTAATCAAAGAAGTACCTAGTTTTAAAAGTCAAATTCTCTCACAAGGTTTATAACAAAACCCAGCTGTCAGGCGCTCCACATTGCAATGTTTAGTCCTGTATGACTCCTCAGAATCAAACATTTTTCACTCTTTTTAGTTGTTTCTTCTTCCATTTAGTTCAATTTTCATTAAAAATAGGCATATATGCCTATTTTTATTTATCATTTTCAGGCATTTTCTATTTACTTAGTCCCATTCCCACATCCCTCTCCTACACCTACAACCTCTATATTTCCTCCCTAACCTTCCTATGCAGTTACAGTTTTTGTTTAAATAAATTATAACTATTTAGATCATTATGGCAATAAGGATTATCCCCAATGAGCCAAATGGTATAATTATATTTTCCTTTTAGTATAATTTTTTGTTTTTTCTTGGAGTTAAAGATTGCTTTATTAAAAAATTGCTCAGTATTTCATGTACATATAATTAATTCATACCAAAATCTACAACAGAACTGTACAACCTTTCAAATTTTATTTCCCATATAGTCAAACACATTAACGTATCTATCAGTTTCATTTCTCCCCTCTCCCTCAGAACCTCCCTCTGAGATATGCCTTCTGGAATCTTTTCTTTCTTTGTGCTAGATTTGCAGCTGACTTCTTGGGACTTCCTTTTGCATTTTTCTTTTTCTTTTTTTAAAGGTTTTATTCAACCAGAACCCTCTGCATTATTCTTATGTTGAACCTCCTGTTTCCTAAATTTCTTATACTCTTTTTCTTGATTCATTCCTTTTGTTTGTTGAAGCAAATTCTATACAGCTTCAGGAAAAAGAGTAAATGGGATAAATGTTTTGAGATCTTGTATATCTCAATACGTTTCTATTCTATATTCTTGATTGATAGTTTAGCTGGGTATCTAACGTTGGAAATTATTTTCTCTCAAATTTTGAAGGCATTGTCTTATAACTTCTATAATGTTGCTCTTAAGAAGTTTGAAATGATTCTGATTTCTAACAGTTTGTGTGAGATCTCATTTTTCTCTTTAGGAGCTTTTAGGATCCTCTCTATTTTTCCTTCTGAAATTCCACAGTGATATGGCTTAGTCTTTTCTTTTAAATATTGTTTGAGGATTTGCTTGGACATTTAAAAATGGAAATCTATATTCTCTGGTTATAAGAAATATTTTTGTATTATTTCTTTGATAATTTTATTAGTTCTTTAAAAACATGAATATATGGCTATATCTTGATTTATCATTGTCAGGCAGTTTCTATTTACTTTGTCATATATAGTAGAGGATAATTTAGCATGCTTACTCCCATTCCCACATCCCACAACCACACCCACACGTCTACATTTCATCCCTAACCTTCCTATAAAATTATGGTTTTCATTTAAATAAATTGTAACTGTTTAGATCATTATAATAAGGTAAGGATTATTTACTGATTTTTTTCTGGTCTTCTTGTTAGGTAGATACTTGGCATCTCAGAATAGTTTTTAAATTTGCTTACCTTTCTCTCCTTTTCCTCCTCTCCTTTTGTTGTTGTTGCTCTATTTTTAGAGATTTTCTTAACTTTTCTTATAATTTTCCTATTGAATTTTGACATTTGTTATTTATACTTTTAATTTCTGAGAGCTCTTTCTGTTCTCTAATCTTTCAAGCATCATTTTCTTTTTTCATAAATGCAATATATTTATTTATCTAAGAATATACTCTTTAAAAGTATGCTCATGCGCTTTGCATTTTCTCTGTTTCCACCAAGTTCTCTTTTTCTGTCCATTTCAGTTTCTCTTTCACACTAGGTGCTTCAGATCTTTGTCTGATCCCATTTAATAGTCCTGGGTGAGCTTCAATGTACAGTGATCAGGAAGGAACCAGCCATTTGAGGGGACCATTGAATGTTGGTGCTGTTGTGGGGCTTTTCTCTGAACTTCTCAGTTTCCTTAGAGGAAGAATACATTAGTCTCCTTGCTCAGGTTGGGGTAAGGGATTATGGAAGAGTTCACAACACCATTGGCTGGCAGCATTCATCAAGCTGAGCTCAGAGGGGATCTCAGTGGGGATCTTGGTACAGTACCTGTCTTCTGCTCTCAACCATATCTGATGCCTTGCAGTCTGAAGACTTCTGGTCCTGTTTCTTTGCCAGCATTGAGGAGGAGGAGTCACTCAGCTAACTGCACAAGGAGGGGGTTTGACCTGGAGCTCTAATTGCTCTTTATAAAGACTTTTCAACCAACCTTTATCCCTGTGACTCATCTCAGCTGTCATAGTTTCAGGGGACGCCACTTCCTGTGACTTTACAGCTTCAGGGGAAAGAACTTTTTGCCTACATGGTGCTGTTTTTGGCAGGCTCTTGGTATTTATATTTCTCTTTCTACCTCTATCCAATTACGTCTTCCCAAAATTTGTTGATATTTATTATCAGGTAATAAATAAATAATAAATCAGCAGATAGCAAATGTCTTATCTCTGCCAGTGTTTTGGTACTTATGGATTTGCATCCTTTTTAAAAAAAAAAAAACAAAAACTTTTATATACATATTTGGGAGTTTTATGAGGGAACAAAGATATATGTATATGCTTTATCCATCAGATTTAACTAAAAGCTTTCTGTGTATGGAGCCCATGCATGCCATTCTCTGTAAGTGTAACTGCTGGCAAGCCAACTTTCCTGCTCTTATGTTCCCTTTACTTCTTTTCTCCTGTCTTCCCCTCTTTTATCTACTTTCTTCAGCATTTTCTCCCCTTTGTTTACATTAAGAGATTTAGTACATGCAATGTATTACTTACTTTTATGCTCCTAGTGTTTCTTATATCCTCTACCTAGTACACGAAGGGATAGGAAGAATGGCTGGGAAAGTAGAAAACTGGGAATAGGCCGGGTGCGGTGGCTCACATCTATAATCCCAGCACTTTGGGAGGCCAAGGTGGACAGATCATGAGGCCAGGAGTTCAAGACCATCTTGACCAACACGGTGAAACCCCATCTCTACTGAAAATACAAAAATTGGCCGGGCATGGTGGCGCACACCTGTAATCCCAGCTACTCAGGAGGCTGAGGCAGGAGAATTGCTTGAACACAGGAGGTGGAGGTTGCAGTGAGCCGAGATTGCGCCATTGTACTCCAGCCTGGGCAACACAGCAAGACTCCATCTCAAAAAAAAAAAAAAAAGAAAGTAAGAGACCTATGTATTGTAAGTCTGGGTAAAAGTGGTAAGAGGCCAAGAAAACCTACTTAAGTTGACTAAATGAAAACCTGACAAGAAAGTGGAAAATCATCTGAGGAGTGGGAACCAGGTCAGCTACCCATGTATTATTATTATAACATTCTGACATTTTAAAAATCCACCCTCCTTGGCAATAATCACTATTCACTTTTGAATTTTTTTTATTCTACATTTGAACATATTGGAGTTCCATATGAATGTCCCATTTTGACACAGGCGATTTTAATTCCTATCCCCATATTTGTCTTTGCTAACCAGCAGACAATTTTTGTTCCCATTCTAGTCCTTTCTGTAACTTTTGGTCCTGGCCTTCTGATTCCCATGTCTCTTCTTTCATCATCTAGAAGATACAAATTCTGGAAGTTGTTCCCACTTAAAGACCTGGGCAGATTCCTTAGATAATGACCCTCTATTCTCCAAATGCAATACGAGACTCAAAACCCAAAAAGATGATTCTGGGCCAGGCACAGCACTTTGGGAGGCCAAAGCAGAAGCCTCTCCCTAAGCCCAGGAGTTTGAGATTAGCCTGGGCAACATAGTGAGACCCTGTGTGTTTTTGGTTTTTTTTTTTTTTTAAAGATTCTGGATATATAAACTTCGGAACTTGGGCACAGGGTTGAATGATCACATCCAATCTTTTGTGGAAAAAATAATTATTTTTATATTAAACATACATGATTATACTATGTAATATAATTAAAAATATGCATACTTTCGGACATATTTCACATCCTCTACTAACCCAGATCTGAGACAAGCTCTTACCTATCTGTGCCTTAGGAGGAAGTTAGTGGAAAAAAATTTGAGGAGTGCTTACTCAATAAATGGTTAAATCATAGCAGGAAAAGAGATATAATTTGCAAATTCATGGTAAGAAATAGAAAAAAATTTCCACATGGTAGCAAACAAATGAGTTAGTTCTACCTTTCCCAACTATAGAGAGAAAGAAAATAATATAGTAAAGGACTAAGTCTTAAATAGTTTTCAAAAGAGAAAAGGAAAATTTTGACAATAGCAACAGTAAGATTGTAGTGTGGAGGAGAAATTAGTAGGTGAAGCAAAAACTAGAAAGAAGAGAGCTAAAGGTGATGGGGAAAGTTCGGTGAGCTTCACCATTGGCTTGCAACTGATGACCTGCCTTGTGTGAGAAGATGACAGTGAAATTCTTACCTGGGATTGAGTTTAATTACTAAATGCTTCATATGTACCTGTAATAGTATTACTGAGCTCTTGTAACTTTCTTTTTTTCGCTTTATACTCTTGTTCTGCCACCTGAAGTTGCGGAAGACACTCAACTAGTTCTTCTTGCTTTTCTTTGTTAATTTGTGTTTCCTTAACAAATATTTCCTTTAAAGAAAATAAAACCAATTGAGAAATATAATTTTGGATAATTCACACAACAATTTAAAGTAGAATATAAGTTTTTGGAGGGAAAGAGTTTCGTCTGTCTTGGTCTCCTATCCTGAGGCACATAGAAAGATATATGGCATATACTAATCTTTTAATAAATATTTGCTCCCTGACTCACTGACACTCTGACAATCCACAAAGTAAGGAGATTAGATTCAATTGGTTCTCTAAAGATCCCTTCTGCTTTAAACCTCTTCTGCTATCTCTCTATGAACACTACCATGTATACAGCCCAAAAACATATCTGAGAAAATTTCCTTCGGTAATATTTTACCAAAAAGAGGCAGATAAACAGAATGCACTTCCAAGAAATGTTGGATGTGAGAAATGGGAAGAGGATAGAAGTAATTGGATATAATATTAAAATAAATGGGTAAAAAGTGCCCAAAGCAAAACATGAAGATGCCTGCCTACTTATTGAAACTCAAGTTTTGTTTACTTTCAAATGGAATAATAGTTGGACCTTTCTTAGCAAATCAGGATGGATTTTAAATGGTGAGTAAGGCAGAGACCGCCAGCTGATGTTTAATATTTGTTCTCTTCTCCTTCAATATTAGGGCTCCTGAGTTTCAGCTGAGCACATGGCTTCTGGCTAGAGTGTGGTTTCCGGGCTTCCCTTGCGGGTGGTGTGACCAAGGAGTTTGTGAATGGAAGTCATTTGTGCCACTTCTGGGCTCTGCTCCTGCAACAGGAACAGCTGTGTGCTCCCCTGGTCCTTTCCTCCCTCCCCTGGACAGAGGAGAATGAGAATGGAAGCTACTCCTTGACACACAGATGTTAGGCTCATGCTGAGAATGGCAGAGCCACCCTGCCAGCCCTGGACCCCTTCCTTATGGCCTGGATTGGGAAAGAGAAACAAACATCTCTCTTGCTATAATGACCCCTTAGAGCATCTTCTCGACTAGATGTTCAGACTCACAAAATTTGATTAGGCTACACTTGACCCAGTTTACTCTTAAAAACTTTGTTTTAATTTTCATTTTTGTCTAAGTTATATGCACACATAATTGGAAAGAAATGCTAAATTTTAGCAGGGCAGTGCCAGGCATGCTTCCCTACTGGGAGGTGTCTGCACAAAGACAGCAGACCAGTGGCTTCATCTAAAGTGATAATTTAGATGCAAGAGAGAGAGAGAGACTCACACAGGTGGGGTTATAGCCTCTCTGGCGTAGAAACCCCATGTTCATACAGGAACTAGTATCTCTTGGACATACCTTCCAGGTTTCAAAGGTTATACCCACTTAAGAGAGCCACCAAACCCAGGGAAAGCCAATGCCACAGTTTCCCGTGGGTTATTTTTCCAGTCAAGATTCAGCATACAAATCAGGAGTCATTGTTATACAAGCAATGTTGCTTCATAATACAGCTGATATTCTACCTTCATTAGGCTGTTAGGGGAAGGAGCCAGGAAGTTAACCCAGGGCCAGTTTTCCAATAAAAAAAGGAAAGAGGGTTGTTAACCCTTTTCACATCTTGCTTATGCTCACTGTCTTTTAGTATATCTTTGATAGAGTAGTTTCCTTGCACCTTAACTAATACACGGATATGCTGGCTGATGTGTCTCCTCCCAAATTGCCATTAGCATCCTTATGAATAAATACAAAGAAGCTAAAATGCATAGAAAAATACCATAATTCAAAAATATCATAATGCAGAAGCAGGAGTACATTTCTCCAGACTTCAACATTTAAGCAGGTTGAGTTAAGAAACTCAATCCAGCCAGGCGCGGTGGCTCACGCCCGTAATCCCAGCACTTTGGGAGGCTGAGGCGGGGAGATCATGAGGTCAGGAGATGGAGACTATCCTGGCTAACATGGTGAAACCCTGTCTCTATCAAAAATCCAAAAAAATTTAGCCGGGCGTGGTGGCATGCACCTGTAGTCCCAGCTACTCAGGAGGCTGAGGCAGGAGAAGGCGGTGGAGGTTGCAGTGAGCCGAGATCGCACCACTGCACTCCAGCCTGGGCAACAGAGTGAGACCCAGTCTCAAAAAAAAAAAACGAAATTCAATCCTGTATTATCCATATTATGTTTTTTAAAAAAGAATAGCCTGTAAATACAAGTTTGTATGTACATGCATTAATTCATTCCCATTGCCTGCATGCAGCTCAGGCCTGACAGCTTTCCCTGCCCAATCTTGTCACAGATACTTCTCCCTAATATACTTTATCAGTCCTAATTCCATCTCAGCATCTGCTTCCTGAAGATGACTCCCACCACCCCTGGCACTCCCAGCTGTTATTCAGTAACCCCACCCCCTTGTGATTCCTTAGATAGGAGGGCCCTGCCTCAGGCTTTTCCTGCCTAGCATGCCCTCTGCCTGGAGCCATCTCCTGCAGACATCTTCAGGGCACCCTTCCTCATATTCAGGGCTGGACCCTTCTCTAACTACCCCTATTTACAACAGCACACACACCATATCACGTACACTCTCCCTGTCCCATTTTCCTGCTTGATTTTTCTCTATGGCATTTATAACCATCCAATACACTACTTGTTCTACTTGTTTCTCTCATTTATTTTCATTTTCCCGTGTTAGATAGTAAGCTCCATAAAGGCAGAGTTTTTGCCTGTTTTGCAGCATTTAGAAGAATGCCTGGCACCTAGACTAATGCTTTCCACTCCGCCTCCTCTCCCCTCTTACCCCTTTTCTTCTAACATTGCAGTCATTTGTGTCATGCTTTCTTTCCTTTGTTTATTCTCCGAGTTGCAGGGTTTCTGTTTCACCTCTTCCTATTTTCTGGCCATCACCTTCTGACATCTCTTCCCTAAGTTCCTACATTTCCATACTAATAATTTTCCTTTGTACTGCTATTAAATTATTTTTTAAAATTCATAGATGAATGTTTGATCATAGTTTTTTGTTTGCTTGTTTTTGAGGCGGAGTCTCACTCTGTCGCCCAGGCTGGAGTGCAGTGGCGCGATCTCGGCTCACTGCAATCTCTGTCTGCTGGGTTCAAGTGATTCTCTGCCTCAGCCTCTCTAGTAGCTGGGATTACAGGCACGTGCCACCATGCCTGGCTAATTTTTTTGTATTTTTAGTAGAGATGGGGTTTCACTATCTTGGCCAGGCTGGTCTTGAACTCCTGACATCGTGATCCACCCACCTCAGCCTCCCAAAGTGCTGGGATTACCGGCATGAGCCACTGCACCTGGCCTGATCATAGTTTTTATTTGTTCCATGCCACCATTTTTTCTGAGTGTTCTTCATTTGTTGGAAAGTTTTATTCACCTTTTCAGTTGTTTTTCTCCTAGTATTTTTGTATGAAAAATGTGACTACTTTCTTTTGGTTACTAATATTATTAATAGAAAGAATTGGCTGTCCTTGGGCCAGTCATCTGCAGAGGGTTTCTGCAGGATGTGGCAGGATGGGATGGAGTCGGGGAAGACAACTTGGATCAGATAAGACTCTAAACTAGGAAATTTTCGAACTCACTATTTTCGTCCTGCGGTATGAGACTATTTAATTCAAATAAAGCCCCTCTTTGGTGTAGCCAAGACCTCTTCTTCCTTTTCAAACCTAATTAAGCTCAGGAAGGCTTCTACCACCATCCCTATTCTCAGCTGCTCTGCTAATGGCTGCCTCCGGGGTAGTATCATTGCCTTGAAAAGGTGCATTTTTATTTTTATTTTTTTTTATTTTTTATTTTTTGAGACGGAGTCTTGCTCTGCCACCCAGGCTGGAGTGCAGTGGCCGGATCTCAGCTCACTGCAAGCTCCGCCTCCCGGGTTTACGCCATTCTCCTGCCTCAGCCTCCCGAGTAGCTGGGACTACAGCCGGGCGCGGTGGCTCAAGCCTGTAATCCCAGCACTTTGGGAGGCCGAGACGGGCGGATCACGAGGTCAGGAGATCGAGACCATCCTGGCTAATACGGTGAAACCCTGTCTCTACTTAAAAATACAAAAAACTAGCCGGGCGACGAGGCGGGCGCCTGTAGTCCCAGCTACTCGAAAAGGTGCATTTTTAAATTGTGTTTCTGTGGATCTGGCACTTCTGGGTACTTTCAGTGCCTTTTCTCTCCACCTCCCCCAGCATCCATGCCCTGTTCTATCTCAGGTTAGCTTTTGGCAGTTCCCAAGGCAGCATGATACCCTCTTTTTAAGGAGCACATCTGAGATTGACTTTACTAATCTCCCTTGCCCCAGCTATTTTCAAGCCAGCTCCAAATGGATTCCTACATAACTCCACCTGCCTCCAAGGCCGTTGCCAACAGTTCTACATAATTTGAAGTGTGATTATTATTATTATTATTATTATTTTTGCTGAAAAAATATTTCTTAATGCTCTTCTTCCTCTTCAGGAAAAGAAGATCCAAAATGAAATTGTAACCTTTTTCATACTAGAATATTTATTTTACATTTAACTGATTAGAATGGCATGAAATAGTGTTGCCCCTCCCCCTCATGTAGTCATCCAAAAGTATTCTTAGATGCAAAATAAAATTTACCTCATACTTGCTTAACTCTTTGATTAACATTTTTTCTTTGTTAATAAATGCTTTCTCTTCTTCTTTTAATTCTATTTTAAGTTTTTCAATCTGTGCCACAAAGTCATTGATCTCCTTTTCTCTGAAACTGGTCTAATTAGAGAAAAATGAAAATTTGTCATCTCTCTTGTAGTGATCAGCCTTACATTTTCAAATAGCCAGGAAATTAATATCTCTTTGCATGAGACCTGCTTCTGATTTCAGTTCATATAATTTCTCAGCAACCACTGAGAGTAATACTTTTTCCTCCAGAAATTAAGTTCTTCACCAAATGATATTTTTATAAATATGACATGAGGAGTGGGGAGGGTAGAGGACAGTGGGTGAGCAGAGGGTAAATATAAAAGCTTAAAAAAATGATACATGGGCTCATATTTTTAGAGGTAATTCCCCTAAAGACTAACCTCAAGTAAGTTTCCGGTTACATGCTTCAAAAGCATATTCTACTGTATTTGCTAATTCTCTCTAGTTAATATACAGCAAATGAATACATTTCCTAAGAAAATTAAATAACTCACTCTAAACATGAAATCAGCAGAAAGGAAAATACTTTTTAATAAGATAGGATTTAATTAAATATTGAAGGAGAATTGCTGATATGAAATGTAGGGGACTAATTCTAAGTTCCTTCAGTTCCCTTACCTCGTTAAGTAATTCAATTCGTCTAGCTTCTGCATTCTGAATTTTTTCTGTAATAGCTTGTATTTCAGCTGTTATCTTGGCTGTCCAACGTGCATGCTTTTTTCTCAAGCAAGCTATTTTCCACTGAGTTATAACACTACAGATTAGAACAAAAAGAATTGCCATTAAGTTGGCATAGCAGTTTACTAAAAAGATGAAGAAATTCAAAGCAAACAAGTCATACCATGACTACACAAAATTGTTTGCACTATTAGTGTTGCAGACTACACACATTGCATGAAAAAATAAGATAAAACATTAACTTCCTCAATTCTGTCTCTGCAAGTTGCTTCAGAGTAAGAAGTTACATCTGCACGTCCAATAGAACAGTGAACAAACCACACTTGGCAGCTTGCCTCCTTCAGGTAAAGGATAGAAATGAGGAAGGCTTAGGGCAAAGTGGAAAACGAGGCCCAGGCAGAAATAGTAATAGAATTATCTAAATTACTGGATGTGCTACTAATAGATTTCAGACTTCTGGGTTCTCAAATTTTTCTCCACCACAACATTAAAAAGCTACATATTTGAAGAATGGTAAAAATGTGCAATTAGGGCCAGGCGCGGTGGCTCACACCTGTTAATCCCAGCACTTTGGGAGGCTGAGGAGGGCAGATCACCTGAGGTCAGGAGTTCAAGACCAGCCTGCCCAACATGGAGAAACCCTGTCTCTACTAAAAATACAAAAAAATTAGGCAGATGTGGTGGCACAGGCCTGTAATCCTAGCTACTTGGGAGGCTGAGGCAGGAGAATCACTTGCAACAGGGAGGCGGGGGTTGCGGTGAGCTGAGATTGTGCCATTGCACTCCAGCCTGGGCAACAAGAGCGAAACTCCATTTCAAAAAAAAAAAAAATGCAATTAGAGTCTTTAAGTGCACATGCAATAATAACATTAGCCGGGCACGGTGGCTCATGCCTGTAATCCCAGAACTTCGGGAGGCCGAGGTGGGCAGATCACTTGAGGCCAAGAGTTTCAGACCAGCCTGGCCAACATAGTGAAACCCCGTCTCTACTAAAAACACAAGAATTAGCCGGGCATGATGACACGTGTCTGTAATCCCAGCTACTCAGGAGAATCACTTGAATCTGGGAAGCGGAGGTTGTGGTGAGCCGAGATCGCTCCACTGCACTCCAGCCTGGGCCCCAGAGTGAGACTCCATCTCAAAAAAAAAAAAAAAAAAAATTAGCTGGGCATGGTAGTGCATGCCTGTAGTCCCAGCTAATCTGGTGGCCAAGGCATCATTTGAACCTGGAAGGAAGAGGTTGCAGTTTGGCAAGATGGCACCACGGCACTACATCTTGGGCGACAGAGCAAGATTCTCTCTCAAAATAATAATAACAATACTAACAATAACAACAACAACAATGATAATATAATGCAACTAAGTATAAGCAAAAGCTTTTTAGCTGCACTGATCTAAATACAGTATTTTACATGTATCATCTCATTTACATTCACAGCTACTTTATAAGGTAGGTACTGTTATCCTTCTCCACTTTATAGGGATGGGAGCAAAGATAAGTTATTAAATAACTTAGCCTTGGTCACAGAGCTAATAAGGACAGCAACCAAAGCAGGCCATCTGGAGAGCCGGTAGCCTTCATGCCACCTTCCTCTCTTATCACACCTGTCACCTCCCCTACTGGTTCACAAAGAGGCCTGGATGAGCAAAAGGCATTGCACAAATATTAGCAATTTTACTCTTTGGTGTCTGCACTTGATTGAAATGGAAAACTTTGGTTCTGTTCAATGCCAAAAAAAAAAAAAAAAAAAAGCAAATTAACCAATACATCTAGATCTGAGATAATTTACACATCATTTAGGAAAATCATTCCCTTGGGTTCTAGTAACAACAAGTATTTTGCATTGTTCATTAAGATAACATATACTGCTGATAACACAAAACACAAATAAACCTTTTTTTTTTTTTTTTTTTTTTTTTTTTTTTTTACCATCTCTGACTTTCTCTTTCCAGGTTAGCACTCAGGATTTTGATTTGTTGCTGATACACTGTTTTTGTTGCTCTAAAAAGAAAAACATATTGGATTTTGCATTTGTGGGAACTGTTAGAATATACAACAGACTCTTTATGTATAATTTGTATGCTCAGTAAGGCTATAGTCTAATAGGGAGACAAAATAAGCCTTGTGAAACAACTAAACATTTCAGTGGCAGATTGATAGACAATTACAATTCTGTGTTAGTGCAAACTGATTCGGCAACAGTTGTGGTGAATAGCCAAGGATAGAGAAGAGATTTCTAGGGAGGCAATTGACAAAGTGTTACTAGAGGTTAATGTTTCTCAGAGGGAGGAATGTGGATTGTCAGAATGGAGGTGCAATCTTACCAAGGAAAGGGTGTCATCATTTGCAAATACAGAGAGGGAAGGAACAGCAAGTTAGGCTTCTGTTATGACATAAGGTAGGCTTGCTGTATACAGAGGACATGAAGGAGAGAATAACCCTATGACACAAGAGGAAGTAAGGTTGACACATTGTTGAGGAACTCCAGACCCTAGATTGAGCTCTGATTTGATATAATATATAATTCAGAAAGCCAATATAGTTTCTTGAGCTGGGGAAAAGTAGTAACTAAGGATAGAAGATTTTCTTGCGGTAGGATGGATGGAAATGTGAAGATTCCAACATAGGTGACAGAAGCCTTTATTTTTATCCCCTGCCCTGCCTTTTCCCTATGAAGTGCTTCTTGGACGGAAATGAATTGAAAGCCACATAAGTAAAATGCTGCTTTATATCTTTTGAAAGAAATATTCATAAATAAAACTTAGCATAGGAAACACTCTTAAACAAACTAGAAACATACCTGTTCTCATGTTTCTTTCTCTGTTTGGATTTCTGTTGGTACGTGCTTGAATTTGCATCACCACCTATCTTACTTCTATAAGCTAGCTTCTTCATTGTCCTGTATTTAAATCATGTGTCTCCCTTTCTGTGGTGATATTATTTCCCCATACGATGAGCACAGAAAAATCTGACTTGCTTTTAAAGGTCTAGTTCAAATTTTAAATCCTGTATAACGAAGGACTCCTTGATTTCACTTTCATGCCTGACTGTTTTTTATAATTCACTGTCATACGTGGTTTATTTTTCACCATCATATGTGGTTCATTAATTACTTCAAATGTGTTAGTCTTGCTTCTCTGCCCAACTGAACTATAAGCTGCCTTACGCTCAGTCTTAATGTGTACAATCGTAGAATATTTACATAGGTCATTTTGACAATCATTATAAAAGTGAAAAATATGCATCCTCCTTTGATCCAGCACTTCAACTTTTAGGACTTTATTACAAATTTTTAAAAAAGTCATACAGGTAGAGAGAGATATGTTAACTTCAAATATTTGTAATATAGGCAACAGACAAAAGTAAATCTCCATCAATAGAGTGCTGGTTAAATACAATATAGTATAATATGTATTATACTATAGAATACTATGCAGTTAGAGAAAAGATATTTGTGTGTGTGTGTGTGTGTGTGTATATATATTCTCTTTGTTTTGAAATAGTTTCAAACTCAACAGGTAAGCATAAAAAATAGTACAAAGAATTCCCATATATCCTTCACCAACTTCTCCAACCATTACCATTTTACCTAATTTGTTTTATCATCCTCCTAGCTATAATTTTAAGTGGAACAAATTCAGTTATAGTAGAGTATAATCCAATTTTTGGATACATACATATAAATACATATTTGAAAGCATATATAGTAAACTGTTAACAGTGATTATGCCTGTGGAGAGATGGAGAGATTAGGGTAACTTTTACTCTCTAAGTTATGCATTTTACATTTGAATTTTAAAATCATATATAGGTATTATTTTTTAATCAGAAAAAGATTAAAATTAAAATGCCTTAGAATGCAGAAATGAACATCAATGGGACTCAGTGCTGTGACAACGTTCAGGCACATTCTTGCCACTCCACCCCAACTGGTCCATTCCTGGGGCCCAGGAGCTCCCATAGAATTCAGAACCTGTCTATCCTTTCAATGAAAAAGTCCATGAGAATGACTTCTAGACTGTGAAACAGAGAGAGCTAGTTATAAACTTCTGTTTCTGTAGTATGTTAGAAATCAACATAGATTTATTGCTATCATTTATTAAAAAATAAATGCAGAGAAAGTAAAGATAAAAAATTTCAAAGGCAACAAACATACTGTTGAAGTTCCTGGAGTGTGATGAGTCCTTCTTCCATATTTTTGATGTCTACTCTCTTTTGTGACAGAAAGTATTCTTTCTGAGTAATAAATGTCAGCTGTTTCTGATTTCTATCATGAAAAACAGAGTTATTTGTTGAAGGCTGACATAATCAAACATGCAAACACAAATAAGAATTTCAAAAATAGTTTTGAAAGTTCAGATCATAAGCTATTTGCTAAATTATTAAAAAATAGAAACAAAGTCTTTTTGCTGGTAGTAGCTAGATCTAAATTTATGCATAGGATTTTCTTTTTTTCAAATTTTTTCCCAGCTAATTTTTGTACTTTTGTGGAGATGGGGTTTCCCTGTGTTGCCCAGGCTGGTCTCAAACTCCTGGTCTTATGCAATCAGTCCATGCTGGCCTCCCAAAGTGCTGGATTATAGGCGTGAGCCACTGCGCCCAGCCTACACATAGGATTTTTATAAAATTTATGAAAATTCCCAAGCCACTGAAAGAACATTCAGCACAATAGTAACCACAAAACAGGAACAGTTGTGTAGTGCTCCATCTCTCTGAGTGGGTGTGTCTCTCCTAATGTGCTTATCAGTTCTGTCATGTTCTTCTGTGGAAGGTGAAGGAGTCAGTCAGACTAATTTTGCATATTGGCTCTACCTATTAATCAGAGTGTGATCTTAATAACAGCTAACAATTAGCTTCACCTGTGAATAAGCTTCCGTTTCACCAGCTATAAAATGAGAATTGCAATGCCTAGCTCAATGGATGAATGAATTTAATAAGAGGTAAAGTGCTCCTCTCAGTGTGTGGACTGATAAGGTTTGTTGTTGTTGTTGTTGTTTTGTTTTGAGACAGAGTCTGGCTCTTGTCGCCCAGGCCGGAGTGCAATGGTGTGATCTCAATGGTGTGATCTCAATGGTGTGATCTCAGCTCACTGTAACTTCCACCTCCTGGGTTCAAGCAATTCTCCTGCCTCAGCTTCCAGAGTAGCTGGGATTATAAGTACGTTCCAACCTTGCCAGCTAATTTTTTGTATTTTTAGTAGAGATGGGGTTTCAAGTAGTTATTTTTTTGTCTCAACTTGCAGGAGAAAATAATGAGGCTCAGAGAAGTTTATAGTCTTGTTCAAATGCCCAGATATTGATAGGAAGGAAGCTGCCTGTAACAGAAAGTATTTGATCTAAGTCACTCATCTTCCAAACTGCTGTGGACTGAATTGTGCCTCCCCCACCTCCAGAATTTATGTGTTGAAACTCTAACCCACAACATGATGAAGAAATAGAGTTGGGTCATTTTTACTCTCTAAGTTATACATTCATATATTTGAATTTAAAAATCAAGTACAGGCATTACTTTTTTCATCAGAAAAAATTAAAATTTAAAGTGCTTTAGAATGGCAGAAAGGAACATTGTTGGGGGTTAGTGTCGTGATAATGTTTGAGCATATTATAAAGATGGGGCCTTTGGGGAAGTGATTAGGTTTGGATGAGGACATGAGGGTGGGACCTTATAAAAGAAAGACACCAGACAGACAGCGTGTTCTCTCTCTACCCTGTGAAGACACAGAGAGAAAGCAGCTGGGTGGCTGTAAGCTAGAAAAGGGCCCTCACTCAGACTTCCAGTCTCCAGAACTGTGAGAAAATCAATTTTGTTGCTTAAGCCAGCCAGTCTATGGTATTTTGTTATGGCAGCCTGAGCTGCTGAGACAGAAACCAGTAATGATAGCAAACGTTTTCATTTTTGTCAATAGATTTTAAAACTAGGATAAGTTTAAGTGTGGAGCCACCACTTTGATAGTAAGAAAAGCACCCCATAACGATGGCATGTTGAATCACACGTGTGGGTAAAGACATACTCATCATAGATCTTTCGTTTTTGCAAAAAAGCTTTTTCTTCCTCACTTAAAACAATCTTATATTGTCTGGCAAGAGTTTTCATTTTCTCTCGTAGGTCTTTGTATTCCACACGAGCAGCATGCAGTGTTTCAACCAGCTAGAGAAAAACAAAGGAGGAGAATGGGAGAACTGGCTTCACTGCTCCTCTGAGGCCATCTGCATCAGGTGGCAACTCAGAGAGCACCTGGTATATTGCTTAGCCCACCGTGAATATGCCATAAATGCTGAGTGATTTAATTCTATAGCAAACGTGCAATTGTATACTTTGGGACCTCTACTATAAATTTGCTTTTAAGTACAGAAAAATAGTAAGCCCTGCTGCAAAAGCATACAGTAATAATCCATATTGAAATGCAAAATGGGATGAATAAACTGTGCCTGCTCCGCAATTTTGTATATCCTTTTTCCAGAATATAAACTATAGAAAATGTAAAAAGAAAATGTAACATCCTCAGCTCTTCCTCAAAACATCTTTGAGTTGATATTATGCTTGCTTCTTGTGAAATATTTCTATTTGAGGACAAAACATAGTACCCACCAGTGTTCTACACAAGATCAGAAATTTTGCTTATTACATTGCTTCAAACGAGGTAAGAAAGTCATATTTAGCAGAAACAATGGGCTGAATAGTTCAAAACAACCTTCTATCTGAGGACAACTAAAATAGCTACATGAAAAAATATTTGTAGAAGTGTTGAAGAACTCATAAGACAATAAAAAATTATTCAAAAAACAAAAATAGAATTATTATTCAACCCAGCAATCTCATTACTGAGTATATACCCAAAGGAAAATAAATTATTCTACCAAAAGGATACCTGCACTCATGTTTATTGCAGCACTATTCAGAATAGCAAAGACATGGAATCAACCCAGTTGCCAATGAACAGTGGATTGGATAAAGAAAATGTGGTAATTATACACCATGGAACATTATGCAGCCATAAAAAAGAATGAAATCATATCCTTTCCAGCAACATGGGTGCACCTAGAGGCCATTATCCTAAGTGGATTAATGCAGAAACAGAAAATGAAATACTGCATGTTCTCATTTATAAGTAGGAGCTAAACATTAGATACACACGGACACAAGGATGGGAACAATAGACACTTGGGACTCCAAAAAGGTGAAGAGAGAAGTGGGGAAGGGTTGAAAAACTACCTATTGGGTATGATGTTCACAACTTGGGTGACGGGATCATTAGCAGCCCAAATCTCAGCATTATGCAATATACCATTGTAACAAACCTGCACACGTACTTGAATCTAAAAATATAAAAAATAAATAAAGGATAATAGGGAAATACTAGGCCTAATTCTAGGAGAACGCAAGAATCCAGCATGGTAAGGTTAGCACTTAAAGTTCCTCTTGCCCTGAAGACATTTACTAACATAGAAGAAACCACTTGAAAACCAAGTTTTGGGTTTTTTTGCATGGCAAGTGGAACAAAAGCCAACATGTAATGCTCATCCAGGTGTTGAGCCTACATAAACCTCCCACTATTTTAGTCTGGGATTCCAAAGAGCTTCACCCTCTGGATAAAGGTAAATTGAAAGTTAACAAGTCCAACTTGACTTTGATCACCAGGCATGCTTAGCACGGATTAAGGTAGCTTGGAACTTGTAACACCCTACCTATCTGACAGAAGTGAATGTAAACTGTTCCTGGGAAACACACCATTATTTTAATCCTCAAACTGTTTTTACAAACTGCATTAGTCCATTTTCACACTGCTGATAAAGACATACCTGCAACTGGGAAGAAAAAGAGATTTAATTGAACTTACAGTTCCACATGGCTGGGAAGGCCTCAGAATCATGGCAGGAGGCAAAAGGCACTTTTTACATGGTGGTGGCAAGAGAAAATGAGGAATATGCAAAAGCAGAAACCCCTGATAAAACCATCAGATCTCATGAGACTTATTCACTACCAGAAGAACAGCATGGCGGAAACTGCCCCCATGATTCAAATGATCTCCCACCGGGTCCCTCCCACAACATGTGGGAATTACAGGAGTACAATTCAAGATGAGATTTGGGTGGGGACACAGAGCCAAACCATAGCACAAACATTTTTTGTTCAAGTACAATGTCCAGTATACAATTTTCCACCAGGAACAGAAGGAAATAAGAGCATGGACAAACACTGGCAGAAACAACACACTACGGAAACAGACTACAGACCCATAAAGACATAAGACATTGAAATTATCAGACACTGAACTATAAAACTACTATGCTTATTATGATTAAAGAAATATTAGACATGCTTGAAAATGATGACAGGGAATTAGAAATGGTAATGAGTGATACGGCAGATTTGAAAGGTACCAAACAATTACCAGTTGAAAAATACAATACCAGCCGGGCGTGGTGGCTCATGCCTGTAATCTCAGCACTTTGGGAGGCTGAGGCAGGTGGATCACCTGAGGTCAGGAGTTTGAGATCAGCCTGGTCAACATGGCGAAATCCCATCTCTACTAAAAATACAAAAATTAGCCAGGCATGGTGGCACGTGTCTATAGTTCCAGCTACTCCAGAGGCTGAGGCAGAAGAATTGGTTGAACCCAGGAGGTGGAGGTTGCAGTGAGCTGAGATGGCGCCATAGCACTCCAGCCTGGGCAACAGAGCGAGACTCCATCTCAAAAAAAATAAATAAATAAAATCAAATAAAAATACAATAACTAAAATTAAGAATTCAAATAAGACCACTCTGCTTAGAATACAGGAATGGGAGACAAAAAGTAGAAAATACATTAAAGTGGGTATGATATGTAGAGGATACATATATTAATACAAATAATCACATACATACAATTGGAGTCTCAGAAAAAGATTGACACTAGCATTAAAAAGTCTTGCACCAAAAGGCTGTTGCAAAAGTAGAAGGGTTCAGAAAGAACTCCACCCTAAAGTCAGAGGTAATGGATACAAAGAAAAGAAGGCCCTGGGCCATTCCCTGGGGTGGCCAATTGAGCAACTGTATCTGGAGTATTTGCTTCAACTATCCCCTTACTTCTGACGCTTATACTAATCAGCCAACTGTAGTGGAGATTTCCTCCAAACCAAACCGGTGAGTACCACAGGCAGCAACTATTCCCAGGAGTCTAGAATTGGGTATAGAATTGCCATACCTAAGACAAGACAGGTCCTCTTCCTGACATACATCCCTCCCACTCCCTACCATGTATAAGCCCAATCAACATATTCCACTCTTGCCACAAAATTCTTTTTTTTTTTTCTTTTTCTTTTTCTATTTGGAGATAGCATCTCACTATGTCACTGAGGTTGGTCTTAAACTTCTAAGCTCAAATGATCCCCCGACCTTGGCCTCCTTAGTAGCTGGGATCACAGGCACGCCATTGCACCCAGCATCTCCCACAAAATTACTACATGCAGGCTCAGTAAACAGAAGAGACAGGAAGAATGCACAATTAAGGCTGGCTCCAGTGGCTCACACCTGTAATTCTACCACTTTGGGAGGCTGAGGTGGGAGGATTGCTTGAGACTGGGAGGTCCAAGGCTGCAGTGAGCCATGATCATGCCACTGTACTCCAGCCTGAGTGATAGAGCAAGATACTGTCTCGGGAAAAAAAAAAAAAAAATAAAAAGCACAATTAAAAGATGAATAAATATGTACAGTTTCTAAACATTTGAGCAAAATCAACACTGTAAGAAAAAGCAATGAAAATCTTCTGTAGCCCTGGTATGGTGGCTCGTGCCTGTAATCCTAGCACTTTGAGAGGCAGAGGTGGGAGGATCACTTGAGCCCACGAGTTAGAGACCAGCCTGGGCAATACAGGGAGAACAGGACAAAAGAAACAGGTGAGCACATAATGGCTGAAAAATTTGCAGGACATATGAAAAATAGAAATTCTCAGATTTAAGAAGTCAAATAAATCCCAAGGAGGAAAAATGAAAAGAAAATTTGGACACATCATAGTGAAACTGAACAGCTATGGCAAAGGGAACAAAGAAGATCTAAAACAAAAGACATATGCCATGTTAATGGATTGGAAGCCTCAATACTATGAAAATGTGAAACCCTCTTCAAACTGATTTACAGATTTAACGCAATCCCAATCAAAATCCAGACAGGTTTTTTGGAAGAACATGACAAAATTAAAAAGGTCAAGAATAGCTGGAACAATTTGGAAGAACAAAGGTAAAGGATTTATACCACTAGCCATAAAAACTCATTTAAAAGTACTAATTAAGACAATATTCTTTTAGTGTGAGGAGAGATGAATAGTTCAAATGAATAGAGTCAACAATCCACATATATATTTATGGTCCACACTTGATTTATGACAATAGTATGACCACAATGTAGTGAAGGAAAGGATTGTATTCTCAGTAAATGGTGCTGGTTAACCGGACAACCTTATGGAAAAATACGAATCTTGACCACTATCTCAAAGCACACACACGTAAATTCCAGATGGCTCATAGTATTAAACGGGAAAGGTCAAACAACAAAGCTTCTCAATGGTAACAGAAGAGAATATTCTCATGGCATAGGATATAGAGAACATTAACTAAAAAGAAAAAGATTGATAAACTTGGCTTCATTAAAATTAATAAATTATATTCATCAAAAATATGTCATAAATATTGTATATTTGTGGTTTATGTATTGTTCTGTAATGTGTAATATTTTATAATAACAGAAGTTCAATCCAAAATGCCGCTGCTTGGTATATATCCCAAGGAAATGAAATCAGTATGTAAAGAGATATCTGTACTTCTATGTTCATTGCAGCACTATTCAGAGTGGCTAAGATGTAGAATCAACCTAAGTGTTCATCAGCAGATGAATGGATAAAAAAAAAATCTGGTATACACATCCACAATTGAATATATTCAGCTTTAAAAAAGAAGAAATTCTTGTCATTTGTGACAACATGGATGGACCTGGAGGACATCATGATCATGTTAAGTGAAATAATTCAGGTACAGAAAAACAAATATTACATGATCCCAATTTTACACAGAATCTAAAAAAAACTGAACTCAGAAGTAGAGAGTAGAATGGTGGTTGCCAGGGGCCAGTGGGGGAGTGGAGAGGCTGGGAAAAAAAGGTTAAATCTTAGTTTAATGTCAATCTTTGAATGTTCCTCCAGTAACTCATGAGAATTATGATTGGATGTCATTAAGAGCCCATAGTTTCTACCTAGTGAAAATAATAAATAGGCCAGAGCCCTGCATTCTTTGAAGTGATCACTCACTCACAACCATGGAATTTGGCTAAGGGCTAAGGATTAATGGGAAACTCTTTGACCAAGTAAGCCATGCCAGTTTAGGGGTCTTAGACTGTTCAGAAAATCATGTGGGCTAGACAATGTGGAGTTATTGTCAGAAAGTTATCTAATAGCTTCTGCAGTAGGAAATAAATGGGAAGAAAAATAATATTTTGCTCAGAAAATGAAGGACAAATTTGAAACCAACCAACCAGCCAACAAACCAACCTTGTCTGGTTTCTGTCTGTTGTTAGGTATCCTTGCAACTAAAAGAATCACAGTAGCCCGGAGGGGAAGCCATCTCTAATGGTGATAGCTCACAAAAGCAAAAATGGAAAGCATTTAATTGGTACAAATCATTCTTCTGGGAGGGAGCTGCCTTTGATATCCCTGATGAGCCTCAGGGCATGGGTGCAGAGGCTTTGTAAAAGAGGCAGAAGAATTTGTATGTGGGGTGGTATCCTACAGCAAGAAGATAGATGAGGAACTGTGAGAGAAAGAAAAGGTAGTGAACAAGATGGCTTTGTGCTCTGCAACAGGATTTCTCCCCGTGACTACTAAAATTTCCAACAGAGCTTGCAATAGATCATGAAATGCTTAGTGTAATTAAATTTGTTTTAGAAACTAGTGAAAAATGTAAATTTTATATCCTGGTTGACTTGGGCAAAACAAAGATAGCGGATGTAGACAGAGTGTACCTGACCTAAGTCCTGAACGATTAAAATTAAGTATGTGTGGCCAGGGGTGGTGGCTCACGCCTGTAATGCCCAGCATTCTGGAAGACCAAGGTAGGAGGATTGCTTGAACTGAGGAGTTTGAGACCAGCCTGGGCAACATAAAGAGACCTTGTCTCTGCAAATAATTTAAAAATTAGCTGGGCATGGTGGTGAGTGCCTGTGTTCTCAGTTATTCAGCAGGTTGCAGCAGAAGGATCACCTACGCCTGGGAGGTTGAGGCTGTAGTGAGTTGTGACTGTGCCACTGCACTCCAGCCTGGTGGGTGGATTGTTTCAGGTCAGGAGTTTGAGACTAGCCTGACCAACAAGATGAAACCCTGTCTCTATTAAAAATATAAAAATTAGCCAGGTATCATGGCACAAGCCTGTAATCCCAGCCACTTGGGAGGCTGAGGCAGGAGAATTGCTTGAACCCAGGAGGCAGAAGTTGCAGTGAGCTGAGATCACGCCACTGCACTCTAGCCTGGGTGATAGAGTGAGACTATGTTTCAAAAAAAAAAAGGAATAAAAGAAAAGAAAGGAAATTAAGTTTGGACATATGAGGTATGGGGAAGAGATACTAAGGATATATCTCCTTCAATACAAGGGACAAGAAGAATTTCAGTTATGTGTAGTGTATATGTGTATTTGTGTATATAAGTAATTAAACGGGATCATATCATACATGCTGTTGTTTCTCTGTTGCCCAGGCTGGAGTGCAGTGGTGCAATCTCAACTCACTGCAGCCTCTGCCTCCCATGTTCAAGCAATTTTCCTGTCTCAGCCTCCTGAGTAGCTGGGACTACAGGTGCCCACCACCACACCCAGATAATTTTTGTACTTTTGTAGAAATGGGGTTTCACCATATTGGTCAGGCTGGTCTCGAACTCCTGATCCCAGGTGATCCACTCACCTAGGCCTCCCAAAGTGCTGGGATTACAGGTGTGAGCCACCATGCCCAGCTTACTGTTTTATAATATAGTATTTGTCACTCAATAACATATTATGAGCAATACGGATACTTACTTAATCAAGGCCTTTTTGTTGAATTTTAATTGTATTACTCACCCTCACCTCCAATTTTTCACTATCATAATGAATGATTCACCGAATGTTTTGAGGCTAAATTTTGGTTTACCCACATGATTATCTACTTATGATATGATTTTTTTTTAACCTAAGTTTGAAAAATGTCTAGTGAATTCTCCTGGGGGCTAAATCTGACTCAAATACTTCTAAATAAGTATTTAGAATATTATATTATAATATGTGTATTAGGGTTCTCTAGAGGGACAGAATTGACAGGATAGATGTATATATAAAGGAGAGTTTATTAGGGAGTATTAACTCACACAATCACAAGGTCCCACAATAGGCCATCTGCAAGCTGAGGAGCCAGGAAGCCAGTCCAAGTACCAAAGCTGAAGAACCTGGAATCTGATGTTCGAGAGCAAGAAGCGTCCAGCATGGAAGAAAGATGTAGGCTGGGAAGCTAAGCTGGTCTAGTCTTTCCACGTTTTTCTGCCTGCTTTATATCCTGGCCGCACGAACTGATTAAGATGGTGCCCACCCAAATTAAGGGTGGGCCTGCTTTTCCCAGCCCACTGACTCAAATGTTAATCTCCTTTGGCAACACCCTCATAGACACACCCAGGATCAACACTTTGCATCCTTTGATCTAGTCAAGTTGACACTCAGTATTAACCATCACGATATGATATATAATATTTAGAATATTCTTAAGTGTAGAGCAGGTTGCTGCACTTCACAGGTGCAGCACACAACAGCAAGAAGATTCTAACTTTCTAAATAATTCACATGAAAAATATCCATTAATCCATTAATCATGGATATTCCTAACGTACCTGTACTCACATGGAAAGTTACCAAAAAACAGTTCCTCTGTAGGTGGCCAACCTTTGCTCTTTCATATATTTAAAGTACTTTAGGAAGAGATAAAATGTTTAACATTACTACAAATGACCATATTGTTGGTCAATGAAAAATATCCTTTTGAAAACTTCTATATTTCTCACACATATTTTAAATATTAACTAAAAATGAAATGTAATTATAATCTAAAAGTCATTACTTCTGCCTTCTTACCTGTTTTATCTTGTTCAGGAATTCATTTTTTTCATCATTAGATGTATCATCCAGTTTTTCTTTGTTATCTGCAAAAAAACACCTATGAACAAAGGAAGCCAAACAGATTCATATAAGAACATACTTTCCAGAAAAGTCATATTTACTTATGAAATCAAAAAGTCCCAGTCCCCATCTCCCCATATAACATATTTATGTATATATTTATCAAAATAAGCAAAAATGTGTACTCCTTTGAACTGATGAATTAATATTTCATTTATTTATTCTTTCACTTAAGAAGCAATTATTGAACACATACGCTGCCAGATATGTTTCAGGTACTAGGGATACAGCATATGCAAGGTCGCTACCCTCATGAAAACTACATTCCATGGAGAGATCAGGAGATAAGCAAGTTATCAAAAAATAAGTAATATATCTCAGATACTATTAAGTGCTCCTAAGAACACAAAATAAGATAGACCATAAAAGGATCCCGAGAGCAAGAATGCAGCTCTAGACAGGTGGTCAAGGAAGACCTTTTTGGGATGACCTGTGAAAGACCTAAATGTTAAGATGGAGCCAGCCACATGAAGATCTGAAGGAAGAGCTTTTCAGGTGGAAGAAACATCAGGTGACAAGACAGAGGCAGGCAAAAGCTTGGTGTGTTTGAGGAAGAAGGATGGTGAGGCTGGAGACATAGACTGGAACCAGATCATGTGGTGTGTTAAGGTCAGGCTAGAAGTTCAGATTTTATTCTGAAAGGAACAGGAATAGATTATCTAAGCGGAAGAGCAACATGAACCTATGGACATCTTGTAGGGATGATTCTGGTTACTTTGTGGAGAAAGACAACTGTGGAGGAAGATCATGTAGAAGGCTCTGGTGGTGGTCCAGAAGAGATCATGGCTGTTCAGGATAAAGCTACAGTGGTGGTAGTGGTAAGAAATAGACATATTCAGCATATATTTTGAAGATGAAGGCAATAGGGCGTGACTCTGGATTTGGCTGGAGTAAGAGTTGAGTCGGGGTTGGGTAGTGAGGAAAGCAGAAATGGCAGATGGCCTCTGGGCTTTTGGCTGGACTAACTAGGTAAATGGCAGTGCCACATTAAGTGATAATGGAAGACTGTGGGAAGAGCTGTTTCAGGAAGGTGAGAATTCAAGAGTCTGTTCAGGACATGTTATGTTTGAGATGTACAATAGACATCTTCCAAGTGGAGAGGTCAAGTAAGGTATATAGTATCTGCATTTAGAGCTCAAGTCATTGAGGTAAAGAAAGTATTTAAAGCCATGAGACTGAATAAAATCACATAGGAAGGGTATGAGCAGAGAATAGTGAAGGACTGAGAACTTGAAATTTAGAGTCGTAAAAAAGAATTGGAACAATTAAAGGATCCTAAAAAGCAGCAACCAGTGTGATCAGTGAAAACATGATATTTAGGAAGCTAAGTGAAGGAAGTACTTCAAGAAGATGGAAGTGATAAACTGTCAAATTCTATTATGAATTTGAGAACTTTCAGGAATTGACTAGACCACTAAAGTTTAACAGGATGGAAGTCATTGGTAACCGTGGCAATTCTGAAACCATGTTAGTCCAAAAAAGCATCTATAGTTTTCATACTCTCATACACTTTAATGGCAAGGATATACTCTAGGCCACAAATTGGATGTCATTTATATACAACAGTTAACTTTCACATTTCTCATATGCTGAAAACCAGTTGAATGCCAAAGAAACACCATAGCGATTTAGAAAGGTAGGCGTTGGATTCACCTTTATCTGTGTAATCACACTGGATATCAATGATAAGAAAGAACAAGGATCAAACCACAGTGCCTCCTGTGGATTTATGGAGCATTTGAGTGACTCTTATTTGTCCAAACATACATGGAATTTAAACTCGTGGTTGAGTGATTTTGTTTTCCTCAGTATTTTGAATTCAAAATAGGTAACAGTGCTATTAACCAGCTTGCAAGTTAAAGATTTCATGAAGGAAAATGAAGGGTTAAGTATTGATAGGAAAATGTGTCGTGCAAATTATTTTAGTTTCTTGTATAATTTCTTATAGAAATCTTATAAAACAGCACTGATTCTTCAAATCCACCAAGCGGGAACTAGGTTGCCTCCCCTATCTTCACAGACAGAGGAAATCAGCTAAGGAAGAAAATAGAATAAAAGGAACTTTCTTTTAATTTTTCAGGTAATAGAGAAGAAAGAGTAAAGTTTTTGAATAAAAAGGAGGATAACTTGTATCCTCGATCACTACATTAATATAAAGCACTTTTCTTTGGTGAGATTCTACATGAATCCAAACTCTTAAAAAGCTGGGATTGTAGATAATGATAAATCACTACAAATGGAAGATCAATGAATCCTCATACATGTTAGCTAACATGAAGACTGCTTATAAATAAAATTTCATCAATGTAGTGAGTTTTTTATTAATAACAGCTAGAAATAATTTGAGGTAATCCATATCTTCCCTTATGACTTTTTCGTCTAGTTTTTCTTCAAAATATATGTAAACTAATACTATTGAATCACAAAATAAAGAGTTTTTTTTAGTTTTAGTTGTGGTATTAATTGAGCTTTCTTATTTTTTAATCTGATACTGAAGATAAAGATTATTGCCTATTTTACAAACTGATGATGGTAGATCAGCATTGTACTCTGCAAATTGTGTTTTGAAAGACTTATTATAATTTAATTACAATATATTCAAATGTATATAGAAATAGCCAAGTTATAACAAGATTCTGCATGTGAGGTTACTAGTCTTTTGGGAATCTTCTCAGTCCACAATTTGTTTCTTAAACTGTCAGTGAACCACTGGAGTAGTCCCCGGAAGAAATGTTATAAGACTCCATCTTCTTGTGCAGAGATGATTGGATCAGGAATCAAAGCTGAGCCAAACACATTCTGATATGAAATCTGGGGATTTTCGGGGGAGAGAGTGTATTGACCAGTCTTTAAAGATTGTTGGACCTGTGCCAGGTCAATTCAGAGGATTTGGCACAGGCAGACATTGCCATGTGCTCACCACGAAGAGAATACCGTATACAGATAAAGAGAGGAATAAAACACTTTCACAAAATGAAGCACAGACTGAGGCTTTGGATGGATGGAAGACCTCCTTCCGTTTCTGGTTCTAGTCCCATGTGTAGCAGTTTTTGCCCTGAGGCTTCCCTTTATTTTCTCAGGAAGTTTGGCAAGTCTCTTTTGAGTAAGAACAACTCTAACAGCATGGCTAGATGGGTTGTAGCCTATGATACATCCCACTAATGCCATCCCCCATGGGCATTTTTGTTTATAGTGAGTCCGGAACTGAAATGAGAATAATACATACATTCCAAAGAGTCCTTTCCTTTCCCCACACTGACAGCATCTTTAATTTTTTCTCTTGATCATCAGTTAATTTCACAATGAAAAGGTGACTCTACAAAGCTTCTACACATATTTTAGTAAACTAAGAGAATATAATTTTCATGTCAAATTAAAGACATGTTTTAAAAAATGAAAACATAGCATATTAACTATATTATAATATCATATTAACGTGTCTCAAAACACTTTGGTAAAAATAAAGCATTACACTTACAGTTTAGCCTCCAGAATTGCAAGGGCTTTCTTTAGCTCATTGACCTGTTGTTCCCAATACCTTATTGATTCGTGTAGTCGTGCTATCTCTAAATTGTGATCACTAAGAACCTATTAAAAATTAAATAAAAATATGGCATCCAATCATCACCAAGTGATTCATAACAGCAGTTCAATTCCACTTAATATTCAGCTTTTACATTGGGAGTGTCCTTCAAGGAAAAAAATCAATCATTATAATTGTTTCTCTATAAAATAAACTTGGACACAAATCATTCTGAAATCATCAGAAAAACCCAAAATTTAGAGGGGAAGATGGCTAAATACAGCAGTGAGAATGTGAAAACTATTTTTACAAACTTTTGAGACAAGAATTAACTTCATCTAACACTTAAAAAAATTAAACAAATCCATATTGTCACAATCATCTTCATTTATCATCCCAGGATACCAAAATGAGTATTATTTTTAAAAGTCAAAACAAATTGGGTTTTTTGTCTCTCTTGATAGCTATGTTCGTGCTGAAAAGAATTTTTATTTCTTAATATTTAATCTAAATTTAGGAAATGGAATAATTGGATACTGTGGAAAAAATGTTATGATTTAAAGGAAGGGAAAATTGATGGAGAAAATTCATAATGAAACAGACATTTTTGCAATGTAATTTTGGGGTCAAGAAAAGGAAAGTCTAACTTATTCAGCCTTCGGTTTGCATTCCAGCTTGGGAGGGACAATGGAGCTTAGACAAGGCTGATCAAAAAAATGCCTCTTCTCTCCAACGCAGAATTACCATGGACATAGTATTTAATGCCATCTAACCCTGGACAACAATGTGGGATCAGAGATATACCTGTGGGGAGAATAGAGGCACTCTCAACCACGCCAGGTGTGAGAGGTGGGTAAAAACTACTCAAAACGGTTTCTTTCTCTAGAGTACCCATAGCTAGTTCCAGAGCTAACTGGAGTCGTAGAACTACCATCAGAATGAGCCAAATGTTGAGAGGCCTCTAATCAATCATCAGAATTAGGGATACATGCTGAAGGCCTGATAGGCCTGACATCTGTTATCTTTAGTCCTCAGTCCTCCTTGCCTGGGCAGGTAGGCCGCCTTCAGGATCCCATGCTATTATTTTTTTCTGCCAACATCATATCAACGTTACCTGGCTGCAGAGACGTCCCATGTAAGAGTTAATCTGAAATTCCTTGTGGTCTCAGTCTATAGCCAAAATCCTGTTTTCTAACCTCAGCCAACAACAATGACAACAGACTACCAAATATAAAACACTTAATCGGCATGACCTCATTTAATCTCCACAAAAACGTGCTGCAGTAGGCAATATTAATACTTCATTTTATAGATGAGGAAACTTCACATTTGTAGAACTATGATTTGAACCCAGCTCTGTGTGATACTCAAGTCTGTGTTTCCATAACTATTATCTACCGATGGAGGGGTAGGAGAGTGGGCAGGCTGGATTGTGGGGAGTGGGGAAGGACCCGGAGGCAAATTTACTCCTGCTGCCTTCAAAATAATTTGGGCTTAGAGATCTTCGGAGTACAGGCTAAGGAACACATATTTCATTTTCCCAAGTTAGTTGGTGGTGTGCTTGATTTATGATTTATGAGGCCAAAACTGGAAATATGAGCTTGGGCATGCAGATAAAACGTGTTTTATATAGCCTTTCTATTCTCCTGTAGGCCTAGTGCTTCCTTACTATGTTGAAATTTAAAAAGAGATAATGATGTTTTTAAATACACACATTTGAGAGAAAATTTTCATTTTACTAATGCTTTGTAATTGGATATCATAATAGATATATTGTAATTAAAATGAGCAGAACCACCCCATATATTCAGTTTTACTGTTGTACCAGTATAGTTTTGCTTGTGATTTTTCAAGACACATAGAAAAAATATACTAAAGTCTCATCAGTTCAATTAATTGTGATAAGAAGTTAACAGGCATTTTTGTTTTAAATAACATACAAGTAGTATTTACATTAACCACTTCAATTATAGTCACCGCCATAAGCTTATGTTTTCTTATCTTTCAAATAAAGATAATCCTCACAAAATACTTCTCACAGTGTTGCCTTTCAGTAAATGTCATCACAATTTTTTTAACAGAAGTGCAGAGCTCTGATGTATTTTCTAATTTAAATAGACAAATGGTCTCCTTTACATATTAATGTTGCTGTACTCAATACAGAGCCTAAACTCGGTTCTATTATTCCACGTTCAGAATTAAGGACTCAGCTCATGGTTATTCATTTTGTTATACAAAATGAAGCAATCTCATGGAAATGTTATATATAGCAATACATTTGGTTAGTTCTGTACTTTTTTTAAATCAATATTTTCGCAGTATTTTGGCCCATCAAATGCAGTTTGTATCTAAGGCATTCCACATTTCCTTCTTCCCATGATATTCCTGAAGGGGAAACCACAATTGCACCATAACGTTTTAAAGAAAGTGTCAGAAAATGTTCAAGTGGAGAAAACATCCTCTCAGCATGACATGAAGATGCATTACAATCAACTCCTTTTTTATTGAGGTGCCTAGATAAGGCTTAAAAATACATTATTGTTTCTTACCGCTGCGGAAACAGTAACTGTTTCTTTTATTTTTGACATTTTAGTTTGTAATTTATCCAATTCTTTCTTCTTTTTATAAGTCTCCACTCTCTTTATTTCACAGATATTATTAAATTCATTAATCTATAGTGACAAGCATAAGAAACCAATTTAGAAAGCCTATAAGCACAACAAAGTTTAGAAGATCTTTTAAAAACAGTGTCAACCTAATTCATATTTAATTTAAGTATAACAGTATAACATATTCAATTCAAGTATAGTAATAAGTAAAAAGTAAACAAAAAAACAAGGGTTTCCTTATTTTGCAGTATCACAGGAAAAAGCATGAGCCACAAGGGCCAAACTGTAATTATTGAATATTGAAATAGTAAATGTATAAGAGCAATAATAACAATGATTGTTAATAACTAATTATAAAAGTAATTGTCACAGTAGTGATTTCATAGTAAATCACCACAGCAGTGGTGACCAGATTTACAATGTATTAAGCAGATAAGAAGAGTCAATGGAAGGATTGAAGAAATTATCTGGGAATCTAAATTCACGTTATTTAATGGGAAATAAAACCAGCTAAACACAGAGTAAACAAAATAATTAAAGACAGAGCAGCTTGTAATCCTGGAAAACTTCTTACCATTTTATCATACCACCACTTGTTAGACCCTAATGAACGATGTTACCCTCTTATCAAAACCACCTCTCCCGAGTCAACCAGAGCAGAACAAGGAAGAAACAATCATTACAGATCTGATGCTGAATTTTAATTAACATGACACAGCAGGCAGTTCAGCTCCCGCAGTGGCAGAAAAAGATGCAGTAGTTATCCCCTCCCCATCCTCACAAATTTGCTGGTCTCGAAATATTGTTTTCTCTTTAAGGCCCTCAGTTCTGCCTGGCCCCACTGCAGGCCTCTGCTCTCTCTCATTCATCAGGAGCAGCAGGGCTGGGCTGGTGCCCTATCGGAACACCCTAGTCCTGTCCATACAGACACAGTTTCAGGGTTATCAAAGGCAACTGGATAAGATGGTAGCCTATTCCTTGTCCCTATATGGCTGCATATAAGCAAGGGGACACCCCAGCGTTACAAATTCTGTCACTTAAATTCTTCCCCATGAACTGAGATGCTGCTACCAATCAAACGTCTTCCCCAAGAGCGGAAGTGTCCTTGAGTCTCCCGCTCATCCCGTTTTCCCAGGGTGTTCACAGAAGACACCACGGAGGCTGCTTGCCAGCCTTGAGGACAAATAAATTATTTCCTGTTTCCTGCTCCAGATTCTATACATTATTGTATTTTAAAGAACAAATCATGCCACTTACCTGTGCAGTCAACTCTTGTTTTCTTATCAGATATTCTGCCCTTTCTTTTTCCATTAGCTCCTCTGCCTCTTGAATACATTTTTTTTGCAATGCTATGTCTTCTCTCTTCAAGTTTATTTGGGTATAAGTCTCATTTATGTAAACAGTGGTGGTGGCTTTTTTCTCCATAATTTGGTTGAGAGACAGGACAAACCTTGCATGCTTCCTTGCTAGCTCTTCCTGCTTCTCCCTGGGAGAAAAGAATTGCTACAGAGTAAGAAGTACAGCTCCTAAGAAAGGAATAAAGTCTGTGTGGTGAGATGAGCCCTCAGCAAGAGGAAAAGTGTAAGGAATACTTATTTTATGACTGTGTTTATGATTGTCGAAACTTGGTTGAAAGCCAGGCGCAGTGGCTCATGCTTGTAATCCTAGCACTTTGGGAGGCCAAGGCGGGCAAATCACCTGAGAGGTCAGGAGTTAGATTCCAGCCTGGCCAACATGGGAAACACTGTCTCTACTAAAAATACAAAAATTAGCCGGGGATGGTGGCTTGCACCTGTAATCCCAGCTGCTCGGGAGGCTGAGGCAGGAGAATTGCTTGAACCTGGGAGGCAGAGGTTGCAGTGAGCCAAGATCATGCCACTGCACTCTAGCCTGAGTGACAGAGTGAGACTCTGTCTGAAATAATAATAATAAAAAAAAAAATTGGCCGGGCGCGGTGGCTCATGCCTGTAATCCCAGCACTTTGGGAGGCCGAGACGGGCGGATCACGAGGTCAGGAGATCGAGACCATCCTGACTAACACGGTGAAACCCCGTCTCTATTAAAAATACAAAAATTAGCCGGGTGCGGTGGCGGGCGCCTGTAGTCCCAGCTACTGGGAGGCTGAAGCAGGAGAATGGCGTGAACCCGGGAGGCGGAGATTGCAGTGAGTGGAGATCGCGCCACTGCACTCCAGCCTGGGCGACAGAGCAAGACTCCGTCTCAAAAAGAAAAAAAAAAAAATTGAGATGAGGACAGAAGGGAACACAAAACAAGCATCAACCTTGCAACTTTTACCACTTTTGAATGTCACGTGGCCTTGCCTCACATCACCTGTCCCCACATGCCAGGTAGTAACCACAGGGCATTTTGGGTTCAAGTATACAATGACTCAAAAGTAGTTTTGAGCAGGTAAATGGGATCTGACCAGATGAGTATTTTGATATGTATTGTCATCATGTCTAGTTCATTATCCTGAGATACGCTGTTAAGCTAAAGAAAGAAATCTCATCACATCTCCAGCTACCCTGGATGCTACAACCCTGCAGGCAGGAGCCAACAGAAAGCTCACCTTCCTCTGGATAGAAACTAGGGAAAGAAAAGAGTCTATCTTTACATTTTGGAGGATGCCTGAAACCTCATTTGAGCCCTCTTACCTTCTCCCATCTGTAGCCAACTCTGAGCTCATTAGGAGTCATTAACCTCACACATCCATTGCTGGGCGGTGTCCATCTGAGAAAGACCTTAAGATCCTGTGAGGAAGACCTTAAGATTTTGTCTACCCCGCGGCTAACAACAAAAGGTTTACAAAAGGGACAATCGGTGCCATTTCTCTATTTTCATTTTTAAAAGCTCCTGCAATGTAAAGACCCTTTCCCTTTTGCTAGTCCTCAAGGCTAGCGAGTTTCAGAGGAATTGTGTTTGAAGGCTCAGGAAAATAAAAGCAGGCTGCTGGGAAGTTTACTTCTAGATGTCAAACTCCACAAAAGCAATGCAATAAAAAGAAGTCTAGGTGAGAGACTCAGTAGGTGGTCAGATAATGGGTGCTTTGTGGATGCAGCAGAGGAAGCCTTTTAAGAATGAGTCAACCTGAGGACTGTGGAGCCTTGGGGAAAACAAAGCAAAATAAGTGAAATAAAAAAACCTCACTAGGTGTGTTGTGATGGGCTGAGAAGAAAAGAACACTCACACAGTGTGGAACCTCAGGAAAACACATTCAAAGAGCTGCTCTGTCTGTATCTAGTTTTTGAAATTTGCCCAGGACAGGAGACATATCCACCACCCGTCAGAGCTTGTGAACCCTTCGATATGCATTTTTCTTTGAAAAAAATGATGCAACAAATGATTGTAGCTTGATGATGCCAACACACCTGCCACCACCTTCTGTTTGTTATTGCCTTTCCGTAAAGATTTGTCTAGAGCAGTGGTTCTCCCAATGTGGTCAGGACCAGCAGCAGCAGCATCGCCTGAGAACTTGTCAGGAATGCTAATACTTATCCCCACCACACTCCTCCCAGATCTATTAAATCAGCAATTTTGGAAGCAAGTCCCAGTAATTTGTGTTTTAACAAGCCCTCCAGGTGATTCTGATGCAAGCTCAAGTTTGAGAATCACTGGTCTATAGGAATGTGACGCTGCTAACTGGTTGATATAAATATCTAGCTTGGGTTTTATTTTTCTTGCTATTAGTTTAGCAATTGTGGTTTCCTCTTCAGGAATAGGACTAGTTTAGGAATAGTCTAGTTTATGTAGCAGGCTCTGGCCATGGTGGCTAGCATGCACCATGCACAAATCTGTATTGTGAATCCCCAACAGGATTAGAGAATGTGGTATTTCTCAAACTTATGTAATCATGAACTTTCTCTTCTGTGGAGCATCTCCCAGCAGAGGTGTACTGAGAGCCTGGTTCGGGATCCATGTCCCTGGGCCCTGAGGTCTCTACCTGATTACTGATGCTTTGATATCTGGGGCACCCTCTGATAATTTTGGCTTCCCAAGAAGACTTTTTTTCCCCTATAATAAGGGCTCCCCTATAATAATTTCTCACTCTGGAAATCAACATGCTGATATTTATGATATTTATTAAAATTTATCAAATTTTCTCACGGGGTGAGTAATTCTTCAAGGGGTTCTATCTTTGAGAATATATCTCTTCCTTTCATGAGCTAGCAAAGAGTTGTGACCCCCATTTCACAGATGGAGAAAATGAGGCTCACTAAGGGGTATCAGATCTTGAGCTACAGGCAGTTTCATATATTATCTCATTTAATTACAGATAAAATCTGGAACCCTGTCCTGGGAACCAGCCTCATCCTCAGTCCTCCAGCGGGTTACAAATATGACTAAATATCTTCAATGAACTGAACTAGATACAATAGGTCTGTTTTGACATTAGATTTATAATATAATCCCTGCAAGATTTCTTACTTTGGTGGTGGGGGTTTGTAAACTTAATTCTATGAAAATGAAAACTAAACCCACTAGGTGTCTACCTTTGGAGGTAGCAGTAGAGGTAGTGTGTGATTTACAAACAGTAGTTGCTGCTGAGAAGCTAGATTGCCTCTGAAATATTACAGGCCTCCTGGCTGCTGTGGTTGAAGATTTTCTGCTCTCCTCCTCAGCCCTCTGTGGCCATCACCTTCCCTACCCCATCAGCCTGGGTCATCTCCTACAACCCATCTTCACCTCTCAACTTGCCCTGCCCCAGTTCAGATCAGACAGTAAACCCCTCCCGACAATTTTCCCACTCCAGCCATAGACACCTACTCCCTCAAATATTGAATATAAGAATACCTACCCCAGAGCTTCATTATATTCTTTCAGGTCAGTTATTTTCTTCTTCAGAAGCTCTATTTCATTTTCTGTCCTTGTAATTCTCATTTTTATTGTATTTATCTCAAAAAGATTTAATCTGCGAGCGTCTCTGACACATTCTTCAAAGTAAGTGGAAATGTTACTACATTATTTGAGGAAGAGCACAATTGTAGATACTGACTTTCATGAAAAAAAAGTCTTTCTTTGAAATATTCTTTTAATAATGTTTTTGAGAATCAAGTACCTCTTACTCCCTTGGTCCCTCTCAATGTTACCTACTAATTATTTCTCTTATTTCTGCTGCTGTTATGGTAACCAGCTTTCTGTGGGCTTAGATCAACTTCAGACAGGTGTAGTCTGATAGTCCCTGATTCCTGCCCATTCCATGCACTTCTCACCTCCTGCCTAGGACTTCTGCAATTTCTATGTGGGACTTCTTTATGCACCCACACCCATGCATGTATAACCCAGAAGTACAAGAGGTAGGGCAAGCATCAGACCAATGATAGACAGGAGCCGGTGCATAAATATTTCTCCCTCTCTCACACTGATAGATGGTCCTGAGAAGAAGTAACACTGGGTCTTGGGGGCTTCTTCTCATAATTAATTAGTTTCAGTTAGCAGCAGGCAACATCATAATCCACCTCATATTGGCTCTCCCTTGTCCTCTGTTTTGGTCTCCTTATCCCATCCTTCTCTTTGGATTCTACTCCCTAATAAAATAATAATGCAAAAGCCAATGCCTCAGGTTCTGCTTTTTGGGAGAATCCAATGTATTAAAGAAACAATTATTCATCCATAAATAATAAGTCAGTATAATCACATATGACTTCAAAGGATTAGCTCAGTGTATGACAGATGGTCAATATGCATGAATTTTTGAACACTGCTGTTTAGGAAGGTGCTGGACTAACTACTCATTTCTACACAACAGACTCCCTAGAAACTAGCTGGTAGCTCTCCTGAGAGAGCTAGGGAATTTTTTTTCTAGGCTACTGATTAAATTGCTTGTTGCAGCAGGCCTTCTCAAACTTTGTCTCTCAAATACGCACATACATCATTTGGAGATCTTGTTAAAATGCAGCTTCTGATACAGCGGGTCTAGGGTGGGCCCAGAGATTCTGTATTTCCTCACAAGCTCTTACATGTTGCTTATGCTACTGAACCAAAGACCACACTTTGAGTAGCAAGGACTTATGACATAAGACCAACTAAATTTACATGGTTAACCATTTAGCATGTATCAAGGACCTTATAAGCTATTATGGTATTTTCCCCCTTCTAAAATATGTTTTTCTGATTATAAAAGCAACCCAATCTAAAAACTAAAGAACAGCAAACAACGACAACAAAAAACACTCTTAATTCTACCTTTGGTGCAGATTCTTCTAAATCTGATTTTCTTTTCCTGCACATATAGTTTGTTGTATTTTCCCTGTCAAACTAGATTAACACCAAGCATATTGTTTTAAACCCACTCTATCAGTCAGGGTCCAATTAGGAGATAGAAATCTCACAGTAAATTGAAAAGGGAAAGTTTAATAGAATAAATTATTAACTACAACAGAGGATTAGAGTAATTAGAGGATTAGGGAATGGGTGGTAAGAAGTGAAGAGAACTTGAAAGCATTCAGAAACAGCAGACATAAGGAATAGCCACCATCCCTAGGGCTGAGATACAGTGCTCGAGGAAACAGCACCTTGAGACCTGGGAGCTAGGCCTCATTAGGGAGGCTGTGTCTCATTAGATGGCAAAGAAGTTCATGAAATGCTGGGCTGATAGAACTTGCTGGAAATCTGCTCTCTGGGAGTGTTAGGGGTCCCTGCCCACAGAGAGGTGCCATACTTCAGAACTCACTGCAAAACTACCCAAGGGGGAGCCAGAGAAGCTCTTCATGAAGAGGTGCCTCATTGGTAGTTGAAGCTACCCAAGGGGTACTGGGGGAAGCTGCTGGGCATTGTGGACTGCTGGATGCTGCAGGACCATGGCCTGGAGAAGCTGCACTCACCGTTAAGAGTCAGCCAAGTTGAGCACACTGGAACCAGGAAGAGAACCCCTTCCTCCTCCATATCCCTCCTATGCCCTCTGTGGACAAAGCTGAACATTGTGCCAGCTGGTAAAGGGGAAAATTTACAGGGTCCAGCTTCCTTATCACAAAGTAGAGGCAATAAATGGCTAACTGGAAAATCTACCTTTTATTTTTTTACTTATTAAGACCACTGTTTTTAAGTTGGGCTCTCTGGGAAACAGATTATAAAATGTGTGTGTAGAGCATTTATTGGGTAGTGCTCTGAGAAACATCTCTTTGAAGGAAATGAAAGGCTGGGCAGAGGAGGAGGTTAAACTGTGATGAGCTTTGGAGCTATGATCATGCTGTGGAGTTGTTCTACACTGAGGCAAGGAGCCAGGCCTTTGTACCCTCATAGTGAACAATCATGAGTGGAGGTGGCAGGCACTAGGGAGAGTATAACTTGGAGTGAAGCTTCTCTCTTCTGTTTTTGTTTGTTTGTTTGTTTTTGTTTTGAGATGAAGTCTCGCCCTGTCACCCAAGCTGGAGTACAGTGGTGCGATCTTGGCTCACTGCAACCTCTGCCTCCCGGGTTCAAGCGATTCTCCTGCCTCAGTCTCCTGAGTAGCTGGGATTACAGGCATGCGCCACCACTCCTGGCTAATTGTTTTTTGTACTTTTAGTACAGATGGGGTTTCACTATGTTGGCCAGGCTGGTCTCAAACTCCTGACCTTGTGATCCACCCGCCTCAGCCTCCCAAAGTGCTGGGATTACAGGCGTTAAGGTACCGCACTCAGTCCCTTCTCTCTTTTGTTGAAGGTAATTCCTGGAGAAGAACTCAACTGTGAGCCTCAGTCAATATACCTGGCATCTGGAGAAATAAAGTTTGACCCTTACCCCAAATACAAAATTTACCTCAAAAAAAAAAAAAAAAAAAAAAAAAAAAGAATTGAAGACCTAAACATAAGAGCTTAAACTGTAACACTCTTAGAATAAAACATAGAGAAAAGCTTCATGGCATTGAATTTGACAATGATTTCTTGACTGCATCAAAATTTAAAACTTTTGTGCTTCAAAGGTCACTATCAACAGAGTGAAAAGGCAACCCATGGAATGGGAAAAAAATTTGCAAATCATGTATCTAATCAGTGGTTAACATTCAGAGTACATAAAGAACTCCTACAACTCAACAACGAAATCGAACCTGATTAAAAGATGGATAAAGGACCTGAATAGACATTTCTCCCAAGAAGATGTACCAACGGCCAATGAGCAGACAAAAAGAAGCTCAACATCTCTAATCACGGGGGAAATGCAAATCAAATCACAATAAGATAACACTTCACAGCCACTTGGAGAGTGATCAGAAAAATCACAAACACAAAAATCTGGAAAATAACAAGTACTGGCAAGGATGTAGAGATACTGGAACCCTTGTGCATTGTTGGTGGAAACACAAAATGGGGCAGCCACTGTTGAAAACAGCAAGGCAGATCTTCAAAATATTGAATATATGACTCTGTAAGATCTGACCCCAGTAAAAAAAAAAAAAAAAAAAAGAATGTACAATTACCATACAATCTAGCAATTCTGCTTATGCATAAATATACAAACAAACAAACAAAATGAAAGCAGGGACTTGGATACAGGTGAAGTATCCCTAATCCAAAAATCTGAAAACTGAAATGCTCCAAAGAACATTTCTTTTGAGCATAATTTTGGAAATGCTCCAAAACCCCAAACCTATTGAGGACCTACATTATGATCAAAGGAAATGCTCAATGAAGCATTTCAGATTTATGGATTAGGGATGTTCAACTGGAAAGTATAATGCAAATTCAAAAAAAAAAATCAGAAATTGGAAACATACCTAGTCACAACTGTTTTGGATAAGTGGTGCTCAACTTGTATTTGGATACCTATGTTCATAACAGCGTTATTCACAACAGCTAAAAGATGGGAGCAACCCAAGTGACAATTTGCAGATGAAATGGATAAGGAAATGTGATAGATACAAACAATGAGATATTATTCAGCCTTAAAAAGAAAGGCAGTTCTGACACATACAACAGTATGAATGAACCTTGAAGATATTATGCTCGGTGAAGGAAGCCGGTCATGAGGACAAATACTGTATGATACTACTTATATGAGGTAGCCAGAGTAGCCAAAACTCAGAGACAGAAAGTAGAATGATGGTTTAGGCCAGCCAAGTTGCCTAATTTAATTGGATAAATACCAATTTGGAATGGGCTGATCCATTTATCTATAGTCTATTTAGAAACAAAATTATATAAATTCAACTGTTATATATACTATTTCCACTTAAAATATAAGAGAAAGTTATTATGGAGTTTACTGTGTTTGTGTCATGTATGCTTTCTAGCTATATCTTACATGAGCAATAACTATGAAACTTATCTTGTTGAAAGTATTTCATTCTATTAGAAGATCAACTAAATTTCTAGAGTTGATAACCTCAAAAGTACCTTTCAATTCCCTCTTAATGCTACTGGGAAGAGTTTCCAATAGATAGTATAGTTTGTTGAGTTCCATGCTTTCAATCTCCAACAGATCGATTGTGGCTTTTCTCATTTCTTCCTGAAAATTTAAATTACATTTTTAAAAAGTTAAGACACTAAAATAGTAAGATCGATTTCCTAAACAATGCCCTATAAATGTTTTCAGGGGTCAAAATATAATTGCATTAAATATCTTCTACCATTATTTTTATTTGGAACAGACACTGGGAAAAGTAGCTACAGTCACTATTTAAGGTGTCTGTTAATTTATCTCTTACTTTCTATTGATTTTATTCTACTGAGAAATTATCTTTTCTTTATGAGTATCTGTTTCTTATATGCAATTTCAATCCATTTAAAAGGAAAGATGCTAACAAAAATGGTAATATTGAGAAAGAAAGCTACTTATTAAAATATGGAAATTGCCTATGAAAATATGCTTAGCTATAAAGAGAACAATGGTTTTCTCATACACACCTACAAACCCAAACAAATAGGTAAAGCTGTTATTATTACTTTTAGGTGAGGCTACTTTAAGAAAGGAAACACTGCTGATAAATCAGTTGGTGGGAAAAAATAAATAAATCATCTTTTAAATAAACTGTCATAATAGCTATAGCTATTTTATGATCTGAGAACCTGCCATTATATTTTATGAATTATAAAAAGTAGACTCTATAATTACATATATAGCATGATCACTTTTCTGTAAAAAATGAAATTCAGTGTAGTCATCACCTATACCCTGAAAGTAGAAAGTATATTCATCAGCATTAATTGTGATTATTTTAATGTGGTCCTTTTGCTTATCTATTTTTTTCTAAATTTTTCAGAGTCAACATGTATTACTTTTATAATAATGAACATTTATTACTTTTAAAAATAAAAGGATTGATCTCTGTTTTTTTTTTTTTTTTTGAAATGGAATCTCGCTCTGTTGACCAGGCTGGAGTGCAGTAGGGCAATCTCAGCTCACTGCAACCTCTGCTTCCTGGGTTCAAGCGATTTCTCCTACCAGCCTCCCCAAGTAGCTAGAATTACTGGCTCCTGCCACCATGCCAGGCTAATTTTTGTATTTTTAGTAGAGATGGAGTTTTGCCATGTCTTGGCCAGGCTAGTCTCGAACTCCTGACCTCAAGTGATCCACCAGTCTCAGCCTCCCGGAGTGCTGGGATTACAGGCATGAGCCACCACACCCAGCCTGATCTCTGTTTTTTAAGAGATTTCACAGCTCAGATATTAAATGAATACAGACTAGATACTTTAACCACAATAAATATTTTGGCCCCTTAAAATCCTAGTGAAAGACATAACTGAAAGAAAGAACCAAGCAGGGAAAAATGTTTCCACAGCACCACAGTGCTGCACAACACACATGATCCCTAAGTGTTTACATGTATCTACTCAATTAAGTAGGATTGTAAATTATGATTATGTAGTATAGCTATATATATATGTGTGTATGTGTGTGTGTGTATAATATGAAATATAAAGTAATAAGAGTTTTATCAGCAGTCTGTGGATTCAAACTCATTTACAGCCATATTTCTACATTTTTAGCAATTTGATATGTAGTAGATTCTTATTCAATATTTTTAAATAAAATGGAGAGCCTTCGCCATTCTGACTGTGCCAAGGAAGCATTGTCAATATCATCCCTGGCCGAAAAGAGATGTCTGTGACACCTCAGAAGGAAATTCTTTAAATATTTCTTCAACATATCTTTGATAGGGGCCAGATAAGTGTAATTGAAAGAGTTTCTCTTTGTTTTCACTAACAGTACAGTCTACTTCAGTGAAACATATGTCAAATAATCTTTGACCAGTTATGCAAGGAATTGCTTATAGAGAACTGAGTTAATTATCACCAAGCTTGCAATTTATTCCAGAGATTGTGTGTGTGTTTGTTTTAAGGAATGCTTATATATTGGTGTCCCAAGCATTTGCCTATGTGGTTCACCTCTTAACTGAACCCTATTATCACCCACATTGCTTTCTCTAAATGAGCTTGCCCTCATCCACAGTCATAAGCCCATAATTTAGTTTTCTCCATGGAAAATCCAGTAACAATCCACAGTTGATCAATAATTATGCAAATACTTACAAAATTGAGAGAAAAATATGTTTAAGTTCAAGATAACTATATTCTCTAGTCATCTACTTAATACTTTGAACAGAATTGGTGCTAAATGAAAGTTTGATGAAGAAATATGTGGAAGATTGAAGAAATGGTTCTTATAGATAATACAATACCAATTTCTTAACAGCTACAGCAATGTCCTTAAGAAAGATCTTAGCTTCTTCATTACATTTAAAATAGTCACTTTGCAGTGATCGTTCTGAAAAAAAATTAGAAAAAAAAGATATCTTATTTATCTATCCAAATTCTACTTAACCTTTTATGATCTAGCTCAAATACTTACTTGGTTGGGAGTTACATCTTCAATCTCCGAATTTTTATTGTACATTACACTAATCTCTTTTGTACTTATTTCTTATTCCATAATGTTATAATTTAGGTATATATTTTATGCTCCTTGAGGACAAATGTGCTGGAGATTTACATATTGATATTTTATAACTCCTACTCAGGGCAAGAAGGTGTAATGATTTTTTTTTCCCTGTGAAATATGTTCTGAGTGTCTAGATATTATTAACAGAAAAATGTATTTGTACATAAGTACTAGGGTTGCAATGGCATGCTGATCTAGAGATCAAGTATGAAGAGAGTTGAAGGTTCTAGCTCTGTCATTGACAATGACCTCAGATACATGTGAATAATTTAGGTCTTAATAACTTTAGATCTCCTCAGTGGTTAACATTCTTTTTTTTTATTTTATTTTTTTATTTTTTTGAGACGGAGCCTCGCTCGGTCGCCCAGACTGGAGTGCAGTGGCGCGATCTCAGCTCACTGCAACCTCCGCCTCCTGGGTTCAACCGATTCTCCTGCCTCAGCCTCCTGAGTAGCTGGGATTACAGACGTGCGTCACCACGCCCAGCTAATTTTTTGTATTTTTAGTAGAGACAGGGTTTCACCATGTTGGCCAGGCTGGTCTCAAACTCCTGAACTCAGGTATCCACCTGCCTCGGCCTTCCAAAGTGCTGGGATTACAGGCGTGAGCCCCCGCGCCCGGCCAGCATTCTTCACGATAACATTCACCCAAGCATATTTGCCAAGAATTGTGAAATTAACTTAGTGCATTTAAGGAGGAAAATAAAAACTATCCCAAATTAATAGTAACATTGTAACATAAATCAATACGATTATCTTGAAGAAATGGGATGATTCTAGTGAAGCACTGAAATGTTTTGTTGTTTGGCCTAAACGGTTTTTGCACTGACCAAGAAACACCCTTTCTTGGATTACATGTATCTACTCAATTAAGTAGGATTGTAAATTATGATTATGTAGTATAGCTATATATATATGTGTGTATGTGTGTGTGTGTATAATATGAAATATAAAGTAATAAGAGTTTTATCAGCAGTCTGTGGATTCAAACTCATTTACAGCCATATTTCTACATTTTTAGCAATTTGATATGTAGTAGATTCTTATTCAATATTTTTAAATAAAATGGAGAGCCTTCGCCATTCTGACTGTGCCAAGGAAGCATTGTCAATATCATCCCTGGCCGAAAAGAGATGTCTGTGACACCTCAGAAGTTAAGTTTAAGTGACTTGATTACAGGTTCAGCTTTCTAACTGAAAAAGATTTTAACCTGGCCCCATCCAAGGTAATTTTCTATTAGAATCTCCTAAACAACCTTTTACATCTAATTTTTCTTGCTTAACACAACAGGAGCCTCTTAAACACTCCCTTTCCTATTTGCTTGTTAAATTCTCCAGTTTGCCATGGCAAAATGTGGGAGGATGTTAACTTGGAAAGGCAGGAAGAGAACTGAAATAGAAGGCATAATCTAAATGCAGGTGTGTACTCAGGTCGCAGGCATAGGGCAGTGGCTTGGGAGTCCCGGATTTGTCACCAACCACTATTGAGGGTTGAGCGAAGTCGCCCCAGCTGCGCTAGAGCAGGAGAGCTGGGCACTTGGTCCCACCCGCCAGCTCTCTCTCCCCAGCCTCCAAGGAGCGGGGAGAAGGCTCTGCCCTGGCCAGTGATGCCCTGGTTCCGGGAGGAGAGTCCCCCGCTCAGGGTTCCCGCTGAGCCCCTCCTAGGCGCCACCTCTGAGGAGACGTCCCTTCCAGCGCCCGAGGGGCGTCTCACCCACAACAAACAGCTGCTCCAGCGCCTCGACCGCGACGGAGGAGCCCAGGGTGGAGGGGAAAGTGCATAATTCCAGGGAGCGGCCGGTGGAGACGGCGGCCGCCTGCACCAGCTTCTCGCCAGCGCCCCGCCCTGGGGTCCAGGGGCTCAGGGCCATTTTGCCGTTCTAGCTGAGTTCCTCCTAAGCCAGACCCAAGGATTGCCGGTTGCCACGGGCAACGAGGACGCCGATGTCCTGGGGCGCCCCCTCGTGGCCCGCACCTCTAGTAGGTACTTGCCTGGTTCTCTAGTTTTATTCACAATAATTAAGCAGTCTGGGAAGAATGACTCTCTCTTTAGCTAACTTTTCCCCCTTTCAATTTCCATTTCGTTAGTTCAGGCCTGTGTCTTTTTTTGTGGAGCACTGGAATCATGATAATGATCACTTCTGAGCGCATCTTTGTGCCGGGTACTGTCGGATAACCTTTATATACAGTAGCTCACTTAATCTTCACAAGAACTTTGTGAGCAGGCACTTTTAATACCTCCACTTTTACAGACAAGTAAACTGAGGCGCGGGCGACTAAATGAACTGCTCAAGACCACAAGAGGATAATATTGGATTTAAATTGACGTCTGAGCCGGGCGAGGCGGCTCACACGTGTAATCCCAGGCACTTTACGAGGCCAAAGTGGGATCACCTGTGGTCAGGAATTCAAGACCAGCCTGATCAACATGGTGAAACCCCGTCTCTACTAAAAATACAAAAATTAGCCTGGCGTGGTGGTGCGTGCCTATAGTCCCAACTACTCAGGAGGCTGAGGCAGGAGAATCGCTTGAACCGGGAGGAAAAGTTGTAGTGAACCGAGATGGCGCCATTGCACTCCAGCCTGGGCAACAAGAGCTAAACTCCATCTCAAAATATAAAATAAAATAAAATAAAATAAATAAATAAATAAAATGTGAAGTCTGTATGAATCTTTCTACTATGCTACAAAACCTTCTTTTTTTTTTTTTTTTTTTTTTTTTTTTTTTTTTTTGAGGCGGAGTCTCTCTCTGTCGCCCGGACTGGAGTGCAATGGCCAGATCTCAGCTCACTGCAAGCTCCGCCTCCCGGGTTTACGCCATTCTCCTGCCTCAGCCTCCCGAGTCGCTGGGACTACAGGCGCCCGCCACCTCGCCCGGCTAGTTTTTGTATTTTTAGTAGAGACGGGGTTTCACCGTGTTAGCCAGGATGGTCTCGATCTCCTGACCTCGTGATCCGCCCGTCTCGGCCTCCCAAAGTGCTGGGATTACAGGCTTGAGCCACCGCGCCCGGCCCAAAACCTTCTTTTTTACTCCTTTAGAACTTTCCTTGTATTTAGTATATCACTGAGCTCATTTTGCCTTGAATCATAGTGATTTTTTTCCGTCTTCTCATCGAACTGTGAGCTCTGTGATGACAGGGACAGGAGGATGTTATTCATTTTTCTATGCACCTCCAAAATTCAGCTTAGCATGAGGCTCAGTTTGAATCTGTTAGTTACTTTTCCTCTGGTGGGTTAGAGAGAAGCAAAGGTGATTCAACCCTCCTCTTCTTTTCTCTACAGATGGCAAAACTGAAATTAGAATGATAGTAACAATGATAATAGCTATCACTTGTTAAATACTTATTTTGTTCCATGCACTGTTTTACATACTTTGCAGTACCCCATTTAACCCTCACGAATAATCTTTTGAGCTAGGTATTATTGCCTGCTTTGCAAATGAGGGCACTGAGCTACATCCTGAACCACTGTGCAACACTGCCTTGGAGGGGTCACAGCATATCAGTAGCAGAACTAGTTCTAGAATCCAGGCCTCCTTCATCCAGGGAGAGCCATATTTTGGCGTCGGACATCGCCCTGGACAACATCCTCCTTTTTTGCTGGATTTGGTCTATTAGTATTCAAATCTGCTCCTGCCCTTCTGGGCCCTCCTCTGTGTGGCAGGAGCAAGAAGACTGGATATGAAATTTCTTGGATGTCCTTGCCAGCTGTTTTCTTGGTAAGTTCCACTAATGGGAAACACTGGTGGGAGATTAGAAGGCCAAGAAAGCCTGCTATTTTTGCCTCCAGAAGTGGTAGTTTCAGGCTACAGTCGACTGTAGGTCCCAGCAGTTTTGGTGGCTCTAGAGGTGGCAGGAATAGGAGCCGGTGACTCCAGCAGTCTCCAGCTGCTCGGCACTAAATGTGAGCTTGTGTGTGTACAGCACAGGTATTATGGCGGCTCTGATATCTGGGGTCTTCTTTATCTTCTTACCCTTTGGCTTCTATAGCCCTTGTAACAAATTCCTTGTGATATACTTCTCTCTTCTGGAAATATCTAGATTGGACTACTTCAAGGCAATCCTTATGCTGTCACCAGAAGACTCTTCCTACTCATCACCTCATTTGGATCACATTGCTCTCCATTATCTATGAATAAAGGCTAATCTTAAGGGGGCATTTTGTGTCCTCCCCACTTACTGGATTTGTTATAGATTTTCTGAATTTTTACATTTCTCTATTTCCCTTCATGTCTCTAATAGTTTCTTTTTCCCTGAACTTTGTAAGAAAGTTACATGTACATACACATACATATGTATAAAGTGGGAAAAGCAAGTTGAAAAAGAAATGTATTCAATTAATATTTAATTTTTACAAATTAAATGTTTTGTGAAAAACGATCAGCTTCTACCTTGTCTCATGGTTCCTTTTATGTGGGATGCCCTGTGCAAAATTCAGCTATAATTTTTCAAAACAAACTTTATTAATTCTGAAACAGAAAACTAGGCAAACAACATGAATCAGCACTTAACAAAAGGAAAAAATTCCAAGAAACATATTGAAAGAACATTTATCCTCAATAGCATTCAAAGAAAAATAATACTCTCATTTCCTCATAACATTAAGATTAAAAAGAATAATACTTCAAAATATCGATACTGGGAATATGCATACTATCTGAAGGACAATTTGGAAATTTGTATAAGGAGCCTTGGCATACAGTAATTCTTCTAAGAACTGTTCTTAAAGAAATAACCACAGGTTTGTCCATGGACATAGGTGTGAACTCATTTATTGCAGTCCTGTTTTAAATAGTGAAAAATAGCCCAAATGATCTACAGTAGGACACTGTTGTTAAGTAATTTATGGGACATCCATGCAGTGGAACAATCTAGGAGGCAATCCACCATGTGGTTAAGAGCTTGGGTTCTGGTGGATTTAAATGTGTTCCACTACTGACTGGATTGAGTGTCTCCTGAGACAGCCTCCCAGCTCATGCTGCCAGTGTCCCAGCTCTAAAGGGGTGGTGACGGCGATAGGAGTTCTCAGTTCATAGGATTGTTCAAAGGGTTAAATTAAGTGAGCACATAATAGATACTTAAAAAACACTAATGATAAAGTAATAATAGGGTACCTATTAAGAATAATGGGTAGAAATTTACATGTACATACACATACATATGTATAAAGTGGGAAAAGCAAGTTGAAAAGAAATGTACAGTATTCAATTAATATCCAATTTTTACAAATCTATATATCTGTAGAGATGTATATAGGTATATCTCTATATGCACATGCATAGAAAACGGTCTGAGAAGAATTGTTTACTAAAATATTAACTGTGGTTATTCCTGGTTACTGAAATTATAGGTATGGTAGGTAAAATAATGCCTCCCCAAAATGTCCACATCCTAATTCCTGAGACTTGTGAATACATTAGGTTACCTTGTAAGGGGTAATTAAAGTTGTAGAGGGAAGTAAGATTGTTAATAAATAAACTCTGAGATGGGGAAGGTAGCCTAGATTGTACAGGTGGGTCCAATGTAATCATAAGAGTTTTTTTTTGTTTTTTTTTTTTTTTTTCTTTGAGACGGAGCCTCACTCTTGTCACCCATCCTGGAGTGTGGTGGTGCAATCTCAGCTCATTGCAACCTCCACCTCCTGGGTTCAAGTGATTCTCCTGCCTCAGCCTCCTGAGTACCTGGGATTACAGGCACCCACTACCACGCCCAGCTAATTTTTGTATTTTTAGTAAAGATGGGGTTTCCCAGGCTGGTCTTGAACTCCTGACCTTAGGTGATCTGCCTGCCTCGGCCTCCCAAAGTGCTGGGATTACAGGCGTGAGTCACTGCACCTGGCCACAAGAGTTCTTATAACTGAAAGACAGAGGCAAGGGAGTCAATATCAAAGTCAGAGAAAGATTTGGAGATGCTATGCCACTAGTTTTAAGATGGAGGAAGGGGACCATGAACCAAGCAATGCAGGTGGTCTCTGGAAACTAGAAAAGGCAAGGAAACAGATTCTCCCTTAGAGCCTCCAGAAAGAATGCAGCCTTGCTGACATCTTGATTTTCACTAGGAAAGACTCATTTCGAACTTCTGACCTCCAAAATGGTAAAACAATACATTTAAGTATTGTTTTACTTTTAAATTTGCTTTACTTAAAACAATATATTTGTACTGTTTTAAGCCACTAAATTTGTGGTAATTTGTAACAGCAGCCATAGGAAACTTTAAAAATAATTGACATATAAAAAAGGTTTCTCAGCCTTCACTACTTACAGATGGTGTTCACTTGGCCAGAATGCATGTCCTTTTCTCATGTATTTTTACTTTGGTAACACAAACAGATACATTTATCTTTCAGTCAGTATTTTAAAGAGAACTTTTGCTGAACAGCCAGTATGACATTGAGAATCCTCCAGTCCGGTGCTGACATAGATTTTTAGTTATCATAAAGCAAGTTTGTTTCTGTTTACCCCTTGCTGCTATCAGAGCCAGGGAAAGAACCCCAACTGTTCCTTGGAGTTTGGCCCCTAACTTGCACAGGAATGAATATGTTCATGTGTTCGGGCAGGTTTGCAGTCTCTGTATGTGAGGTCTATATCGTATTTGATGATAACATTGCTCTTAGAGCATCTTTGCATAAATCTAGTATCTCTAGGCAAAGTCTAAACTCCTCGGGCCTAGACCCTGTGTTAGATCAAGGCAAGGTTCCATTCTTGTTAGTCGGGTCAAATATCTCACATTTAGAAAGTGGTTGCGTGTTTCAGTGCTTTGTGCATGTTGTCATTTCATCATCAAGCTTGTTGTCTCATGGTCACAGATGGCTGCTGCAGCCCCAGACATCCCACCCTTGTGCAAAGGCAGGGGGAAGTGGAAAGGAGCCACATGTAGAAGCCCTTCTTCCTTTTCCTCAAGGAAGAAAATCTGCTCAGAGTCCCATATACTTCCATTTATGTCTCAACGGCTACAGCTAGATCCCAAGGCCACCCATGAAAAACAGGTTAGAGGCTGGGGGCGGTGGCTCACACCTGTAATCCCGGCACTTTGGGGGCCAAGGCGGGTGGATCACAAGGTCAGGGGTTCGAGATCCTCCTGGCTAACACGGTGAAACCCCGTCTCTACTAAAAGTACAAAAAATTAGTCGGGCATGGTGACAGGCACCTGTAGTCCCAGCTACACAGGAGGCTGAGGCAGGAGAATGGTGTGAACCCAGGAGGCGGAGCTTGCAGTGAGCCGAGATCACGCCATTGCACTCCAGCCTGGGCAACAGAGCTAGACTCCGTCTCAAAAAAAAAAAAAAAAAAAAAAAAAAAAAAAAAAAAAAAAGAAAAAGAAAAGAACAAAAGGTTAGGACAGTGAGAATCTGGATTACTAGCCTCTCTGGGGAGGCAGCGGGAGAGAAGAGGGTTGAGAAGAGCTGGAGGTTTTTCCACAGGATGTCAGCTATACATATGTTCTCCAAACTATTATTTATGAACCCCAGCATCAGTCCTTTGTGATGTTAGGTGACTCACCTAGCTGGCTGGGTGAATCCTTCCTTGGGGCTGCAAAGGCTTGGGCCTCTTGCATTGTGTAATGGTAAGATTTCCCCAGTTTAAGCCTTCAAGTTTAAGGCTTTCCTCCTCGATGGTCTGAAAATGGTTTATATATTTAACAAAGATTTCCTATCCCTTGGGATTCTCACAGCTTCTAAAGTGTCTGTCCTGTGGTCAGGCTATAATTCTCAGCTACAGTGACTCCAGCATATGGGTATTTTTGTGGTAAAATGGCAGGAAGATTATGTTCCCCAGGTAGTGCCAGATTGTTAGAGAAGCAAGCAGATGGGTTGGTGCCTCTGATGGAGTCATGCCAAACAAGGAAAGCAGGGCATGTCTGAGGAAGAACAGACCGTATCAGTGTTTGTCACAAATGACTAAGAGGGATCCCTTTTCCATTTTCTTTCTTTGTTTTTAATCTATCTCCAGGAATTTCTTGGGACTAAACAGGTTTGGGACATATATTGGTTGCATTATTTGCTAGAGGTTTTAGACTGGCTTAAACTCAATTCTCCATTCTTCATCTGTACAATGGGATTTTTACACGTTGGGATTATGAAGATTAAGCAGAATAAAGATGTGCTTACCACAGAGCACAGGCTAAGTATTTTTCATCTTTTCCTTCTACTAATGGAAAATAAAAAGCATTTCTTCTGAAATAGAAACGCGATTCTCCTTTCTGCCATCCCTAGGCTTCCTTAAGCTTCTTGGTCGCTCAATCCTTAGTGAAAATTTCTGTAATTAAATCAACAGTCACTGTCACAGAGGTGGGAAACTGGTTTTATTTCAATGCTGTTGTCACTGGATGGCTGGCGTGTTAGTTGTGTGCCTACTGTGTGTGCTGGGTCCTGAGCATGTATTATACAAAACAGACCTATAGGTGGCGCTAGGGGAGGCTCCGCTGAGGAAGAGAGAGGCGAGAAAGAGGAGGAGGCCTGTCTGGCCAACATGGTGAACCCCGTCTCTACTAAAAATTCAAAAATTAACTGGGCATGGTGGCGTGCGCCTGTAACCCCAGCTACTTGGGAGGCTGAGGCAGGAGAATGGCTCGAACCTGGGAGGTGGAGATCGTGCCATGGCACTCTAGCCTGGGCAACAAGACCAAAACGCTGTCTCAAAAAAGAAAAAAACAAAAAAGAGGAAGTAGAAATCCGGAGCTGCCAGCTGCTTCCCCTCACAGGATCCTCCTTTCTAGAGCCCTCCCCATTCCAGGGACTAAGAGCTTGGGCAGTGCTGTTTTCCCTAGAGGTTCACTTTCTCACTTAATCCAGTCGGCCTGTGTGGGGCTTTCATACATATCAAATAGTCTAATCAGTCATTTGACTAAACGCGTGGATGAGATTTGTATCCTGTTCCCAAGAAGACGGCCTTGAAGGTGGGAAAAGGGAGGATTTTGGAGCACACTTGAGAACCAGGTGTAATTCCGTATAAGAAGTGCGGTACCATAACTACTGCCCACAACTGCAAGGCATTTTACAGTTTTACAAAATGTACTTGCTTCCATGACTTTATCACAACTCTCTGGGGTGATTATTATCAGTATCCTATTTTTTGAAAATTACACTTAGATGAACGATTCAATAACCTTGGGGCTAACCCCCCAGCCGTAGAGTTGAACAGTGGCCTGGAAGGACTTCCGACTCCAGGTCTGGAGCACTGCCTGCTCTGCCAGAGCTGTCCTGTGGCCCTACAACAGAGGCAGGGAGTTGGGCCTGGGGTGAGGAGGGCACTCCGCATTCCACAGGATGTTAGCAGAGCCGTGGAGGTGTGGCCAATGAACGTGAGGTGCTTGGAGAGGAAAAGCAGAAGCCCAACCAGAAACTTGGGTAGTGACTTCACTGTGAAAGGCCTGAATTCCAAACTGTGGAGCTGGATTTTGCGCTTCAGACAATACTGCTGTGAATACGGTACTGATGAACAGATCGGGCTGCTCCCTGCTGGCAGTTGCTTGGTAACAAATCAGTTTGTTTCTGCCTAAGGTAACATTTTATGGTAGGATAGGATATCAATTTACAGGCATTATGATTCTTTTTTCAAGTGAGAATTTGCAGAGTAATTAGAAACTAAATTAGGCCTGAAACAACCAATGCCATATTTAGCAAAAGTACCTTATTTCATTTTATCATTATTATCTTAAATTACGTTTCCGGGTGCCATCCTTGTAGCAATGATTATTTTTTTTAAATGCTCATTTAGCATTTTCACAGACAATTCCAATACTGTGATCTTTAAGGAGCAATATTCTTATTTTCCTTATTTTTTCTTATTTTAACTTAGTTCTTATTTTTAAAAAGTGTAAGATCTTTGGAGTAGGTAAACTCTCCATTTGATTTAAAAATCTGTCTTTTTTTCTTTTTTCTTTTTTATTAATTTACAAAATGTCACACTGAATGACCTCCATATATGGATGCAGGTAAGAATTTCTGGAGCTCTTTAGGGAAAGCAAAAATACACATAAATAATTGCAGCTCTCACTCCCATTCCCTCCCATCTCCTCAGGGACCTTCCTCAATGAGCTCCTGCTCACCTAGGTCTTCCAAGTGTTCCTCGGACCTCCTGCCCAGTATTCTCTTACTAAACCTAGGCCTCTCATAAACCCCCCTGCCATGGAATCCCCCTGCTTCCCTTCGTTGCCAAACTTCTTAGCAATGTGGTCTACATCTTGGCTGTAATGCATCCTTTTACTCTGCGTTCTAAAATACCTCCTCCTCATCTTCTGACTGCCTTTGCTCAAGCCTCATTCAGCTCCATCTTCTTTCCTGCAGAATCTGACACCTTGCGCAGCTCCCTCAACCCTTCTTTAGAAACTCACTCCTTATTGGCTCCCAAGACACCATACCATTCTACTTTTCTCATTCTGGTTATTCCTTCTTCACATCCTTCACTGGCTCCCTTGTTTTCTTTCTTCTGTTTCCTACAACAGGGCATTCTCCTTGCGCTCCATCCTGGTCTCTTTATACTCTCTAAACTCTCCTCTCGCATAGAAGTAAATCTTCACAAATAACTCTCGAGTTGCATCTCCTGCCCATCTTCTCCCCTAAGTGTTAATCCTGAAGACTAAACATTCTCACTTGGCTATGCTGCAAGCATGTGAAATTTCAGCCTGTTCAAACTCAGAGTCTGCACTGCAGATTGTTTCTCTGCCTATTGAAATCACACTGCTATTGTCAACCCATCTCAACAGCTAACATCCATCCTTTTTTTCCTTTATCCCAATAATCTCCAAGTTTTCAAAGCACTTTGTTCAAACTTTTCATAGGTGATAGTTATCACCGGCTGAGTGGATTTATGGTTTTCTGTGTAATAGTCTTCTTACTTAATATCTTTATAAACTTTATGCCTCAATTTTCTTGTCTGTAAAACTGGGCCTTCATTGTAGGATAATCATGAGAATTAAATCAATGAATGTAGTTAAAATGTTTAAAACAATGCTTGGAGCAAAATAAGCCACATGATAAATCTGCATCTCTTGCAGCACCTAGTACAGTCATTTGCACATAATAGATATTTACAATATTGTTGAAAAGATAATAGAAAAGATTCATGTGTTCAGAATTTTAAAAAGTATAGGGCTCAATATCTTCTGCAGTTCAGGCCTGGTATTAGAAAGAAAAAAATACTAGGGAAAAAAGCAACTTCCACAGGGTCTTTCACACCACTTTTGTATCCAGGCCAGTATGGCAAGAACTGACATTCACAATGGTCTTCCTGATCATTACCATTATAAGATGCTGAAGGACATTTTGAAGCATCAGATTAAATTGTACATAAAGGTTGCTTCTAAGTAAATTTTATGGCACCAGAATTATTGCCTAATTACTATTTTTAAAGGGGTAAATCTTAGTTAACTGTGATTTTAGTTAATGAGAACTTCTGATTCTCAGCTCTGCTGGATAAAGGAACTTCCGGAATTACAGAATGAATTGTCACCATGACTCCAACTGTTACAGCTTCTTTTCCTGTTGCAATGTAGATGTGTATTCTGGCTCAGGATGAATGTGTATATAAAATTAAGTCATTATATAAAGCTCCTTAAGATTTGTGTGCTTTCTTTTCTGCCTCTATTCATGGCAGAATTGTTAGGTAATGCCTGGATTTGAGCACTTCCGTCTTTAACCACAAAGGTCAAAGCAGCAAAATTGTGTGTTGAGAAAAATACTGCATCCCCTGCAGTTAAGCCTTTGGACTCTGTTGTGTTCTTCCGGTAAATGCCCATTTATGGTTAATATACTTTAGTGGGTTTCTATTACCTGCAACCAAATAGTCACGCTGAGAAAGTGTTGTTCCTGAGCTAGGGATTGTAGGGAAAGGGGCCAGGAAACACTAGAAAGGCAGTATGGCTGTTTTTGAAGCTGGAAAGAGCCCAGCTTCAAAAACAGACAATCAGGGCTCATTCACTGGCTGGAAACTTGCGCCAGTTATGTTGAGATTTTGTTTCCGCACTTGGAACATAAAAATAAAAGTACCAATAGAATTTTGAACTTCTGAAGGTTAAAAATAATGTTTGTAAAGAGCCTGGCACAGTCACTGGCTCAATGATGCTATAGATTCCTAGGAGATTTTAGACTAATATCCTCAAAATAACCTTATTGACTAATATATCAAGTAGCTGAACTATATAATTAGTCAATTGGCTAGATATATGTAATATAAAACCCAAATAAAGAATGAAAGAGCAAAATAAAAATCAAAGTAAAGTTTTGTAAAAAGGGGAAAAAAAGTAAGTGTATTTTATCTAGTAAGAAATTCTATAACAGCCAGAAGAGGATGCCCTTGGCTTAGCACTATTCTTCCTAATGGAGGTTACAATTCTATCATAAACTGGGGGCACAAATGGGCTCATACAGATAAACTACCATGATATAAAGGTCCCTAAAGAAAACTCCACTTATTCTATTGGTAATATAGTTTGTGGTAGCAAGCATTTGAATGTTCTTTCCTACTTAGGGGGAGAAAAGAAAGAAAAAAAATGAACTATATATTCTATTGAGCAAAAAGGTAGACAGGATCAATTTGCCACTGAGAGATTATGGTGTGGTAAGTTATCTTTGAGAAAAATTTAAGAGTTTAAAATTTTAAAGTTAGGAATAATTCAAACATATTTATTGAATGGAATGAGTACTAGGGAGTTTCTGGATATTCTTATGAATGCCCCATGAAAAAATAACAATACTGCCTATTTATTTATTTATTTATTTATTTATTTATTTTTGTTATACTTTAAGTTCTAGGGTACATGTGCATAACGTGCAGGTTTGTTACATATGTATACTTGTGCCATGTTGGTGTGCTGCACCCATCAACTCGTCAGCACCCATCAATTCATCATTTATATCATGTATAACTCCCCAATGCAATCCCTCCCCCCTTTCCCCTCCCCATGATAGGCCCCAGTGTGTGATGTTCCCCTTCCCGAGTCCAAGTGATCTCATTGTTCAGTTCCCACCTATGAGTGAGAACATGCGGTGTTTGGTTTTCTCTTCTTGTGATAGTTTGCTAAGAATGATGGTTTCCAGCTGCATCCATGTCCCTACAAAGGACGCAAACTCATCCTTTTTTATGGCTGCATAGTATTCCATGGTGTATATGTGCCACATTTTCTTAATCCAGTCTGTCACAGATGGACATTTGGGTTGATTCCAAGTCTTTGCTATTGTAAATAGTGCCACAATAAACATACGTGTGCATGTGTCTTTGTAGTAGAATAATTTATAATCCTTTGGGTATATACCCAGTAGTGGGATGGCTGGGTCATACGGTACATCTAGTTCTAGATCCTTGAGGAATTGCCATACTGTTTTCCATAATGGTTGAACTAGTTTACAATCCCACCAACAGTGTAAAAGTTCCTATTTCTCCACATCCTCTCCAACACCTGTTGTTTCCTGATTTTTTAATGATTGCCGTTCTAACTGGTGTGAGATGGTATCTCATTGTGGTTTTGATTTGCATTTCTCTGATGGTGAGTGATGATGAGCATTTTTTCATGTGTCTGTTGGCTGTATGAATGTCTTCTTTTGAGAAATGTCTGTTCATATCCTTTGCCCACTTTTTGATGGGGTTGTTTTTTTCTTGTATATTTGTTTGAGTTCTTTGTAGATTCTGGATACTAGCCCTTTGTCAGATGAGTAGATTGCAAAAATTTTCTCCCATTCTGTAGGTTGCCTGTTCACTCTGATGGTAGTTTCTTTTGCTGTGCAGAGGCTCTTTAGTTTAATTAGATCCCATTTGTCAATTTTGGCTTTTGCTGCCGTTGCTTTTGGTGTTTTAGACATGAAGTCCTTGCCCATGCCTATGTCCTGAATGGTACTACCTAGATTTTCTTCTAGGGTTTTTATGGTATTAGGTCTAACATTGAAGTCTCTAATCCATCTTGAATTAATCTTCGTATAAGGAGTAAGGAAAGGATCCAGTTTCAGCTTTCTACTTATGGCTAGCCAATTTTCCCAGCACCATTTATTAAATAGGGAATCCTTTCCCCATTTCTTGTTTCTCTCAGGTTTGTCAAAGATCAGATGGCTGTAGATGTGTGGTATTATTTCTGAGGACTCTGTTCTGTTCCATTGGTCTATATCTCTGTTTTGGTACCAGTACCATGCTGTTTTGGTTACTGTAGCCTTGTAGTATAGTTTGAAGTCAGGTAGCGTGACGCCTCCAGCTTTGTCCTTTTGACTTAGGATTGTCTTGGCAATGTGGGCTCTTTTTTGGTTCCATATGAACTTTAAAGCAGTTTTTTCCAATTCTGTGAAGAAACTCATTGGTAGCTTGATGGGGACGGCATTGAATCTATAAATAACCTTGGGCGGTATGGCCATTTTCACGATATTGATTCTTCCTATCCATGAGCATGGTATGTTCTTCCATTTGTTTGTGTCCTCTTTTATTTCACTGAGCAGTGGTTTGTAGTTCTCCTTGAAGAGGTCCTTTACATCCCTTGTAAGTTGGATTCCTAGGTATTTTATTCTCTTTGAAGCAATTGTGAATGGAAGTTCATTCCTGATTTGGCTCTCTGCTTGTCTGTTACTGGTGTATAAGAATGCTTGTGATTTTTGCACATTAATTTTGTATCCTGAGACTTTGCTGAAGTTGCTTATCAGCTTAAGGAGATTTTGGGCTGAGACAATGGGGTTTTCTAAATATACAATCATGTCATCTGCAAACAGGGACAATTTAACTTCTTCTTTTCCTAACTGAATACCCTTGATTTCTTTCTCTTGCCTGATTGCCCTAGCCGGAACTTCCAACACTATGTTGAATAGGAGTGGTGAGAGAGGGCATCCCTGTCTTGTGCCAGTTTTCAAAGGGAATTTTTCCAGTTTTTGCCAATTCAGTATGATATTAGCTGTGGGTTTGTCATAAATAGCTCTTATTATTTTGAGGTACGTTCCATCAGTACCGAATTTATTGAGGGTTTTTAGCATGAAGGGCTGTTGAATTTTGTCAAAAGCCTTTTCTGCATCTATTGAGATAATCATGTGGTTCTTGTCTTTGGTTCTGTTTATATGCTGGATTACGTTTATTGATTTGCGAATGTTGAACCAGCCTTGCATCCCAGGGATGAAGCCCACTTGATCATGGTGGATAAGCTTTTTGATGTGCTGCTGAATCCAGTTTGCCAGTATTTTATTGAGGATTTTTGCATCGATGTTCATCAGTGATATTGGTCTAAAATTCTCTTTTTTTGTTGTGTCTCTGCCAGGCTTTGGTATCAGGATGATGTTGGCCTCATAAAATGAGTTAGGGAGGATTCCCTCTTTTTCTATTGATTGGAATAGTTTCAGAAGGAATGGTACCAGCTCCTCCTTGTACCTCTGGTAGAATTCAGCTGTGAATCCATCTGGTCCTGGACTTTTATTGGTGGGTAGGCTATTAATTGTTGCCTCAATTTCAGAGCCTGCTATTGGTCTATTCTGGAAATTCAAAAAATAAGAGCACATCTCCCCCTGCATATTTATTTATTTATTGAGACGGAGTCTCGCTCTGTCACCCAGGCTGGAGTGCAGTGGCGTGATCTCGGCTCACTGCAAGCTCCACCTCCCGGGTTCACGCCATTCTCCTGCCTCAGCCTCCCAAGTAGTTGGGACTATAGGCGCCCGGCACCATGCCCGGCTAATTTTTAAAAAATTTTAATTTTTTAGTGTAGACGGGGTTTCACCGTGTTACCCACGATGGTCTGGATCTCCTGACCTTGTGATCCACCTGCCTTGGCCTCCCAAAGTGCAACAATAGTCATTGTTGAGCAACTTGTCCTTATAAGAATTTGCATGCTGAGGTGCTATATTTGTACTGAACCCTCAATATGTGAGTAGTATCAGAAAGAAAATACAGACAACATAGTAGTTTCTGACAAGGGTATGCCCTGATGGAGGGGAGAAAACACCCCACCCAACTGAGTGGTAGTATTTAATTTTTAACTTTCAAAGTAACTTTTTGGATATAGAGCCTGTGTCTGAGACAGCTGTAAGAAGCGTGAAAAGGTTGTTTACTGCCTGGGCTTTCTCCCTGTAGTCTTCATAGAGGGCTGTCTGCAGCCTTCCTCTGAACCTCAGCTCCTGTCAGGAAGCCCTTGCTACTTTCTCTGGTTTAAGCAAGCATTCCCTCCTTTTGTTCCTTCAGGTGTAAGGGTGGTAGAGGTTCCCATTCTTGCTAGACCACACGCACCGCATCATCTCTGGTTCGTTTTCCTAAACTCTGCCCTACTTTTTCATTAAACTCCATTCATTTACTCTTTTGAGTGTGCTGTTACCTGCCAGGCTCTGATTGATGGATTGCATTCACAAACATTAATAGAAAAAATTTAGTTTTGTTTCTTTTTAAGGAAAGTATATTATCCAAACTATATTTTTTAAAGTGTTGCCTAATAGGAGTCCTCAGAGATGGCATGTTTTTAATGAATAAATAGGTCTTGTCATCATTGTTGGCTGTTGTAAGTAAAGTCCATTGACTTTTGGTATAAAAAGACCTGGATTGAAATCTATTGTCTCTGTCTATGGGACACAGGTACTTCCAATCCATTCTCAAGAGGAAAACAAATGGCGGCAAAACTTGTATCTTTCCTCTACCCTTTCTTCATTCGTCTCAAAGGAAGAAGCGTGATATGGAGAGAGAATCGAGAAGGACTGGCCTCATCCCCTCCCTCCCTGTCAGCCTGGCCTGTCTCCAGACTCACTGCTGCTCTGCTTCCTTGTATTGTGAGCTCCGTCCAGTGCAGAGGTGAGGTGCACATCCCCACTTGGTGCTGAGGGGACAGAAATCATAGGAAGCCTCACTCTGGCCATAGTGAAGCAACTTTATCAGTAGCAGAACTGGTCATCTGATCTTCATTCAACCGGCTCCTTGGCATGTTTCTCAATTGACTTGCAACTTAAAGATAAAATGTGATTGAATAACATTCTCAAATCCAAACCTCTGTCTTTGAGACTGATCTTAGGCAAGATTTGAACTAGAAGCTCATTTATATGTAAAATGATATCTCTTTCTATAGGCCTAATTTGAAGATGAAATGAAATAATAAAGGTAAACACTTAGCACAGTGCCTTTTATGGTTATAAGCAATAAGATACCTGTCATGTTTGATTTGAGAGAAGTTTTGGGCTTTAAAAGTCTTTCAAATACCATGCTAAATTAAAATGTAATATTACTAAGTAAAATGAAAGACTTGAGATATACCCATAGCACAAATATTAGTATTTTTATTGTTTTCTTAAATTTTGGTTATAAATAAGAGGACTGGTCAAATAGAAACATGAAGGGCAATTAGCAGATTGTAATTCAAGAACTGGCAGCAAATTTCACAATGTAAGAAAAAAGAGAACTTATTCTTAGAATGTTTCCCCTATATTTAAAAGTTTTGATACCTTAAAAACATCCAGTGTGTTTGAGAAATCTAATACAACATTATTTTGAGTAAGAAAGATACCATAGAAAAATGTATATGAAATATATTTGTTATTTTAAATTTAAAGGCAGAATTCAAAAATTATATAGACTATATGAATTCAATTATTTTTAAATAATTTTAAATAATTTTTTTGCTAGAAAAAAAAGCCTTTATTCCACAATGCCAATGGTGGTTTTCTTTGAATAGGAGAATCTGCATCATTTAAATTTTCTGTAATTAATATATATTACTTTTGTTATTGAAAAAAATAAAATAAACTTAATTTAAAAATAACAATGGCAGCTGGGTGCAGTGGCTCACACCTGCCAGAACTTTGGGAGGCCAAGGCCGGTGGATCATGAGGTCAGGAGTTCAAGACCAGCCTGGCCAAGATGGTGAAACCCCATCTCTACTAAAAATACAAAAAATTAGCCAGGAGTGGTGGCGGACGACTGTAATCCCAGCTACTCAGGAGGCTGAGGCAGAGAATTGCTTGAACCTGGGAGGCAGAGGTTGTAGTGAGCCAAGATCGTGCCACTGCACTCCAGCCTGGGGGGCAGAGTGAGACTCCGTCTCAAAATACAAAAATAAATAAATGAATGAATGAATAAATAAATAAATAAAGTAGAAAGAAATTAGAACTATTATTAGTCATATAAAGCAAATCAACAATGTTAAGAGAATAAGCTTTGCTTTGAAACATATAAATTCCGTCCCCTTTCGACACCCACCAGTTAGTTTACCTATTAGCAGAAAAGAGAAAGGCATGGGTAGAGGTGTGAACCAGATATGCAGGTAAGAAAAATCTAAATTTTGATTTGAACAAGAAACGGGATCAAATGAGAGAACAGTATTTACTGGGGGGTGATTTTTCACTCATTTTCATAGCTTTGGTTTTGATAGGTATGGGGTTTAGAACAATATTTCAATTTAAAAAAATGAGAAGAAGACACCACAGATAAAATGTAAACAATCTAAAAACCTTAAAAAGCACACACACAAAGAGAAAGGACGATCTTTCAAAGTCCTCCCTGAGGAAAGATAATTACATTCAATATTTGTTGTATGCCCTCATATTTTCTATGTTGAATTCTTCATTTTAATAATTAATGTTTCCTTGCGCATTTCATATTATTTTTGTAGCTTACCTTCTTCACTCGGTGCTATATTGTGAACAATTTTCCATGCCGGAATATTATTCCCCAAGATGATTTAAGTGGCTATATGATCTTTCATTAGAAGGTCTATAATTTACTTATTCAATTGCTTGATATTTGGCATATTAGGATTGTTTTCAATATTTGCTATTATAAAAATCATTGTCTGTACACCTTTGGGAATATCCCTGATGATGTTATAAAGATTTGATAATAAAATCCTTCCTTTATTGTTGCTAGCTAATTGGAAGTAAAGGCTTCACCTCCCTTTCTGGAGGATGGACACTCACAGAGTTTCTGAGAGGATGAAAGCCAAGCTTGGCTAAGATGCAACATGGTCTTCCCAAGTCTGCTGTCATGGTGCAGCCCCCTTTCAAGGGTCAAAACCTATTTCATCTCCCAGCCAAAACTGCCTTCATGGCATCTTGAGTACTGAAGACCATTTATCTCAAACTAGCACTATTTGGTGTAAAAAGAAAAACATGGTATATTCTTCTTGAATCAACTTAATGAAGAAGAAGTATGGGGAAGAATTTTTAAATTAAGGTAAATGCAAATATCTTATGCAATGACAGACAAGTTCACATTAACTTCTAAGATGAAATATGTGATTAAAGAAATTCTTGGTTTGCAAAGCTGGCTTCTGAACCATCTCCACTGAAGGGGTATACATTCACACTCTACTCCCAGTGGGGAGCTTCCCTGACAGGGGAGAAGTGGGAGCTTGAAGCGCAGTGGGCTTCCACGTGGTTGCATGTGCCTCTTGAACCACAGGGACGTGAGAAAGCATTCCAGGAACACGTCTTAGGGAAGTGTAGCGCTTTGGAGAGGCACTGTGGGTGGGGACTGGCCAGGTATTCCTGAGGAATGTTTTGCTGCAAGGATGAAGCACCGCTCCAAAAGCTGAAGGCAAATCTGTGTACCCCATTTTGTATGCTCTTCCTTATTCACTCCTCTCTGTCTCCACAACACACACACACCCTTTTTATTGACTGGCCCTGGATTTGTAAGTCAAGAGAACAAAGGTTTAACATTGACAAAAAAGAGAATTATCTATTCACTACTTGAATTTTGACAAAGTACATGTTACCATTACATTGATTTATAAGCCAAACTTAAGCATTTCCTCCATTGAGCTTATTAAGTATTTAAAAACTGGCTGGGAGATGCTAAAACCATATTTTATTAAAAAACAAGTTAAATTTAGTTTTAATATTACATATTTAAAAGCAGTCAAATATCTTGATTCTAACATGTCAAATGCATCATTAAAAAATCACTTTGGGGAAGATATAATTCAATGTGACAGTTATGTTATAAAATGCTAGTTACTTAAAATGTTTTAATATTTTTTTTAAAAAAGTTAAAGTCTCTTCTGTTATATTGGCTACCTCATTTCTGTCAGAGATGGCTAGAAATAAAAGTTGAAAAAAGTCACCCTTCATATGAACTGTTTAATTTTTATGAGTATTAATTTGACATAGGCTGCCATTAGTCACTTAAGAATTAGACTTCTGTCATAATTTGGTGATGACTTCTTTTGTTTTATAAAAACACAAACATACAGAGCAAAATCCAGAGCAGTTGTATGTTTAAAGAAAGCAGGCCAAGATGAAGTGTTAATTCTGAAGGACCACTTTATCATTTTAGGGAGAAACTGTTGCAGGCCGAAAGAGTGAGGGTTGTGATCAACTCAGTATACCACTGGAGGCTATATGAGTAAACAGCAAACTGTTTACTCATTCTCATAAATGCAGAATGTTGGCAAATTGACAAACTGCATCTGCCTCCCAGAAGGAATGCTGAGGGCAGTCATGACCCAGGCACAAGTGTTTCTTATGATTAGCCAAATCTGAAGCCTGTTTGTTAGCAATAATATGAACCTGTGATCAATCAAGCAGCTGACCAATTGTTAGCTCCTCCTCCCTGCTCTTTCTACTCAATAAATACAAAGAGCTGTAGAAGCTCAGGGCTGCTGCTCTTGCTCACTAGAAGCCGGGAGCCCTCTTCTTCCCCTGGGAACTTCCTTTAAAACCGTTTCTTTTTTTTTTTTTGTTATTATTTCTACGTTCGTCCCCCTTCCTTCAGTCTTATAATGATGGTCTCAAGTAGTAACAGTAACTGTCGTAGTGACCGTCTCAAGTAGTAATTGTGGCAGTCTGCCACAAGAAACCAGAGACAGCTGATTCTAGCAGAATTGCTTTCAAAGACAATAATGGCCTAGAATGCAAATTAATGCATTTCAATTTACTTATCAAAGAAAATGTGGTCAGCCAGACTGATTTTGTAACATTGAATTTAATAAATGTATTGAATTAAGGAGAAATTAAAATCATAAACCACAAAAATAAAATCATACAATAAAAATCCGATTGAGGAGCTTGAGGAGGGTGCCAATATCAAGCACTAGGGAAGCGGGTCAGCGTCTGAAGGCAGGTGGCCCTTCTGCCTGGATCAGTAGAGGGTCCATGACCGCATTTGGTGTGACCTCCAGTGGTGGCTCCTCTGTCTGCCCAACGTGCATCTCTGCACACAGAAGAGTGCTAACCTTCTGATGCTTGGCATAGCCCTATTCAAGGACAATGTGGTGATTGCTGGAACCTCACATCTGTGAAGCAAGGCCCAGCAATCAGCCACACCCCACATGCATTTGGGTGAGGTAGAAAGCTGTGGGACTACTCAGCAGTGATTCCCTACAGGGAGAAACAAAATGCAGAGATAGGTCTGGGATCTACACCAGGAGGAAGTCTTTATAGTAGGGTAAGGGCCCATATGAGCCCTCAGGTGGTGGCGGGGTGGAACTGTGCACCACCCCCAAACCAGATATGTTGAAGCCCCAAACCCCTGTACCTCAGAATGTGACCTTACTGGAAACAGGGTCTTTATACAGATAATTAAGTTAAAACGAGGTCTTTAGGGTGGGCCCTATTCCATTACAACTGGTGTCCTTATTCAAAGGGGAAATTTGGACACAGAGGGAAGACGATATGAAGATACACAGGGAGGAGGCGCCCAGTCACCGGAGTACCCATCTGCAAGTCAGGAGCACCAAGGATGGCTGACAAATGCAGACATTAGAAGAGGCAAGGAAGGGTTCTCCCTCAGAGCCGACAAAGAGAGCATGGCCCTGCCAACATCTTGATTTTGGACTTCTAGCCTCCAGAACAGTGACAGAATAAATTTCTATTGTTTTAAGAAACCCAGATTTTGAGGCTGGGCATGATGGTTCACGCCTGATAATCCTAGCACTTTGGGAGGAGGCTGAGATGGTGGATCACTTGAGGTCAGGAGTTTGAGACCAGCCTGGCCAACATGGCGAAACCCTATCTCTACTAAAAATATAAAAATTAGTTGAGTGTGGTTGCATGCACCTGTAATCCCAGCTACTTGGGAGGCTGAGGCAGGAGAATCACTTGAATCCGGGAGATGGAGGTTGCAGTGAGCTGAGATTGCACCACTTCACTCCAGCCTGAGAGTTTAAAAAACAAAAACAAAAACAAAAACAAAACAAAAACCCAGATTTTGGTACTTTGGTAGAGCAACCCTAGGAAACTAACATGGGTGGGGAAAGAGCAGAGGACATAGAAACTGTCGTGCTTTATCCATTAGAATACTGCAGCTTCTTCACCTGCTCCTACTGCCTTCATTCATTCATATATGGGCTGTAAGAATTTTCTACTGTTCACAGCTTTCAGAATCACCTCACTCATTCTGGGTTTTCCAGGGGCTCTGCTCTTGGTCCTCTTCTCATCTGTTCACATTACTTCCATCATCTTGAATATCACCTGGGCTGATGCTCCCTGTAGAAACAGAGTATAATGTGCCCCATGTTCCATTTGTGAAAAATCTACATCCATACCTATCATTTTGTAAGCCTGGAATTTCCTTAGGAATCTTCTCCACCACTGCCAGCAAAGAGAGTTCCTAATTAGACCTTCCTAATGAGCAGCTTCCTGTGAAAGGAATTCTGGGTCTATAGTATGGGGACAATGCTGCAGATACAGATATTGAAGATTAATTATATACAATATAGCCATGTAGAAGAAACTTTGTCTAAAAGGTTGGAGGCTGAAAAACATAAAGAAAAAAGAAAACTCTCTTCTAAATCTAGTAACCATTAAAAAAAATCAGGCACCAAACTCAGCTTACTATCTTCCTTCCCCAAATCATCTCTTCTGGGCTCTGTCCTGGAAAATGGCATTGCACCCTGCTGATCAGCGAGTCTTAGTGCTGGGCTAGGGTGAGGCAACTGAGCTTCCTTGGGTGCAAAATTCAAGGAGGTACTCACTCTCAAGGCCAGCTTTCATCTTGAAGCCCCACAGCTGGTTGGTTACCAGCTCCAGTCCAATCTCCCTCCACACCATCTGTTAGCTGCACCTATCCATGGTGGGTGCTTGGCAGGTATGCTGGGTTAACATCAAGGATCAGGGACAGGTGAACATCTTTCTATTCTTTCTGTGGCTGTTCTAGTAAAGATCTGGGTCTTTTGGCACCCAGGTGGAGGTAGGTTACAATTATCACTCTATTCATCTAGCCTTCAGTATCTTGCACCTTTGTTGTGTCTATGTGACTCTCTGAGATGTAGAGAATAAAGCCCAAACTCCTTGGCACAGGCATCCAAGTTTCTTCCCATTGTGATCTCAACCTACCTTTTCAGCCTTATCTGGCACCATCATTCCCACCCCAAGAACTTGACAACCCATCTAAGCTTGTTTAACTCACCGTTCTCTGCATATGCCTCACACTCCACATCTTGGCACTTTAGCTCATGTTCTTTCTTTATCCGGGTTGGACCTTCTTCATCTGGCAAAAACCAAATTCACCGCCCCTGAGAATCTTCTGTTGCTCAAACCCTGCATCATAGCTCGTTTTTTTTTGGAGACAAAGGCTTACTCTGTTGCCCAGGCTGGAGTGCAGTGGTGTGATCTCAGCTCACTGCAACCTCTGCCTCACAGTTTCAAGCGATTCTCCTGCCTTAGCCTCCTAAGTAGCTGGGATTACAGGCAGGTGCCACCACACCCAGCTAATTTTTGTATTTTTAGTAGAGATGCGGTTTCACCACGCTGATCAGGCTGGTCTTGAACTCCTGACCTCGTGATCCGCCTGCCTCAGCCTCCCAAAGTGCTGGGATTACAGGCGTGAGCCACCGTGCCTGGCCAGTGGCTCTTGTTTTATGCTACCCTTTGCTTAGTTAGCATTTCCGCATAGCCACCCATCCTCTCCCCCAGCACACTGACAAGTTTCTGGCTGCTGGCACAGTGCCAAGTGATCCCTGTAACCTTCACACCACTTTGCATAGAAGGATAACTCCACAAATATTCACTGAACCCATGTGTAAAACTAGTAAAAGGCAGCTTTTTATAAGCAATCATTCCTTTTTTTCTCCAACTGCTACTCCTTTCATTCACTTCTACCTCTTTGTCTTTGACGTTTGATTGTAGCAGTGAAACAAAATATGCAATTGGACTTGTACAAAAAGGAGTGAGCAATTATTAGAAGACTTCACATGGTAAGAGCAGGAATTATCATCTCTCTTATTCACAGCCCTATTCTTAGTGCTTGGCACACAGTCAGTGCTTAATAAGTAATTACTAAAAGGGTGAGTTCATGGCAATTACAATTGTTTTTGCCAGTGTTTTGTTGCATATTGCTGTACAGTTTATGTAAGGATTTATATCACTTTCAAGTTTTTTAAAACTATCTTAAATATCTAAATCCACCCCACAGAGTACAATGTGAAGAGTGATTGACAGTTTACCACTTTTCAGTTTTCTATTAATGACCCAGGAAAACCATAAGCCAGGTTGGGGTTTGACTCCACAGTGCTGGAGAGAAATAAGGTGAGCACTTGCTCTCAGCCCTCCCAGAATGTCATTGAGTGACTTCATCACTTCGAGCTTTTGTGTTTTCTGGTGGGACCATGCATGAGAAGAGAGGGAGAACGTTCTACATTTAGTAACATTTATTTATGCATTCAGTATCAAGTACATAAGTGCAAATATTCAGAGTCCGTAACTGAATCCATTAGGAACTACAGAGAAAGTAATACAAATTGTAATAAAGTTAACATGCTGGTACTTTTTAGTAACCATACATGTAAATCAGCCCACCAATCCCATACAACAAAACTACGGCATGTTTGTTTTGGGTTTATTCATTTATTTAATTATTTTAAGTTATACAAAACTGATTACCATAAGTACGGTCGACTGTTTTTATTTTTACGTTGTGTGTGTTGGAAAAATGCTAAAACATCAGTCTACAATTCTATATATTGTTATTAAAGATTAATCCAACCAGCAACCCAAGGACATATAAGCGATTTCCACTATTGCATCAGAGCACTCGGCAGGAAAGGCCTAGCCACAGGGAACGTTAGAAGCTACGGAAGCATTGCAGAGAAGAGAAGAACACCGAAGAGGGAAAGATAACTTGGGCTCTCACCATCATGCACTTTTTTTAGCAACACAAAATTAAAAACCACATCTAATACACTTTTCTCTATACTTTAGTGGTTGACACAAGTGACTCAAATATCCTAAGAGTACAAGGAACAGCCTAAAAACAGCTGTTTTAAGGTTTGTCTCTAAGATTATGGTACTGGGGGAAGGAGGGGAACAATCAATTTGCAGTAACGAGTAAGAAGAGAGCTGTTACCACTCCAGACATTCCTGTTTGTGTCCAGTCCCCGGTGGGAAATCAGTTTACTCAGCGTGCCTCTTGGCGCCTGGGATTTTAGCCTGAATCCTAAAAAGACAATATCAAAAGGTAGTAAATCACAAGTGTTATTAATGAAATCATTTTATGTGTTGTTGCTTTAATTAGCTAAGTGACCAAAGAGCTTAGTATTCCAGAAGATATTATAGTCTTTATGTATGCACATCTGTAAATACTCTTGTATAAAGCAGTAAGAAAGAAGTAAAAACTGGATAATGAAAATAACAACAACAAAAAAGAGAACTGGAAGAAAGCCACATATTTTATCTTTTTAGGTGGATGAACATATTGACTTATTTCAGGATTACAGAAGCTATGATATAGTTAGGGTGATTATTTATCCCCCATCTGGGACACTTCAGAAAGAGAGAGAAAGTGCTATTACTGACCATGCCAGGAAGATGAGCATAACTAGGAATGGTTATATAACCAGGGATGTAATCTGTTCCTATGTCAGACATAGGAAAAGAAACCTATGTTCACCCTCAGAGTAGTCTAACTACCCACAACTGGAATTTAAAAACCTGGGTCCTAGTCTCAGCTATTCTGTTAATTAGCTATGTGGCATCTGGCAAGCTAAGGGACTTTCCTGGTCCTAAATACTCATCATTAAAATGTCGGCATAGACTAGCTATCTCCAGGGTCCTGAAATTCTGTGATGCTCATAATGTAGCAGCATGATTTTAGGACAGGTTTACACTGGAAGTGTTTTATTAATTTGAAGAGTTGTGAGCTCATCGTGCAGAACTCATCGTGCAGATTTTGATTGAGACCTCCCTCTGTGCCACGAGGTACCCTTCCATGTACTGGAATTCAGTGGTCAACAAAAGGGAAAAGATGCTTACTCTCATGGAGTTTTCATTCCTGTAGGAATTGAGGAGACAGAAATAAACTAGAAGACAAGAGAAGTTCAGATGGTGATAACTGCCATAAAGAAAAACAAGGTGGTATGGCAGGCAGCGAGGGGCACAGTGGTAAGGTGGGCAGTACCTCCTTTAAATCCATTCATCTGAGAAACTGATCCTCAGAGGACAGGAAGGGGCCATCAGGCCAAGATCTGGATGTGAAGTGTTTCAGGCAGAGGGAGTAACGAGTGCAGAGGCATTACAGAGAGGACAAGCTGGCAGCAAGGAATCGAGAAGCTCGTGTGCTTGGGGTATGGATAGGGGAGGTCTGAAAGGCAGGCAGGGACCAGATGGTGGATGTTGGAGTTTGTGGGATGTGGTAAGGAGTTTAGATTCTAACCTGTGTGATGGGAAGCCACTGATGAATTTAGGCAGGGGAGTGACGTGATCTGATTAATGTAAGAACATCATGATGGTGGCCGTGTGAAAAAAAAAAAGGGGGAAATGGGAGTAGAAGCAATGAATAGAGGGAGAGAAACCCACAGCAGTCCAAGTACTAGAAGGCAATGCCTGGATTGTACGCTAGACATGGAAGTGAAGAGAGGGGAACAGTCTCAGGGTTAGTTTAGAGATGAGGCTGCAGGACCCACTTGATCTGTTCATGAACTGAATGCACAGGCTAGGATTAGAGGAAGAGTAATCAAGGAAGATTCTTTGGTTTTTGGCCTGAGGAACCAGGTGAAAATGCCATTTACCAAGATGGTGATGACCGAAGGAAATACAAATTTTGGGGTAAGATTGCAAGATGTGTGGCTAAGTGAATCTGAAAGGTCTATGAGACACTTTAGAGAAACCTTACATAAATAAGCAGACAGATCTGGTACTTAGTTGAAGAGGTCTGGGCTGGAGACACAAGTTTGGAGCCATAGACATGAGATAACCTTTGGGGTCACAGGACCAGAAGGGAGGTGGACAAGAGAAGGAGAAGCCAGGAGAGGACACCGTGGCCGTCGTGGCCATCTAACTTCTATTTGAATACTTGAATGAATGCCAGAGTACTCACTCCTTCATGGGGCAGATGGCAACTCTAATCATTACTCTTTCCCCCATATTTCAATCAAATCTCAGAACTTCTAAAATTTCCATTCACTGCTCTTGAGAGAAAAAGAGAAATCCTACTCTTTTTACCATGTTAGACCTCCAAGTATTTGAGAATGGCTATGGTGTCCTTTTAAAGTCATCTCTTTTTCAGGGTAATCATCCCCATCAAAGTTTACTCTTCACTGCCCATTAACTATCACATTTCTAATACCCTGGTCATCTTTGGGGCATTACTCCAATGTATTAATGTATCTGTTAAAATGTCCAACCCTGAAACTGAATACAGATATGGGATGGCTAATATGGAATATGACTGTTGCCTCTGTTGATTTAGACTTTGTACTCCTACTAATAACAACTCAACTTGCATTGATTTTTTAAAGATGCTTCAGCACATCATTGACTCACATTTGGCTGTGACCAATCAAGCAATTAAAAACCCCTGAGGTATTTTTTTTTTTTTTTTGAGACAGAGTCTTTCTCTGTCGCCCAGGCTAGAGTGCAGTGGCGCGATCTCGGCTCACTGCAAGCTCCGCCTCCCAGGTTTATGCCATTCTCCTGCCTCAGCCTCCTGAGTAGCTGGGACTACAGGCGCCCGCCACCTCGCCCGGCTAGTTTTTTTTGTATTTTTTTAGTAGAGACGGGGTTTCACCGTGTTCGCCAGGATGGTCTCGATCTCCTGACCTCGTGATCCGCCCATCTTGGCCTCCCAAAGTGCTGGGATGACAGGCTTGAGCCACCGCGCCCGGCTTCCTGAGGTATTTCTTACATACACACTTATTGTTACCCTCTCTCATCTATCCCTCCCCGCATTCTATAGCTGTAAAGTTGACTTTTTAGAAACCTAAATGTAGGACTTCACTTTCCTTATTAATTTCATTTTATTTATTTCAATTCAGCATTCTTGTTTACTCAAGATCCCTTGATTCATTTTGAATCTTGAGCTTGCCATCCTCTGAATTTGCTTTCGCTTCAAACTGTACATCATCTGGAACTTTGACAAAGATAATTGATTTGTCTTCACATAGTCATGAGAAGTAATGGGGTTGAAAATAATGGGATCAAAGGCAGAGCCGTGTGTCACATACCTTGCCCCAGACACATATTTGATGGATTAATGAACATTTTTAGGGTCTACTATTTCAACCTTCTAGAATTCTACCACCTGTGCTGTCATCTGGATCATATATCTCCATGTTTTTCCACAAGGACACCAAGAAGACTTGTTGACCATCCCCACTAAAATCAGAATACTCACTGGCTAGGGAAGTCTATCTCATCTCAGGGTTTAGTGAATATACAATGATATATTCTAAATATCTACAGTTTTACTAATTCATTCTGCATTTTTGCTTGAAATCAGGCCTTCAATTTATCAAATATAACATCTAGAATCTTTCTTCTCATTTGAAGATCGTGACAGCTCCTTTCCAATTTTAGTTTTCAGGATGTCTTTTATTCCATGAGATTTATCAAAGGTCACTGAGAGCTTCTAGGTAAAATTACAAGCTATTTTGTCATCTAAAATATAACTCACCTAGACATAGGGAATTGTATTCACTTAAAGCAGATTTCTTATTATGGTCTCACTTACTCAAAGCTTTAATTTCCTCTACAGTGTTTATTTTGCCTTTTGAAATTTGAGGCATTTTTCCTCATTTTCAAAACTCTAAGAAGTGTTATTATGTATTATTAACCCCCATTTTAAGCTGGAAAACTGAGACAAACAAAGGTAAAACGACCTAGACAGGGTCACTCAGTATGGAGGAGAGGGTGGTCCTGGGGTCTACTGGCCCAGTCTGGGACTGTCCTCTACCTCCAAGCCCCATGAACTGATCTCTAAGCAGTAACAGGATGATGATGATGACAATGAGGGTTTCCAACATCCAAGTAAGAATACTTTACAGACATTACCTCATTTGATCACCAAGAACCCTGTGAGGTATTAACAATTCCAATTTACAGATAAGGAAATAGGCTCATAGAGTCAAATAACATTTATGATGAGCTCATATAGCTAAAAATGCCAGAAATGGACTCAGTCTATCTGATTCTAACAATCATGTTCTTAACTGTTCCACTAAAATGGTGTAAGTTCTTTCACTGGAATTATTCTAAGGTAGAATTAGAATTTCAGAGTTTGAAGAGGCCTTAGAGTGAAGAACCCACCAATAAATTTCCTTCAAAATGTAGTGCCAGGCAAAACAGGTTATTTTTGAAGAATTGTTATTTCCTCCTTTCTGATAGATAGGAAGAACCATGTAACTTGCCTAGTTTCTGTTTTTGTCCTAGCTACCAGGAAGAGCCAACTCTGCCTGAAGCTCAATTACAGAAGCCATATTAGTCATAGCTAACATTTCCTTTCCATTCCTTTTCACAGCATTGATTTCCAATTGTAACTTAACAAGTTCATTGTATATACTTTATATTCTCTGCCATCTCTCTTTTTCTTCCATTTTAACCAGGCCACATGCCCTTGTCACTTTTGTTTGAATTATGATAACCTCCTAGCTGATGGCTACATCTCTAGTCTCTCCCCTCTCCAATTCTTTTCTCACTAGACTGCCATAGTGATCTTTAAAAAACTGATGACATCAATCCCCTGCTTAAAAACATCAAGGGCTGGCCATTTCCTGCTGGGTTGGAGTCACAACTCCACAGAGCATTCACCACCTGGCCTCAGCCTCTCTTCCTACATTCTTTCCAGTTTATCTTTTGACTCATTTAAGCTCTAGACATACTGGTTGACTGTTGCTTCTTGATGACTTACATTTTCATGCTTCTCTGTCTTTGCTTTATTACCTCTTCCTCTTGCAATGTCTTTCCCCTTATCATCCACGCAATGATTGTTTACCCATCTTTCAAGGCCCAGGTCGAATGCCATCTTATCTTAATGGTTTTCCACTATCCCGTCCAGGAAGGAACAATAGTTTCCTCATCTCTCCAACTTTAGTATTTCATATAGCTCTACTGTACTTATTGTACTTATTATATTTTATTATAGTTATTTCTGTATAATTTTGTCTGCACCACTGGGCTAAGAGCTCTTTTAGGGCTGAGATCATTTCACTTATCTTTATACCCTCTGTACCTGTCATATGAAGTGTCCAGAACATAACAGGTACTCCTCTTTTTGGACTCAACCAACAAACCAAATGAAAAAGTAATAGGTGTGATTTGTGATCCCCAAACTAAGTATTAGACAACTTAGGTCTAGAACTTCTGTCTTCCAGTTTCCAAACTCCTATTCTGGTGTTCTTTGCTATAGTTTATGAACACAGTTCTAGCTGCCAAAAAGTCACCTGGAGAGTTCATTAAAATATAAATTCCAGGTTACCAATCCTAGAAATTTTAATTCTATAGGTCTGTGTGGAGTCTTAGAATTCATATTTTTAAACAGGCTCCTCAGGTTTGGATACTACCAAGTCTCATACTGTGCTATGCTACCCTTTCTTAATACAACATAAAATGATTATTTTATGCTTAATGTGTTGATTTTCATTAGGTATTGGTTACACCTGGGTCCAGGCTCATAAGTTCAGGCATTTTGAAATGTGTCGCAGATCTCTCAAAGATCCAAATTCAACGTAGAATCCTATGAGTTCCTAATGACTTTAAGAGGAAAAATGCAAATAATACACAGTAAAAAACAAGTCTATAAACTTCAGAGAGAACTGAAGCACATCACATATAATCTAATAGCAGAGGAACTTTAATGTGATTAGCTTTTCTTATTTTGTTATTACACATCTTTAACTACCTAAAATGCCTCTCTCTAAATCTGACCCTCACCTAGGTCCAGCCACGTTATTATCAGATAATTAGATAGAGTTTTTTTGAAAAAGTCTAGTCCCTTAGTGACATATATTTGTAGCTAAAGATTAGGCTAGCTTATTAATAAAATAAAATATTGAATAATAATTCAATATAAGAGCTATCACTTTAGATGACTATATACCTAAAAATAGTTTGTAAGAATTAGGGAAAACTCCTAAGTTTAATGACCACGTTAGCTGTGGAGATGTAAAACTGAAATCTCTATCTCCTAATATATAAGGGAGCCATAAAGTAAGGCTTAAGACGACAGGTTTAAAAAGCAATGGTATTAAACACATACACACAGTTGTTGAGTTAAAATGCTGTGATGTACTTAGTTGGCAAACATTTTATGTATTTTAAAGTTTTAAAAATAATTCAAAGTTTTAAAAGTAATTTTAATGATTTTAAAAATTAGGGCTATTGTTTAAAAGATTAAAAATGTTAACTTAATTGTTTTTATTTGAATTAAACTGTTAATTTAACTTTTTTGAATCAAGTTTCCTTCTTTCCTCCAGTGAATCTTGTTCTTGTACATGGGCCAGTCCTTAGAGGTTAATATCATTCATTCATTCAAACTTACTATGAAACCTGAAATAAACCACTGGGTTTTATTTAATTGAGAGTTAAAAATCGTATGCTTATTTTCTAAAATAATATAATTGAGAAGAGAATGAATATATGACTCCAGTAAGTGAATGATCATAAATCAATCTATCATTTTACTATCTTCTCATTACCCCTACCCTAATCCACTCAAAGGCCTGTGTAAGAGAGTCTCTCTTTTTATGCATTGCACTATGTGACTTACTTTGCCACAACAGCATTTATGTGAGTCCTCACAAGTCCCAGATATTGGTCAATCTGTGCCTACACAAAGAAAAAGAAAATAATGAGCACATCCAAAGATGATGAGGTCAAAATTTAATGTCATCGTTTGACATCACGTAGAACTTACCTGGTGCTTAACATACACTACAGGTAGAGTAAACATTGAAACCACAGCTGGGATGAAAAACAAATATAGTATTAAAATTCTGAGTTATCAATAAGAATATACTTATAGACACATTTTAATATGGTTATATGATATTATAGAATTATTTGGAATATCCAGCATTTTATTTTATTTTTTATCTCCTATTTTGAAAAGCAATATCCAGAATTCTAGATAAAAGATGACAGGGCAGTTCATAGGGAAAATAAAATGACGCTGAGCCCTGTACAGGTATTTTGTAATTATTCCTAGAATTAGGATAAACTGTCCCCTCCCAAGATGAAAATGAATCTCTATCCATAGTTGCCACTGTGAACAGATCCAAATATATATATATATTATAAGCCAAAAAGAAGCCAGTTATGTTTGAAGAAAAAAACCCTTTAGACTTAGGAATTCATTATTAGTGTATAATACATATTACACTCTTTAATTGAACTATGATGGTAAGAGAAGTGCTCTGCATGCAGGGATCTCTGGCATTTGTTCCTAGGAATCTCTTTAAACAAACAAAAAGCTTAGAGCCTAGGAAGCAGCGTTTTCACAGAGGGTGTGAAGGAAGGCGTATACACTCTCATCTGCTCTTACCCATGAGCAGCAGAGTCAGGCCGTTGAAGAGAGCGCCAACGTAGGTCAGGAGCCACATCAGGACTGCAAACTGAAGAAAGAAAGCATTATTAGCGCTCCTAAAACCCTTCCTGACAAGTAAGAGTCTCATATCATTGACTTTTACTTAGAATTTGAATTTGAGTCAGAGTACATCATGATTTCAATAGTCAATGAAAGGCGTTGAAAGCTCATCACAGAATCAGTGAAAGGGGATCCAGTCCTTAGTTCTCTAGGAACCCTTTGGATCACTTTGTTATAAGGTTTGAGGGACTCAAGGAAATAATCTAGGCCAGGGGTCGGCAAGCTGTGGCCCTTGACCTGTTTTTGCATAGGCCCACAAGTTAATAAAGGGTTCTACATTTTTAAATGTTCAAATAAAATCAAAACAAGAGTAATATTTTCTAATATATGAAATGATATTGAATCAAATTTTCAGTGTTCAGAAGTCTATGGGCACACAGTCAAGCCCTTCCTTTTTATACGGTCTTTTTCTGCTTTTGTGCTACAATAGCAAAGTTGAAAAGGTGCCACAGATGGCGTAGCTTGCAAAGCCTAAAATATCTACCATCTGTCTCTTTATGGACAAGGTTTGCTGACCCCTGTTCTGGCCCACAATTTTTACATTACAAATACAACCATGGCCTTAAAAGCACTAAGGTAAGTAATTATAATTGCCCTGGTATCTCTCTTCAGTCGTTATATGGCCAAGTCATTATTCCAGTAAGGCATTTTGAGGGTCAAGACCACATTTTTCACTTTTCCTTCTGCCCTTCTTTGAACAGTTACCAGACAGCTCCTGGTACAAGCCCCTGCCAGGGTGTGTATGAAGTGCTGTGGGAGCACAGAAACTTCACAACTACCTTGCCTAGGCTTCCCCAGCTCTGCTTATGGCCGTGCTGAATCACGATTGACTAACTTTGATTCTACACGTAAGTCACCAGGAGGCCAAAGCAACTTGTTCAAAGGAACCCAGCAAATTCAGTGAGAGCCCCAGGTGCCCCTGATTCATCAAGTGAGGGGCTGGGCATACCTCTACCCTTCAGATGGCTCAGCCTCACAGCTGTAACTATGTAAGCACACTCGGAGGTCTTACTATTAATATTAATAGAATCTAGAGTTTCTTTCAATGCAAAAGTATATATGGTTTTCGCATTCCCTATCTAGATTTTTTATCTCAATATTCATTTTGGGAAATTGTCGGAGGAACTAAAAATGGTTTAAGGAGAGAATCTGGTGTGTTTTAAAGACTATAGAGCTAGAAGCTATGTGACCTGGGTTTGATTCCATCTCTGCCAGTGACTCACTGGGCAACCCTGGACAAATGTCTGAGCCACATTTTCATCACTGGTGCAATGAAGGGATTAGATTGGTTCATGGTGCCATACAACTGGAGGTCTTCTGACTCTAGAATATAATTAGCACTTGCTTTTTTTTCTTCTTGATGTAGCAGTTTATAATATTACACCTTTAGGGAAAATAACAGTCAAGACTGTAAAGTGAACAGTTTAAGCAACTATACTTTTAAGGAATCCACCAGGTCCTGGACAAGGAAGAGCCTCCTCAGTTCCTTAAGTGTGCTGTTCACGTAGAACTGCAGGCAGTCCGTGTACTTCTGAATCTGCTCCTGAGAAAGGGTGATCTCAAGCTCCAAGTAGGCCCTGTCAACAAACCATCCCCACAGAGAATTCCATCAGAGGGAATCATGAGACAGGCTGCCAAACCCCAGTAACAGCTAAGCGTTCCTACTCTCACTCTGAGGGTGAGGGCGGGTGTCATCTCTGGGGGGTTATGCCAGCCAGTGAGGGCCACAGGGCACCATACACACCTGCTTCCAGTGCACTGGGAACACAGAAAGTATGGTTCTCAGTGGAGCGTTGTGACTGTTTCTGGCTACCTAAGACACAGCATGGGTGGGCTGAAAATTCAGAGAAACCAGCTGGGACCAGAGAAAGAAAATCAGTGTCAAATCAGCTCTTTTGCTGAATTCTGCATACATGACTTCATGGAGATGAATTATCTTTTTTTAAGTAGTTGAGATAGCCCCAAATCCTAGCTGCCAACTGTTCCTCATCAGAACTCTAAGAATTCATGTTTAAATTCTGGGATTTACTTCTAGGTTTATAGAAAGAGCACTGAAAACTCAAGTGACCTGGGCCGTATTAAAATACTCATGGATTCTACTGAGTGGTGTTTTTAGTAATGACATTTTTCATTAGTTCAAATGGTTAAATTTAACTCTTGAGTGGGAAAAACATGTAAAATACAAATATATAAAAATCATCCCAGCTTAAGCCTCCTCTGCTTGGCCAGCTCCTCTACAGATGTCCATCCTTCCTCTCTCCTTTCCTGCCTTCCCTCTGCTTTAAGACAGCACCTGTTATCTACCTGGAGGATATTTCTGGAGTGCTTTAAGTGCTTACTTAACTCTGTGAATTGAGATTAAAAAGAGTAAAGCAGTATTTGCCTTGAGTTTTCAGGAGAGTCACGGACTGAATATGTCTTCCCCAAATTCATGTTGAAATCTTAACCCCCAGTGTGATAGTGTTAACAGGTGGGGCCTTGGGGAAGTGATTAGATCATGAGCACATAGCCCTCATAAATGGGATTAGTGCCCTTAGAAAAGAAGCCCAAGGGAGCTTGTTCACTCCGTCCCACAGTAAAAGTGAGGACACAGTGAGGACCTGGCAATCTGCAACCCAGGTGAGGGCCCTCAACAGAACTCTACCCTGCTGGCATCTTGATCTTGGATTTCCCAGCCTCCAGAACTGTGAGAAATAGATTTCTGTTGTTTATAAGGCACTCTGTCTATGGTATTTTGTTGTAGCAGCTGGCAGTGCTAACATCTCCCTCTGCCACATGTCATATATCCTCTTAGTTAGTAGATTGCCCTTTTATTTTTGTATTTCCTCCTCTTCAATGTGCATTCAAATCAGGTTCCCCAGTATAAAAATGTAGAGGAGGATACATGAGAAGACTGTTCATGAACCCTGCACCCCCGCCAGAAGGTTGGCCCTTTGGTGTTAAACTTCTAGAGAGAGCATGGAAATAAAGACCCAAATACCCTAGTTCTGGTTTCGTGCTATTTACTGGCCACCTGGCCTTGAGCATGTCACATCACTTCTCAGAACCTCAGTGTTCCCACCTGTAAATAGGGATGAAAATGCCTGCTGTGCCTTTCTCATATTGCTGAGAGGATTAAGTAATTGTTGGATTATGATTACTGTTAGTAGTAAGTACATATAAAAACTCAACAAAGCAATACGTATTGGAATAAGAATAATCGAGTTTGTTTCAGAAATTCACCAGAAATGTTAGATATTCAAAGACAGGGTGTTAGGGGAGACTCTAAGAGGTCTTTTGGGTCTCAGAGAAACATGACTCAAGTGCATCTGTGAGCTGAAATAGAGGTGAGGGGAAAAGCCCGTGGTCAGGGGGTGAGGGTTCCTCAGCCGAGGCACTCACTTGAAAGGGTGGCCCTCGTCGGTTTTCTGCACAGCTTGCAAAACAGATTTGTAGATGCGGAAACTGATGGTGGCTGAGAGTGCGGCCAGGGCCAGGTAGGCCACGACGCTCACCACACTGAACTGGGTCAGGGAGAAGAGCAGCAGCAGGAAACTCCCAAATACGATGCCCGTCTGCTTGATGTCCCGCCAGTACAGCAGGTCAATAGCTGCAGAAGGAGACACAAAACACACCTGACTGAGCTCCCGCAGTGCCACCACATGAACCACTGTGGCTCACTCCACCAAGCTGTGGTTGCTGTGGGTTCTTACCTGGCATCTGGATTCCTAAACACAAGTGAGCAGACACATGGCTATACCAAGGGCACTTACTGTCATTCTACTTTGGTTTGGAAGAACCTTTTCCACCCTTGAGGATAATTCACAAATTCACATACAAGAAAAGACTATTGAATCTCCATTGACGATATCGTGATGGGTGTAGCTCCGTGGGCTACACCATCCACATCCACACAGTGGCCTGAATTATGTGACTTTGAAACAAACTTGAAAATATAGAGTCTGGAAGTACCACTTCACTCCACTGAACTCCAGCCTGGGTGACAGGGTGAGACTCTATCTCAAAAAAAAAAAAAAAAAAAAAAAAAAAAAACCAAAAGAAAAAAAAAGAGACCCTGGAGCTGACATGTGGATTAAACCATTTTGTTCAACATGGTTTGTTGCTTACACTCTGTGATTTAAAAATCTGAAATGCAAGCTTTAAAATCTACATTGCATCCATCATTCAGTTATTACCCTCTTTCAACTTAGAAACAAAAAATTACATGCAAAAAGGTAGTTATAGTGCTTCAAATGTCATGCAAAATGGAAATACTTTAAATATGCCAGTCCCAGGATATAAAAAAAAGCATAAAACCCTTATTTAACTATGCGAATTTATTCTCCAACTGGGCATGTGACAAATGTTTTATATAGAATGTTATGCCAATCAATTTTAAGGAAGAGAAATAAGATGCAAAATTCCCATCTCACAACCAAATGTAAGTGGTAGTGCTTTGTACTGCCAGCTTCACCTGCAGTGTACCTGCAGACACCTGGTTTACAGAATTAGACTCTAGTCATTTGCTCATAGGAAGACAGAAGTGACTAGGTTGAAGAGAGCAGGGAGCTACTCCCATCTTACATGGCTGTGTAATTACCTTGAAAGAACAGTATCAAAAAAGTCACACACCCTCATGACAAAGCAAGGCAATAGAGGTTACATAAGGAATTTTTGCAGAGTAAAGTACTAACCCTCTCTTTGGCCACAGACTTACCTCAGGCTGGCTGGAGAATAAATCAGGTCTAAAAGAGTCTCTTTCATAACAGGCTGAGGATACTCCCAGTAATCTGAAGCTGGAGAGAGAATTCACTCCCCACAAACTCCCCACCCACCAACCACTATCTGGTCCATCAGGGACATTAACTCAGAAAGACTCCAGTAGGCAGACTTTTGTTGGGCAAAATTTGTTCCCTTTCCTGTATAATAGTTCTGCCATTTAGGAAACAGAGAAGAGGCTCACAAGCATGTTTTGGGGATGAAACATATTTTTTTCTCTTCTGAGTAGGACTGGTCCTACAAACAGGTTTCCAGAGGCAAAAATAAAAAATACAAAAGGGACTGTGCTCTAAAGCCTCTCTCTTCTCCCTATCCCAACCCCAGTGACACTGTCTGACCATTAGAAATTCATTCCTTTGGCCTAACCGTTTTCCATCCTGAAAGTAATTGTTACCATCTGTTTTTTTTTAATGCAAAGATGCTAGAATACAATAATGCACTAAAGATTTGCTTGTCCTTAACAACAAAATATGAATGAGTTCACCAAATGATTTTTCTTTTAGAAGAGTTTGTTTAGAATGAAGCACCAAAAGCTATAATCTTTTTCAGGTGGGGAAGAGGGATCTTTTGGAAGACATGATCTGCAATAAACCCTGGAACTCTGAGAGTAGAGGGCAGAGTGGGAGAACAGGGGCTCTCCACAGAAGCCCAGCGGCTCCTGGGTTGAATGGATTGGGGAAAATAAATTGGGGTAAGCCTAGGCTAAAGGTCTAAAGCCTAGGCAGCAGGGCTGAAGGTCTTTGAGGGTCCAGGGCCTCCAGGTATTTACTCTCTTTGTGCAGGGGAGGGGTAAAGGGGAATTAAAAGGAAACTAAAGCATCCACCACTAACTGAAATGTTACCTCTTACACATCTGTTTTCATCTATTGAGCAGGAACTAAGTGCCAGGCTTTGTGCTGGGTGGTGGGGATATAAAAATAAGTGAATTATACAAAACAAACACACACTCACACAAATAGGTAAGAAATAAATGGTAATCTGTTTTATGATGCCCATACACATTTGGAAACAAATACATTATAAGACAGCATGATTTGTGCTGAAGGGGGCACTCCTTAGTGTGAAGGAAGATGCTTACCCACTTGTGAGATGTGAAGGGGCTCAGAAGAGCCTGAAAGGAGTTTTCAGACAAAGAGAAGATAAAATTTGCTATTTTCAAGTGAATCCCCTCTGAATGAATTGTTTTATACCTGGTAGAAATGGCATGCCCTCTAGGGAAGCCTCCTAAATCTCCAACCACGAGGCCACCTGCTCAAGAAGTCTGTGAATGCCAGGCACTTCATGGACTTTCCTTGAAGAAACTGTGGGCAGAAAGCATTAGCTAAGTAACAGGAGTTTGGTGTAGTCATCTCTTAGCATGTTTTTCAATTACTTGCTAAGATTGCAGGAGGTTTCTAAGAAGGAGGTTAACAAAAGGACTGTTATCTTGAAACAATAGGCTGTTGATTCTGGATACTTTGTAACAAGATTATCTATTTACATTGATTGATTCAGAAATGTTCAAAGCACTTTCATATGTTATCTCACTGAAACCTCAAAATAAACTCCATTATATAGGTATGTAACAGGTGAGGAAACTAAACCTTTAGAAACTTGTAAAACCACGTTTGCAAAATTATGACTGAGACAGTGAATGGGATCTAATTTAACTAACTCTACCTTGCTTCTAACCTCCAAGCTGTCCTTGTTCATTCCGAGCCATAGGCTCAACTAACTTTAGGAGAAATTTAGTTTATAGTTTAAACAAAGATGGTAACAGCCCTTTCCCAAAGCACACCTCCTTCTTATCTGGGAACTAGATTGCCTTTTAGGACTAACATTAGCCATAAGATGAGAAATTATGGTTTAGGAGTCATGCAGCAGGAGGCTACAAGATTCTGGCCCTCCCTAAACTGCTTCTAAGATCAGTGCTTGAGATATTTTGCAGACCCTGCACTCGATGGATAAGCTGGTCCCACTCAGATCAATCAACTGGCTCATCTGATCTTGTGGCCCCCACCCAGGAACTGACTGAGCACAAGAAGACAGCTTTGACTCCCTATGATTTCATCTCTGATCAATCAGCACTGCTGGCTCACTGGCTTTCCCTCACCCGCAAAGTTATCCTTAAAAACTCGGCTTCCTGAATGCTCAGAGAGACTGATTTGAGTAATAATAAAACTCGGTTCTCCCACACAGCTGACTCTGTGTGAAGTACTCTTTCTCTATTGCAATTCCCCTGTCTTGATGAATTAGCTCTGTCTAGACAGCGGGCAAGGTGAACCCCTTGGGCAATTACAAATTTGGGGGCTCATCCAGGATTGCTCTTGTGGCTACCTGCCTATGGTTCAGTGGCCCCCCTCCAGTGATGGATCCAGAAGCCAGCCCAAGTGGCCTCCTAGTTCTCTTGGACTGGGGGCTGACTCTGGTATTCTTTCAACTGGTGTGGCACTGCTGACCCAATGTGCATGGGTTTAATTGCAATGGAGAAATAGTGCTGTGGAGATGTCCTTTAACTGTTGCCTTATCACAGCATGACTTAAGTCCCATGGTGGGGTGTCTGTCTGTAGCCCCACTGCAGGGTGTCCAGATTGGTGAGTATCCTAGGTGCTGCCAATGCCTCCTTTCTTCTCCTGACTGGTAATGTAGTTCTATGGTGGGTGTCTGTAGCCCCATTGTGGAGTGTCTGTTTCTAGCTCCACCATGGGATGTCTGTGTCTGTAGCCTCATTGCAGGGAGTCTGTTTGGCTCCTGGGGGCGGGGGGGTCTCAGTTGGTTCTTTCTAACTAGTATGAAGAGTTCTGGTTTGGGAGACTTCTCCTCAATCAGGAAGATTTTGAGAAAGTTTCTCAGATAGAGAATAGGAGGATAGTTTGGAAGGGATACTCTTGGAGTTCTTGGTTAGGGATCTAATTTGGAAGGCCTTCTGTCCATCTCCTCTTTCTGTGTGTTTGTATATGTGGAAGGGATCTCAGAGGGGGTTGCTGATGGAAATCCAGCAGGACTAACTCAGAGAACCATCTTTATTTGGTCACATTCCATGAGCCCTAAAGAATGAGCCCCAACAGGCTTCTTGGGGTGACTATCTGCTTTTTGCCTTGCCCAGAGACCCCATTGTGAATTACCATTTGGAGGTCATCTGTCCTTACCTGGAGTGTATTAAAGACAACAGGGACCAAAGGGAAAAAGTTTGAGCTTTTCCAGGCTGATACTGGGTACTGAAGAGGTGACTAATGTCTGTTTTGTTATGTGTATTTTGCCAGGATGGAAAATGTTAATTTGGTTCCTCATGCAGCCTACTGGGCAGCATCTTGCAAATTAAGAATCTTGCCTGTGGTTCCATAAAACAGTAAAGGGTGATTTTCTCTTGCAAAGTGGCTGGAACCCCACTGTTATAGCACAAGTGAGCAGAATCATCAGAAGCTACTCCATTCTTCTGGAAGCTGCAGAGAAAGGGGACCCAGAAACCTGGTATGCCAGCAAAAAGAGTAAGAAATTCTTACCAGCCAAGTTTCTGGTCTCTCTCTCTCTCTCTCTCTCTCTCTCTCTCTCTCTCTCTGGGTAAAACAGTAAACTATTGGTCTTCTCTGCAAGGGTTTGATTAATAGAAAAAAGGATTTGTGGCCAGGCGCAGTGGCTCAAGCCTGTAATCCCAGCACTTTGGGAGGCCGAGACGGGCGGATCACGAGGTCAGAAGATCTAGACCATCCTGGCTAACATGGTGAAACCCCGTCTCTACTAAAAAATACAAAAAACTAGCCGGGCGAGGTGGCGGACGCCTGTAGTCCCAGCTACTCGGGAGGCTGAGGCAGGAGAATGGCATAAACCCAGGAGGCGGAGCTTGCAGTGAGCTGAGATCCGGCCACTGCACTCCAGCCCGGGCCACAGAGCAAGACTCCGTCTCAAAAAAAAAAAAAAAAAGAAAAAAGGATTTGTGAAACTAGTCTTAGGCTGTAGCAAATGTTGTGCACTTTGTGCTAAAAATTTGTCTTTCTGTATTCTGTAATGGAGAGAAGGATATCGCAGGATATAGAATGTGGGTTTACAACCCCTATAAGCCTGGTTTCAAGCCAGCTTGGCAGGCTGGTCAGTTAACAAACTTTGCTACAGGTCCCTGAAACCAATACTGTATAAAATTTCTCTGTCTTGTTTTGTGTCCTTAAGAGCTTAACCTTGTGACCACGTGGGGATACTTTCTTTTGGTTTCCACCATCCAGAGGACAGGAATTTTGGGATTCATGTCATAGTTAGTCCTAAAAATTTTTCTTGGGCAGTTAAAAGCTTTCCAAGCTTGAAATTGGCTTCTCTAGGCTCCTTCTGGGAAAAGCAATAGAAGTTGCTCAATGCTGTATAGCTCAGTAGCTACGGCTTTATCTTTTGATGGTGGCCTGGGTTCAATTGTTGGCTTCTGGAATAATTCCTTTCTGGTTTATTTGTGTAATTTTGCCATTTATTGAGTTTCCCCTCCCCCCATTCATAGCTTCTAATTTCCTCTCTTCAATTTTCCTTTCTTTGAACTACCTTGCGGAAATTCTAAATCTTGTAAAACAATAAACTGTTTACCACGTCTTTGAAGCACCTAGGAGGTAACCTTTTGTAAAGTTCAGAAGTTAAAAATATTGGCTACTTGGTGTAGCTAACGTCAGGTAATAAGAGATTTGAAAGGATTTCTTTTTTAAAGAGCACTATGGTTCAAAGTCAGTTTAATTAAAAGTGGATAAACAAGCTATAGATTGATTGATTGATTTATCATTTTTTGACATGGAGTCTCGTTCTGTCACGCAGGTTGGAGTGCAGTGGCGTGATCTCAGCTCACTGCAACTTCTGTCTCCTGGGTTCAAGTGATTCTCTTGCCTCAGCCTCCCAAGTAGCTAGGACCATAGGCGTGCACAACCACGCCTGCATAATTTTTTGTATTTGTAGTAGAGATGGGGTTTCACCATGTTGGCCAGACTGATTTTGAACTCCTGATCTTGTGATCCACCTCCCTCGGCCTCCCAAAGTGCTGGGATTACAGGTGTGAGCCACCGCACCCAGCCTATAGATATATTTAAAAAGCCTTTATGTTTTTCTCTTCTTGGAACTTGTTTTTCTCGAAAAAGGTTTTTTCTTCTCAGTTGACTGTGTTATTTTTCTCCATTTTTTTTGTCTTGCCCCTCTTAATGCACACACGAGAGGCCCTGAGATAACTTCTGGTAGCCTGGGACTCATAGGGAAAAACAGAGGAGGCACCACAGATCCTGTTTTGGAAAGAAAAGCCTCTGTTTCCCTCATAAAACCCCAGGAATTAAAAGCACATAAATCCCTCTCAAAATTAAAGGCTCTGCTCTGTTTTGAATCGTGTTATCTGATGGTTTTGAGTTTTGGGGGTATCAGAAATCACTTCATATTATGATAATTACGTAGGAAATACAAGGGATGGCTAATAGTAGTTATGGAGGGATACTTAATGCTTTGCACACTTGGATCAGAGAAGCATGCTCTTGGCAACTTGGAAGATAAGCAAAGGTCCCCACACCCGCACTGGGAGATAAGACTCCCAGGAGAGATGGGCTGATTACAAAATGGGCTGATTGACTTTGCCTTGCCTTGCAATAAAATGCAGGGTAGAAGCATTGCGCTGTCTTCTCCTGAGTATTTTCCTCCTTTGGGGGATCCAGGATCCAGTATAAAATGGCACCCTTAATTTGGGGGATCTGTCTTTGCCTTCAGCTGCTTATATGCTGCTTATTTGGCCCTAGAAATTCATGTTTTCCTGGCCCTGCTCCTCCAAGGGCTCCACCCTGAAGCCAGTTATCCAATTAAGAAACTGGCAAATGAAAAATTTCACACGTGCTGAATCTCCTGTCTGTGTATTTATATGTGTTGCATGTTTATATATAAAAAAGCTCTAATTGGCTTAGAAACATAAGTGCTTAAATCAAATATTTTGTCAGAAAAATAGAAACTTTAATGCCGTTTTGTTCACGTGACTAGGAATCTTTTGGGAATAAAGACAGTTTTAAAGATTATTGGTAAAATAAAATGTCTTGAAAATGTAGACATTTGGTCTAAATTAAGGTCAAATATCAAATTTGCTAAATGCTTTAAGGTCAAGCTGTTTCTTTGACTTTTGAAAATTGTTTGATTTACGTACTTTGGAGCAGATTATAGATAAGGCCTGGGGACATACGGAAAGCCATATCCTTTAGCTACGCTAAAAGGAGTCCGATCTTATCTTCGTTTCTGTCTGATGTCCTAGGCTCCACCCTTAGAACATAATTAAAATCTCTTATCAGGTTTTTCACTAAAAATAAAAGTTGCTAAGAGTTAACACTGTAATATGAAGTTGAGACCACTGAAGAAACAGTTGTACATACAAGGTATGTAGGGAATGTGTTTTTGGTAAAAGGCTGTATGAAGGCATGGGAATATAGCTTTTGTTAAAGGGAATGTAATTCTGTCTAGTTCAGAGGGTATTAAAAATTGTTTGAACCTAAAAGAGTAACAGAATAAAACTGAAGGCTTAAGCAAAGTGAAACAGTTTGTAAAGGGTTAATCTTGTAAAACTTCTGTGGATATAAATAAGTTGGCTCATATTTAAAAGAAATTATTTAGCTTTTTTCCTTAGATTCAAACATTAAAATCAGCTGGGCATGACGGCTCATACCTGTAATCCCAGCACTTTGGGAGGACGAGGCTGGCAGATCACCTGAGTCAGGAGTTTGAGACCAGCCTGACCAACGTGGAGAAACCCCGTCTCTACTAAAAATGCAAAATTAGTCAAGTGTGGTAGCGCATGTCTGTGATCCCAGCTACTCGGGAGGCTGAGGCAGGAGAATCACTTGAACCCGGGAGGCAGAGGTTGTGGTGAGCAGAGAGCGCACCATTGCACTCCAGCCTGGGCAACAAGAGTGAAACTCCATCTCAAAACAAACAAAACAACAACAAAAAACATCAAAATCATACTGATGTGGGGCCTGAATCTGGGCCCATGTGTCTAAATAATAGGGCTTTCTTAGAAAATTGATCTGCTGTTTAATGGAAAATTGTAAAGGGTTCTAAAAGGTTTGTGAAAATCTTATCCTATGGTCAAACTAATTAAAACTGAATAAAGATACAAAATTTTATCTAAAAACACTAGCTTTAACATTAATGGTACACTAATGCAAACATGAAATATGTTTTTCTCTCTTTTAAAGACGATTTTTATGTAATGTTAAAAGATAATAAAAGGGTCTTGTTTTCTCCTTTGGGTAAATGGCAGGGAATAAAAGGAGGAAAGAAGAGAAGAGATGGATTTAGTTGGCCTCATGCTATCTTCATTGCATGTTGTTTGGAAAGCTAAGTCTCCTCTATCAGAGTGAAGGTTTTTCTTTTTTAAAGAATTTTTTGGAGTTATCATTTTGGCCAAATGAATTACTTATGTTAACCTGGGATTCTAATTTGTGATAACCAGCGTTTTAAACTTTTGATATTTAACAAACTTTCCAACATCAAATTATAAATTATGTCTCTTTTTTTACCTAATATTTTAGATGTTAGGTCCTCTAAAGTCCAAAAACAACATTTGGCTTATTTAGTACAAAAATCACACAGAAAGCATTGTCAAATATGAAATGGCGTTTGGCTTTCTTTGATCTGTATTTGTGAAAATGTGTTATTGGTATATGCTCTGAAATTATGTAAAACCCCTATAATTCTAATATAACTTAGTATATGTTATCAGTAATCATCCTAATTATTATGTTAACAGACTGTGTGCCTCAGAGGCAACAAATTTTCTTGTCAATCGTGTCTTTAACTGTGGCTGCCTTAAAATATTTTTATCATCCACAGACAATTGTCTCATTTTGGTAAAAATTGTTTTATAATCAGCTATCAAATTTAACAGGTGCTCTTAAATGCAGGATTCTAATTAATAATGCTGGAGATTGTGACAGTAAAATAGAGGAAAATGTTTCAAATAGAAGAGTAAGTGGTGCTTGGTTTACTTTGCACTTTATTTATATAAATGTTATTAGTATGTGTTCCAAAATTATGGGAAACTTCTATAATGTTGATATAATTTAGTGTACATTATTAATAATTATAATTGTTATGTAAAATTGTTGTATGCCACAGAAGTAACCAAAATACCTAGTTAATTGTAGCTTTAATAGTGGCTATAGACTTTTGTCATCCACAGACATTTTGTCTTGCTTTGATCCTTTTCAAAAGGCAGTTTATAATCAGATATATGACTCTTAAGTGTAGTCTCAAATAACTTTAAAAATTGTGCTATTGAAAGAGAGGAAAATAACAAACTTTTAGGGCTCTCATGGAAAGTTATTGTGTTAAACATTGCTAAACCTTTTGTTTTCAGAGTGAAGAGAACCTATTTCTTTTGAGCTATTTGCAACTTTTAACAAGTGAATAAAATATACTCCTATAAACAAAATTTGGAGCACATTTGTTCCTCTCTACCTAATTTCTCCAAAATTTGGAAACTATTTGTGAATATTATCAATTTATGGAAGTATAGTTAATTGCATAAGTGTAATAAGAATCTGTTTTCTTTTCTAACAGGACACAAATGGAGAAACTGGTTATTTTACCAAGGCTTTAACTGGAATGGCATGATTCCTTTAAAGAATCAAAGTTGACTTAAAAAGCCAATTAAAGCCCGTTGGGGAATCTGGTCTCATACCTTGTCCACAGAGTCCCTGTACAAGGTTCCTGACCTGTGGTAAGTAAAGAATGTCATTTTATAACAGGCCTAGGAACCGCAAGTTATCTTGGGACTTCAAGAGAAGAGGAATTTTTCCCACCTCATAGGTATTAAAGGGTACAAACCTACTGCTGGGCTCGGCTTTTAAAAAGTACTATCGAAAGTTCTTCATGGAAGAGAGTTCTATCAAAGCCAATTAAAAAAGCCTACATGAAAAATAATTACTCTTGCTGTACTTTATGCAAATAATCAGGCCAAGTACAGTAAGAGTAAAACTTATTTTATAAACAAATCATTTCTCTCATAATTTGTTTTTAACAAAAATGGTGACGAGAGAGAAAAATTATACTTCAAAAGAAAAACTATAATACACTGTTGTTAGCTGTTCTTGAGTTTTTTCCTGCAGTTTAAACTAAATTCTAAATTCTTTGTGGGTTAGAAGTCCCCAAACTAACGCTTTCAAACCTTTGCTTTTAAAACTGGGAATTGTACTCCTCATCTTGGAACTCATTATTTACCTTATACGAGGCTGTTCACTTAAACACTGTAGTAAAACTATAAATAAGAGTACTGTTTTTGCCACTCAAGCCTTGAAATCCCAGCCAGGCCTATATGAATACACTCAGATAGTTGCAAAGCAGTTCTATTCTTCTCACCTTGGGGTTCACTCCCATTCCTACTCATCCCCTGTCAGCAGGAAAAAGCCAGAGCAGTCAACGGCCTTTTCCCATCTTCACAGCCTACTCCTTAAGATAAAGGTGTTATAAAACCCAAAGGGAAGGACTGAAACCACCTTTGCAAAATGATGACTGAGACAGCGAAAGAGATCTAACTGAACTAACTCCATCTTGCTTCTAAACTCCAGGCTGTCTTTGTTCATTCCTGGGTGTAGGCTGAACTAACTCTGGAAGAAACTTAGTTTATAGTTTAAACCAAGATGGTAACAGCCCTTTCCCAAAGCAGACCTCCTTCTTGCCTGGGAACTAGATTGCTTTTTTAAGACTAACATTAGCCATAAGATGAGAAATTATGGTTTAGGAGTCATGCAGCTGGAGGCTACAAGATTCTGGCCCTCCCTAAACTGATCCTAAGATCAGTGCTTGAGATATTTTGTAGACCCTGCACTTGATGGATCAGCTGGCACCACCTAGATCAATAAACTGGCTCATCTGATCTTATGGCCCCTACCCAGGAACTGACTGAGCACAAGAAGACAGCTTTGAATCCCTATGATTTCATCCCTGAGCAATCAGCACTTCTGGCTCACTGACTTCCCCCAACCCACAAAGTTATCCTTAAAAACTCTGCTCCCTGAATGCTCGGAGAGACTAATTTGAATTACTCTTTCTCTATTGCAGTTCCCGTCTTGATGAATCAGCTCGTCTAGGCAGCAGGCAAGGTGAACCCCTTGGGTGGTTACTCTTGTATCTTGGCTAGTTAATAGGAGAATCAGGATCAAACCCTAAATCTGATGCTTTTCCCAAAACAAAATAGTTGCCTCTCTCACATTACATGTTAAATGTCCCCAAAAGTTATGTAAAATTAGTTTAGGGAAATCTGATTATATTTAAAACTGCTTTTAGAACTAGATATTTAAAGAGAAATTTCTTTGGGTAAAAAGTCATTTCAGTATTAAAAAGTTATTGATCACCTATTATCTAAGTAAGCACAGGAATGAAGAAATCATAAAATTTGGATCCTGCTTTTAAGGAACTTTAGGTCTAGCTGAGAAGATTGAACAATCTTTTAACAAATGTTGTCTCAATGCCAACACATCTTGTACTGTTGTAGGTGGCAAAAGTGAATTTGCGGAAGAGATAGTACTAGAATCGACGTAGAAAGAGGATGTGGGATGGTATGTGAGTGTGGCAGACAATTTGTTAAGGAGATGGGGTGGATAAAAGGAAATATTACAAAGGATTAGTTGACAAGAATGGTGACTAACTGTGGGAGAAAACGAGGCAGAGCTAATTAAGCGTGAAAACAACATTTTAAAGCTGGGTGATTGAGTAATTAGTATCACTGCCAAAAACAGGAAATCTGAGGGTGAACTGGTTTGGGGAAAAACTGACACTTGTCTTTAAATCTCCGGATTCTGACATGATGACATCTAAGCAGGGCATTCTAACACAGCCTGGGGCAGAGATGAGATCAGAGATGAAATGAGGAGGCTGACAACTGCACACACTACTAATTGTTTTAAAAGCTTAGAAGTTAAATGACTCGCTCTTTAGGCTCTGTCACAGTAGCTCTGAGTTAACATGGTCCTTAATATCATATATCCAATGATATTTAGATGAATATGTACAGTAGGCCATTGGAAATGCAGGGCTAAAATTTAGTACAGGAGGCTGAATATTTACTTTTGGGTGTATTCTACATGGATATGATGACTGCAGCCATGAGAGTGGAAGAAATCTCCAATGGAGTGAAGGCTAAGGGATGCAGTCTAGGATGAAACCAAAGGAATAAGTGGGTCCATAGAAAAGAGAGGTCCACCTGTTAGAAAGGACCCCACAATAGTGTAGGTTATGGCAGCTAAGGAGAAGGCCATTACCCAGAAGAAAGGGGTAAGTAAGCTACAGTGTGGAATGCTGTAGACATAACAAGGAAATGGAAATGTAGAAAGGACCACTGGATTTGGAGACTTAAAGGAAGGTCATTCATAACCTTGCAAGGGGCAGTGTTAGGAGTAGTGGGGATGGAAGCCTTATTGTAAGGGGCTGGGTGGGGGGAAGTTCAAAGTAAAAAAGAAGATGATAGTTTGGGGAGGAGTAGCAACAAGTAAACCTTTAGGCTGAGCAAAACCCAGGAATGTTAGTGGGAAGGGAGGGGTGAAGATTTTGGAAAAGAGATTTACTGAAGCAAAGTCTCCACGAAGGAAGGAAAAAATGGGATTAATCACAGTTGTTTTCAAAGAAGGAAGAAAAGAGGTAAAGATGGAAGGACATTTTGGGAAGTTATAGGTGTGGCCACAGATATGTGTTGAGGTGGAATGGAAATAACCTCAAGTGGTAAAATAATATAGCGAGGGAAATTAACTTGAATTTTCCCTGGAAAATGAGTCATGAGGTTCCTGAGACTAAGTAGATTAATGGTGGGACTTGAGGGTACGAAAAGTCAAGGCCTGCATTGTCCAGTACAGTAGCAATGAGTCACATAAGGCTACTGGGTGTGTGAAACGGGGCTAGTCTCAAATGAGATGTTCTGTAGTGTCAACTACATACTGGATCTTAGACTTAGTACAAAAAAGGATGTAAAATATCTCATTAATGCTTTTTGTATTGACATGTTGAAAGGCTAATACTTTTGATCTATTAATATAATATATAATCAAAATGAATTTTACCTGTTTCTTCTTTTTAATGTGGCTATTAGAATATTTATATTTGTGGCTTATATTCCTATTAAATAGTGCTGGTTTAGAAAAATACAATAAGGCTTCAAAAAGGAATGAATAAATGGACTGCCAAAAAGTGAAGAGGGCTTGGTTAAAGTCAAGGGTTTCTTGGGGATCCATTCAATAGAATTAGGTCCTGAATGTTCTGATCAATGGGTGGTGGGGCTGGTCCAGGGCTGTGAAGAGGCACAAGGAGCATGATCAGAGGACTCTTTTAAGGTCCAGCAGGACAGAAATGAAATGAAATGAACAACCCTAGGGTTCAGGCTGGAAATGACGGACAGTCTAGATGGCTGGGACTGATAGACTGGGAGAGTGGCAATGGCCATGTGTGGTCAGAGTGCCAGGAAATGGCCTGAAGTTCTGATGATTCAGCGGGAAGGGTAGGAGGTGATGGGATCAGAGTAGAGAATTTCTGCATTCCAAATCTGCTGTGTAAATGCCAATTTTTCACATTTTGATTTTGCTTAGAGTGATATCAACTTGTGTAGGAAGCTTTATAGTACCCAATCCAGAAAAGTAGGTATTTGAATAAAGTTTCCTTAGAACCCAAGTAAGAAAAATATAACTCTGTTACTGGAATGAATTACCTCCGGTGGTCTTCTGGTATAACAAAGTACGATCAGCTTTTCTCTTTTAATATCCTCCTAATGCAGAAAATCCAGGCAAGAGTTTCAACATCTGAGTATACAGTAACTAAGAATACTTACTAGGACAGGCATATTACTATATTGCTTTGCCAGTTGTAAAAATTAAAGCTACTTTGCTAAAAACTGAGGAGAAACACATTGCCTTTGAAATGAGAGATCAGTATGTCCTGTCAATCTGATAAATGAACTGGGCTTGGTGATCATCATGGTCCTCAAACCACAGCTATGAGCACACACACTACAGCCTGCCTGGGACTGTCTTAGAATAAATTTGACCAAAAGTGAAGTGGCAGATCTGAAGAATTCTAACATCAAATGTTGAAACCAGTGCTCCCTTTATTTCTAGAATCCAATCAATAACAAAAGAAGAATAACAGAAGTGATCCAAGGTTTGAATTAACAGCTAAGTGGAAATTAAATCCTATGTCAAGTTTCTAGAAACTCCTTTGCCATAGTCCAAATTTTTGTTTTAGTAAAAATATTTTAAATGCATTCAAATGACCCAATAGTGGCTACACTATTCAGAAAGTTTATTAAAAATGTATGAACTGAAAAGACAAGTAGTGCCGCTATTTATATTTTATTTATAAGGCAAAAAATGTGATATAAGTGGATAACATAAAATGGTAATAAATTATGCATAATTATCTGCATTATGGTACCATATTCTTAACTGTGTAATTTTATTCCATTTTGGTCCAGAAAATATTTCAGGCAGCACTACACCACTTGCTATGTGACAAGTTAATGTTACTTTTTCAAAGGTCAAGTGAGGCCAGGCCCAGTGGCTCACGCCTGTAACCCCAGCACACTGGGAGGCTGAGGTGGGCGGATCACCTGAGGTCAAGAGTTTGAGACCAGCCTGGCCAATATGGTGAAACCCTGCCTCTACTAAATATATATATATCAGCTGGGCATGGTGGCACATGCCTGTAATCCCAGCTACTTGGGAGGCTGAGGCAGGAGAATCACTTGAACCCGGGTGGTAGAGGTTGCGGTGGGCCGAGATTAAGCCACTGCACTCTAGCCTGGGCGACAGAGCAACAGTCCATCTCTAAATAAATAAATAAATAAATAAATAAATAAATAAATGCCAAGTGAGAAAATGTGAGAGGTTCCTGTTCATTAATAATATCAGCATTTCAACAAAAGGACTGTTGAAAAATGACATGCTGTTGAAATTTATTTTTTAGCAAGCTTCCAATGATTTAACTACAATAATTGACTACTTTGTGGACAGAGTAAGAAGGCTACACAAACCTCAGTTGTTTCCAACCCAGGGTCCAAAGCAGTGATTAAGAGTCAGTTTTTTTCTGACTGATCTTCATGAAGGAAACAAAATATCACCACAAAATGTTAACAAGAAAAAATAGAAGTAATTTTTCCTACTTTAATCTTCCCTCGTTTGACATTAAACTGGAGAAAGAAAACAGAAGTAGATGTAATAAAATACTTTAACATAGAGACCTTCAAAGATGACATCTTCTACTCATGAGTTTCATTTACCAAGATAAGATCCCGCATCAGTTGAAGGTTCACATGGTAATCTAGGAGCCCTGAGGCCAGAGGGAAAACTGCTGGCAGGGACTTTTGCTAGTAAGACACCTATGATTTCATTTTCCAGGCCCTTCCCTCACACCTCCTAACTACAACCTATGTGACTGTCAAGAGAAAAATGCCAACACGATTTCTAGACTCTTATGTAATTCTGTGGATGTTTTGAAAGGAAAGACACATTAAGCCTGGTGCTCGCTATAGATAGTAAAAGAGCATAGCATTTAATCCACCACTTTAAATGAGCTTTGGTGGAACAAAGGAAAATGAAGGATTTGAGTGTCAAAGCCACAGCCAACAGCTAATCTCTGCTGCTTTTCTTCCATGAGAGACAAAAGGAATTACACTATTCCTGAATGGCTACTCCTCGGGCTGGACTGAAGGCAAAAACTACTTTATCCTTATGGAGGGCTTAACATTTTCCTTGGTTAGAAATGAATATGATTCCTGTTTGTTAGGTCTAACCACTAGGACTAGAACATTCCCATTCTTTCCAAGCTGTCAGGTTAACATAATGATGTGTAAACCCTTGGTGACCATGGTGGGATGGGCCTGCCCAGGAAGTGAAACAGCAGGGCCTGAGTATTTCAGACAGTTGGGCAAGCTCCTCCTCCTCCTAGATCTCTTGCAAAGCCAAGGCTCACTTGGAGGGATCTTCACAGGATAACTGGGATCAAAGGAAGAGATGGTCACAGGGAGGAAAAGACAGTCTTTGGGAATGTGATAGTTGAGGCATGAAGAAAGAATTTTGAGATACTCAAGAATGACTATCTTCACGTACTTTTTCTTTCTTTAAGCTTTTTGACCTCCTCAAAATACAAATTGTTCATTTGGTCTGTTGGTCATCAACCATAATTAGCCACAAAATCTTAAGATCGTGTCACCCCTTCTTAAAACCCATCATTGTAGTGGAATAGAAAAGGACCACGAGATAAGACAGTTGTTGGTTCCTTTTTAAAAAAATGAATACATTTAAAATTTGGGCCAAGATGATAACAGCAAAAATATTTCTTCAACTAAAAAGACAAAAGGATTGATTTCTCATTGTACCTCTGTTCCATTCAATAAAATATCATGTTCTTCTTGATGTCAATTATTACCAAATTTGAAATTTGCCAATCTGCAGTTTGGTGAACTATTTCTGAAGAAAGGAGATAACATATGACTACATTTAAAGCATTTTCTTTGTAAAATGGGTATAACTGCGATACATTCTAAAAATTAAAACTTGTAGTTGTGAGTTTCATTTGTTCAATGTTAACACCAGCTTTATCAAAGAGCTCAAGAGTAATGCTGAAATTATGCTTTTTCCTTTGGCAACATATAAAATAAGGAAGAATTTAGAATTTTATTTCATGAAGCAATAAAATAACTTTGCTCAGCTTGAACTTAAAGACACAGCTCAAACACATTTTGGAAAAATAGAACACTATACTTTTAAGTTTTAAAACTCCTAACAATCTTCTAATTTGAAATATATGCTGTAAGTTTGGAATATAATTGTAATTATCAAGATTTTAAAGTAGTTAGAATTATTAACTGTCACCTAGGCAGAAGATGGCTTTTAAAGAATCATTGTCAAATTCCTAGCTTTCAAATTATGAACTTAATTATAAGGCAGCCATATTTCTTTGAATGGCTGTGTGTCTTTTTTTTTTTTTTTTTTTTTTTTTGAGAAGGAGTCTTGCTCTGTTGCCCAGGCTGGAATGCAATGGCGTGATCTCAGCTCACTGCAACCTCTGCCCCCTGGGTGCAAGCAATTCTCCTGCCTCAGCCTCCCGAGTAGCTAGGACTACAGGCGTGTGTCACCACGCCTGACTAACTTTTGTATTTTTAGTAGAGATGAAGTTTCACCATGTTGCCCACACTGGTCTTGAACTCCTGACCTCAGATGGTCCACCTACCTCGGCCTCCCAAAGTGCTGGGATTACAGGCGTGAGCCAACTGTGCCCGGACTGTACTTTCATAAGAACTAGAAAGGTGACAGTGTATCAACAATACATGGGTGCAAACATGCACACAACTTAAGAGGAGGATGGGAAATTTGCCTGTGACAAACATTTAATTATTTTAAAAAGTGGTATTCTGAAAGCTAACCACTCAAGGCCTAACTCATAATAGATCTGGTTTTGTTGGATTCAGTGGATTTTAGAATTTAATTCTATTATAAGGTAATTTAAAATATATCAATTTCTTCACATTCTGTTCCAGAACATATTAACTGGTCTCAAGATGAGAAATAATTGTATACAGATTATGATTTCAAATATAAGGGAGGGAGAGAAGGAGGGAAAGAGAGACTTTTTAAAAATGATGAAGAAGGAAGGTGGTAACTATAATGGAAGATTTCATCCATAATCCCTATTGATACATAGTAATCATAATACTTTTATCGTGGAATAGTAGGATTATCATTTTTTAATGAAAGAAGTATTCACAGAAATCTGAGAAAAATTAAAATAGAGTTGAAGATGTAAATTTAGATCAGCATTTTTGTCAACTTTTCTAACCCATAATGCATCTTTAAAAAAAATGTTGGACACTGCAGAGCGTCCATCTGTAGGTCTAAAACTGCAACATGTAACTAAAAATGATTCAAACCTTTTGATGTTTATCATAGTCTTTTTCTCAATTTCCAGGAAGGAAAAGCTCATATAATAAAGAAACATGTATCTGAAGTTTCACAATTCTTTCAATTTCATGTCCACTTCTTCTGTTAAATTATTCTAAATACTTTTTGTAATATATTCAATCTTATTTTATAAACACTGTTTTTGTTGCCTACCTAGCCCTTTAGTTTCATTTTTATGCAATATCTAGATAATATTCAGCAAATCTTAACAATGATTAACTCTGGGTGGTAGGATTTTGGGTAATTAGTGGCTTTATTTGAACCTCTCTTTGTACAAATGAAAATGTTCGTAATGTGCCTTCCTCATTTTTAGAAAAAAAAAAAAAAAGCCATTATTCCCCTCCCAGAGCTCGAAATCTTTCCTTAAAAAGTTTCTCTTGAAAATGTTAATACATCTTGAAAAAGAACTTTATTTTTCAATGGAGTGATTGATTACCTACTTTTGGGATATTATCTGCATAATAAGAGTTTGGTTTCACTAAGGGGGAAAAAAAATCCCCATCTCCCCAGCTAAGGCATTTTTCCCATTGGATCCCATAAGAATCTTCAGAGCCAGGCAGTTTGCGAATGTTAATATTTACATTGTAATATTTGTACAATATTTCAATAATAATGGGTCTAAAAATGCTGATTTTGATAAAAGGTGATATTAGTCTGCCGTTATGTGTATGTGTAAAATGTCTTTCCCAAATACTATTCCCAAAGGCATGCATTTTTTTTTCATTTACTGTAGCTAAAACAGATTATTTCCTCTGTGTGTTCTGGAATGCTTAGCTCTTTAACGTTTCAGACTAGCTCCTTTCAGAACAGATTATCCTGAAGTGTTTCCACGAGCACTGTAGACCAGCATAAAAGTTTCAAAATATTTTGTAAAAAAATGATTGCCTTTAGGTTATGCTCTCTGGAAACTGTTTCATCTTTCATCAATAACTTACATTCTGGCAATCTGTAACTACAAAATGCTGCCGCACAGAGTAAAGTGGGAGGTGACCTTTAGTCCCAGGCACACATGTATCAATCCACCATATAAGACTAAGCATCATATCAGGTGAATTTGTTGAGTACAGTGAGGTCTGGGGAGAAAAAATGATCTTTAGAGAACAAACAGAATCCTGTGAATGCATGGTTCTTATCAAATTTTGTTCCCCTAGTACAACATCATTTGGATTTGGGTAGTATAGTAGAAGTGTTAAAAGTATAGGCTTCATGATCAGAATGTACTGTGTTCAGAACCCAGTTACATCCTGGGGCAAACTGCTGCCCCTCTCATTCTTAAATCCCTTAGTTACTTATAACATGAGAGTCACAAAAAAAGCTCACGGAGGCTTAATTAAAGCAGGTATGTAACAAGAGCTTAGGATAGCAACTGGCACATAGCTAATATTTACAGAGAATTTAGAATGATGAATTGATGATGGTGGTGATGACAGTGACAACCATGGTATAAATTGGTCAAGATCACGGCCTTGCTGCTAAATTTTGCTGTATTTGTAAAGATTAGAATGTCTGTGAAAATATCTCAGATGAGGTAGATGAGAGTTCATTTTCTCTAACTTAGCATTAGTAAGATAGGCAGTGAGTGCTGAGATGGGAGGAGTTATGGATTTGAAGCCAAGACAATCACCTTTTACTACACAATTTGCTACCAAAAAGCCTTGGGCAAGTCAGTTAACTTCTGAGCCTCATAATGTCCAAGAGTAAACTGAAAAGCTCAGATGAGAATACATGTGCAAAATGAAGACTTGTAAATGTGAAGGGGTTATTAAGCCCATAGAATCACCATTACATAGATAATTTAAACCTTTAGAAAAATCATTGAGGAAAAAGCCATCAACCTCAGAGGCAGAAGGTGGAGCAGTGGGAAGTGAGGGTCTCTGGAGACAGCGCAGGCTTGCAGCCAGCCTCTGGCATTACTATCTGTGTGCCCTTACCAAAGCCTCAGGCATCCTCTCCAAATGAGGACAATAATAAAACTTACACCGCACAGGTTTTGTGGGGACTAAATGCAGTAATTCAAACAAACCACTCAGTAAAAGAGTCCTGTAAATAGTAGGATGGTACTGATCTGTAAGATTATTATCTATATAGGTGTTTTATTAGGTTGTCATTTAATTCTCATTTTGTTTTCACTGAGTAGAATGTGCTTTGATTATTAACCAATACTTGGTGGTAGTATAACTTTTTAAAATTGGAAGCAGAATTGGTGTGGTTTGGTATATATAAGGAGGACTTTAGCCTCCCTTTCTTTAAACATTCTTTTCTGTAGCTGAAATTATGTATGTTGATATGGTTCCTCTTGCATGTGCACTACAGTGTTTATGGAACACCATAATTAGTTTCAGTGGAGTCTTCACGAAATATTCAATCTGCCGCAATTTCTCCACGTAGTATTTAATAATACGAAGAAAACCGAAAGCTCGCTTACTTCCTTTCCAAGTAAAACTTGTCCCTCCTAATCCTTCTGGAGGACATCAACAATGCTGCACTGACTTTTTTCCACTGCATTCACAGCTGCTTCTAGATCACACGCAATTTTTTTTTTTTTTTGGGTATCCTGGACCTCTGCTGGTCTATGGGTTTGGCTCACTAAGAATTATTACACACCAGACCGGGCATGGTGACTCAAGCCTGTAATCCCAACACTTTGGGAGGCTGAGGCAGGAGGATTGCCTGAGGCCAGGAGTTTGATACCAGCCTGGGCAACATAGCGAGACAACGTCTCTACAAAATAATAATAATATTCCAGTGACTTCAACCGTGGTTACATATTAAACTTACCTAAGGATCTTTTTAAAAAATACGGATACTCAGCTCAATTGAATCAGAATCGCAAGGGGTGGGGCCCAGGCATCCTTTGTGGTTTTTAAAGCTTCCCAGGTGATTCTAACAGGCAGACAGGGTTAAGAACAACTGTTTTTGATAATAAGGGAACTAAAGGAAAGAGGATACACTAAAAATGCTAAACAACAACAACAACAACAAAACCTCAATGTAGATTCTGTTAAGGTTAAAAGTTCTCACAGTGAGGAGAAAAAAAGGAGTAATTCACTTCTTACAATTTCTCTTTTGTGCTCATAAGTCCATCCAGTTACTTACTAGTCAGTTTTCAAGATAATGGATTTGTTCCATCTGACAAAAGGAAATCAGTGGTACCGAAGACTACTAAAGGTCGCTGAGTATAAAAGATTCTCAGTGATCTTCAATTAATCTTCACAAGTAGCTCTACATCAGAAATGAAAAATTATTTTCTCTTCAATGGTGAAACTATGACATTTTGTGTTAATTTCTAATGATAAAAGTCCATGTGATTTTTTAAAACCTCGGAGACATAAACTGAGGCAACCAAGTCAAAACCCGTAAGATTGTGCTGAAATAGATTAAGATATTTAATTCAGAAGATTTTGTGAATATCTTACACTAATAGAACAGAAAACCTGCCATCTTTGAATATCTACTTTTGTTAAAAATACTAGAAACTCATAATCTTAGTCTAAAAACCAGTGTTTATGCCCAACTAAATTTGATATTATATCAAGCTATAGTTGTTTGTAAGGTGGTGTATATCAAATAAACTGGATGGGTCTAAACACAGAATAAGAATAAAATGTTACAAAATATTTTCACAGCTGCCTTCTATATTGAACATATGCTCTTCCACGTAATTGTCATCATTCTTCAAAACATTGAGCCTCGATTGCCATACATTTCTTATTTATTGGCTTTTAAATTTATCAGCTCCATCGATTTACTTTTGACAACTGTATTTCCAGCACTCATATAATTTGAAGTAGACGATTGGATTTTATGTCATTGCCACCCAATCCAACAAACAAGAGGCAAGGTAAGTAGGCTTTTAATTCTGAGATTTATGTTTACTTTTTCTTAAAATATATACCGAAGCAAAACCCCACAGAGGCATTAAAGATGAAAGGACGTCCTATCCTTCCTGTGATATAAAATTACAAGGGGAAGATGCCAGATTTTTACAAAATCAGCTGCTGCTCCAGAGTATTCTTGGTCTCCTGAGGGATGCTGCAAAACCCTGCAGGTTAAATTAAACGCGCCTTCTTCAGAACCATCTTTGTTAAATATGAAAAGACACAGTACCTCCGACAAACACCCAAGTTACTACACACAATTCATTCTTGCAAATTATCTTTCTCCTCATACTCTGTAACTGAGCAAGGTGAATTTTAATGTAACAAAGGAGAGATGGATGTGTGAAGTGTGAGGCTGAATAAAAATGGCTGAAAAGCAATCCAAACGAGGCTGGAGGGTAGCCACACCCAGTGCTAATATGGACTATTCCAAAATAAATCTGTTATACCAAGGGCCACGGCACTGTTTCGTTCTTTCCCTCCATTTATTTCACAGATACCTATTATTAATAAACAGTAGTCACAGGTTACTCCAATGACAGAAAAAAAACCCCAAATATTTCAAAGTGAACCATTCAAATATGTGGCTACGCCATCATATTTTCAGGATTTCGAGAGCTAGTCTGCATCTCTACTCTCCTTTGTGTGATCACAAATAATAACCCTGAAATGGGTGTGTCCCTCTTAAAAGGATGCACTCCAGCCCTCTCAGTTAATGGTTCTGATAGGAGATTTCAACCTTAGGGCAGAAATAAATACACTGGGATGCAGGAAACAATAAGAAAGCACTTTAACTCCGACGATGAGAAAACATTAAACAAGTACTGAATGATCCACAGATCCCAAAAGAACTCCCAAGGAGGCGACTGATGCATTATTTAAAATACCAGCATTACAATAAGAAAACAAAGGGGTGGGGGTGGGGTTAAAGAAAAAAGAAAAGAAAAAAACAACAACCAAGCACCATCCATTTTGATTCTTGAAATAACAGGTTTACTACCCCTCAACAGAAAGCTCCGGGGTATAAAGCATGCACCGGTCCCACAGGTGAAATGATGCACAATGGATGAGTCCGGGTCCCGGGTTTCCCGTGCGCCTCAGGCATGCACTACTGAAATAAAGAGAATACCCTGACTTTTCCAGTTGCTCCACACACAGTCCATCTTGGTGGAATCGGCAGTGGCCTGCATCGTGCGGGCTTTGGCGGCTCGCCGTGTCTCTCCTCGCGGGCGCCGAGCGTGCACTCAAGCACTGGTGCCCGACTGCTGCGGCTGGGCTAGCGGTGGCCGCGCGGATGCGGAGAGACTGAGGCTGCACCAGGCGGCGCGCGGAGAGGGGCGGGAGCGTCGCTGCCGCCGCAGTCTGCGCGGCCGGCAGCGAATCAGCGCGGCGCGGCTCCGGAGCCGCCTGCGCGCATGGGGATGCGGGCGCCGCTCGACGCGACAGCGTTGGCTGGGCTGCCCAAGGGTGCTACCCTGGAGACGGGTAAAGCGGTTCTGGCCGGGAAGGCGCTGACGCGGACAGGGGGTGGGAGGTTTGGGAGGAGGGGAAAAAAGGCTGAGGGTGGGGGTGAGAGGAGGGGGACTTGGGCTGTTCCTGGGAGTTCTTGACTCCCAGAATATGCGAGGTGCATATTCTAGAAATTTCTGAGAAACCCAAGAAACCTGCTGGACAAGGCCAAGTCAACGGCATCATAAATGTCAGGCTTGCAGCATAATGTTTCCCAATTGTCGCCACCGTTTACCTTTCACTTCTCCCTTCCCTAACTCTTAAAAATCTGGACTCAATGAATTTTAATTGTCTAGAATCTTAGGAAGAATTGCCAGATTCTCTCCTTCTTTTGGAATACTCCACAGATATCCAAAACCTTTGTTGGCAAGAAACAATCATTGGAGAGAAATCCTACTGTTCTGTCCCAGAGGGCTTGTGTATTTCTTGGGTTACCCCTCTCTGTTTGTGGGTTGAGGGAATCCATGTCAGAATGCGGTGCCTGTAGACCCCAGACCAAAGCCCTTGGACTCTGGTACGTGGAGTCATTGGTTAATGCAGTGACAATCTAAGGGTATCAGTTGTGGGGACGTTCAGACAGAACTCAGGGAAGCAAAGCGCATTATCTCAACAGTGTCATCTTTGGGATTGACCACTGGGGGGCAATGGAGGTGGGTGGTGTGTATTTGGGAGATAAGGCTTTGGTTTCCAAGCCCAGGTAGTCAAGGATGTCAGGAGTCCCCAGTTAAAATGCAAATGTCTAAGGAAGGAACAGAACAATGGGTGGTGACCTACTTTTTAAATCTTACCATAAACTACTTTATCGGAACATACATCAAGACCCTGAGAGAATGGATGGGATAAATGTATTTTGATGAAGAAAAGGTAGAAATAGGACAGAGAAAGGACTGGAATGTGGGCATTGTCTGGAAAAGAAGGTAGTGTTGGAAGAGGTACCTAGAGGAGACAAGACACTGCATGAGGACAGAGGATGCCTTAGAGATCACGGGAGCATACAGAAGGAAGAGTTCCGAGGGAGCAGGAACAAACTTTTCACTTCATCTTGTTGTGGCACGGCCTTATCCATTACAGGGTCTTTTTCATAGAGAAGTGGAGCCTTCCCGATTCCTCTACAGTTCCCAAAGGTGTTCTTTCCCAGACCAAAATCTAGATTTGCATACCCCACACCAGCAAGGGCCTAAGGACAGTAATCTCAAGGTTATGCTTGTAGACATGATTTATCATCTTTCATTTTAATGAAGCATATACACTTTAGAATACGATCTTTGGGATCATGTGTATTCTTTTCAGGATACAAGCTTGTGGAGAAACCGAATGCAGCTTAACAGGGGTGTCAGAGCTCCCACAGGGTTGATGGGAAGGAACAACAATGACCACATTATTACAAAGCACTTTTAACAATGACCTACTCTAAGAATATTTTCGTGATTTTTTTTTTTCTATTTATATTCCCTACCTTTCCTCCCTCCCCCCAATTTTTTTCATTGCCACGTCATTTTTGGGAGTTCTGTCAAATACTGAAAAGACTGGTATATATGATGACAGCCTGATCAGCACCGAATTCTCACTGTATGATATGGGGACAAGACTGAGAAGAAAGGAGAGGGTAGAGTAGGGGTTGCCTGGTGGGCTCTTGCTGCCCTGGCTGCTTTTCAGTTGGAGGGAGATCTTTAGAGCTGTGGCCACTAGGAGGCACTGCCAGTCCAATGATAGCCCCAGTTATCCGCCGTAAGTCCAGAAGGTGCCAGCAGGTACCTTTAGTGATGATTATTGTGTCCACCACATTACGGGAAACAGTGTGTACTGCCAATCTGACAGTCTGTATAGTGTGTATGGCGAATACACAATGTTCCCAATAAGGAACAGGGAGAAGCAAACTCTCTTTAAAAAGTGGAGGATACATTAGGTCAGACTTCCTGGGCTAGGCATTTTCATTGACCATAAAGTTGACCTTGGGGCCAGGCGCAGTGGTTCACTCCTGTAATCCTAGCATTTTGGGAGGCTGAGGTGAGTGGATTGCTTGAGCCCAGGAGCTCAAGACCAGCCCGGGCAACATGGTGAAACCCCGTCTCTAAAAAAAAAAATACAAAAAAAAAATTATCCAGGCATGGTGGCATGCACCTATAATCATAGCTACTTGGGAGGCTGAAGTGGGAGGATCACCTGAACCCAGGGAGGTCGAGGCTACAGTGAGTTGTGATCACACTACTGCACTCCAGCCTGGGTGACACAGTGAGACCCTGTCCTTGGAATGTCAGCTTAGCTGAAAGACCACATTATTTTCATTCACGCTAAGTGTGGAGAGAGATGTTGGATGGCACACAAAAAACCCACTCTAACAGTTTGATAGTTGAAGGTTGAGGAAGTAAGATGGCTATTTCACAGACAGATTCACACTAGTGAAGTAAGAATTGGCAGGCTTTAGGTTAATGTGTAAGTGCTAAGAGAAACATAAATGAACTTATTCATGGAAAACTAGGAATCACCTGTATTGTAAAAGTTAGCTACATGGCTTTCAGCAAGTCATTTGTCATCTCTGGACCTCCCAAAATTATAATACCAATAACTGGAAGCTTTAGGTGTTTGTCATTGTGAAATAATAAGAATTTATTTCCCATAATCATTGTAAATGGGTGCTTTCTTTGCACAACTGTTCACACAGTATTAATTGAAAGCTCTTGCCAAGATCAAAATGATAAAATGGGTAGAAAAGATATGTAAATTTTCCTTAAGTGGTGAAAGAAAACAGAAAGCAAAATAAAGCTTGCTAAAAGCAGGCAGGAACTGCCACTATCTTTAAACCAGTAGAGAACAGACGGGCTTTATCTGCAGCCAGCTTAGAGCTTGGTTAAGGTGCTTGCCAGGAGAGGAAGTGATTTATTTATTTTTCAGGATGAAATCATGCATTAGGCAGTCTGTTCTCAGGAAAAGCAAAATAGTCAAGTTTTGTAATCTTATCCCAGGTCAAGATGAATATTGAAGGCTAGCATTCCCAGAGGGGTTTTATTGTGTCTGTCTCCTCTAGCACTAGAATTTTACTGATGGGAATCAGTGGCATCTGCATTGATACATTTATTCAACAAATATTTATTGAGTACCTGCTGTGTACTGGACACTGTTCTAGGCATAAAGCAAAGTTCCTACTTTATATGCTGGTGTGTATGTGTGGGCAAATAATAAAAAAGGTAAATATGTAATATTCATTTATGGACAAGTATATGGGAAAAATAAAGCACATAAAAGAGGACAGAGTGGAGGTGAGGTGGAAATTTGCTATTTTATAAGGAGGGTCAGCAAAGGCCTGGAGCAGACACCTAAAGGAGCAGGAGATGCCATTAAGATATATGGAAGAAGAACATTCACAGATGCACTGCATTTTCATGACAGAATGCAATAACTGGTAAACTATATAAGCATCTTCATTTTTTCTTGTTCTGAGAAATATAGCAATTGGAATAAAAGGCACAGAACCAAAAATATACTTCATTATGATCAAAGAACACTGAGAACTCTATGCCATATGGAATAAGGAAATTTAAAAAGGCAACCAGTTTGGTACATAACCCACTGTAGCAGAATAATGCATGAATATGGAGATTCAAACAATAGATTAGCACATGTTATTTGCCAGGTGCTTCTTCATTTGGTATATATTTAGTTGTTACAAGATCCCTATGAGTTAGTGTTTACCCTCGTTTTTTGATTCATTTATTCATTTGATCTACAAATATTTACAGAGCCCATACTAAGGACCTGTCTCCATAAATACAAAGGGAGCTGCCCACTGGGAACTTGAGTCTAGAGGGGGAAAATTTTACACATAAATAGATAAATGCAATCAACTAACAGGCCTATGAGCAGGAAAGAGTGGGTACACAAAACAGAGAGTGGCTAGGGAGAAGAACAGGTTTCAGGAAAGGCTTTAGAGGGTAGGTAAAGTTGAAAGCTGAGTTATTAACAAGAAATAGCATCATCAGTTTGAGTCATGGGGATTTCCTGGCAGACAGAAATGGAATTAATGGGAAACTTAATTACAGAAATGTGCAGGGTCCAGATCATGCCAGGCCTGAGTAGTAATACTGGCAGTAAATGACGGAGACACTGAAGGGTTTTGAGAAGTGGACTAACATGGGAACTTGAATAATTTATCCAAATTTGCAGTTTTCCAGAATTGATAAGTTCTAGGGTTATGACAGTCAATCAGCCCTTAGCAAGACAAATAATAAATCAATACCCTGACCCACATTATAGTGAACATGTAAGGCATCAAAGACAAGGAGAAAATCTTAAAAGCAAGCATAAATCAAAGGCATATTACCTCAGAGAAACTGTTAGACCAACAGCAGTCTTTAATAGAACCAGAATATAATAGTTTGAGAAAATAACATCTTCAAAGTAGCAAAGGAATGTAATCATCATCTTGAATTCTATACCCAGCAAGACTAACAGACCTTTTCAAATATGTAATCAATGAGAGAATTTACTAATTGCAGACCCTGAAGAAAAATCTACCAAAGGTGACACTTTAGGAAGAAGAAAACTGAACCTTAGAAATGAGTTGCATGAAAAAAATGCTGGACTTAAAAATTGTTAATGGCTAGCTTGAGGATTTATAAAAGAAAGGTAAAACTAAAACGGGAGACAAAAAAAGAACATAAGGTGGAAAAGAGTGGGAAGAGTAAAAGCATTCTACAGTCCTTTCATTGTTTAGAAGGAAAATAGAAATACCAACTGTAGACTTTGGCAACTTAGATTTGTGTATTAAGTATTTGTCACCTGAAAAGAAAATAATTAGAACATATAACTTCTAAATAAATAAATTGCATAAACTAGAAAATTAACAAATTCAATCAAACAATAGAAATTAGGAAAGGGGAAAATAAGAAGAAAATACAAAGAACTGGTAAATGGAAAGCACAAAATGAAGTGTCATAAGTCCTCACTTAACATCATTGATAGGTTCTTGGAAACTGCAACTTTAAGGAAAAAGACATATAACAGAACGATTTTTTTTTCTCGCCAGTGTTAATAATGAACCTACTTTGCATGAAATGACATTATTGAAGAACCTGCTATACATCTTTTCACTTCAAGTTATAGTTTCCAAGAACCTATGACATTGAGGACTTATATTATTGGAAATACATTTAAATATATCTAACTTGTACCAGCTGGAAAGATGGAAACTGTCAGATTGGATGAAAAAAATCTAGCCATAGGATGCCTACAAAAGAAAATCTGAGTACATAGTTGAAATAGGAAAGTTTAAAGTGGAAATGAAAAATGCTATACCAGGTGATGTGGTTTGGATATTTTTCCCCTCCAAATCTCATGTTAAAATGTGATTCTCAAAGTTGGAGGTGGGGCCTAGTGGGAGGTGATTGGATCATAAAGGTGGATCCCTCATTAATGGTTTAGCACTATCCCCTTGGTGATAAGTGAGTTTTCACTCAGTTCGTATGAGGTGCGGTTGTTTAAAAGTCTGGGACCACCCCTCTTGCCCTGTGCTCCCTTGCTCCACTCTTGCCATGTGATGTGCCTGCTCCCACTTCACCTTCTGCCATGATTGTAAGCTTCCTGAGGCCCTCACCAGACACTGAGCAGATACTGGTGCCATACTTGTACAGCCTGCAGATTCATGAGCCAATGAAACCTTTTTTCTTTATAAATTACCCAGTCTCAGGTATTTCTTTTTAGTAACAAAAGAACAGCCTAACACACTAGGTTAATACAGTATTATATAGTGACCTTGCTAAATTTACTTATTAACTCTGTTTGAAGGTTCTTTACAAATTTCTATACACATATGGGCATACCTTAGAGATACTGTGGGTTCTGTTTGAGACCACTACAATGAAGTGAATATTGCAGTAAAGCGAGTCACATGATTTTGGGGGTTTCCAAGTGCACATAAAGGTTATGTTTACACTATACTGTAGTCTACTAATTGTGCAATAGCATTATGATTACAAAAAATTCACATGCCTTGATTTAAAAATATTTTATTGATAAAACTGCTAATAATCTTCTGAGCCTTCAGTAATTCATAATAATCTTTTTGCTGGTGGAGAGTCTTGCCTCGATGTTGGTGGCTGCTGACCAGGGTCATGGCTATTGAAGGTTGGAGTGGTTGTAGCAATTTTTGAAAGTAAGACAGCAGTGAAGTTTGCCACATTGATTGACTCTTCCTTTCATTAAAGATTTTTCTGCAGCACACAATGTTGTTTGAGAGCACTTTACCCACAGTAAAAGTTCTTTTAAAATTGGAATCAATCCTCTCAAACTCTGCCACTGCTCTCTCAACTAAGTTTGTAGTATTCTAAATCTTTTGCTGTCATTTCAACAGTGTTCACAGCATCTTCACCAGGAGTAAATTCCATCTCAAGAAACCACTTTCTTTAGTCGCCCATAAGAAGCAACTCCTCATCCATTCAAGTTTGATCCTGATATTGTACCAATTTAGTCATATCTTTGGGCTCTACTTCTAATTCTGGTTCTTTTGTTATTTTCACATCTGCAGTTACTTCCTCCACTGAAGTCTTGGACCTCTCAAAATCATCCATAAAGATTACAATCAACATTTTCCAAACTCTTGTTATGGAGGATGACCTTCTCCCATGAATCACGAATGTTCTTAATGACATTTAGAATGGTGAATCCTTTCCAGAGCATTTAATATGGCAGCTATAGACTTTCAAAATGGTTTTTTTTTTTCCCCGAGATAGAGTTTCACTCTTGTCACTTAGGCTGGAGTGCAGTAGCGCGATCTCAGTTCACTGCAGCCTCCGCCTCCTGGGTTCAAGTGATTCTCCTGCCTCAGCCTCCCAAGTAGCTGGGACTATAAGCACCTGCCACTATGCCCAGCTAATTTTGGTATTTTTAGTAGAGACGGAGTTTCACCATGTTGGCCAGGCTGGCCTCAAACTCCTGACTTCAGGTGATCCACCCCCTTCAGCCTCCCAAAATGCTAGGATTACAGGCCTTAGCCACTGTGCCCAGCCACAAAATGTATTTTTAAATATGACTCGAAGGTCAAAATTACTGTGTGATCCATGGGCTGCAGAATGGATGTTGTGTTAGCAGACAAGAAAACATTCATTTCCTTGCACATTTCTATTAGAGCTCTTAGGGGACCAGGTTCATGGTCAATGAGCAGTAATATTTTGAAAGGAATATATATATTTTTTCCTGAACAGTAGTTCTCAACAGTTAGCTTAAAATATTCAGTAAACTATGCTGTAAGCAGATGTTCTGTTATCCAGGCTTTGTTGTTAAATTTATTGAGCATAGGCAGAGTAGATTTCGCATAATTCTTAAGGGCCCTAGGATGTTCTGAATAGTAAATTAGCATTGTCTTCAACTTAAAGTCACCAGCTGCAATGTAGTCCACCTTCATCAATGATCTTTGGAATAACTTGCTGCAGCTTCTCCATTAGCACTTGCTGCTTCACCTGGCATTTTTTTATGTCATGGAGAGGACTTCTTTCCTTAACTGTCATGTACCGACTTCTGCTGCTTCCAGCTTTTCTCCTGCAGCTTCCTCACCTCGCTCAGCCTTCGTAAAATTAAAGAGTGAGGGCCTTGGTCTGGATTAGGCTTTGGCTTAACGGAACGTTAGGGTGGGTTTGGTTTTCTTACCAGACCGCTGAAACTTTCTCCATATCAGCAATGAGGCTGTTTTGCTTTCTTATCAATCATGTGTTCACTGAAATAGCACTTTTCATTTCCTTCAAGAATCCTTCCTTTGCATTTACAACTTGGATAACTGTTTGGCCTTGCTTTTGGCCTATCTTAGCTTTCAACATGCTTTGTTTACTAACATTAATCATTTCTAGCTTTTGATTTAAAGTGAGAGATGTATGACTCTTCCTTTCACTTGAACACTCAGAAGCCACTGTGGAGTTATTCATTGGTCTAACTGAAATACTGTAGTGTCTCAGGGAATAAAGAGACCTGAGCAGAGGGAGAGAGACTAGAGGATGGCCAGTTGGTTGAGCAGTCAGACACACACAACATTTATTGATTAAGTTAGCCATCTTCTATAGGTGTGGTTTGTGGCACCCCAAAATAATTACAACAGTAACATCAAGATCACTGATCGCAGATCACCATAACAGCTGTCATAACTAGAAAAAAGTTTAAAATAGTGTGAAAATCACCAAAATGTTACAGAGACATGAAGTAACCAGATGCTGTTGAAAAGATGGTGCTAATAGACTTGCTCAATGCAGGGTTGCTGCAAACCTTCAATTTGTTTAAAAAAAAAAAAAAGCAGTATCTGCAAAGTATCATAAAATGAGGTATGCTTGTAATCATATCTTCTGTGAATAAAAATTGGTTTATTTTTTCCCTTCCAATCTTTGTACTTTTATCTCTTTTACCTTGTCTTACTGCACTGGCTATGACCTCCAGTATAATGATGAGTAGAAGTGATAACAGATTATTCTTTGTCTTACTCCTGAAGTAAGGGAAGGGAAAACTGTGCTCAAAATTTTTACTACCAAGTATGATGTTGGCTGTGAGTTTTTAGCTCTCCTTTATCAGTTTAATAAAGTGTCCTTTGTTTTCCAGTTTTCTGAGAGTTTTTATTATGAACAGATATTGAATTCTATCAAATACTTTTTCTAAAGCTCTTGAGATGACCACATGGAATTTTTTATTTTCTTAATATAAAAATTACATGCATCAAATTTTGAATGTTAAACCTTGCATTTCTAGAATAACCTCACATGGCTCCTATGTGACATCCTTTTAATACATCAGCATTCAATTTGGATTCAATGTGCTAATATTTTGTGTAGAATTTTTGTATCCATATTGAAGACATACTGTCCTCCAATATTCTTTTCTTGCAATATGCTTGTACATCTTGTGATAGCTTAGATTTTTGTATTAGGTTTATACTGGCCTCACAAAGCAAGTTAGAAAATGTTACTCCATCCTGTATTTTCTGAAAGTTTATGTAAGATGGTATTATTTCATATTGGAATATTTGGAAGAATTCACCACCGAGCCCATCGGGGCTGGGACTTTTCTTTGTAAAACAGTTTGTAATTATAGATTTCTTTAATAGATATTAGGATTATTCTAATTTTTAATTTCTTCTTATGTCGGTTTTGGTTTTTATTTCATATATAATGTCTCATATATTTCTTCAAATATTCCTTGAGACCCATTTTCTTTTCTCCTCTTCTAGGAAAGCAATTTTTCATATGTTAAACCTTCTGAAAATGTTTCACAAGTTTTTTATACTCTTTTCTTTTTATATTTTTATTCTCTTTATCTATCACTTTGAATATTTGATATTGAGCTATCTTTGAGTTTACTAATTCTGTCTTCTGTGTTGAAAGTCTTATTAAACATAGTCAATTAAGTCACAATTTCAGAAATTTTACCTTTCAGTTCTAGTAATTTTACTTTTTAAAATAGTTTCCATGTCTCTGTTGAAATTCTTCATCTTTTTAATCAATTTTCTTTCACATATTTATAATAGTTATTTTGAAGTCTTTATCTGCTGTATCCAATATCTGGATCATCTATGTGTCTGCTTCTATCATCTCATTTTTTGCTTGATTGTTGGTCTCATGTTTTTGCCTCTTATATGTCTAATAGTATCTTATAGCATGATGGGCATTGTGTATAAAAGAATCACAAAGACTGACAGTTGATGTTATTTTCCTTCAGAAAAGTTCCTCCTTCCACTAGTAAGGAGCAACTGAGGAATTGACAAGTTTCCATCAGAAATTAAACTGAGTTATGGCGGGTTGCAGTTTTAGTTAGGGTAGGCCCACCTGTGGTTTCAGTGATCTTATAGATATCATTTGAAATGTGATTGTTTTAGGCCAATAAGCCTCTGGGCAGCCTAAGAAAAAAGAGAGAACACAAGGCCAGGGATGGTGGATCATTCCTGTAATCCCAGCAGTTTGGGAGGCCAAAGTGGGAAGATTGCTTGAGGCCAGAAGTTTGAGACCAGCCTGGGTAATTTAGAGAGACTCTGTCTCTACAAAAAATAAAAAATGATCCAGGCATGGTGGTGTGCACCTGTAGTCCTAGCTATTTGGGAGGGTGAGGCGAAGGGATTTCTGGAACCCAAGAGTTCAAGGCTGCAATGAGCTATGATCATGACACTGCACTCCAGCCTGGGTAACAGAGTGAGACCTCATCTCAAAAAAAAAAAAAAAAAGAAAAAAAGAAAAGGAGAGTGAGAGAGGGAACACAAATTACTAGTATCATAAATGTAGAGGGGACATCAAAACAGATCACATGTACATTAAAAAGATAATAAAGGAATACTGTGAACAATTCTGTACTCACAAATTTGATAACCTAGATGAAAAGGATCAATTCATTGAAAGACACAGTCTGACAAAACTCACACAAGAATAAATACACAATCTGAATAGGCCTATCTGTATTAAAGAAATTGAGTCAATAATAAGTTTCCCAAACAGAAAGCACTAGACCCAGATAGGTTTACTGGTGAATTCTACGAAATACTTAAGGAAGAAATTATACTAATTCTCTACATTTTATTTCCAAAGATAGAGTAGATGTAATACTTCCTAACTCTATGAAGCCAAAATTAACCTAATACTAAATCAAATGAAAACATTATAAGAAAAGAAAACTACAGGCCATTATTTCTCATCAACATGATGCAAAAATCATAACAAATTAAGAAATCAAAATCAACAATCCATAAAAAGAATAATATGCCACAACCAAGTGGGATTTATCCCAGGCATGAAAGGCTGCTTCAAAATTTGAATATCAATCAATGTAATCCATGGTATCAATAGACTAAAAGATAAAATGACATGATCATATAATATAGATATAGAAAAAAGTATTTGGCTAAATCTAACACCCATTCATGAAAAAAAAAAAAAAGTATCTTAGGAATAGAAGGGAACTTCCACAACTTAATAATGAATATCTACAAAAAATCTACAGCTAACATCATACAGAGTAGTGACAAACTAGATGATTTTCCACTAAGATCAAGAATAAGGCAAGAATGTCCTCTTTCACTGCTACCTTTCCCCATTGTAATGGAAGTCTTGGCTAATGCTACAAGACAAGAAAAGAAAATACAGGTATTCAGATTGGGAAGGAAAAAATAAGCTATCTTTGTCTAAAGATGACATGATTGCCAATATAGAAAATACTAAAGAATTGACAAAAAATCTCCTGGAACTAATAAGCAATTATAATAATATAGCAGGATACAAGGTTAATAATTAAAAGTTAATTGCTTTCCTATATACCAGCAATGAACAAATGACATTTGAAATTTAAAACAGAATACCATTTACATTAGCACCAAAACACAAAATATTCAGGTACAAATTGAACAAAAGATATTTGAATCTATGTAAGAAAAACTACAAGACTCTCATGAAAGGAATCAAAGAAGAATGAGATAAACGGACAGCTATCCCATGTTCATGGACAGGAAGACAATACTGTGAAGATATGAATTCTTCCCAGTTTGATCTACTGATTTAATGCAATCTCAATCCAAATTCCAGGACGTTACTTCATGAATATCCACAAACTAATTCTACAGTTTATGTGGAAAACCAAAAGACTCAGGATAGCTAAAACAATACTGAAGGAGAATGAAGTTGAAAGATGATACTACTTGACTTCAAGACAGTATGGTATTGGTGAAAAAACAGACAAATAGACCAATGGAAGAGAATAGATAATCCAGAAATAAACACAGACATTTAGTCAACTGATCTTTGACAAAGGAGCAAAGGTAATACAATGAAGCAAAGACAGTATTCTCAGCAAATGGTGCTGGAACAATTGGACATCCCATGCAAAAAACAAAACAAAACAAAACCAAAAGCAACAAAACAAAAACAACAAAACAAAACAAAAACTCAATTCGGACACAGGCCTTACAGTCTTCACAAAAACAACCTCAAAACTGTTCACAGACCTAAACGTAAAATGCAGAGCTATAAACTTCTAAAAGATAACATAGGAGACAATCTACATTACCTTGGGTTTAGTGATGACTTTTTAAATACAATGCCAAAGCACGATCTGTGAAAGAAAGAACTGATAAGCTTACTTCATTACAATTAAAAATTTCTGCTCTGTCAAAGACACTGTCAAGAGAATGAAAAGACAAACCACAGACGGGGAGAAAATAATTGCAAAACATATATTGTATAAAAGACTTATAAAAAATATACAAAAACCTCTTACAACCCAATAGTAATAAGAAAATGAAAATTCTGACTAAAAATGGCCCAAAACCTTAATAAACACCTCATCAAAGAAGATATATGGATAGCAAATAAATGTATGAAAAGTTGTGCTACCTCTATGTTAGAGGAAAAATACAATTTAAAACAACAATGACATACCACTACACACCAGATAGACTGGCCAAAATCCAGAACACTGACAACACCAAATGCTGGGCAAAGATGTGGAGCATCTACTGATGAGAATGCAAAATGGTTCGGCCACTTTGGAAGATAGTTTGCAAATTTCTTACCAAACTACACATATTCCTACCATATGATCCAGCAATTCTTCTTCTTGATATTTACCCAAAGGAGTGGAACAATTATGTACACACAAAACCCTGCACAGACATGTTTATAGCAGCTTTTAAAATAATTGCCCAAAATGGACAAATTGTAGTACATTCAGGCAATGGAATGTAAGAGTTAAAAAGGGATGAGCTACCAAGCCATGAAAAGGCATGAAGAATACTTAAATGCATATTTTACTAAGTGAAAGAAGCCAACCTGAAAAGTCTGTATACTATATGATTCCAGCTATATGGCATTCTGAAAAAGGCAAAACTAGGGAGACAGTAAGATTGGGGTTGGGGGAGAGAGGAATGAATAGGTGCAGCACAGATAATTTTAAGGCAGGGAAACTACTTTGTACAATATGATAATGGTGGATATATGTCATTATAAATTTGTCCAAACCCCCAGAATGTACAACACCAAGAGTGAGCCATAACGTAAACTTTGGACTATGGGTAACAAGGATGTATCAATGTAGGCTTATCAATGATAAGAAATGTACCACTCTGGTGTGGGATGTTAACAATGGGGAAGGCTATACATGTATGGGGCAGAAAGTATATGGAAAGTCTCTGTACTTTATGTTCAATTTTTATGTGGAGTTAAAACTACTCTAAAAATAGTCTAGTAATAAAAGTAACAATACAACACAACAAGAAGGATATCAATTAAACCAACTGCTTGTTCTTGAAAATGCAATAAATAGGCAAACTTTGACATTACTGACTGAAAAAAAGGCAGAAATAAACACTAAGGATGAAAAGAAGAACACAGTTACACATAATATATTTTAAATCACAAGATATTATATAGTTATGACAATAAAATTGAAAATTTAGACAAAACATGTTTTATTACCAATATAACTTACCAAAACTGACTCAGAAAGAAGTATGAAAATATGATTGTTGTTATAACTATAAAACAAAAGGAACCCACTATTAAAAACCAGTCTTGGCTGTTGTTGCCTTCAGTACAGCCACCCTACAGAAAAGTGGCCAGACGACTTCTCTTTCCATGGGTCCCTGGCCTTGCTTCTCCTCACTGGGTGGGACATCCTGACTGGGGTCACTACCCACCTTTGCCAGTGTTTTCCAGCTGGCAGTGTTTCCAAGCCTCCCTGGAATGGAGCTCCCAGGGGGAGGAACAGGCCACCATCTTTGCTGTTTCACAGCCTTAGCTATTCTTGCCACAGGGCTCTAGAAAGTCCAAAGCAACTAGGGACTTGGGGCAGTTCCCCAGCACAGCAAAGCAGCTCTATGAAGCTGCAACTAGATTGCCTTTTCTATGGGTCCTGGACCCTGTTTCTCTTCACTGGGCAGAATCTCCTGACCAAGATCTACAACTACCCTCACCAGTGTGTTTACACTGGCAACAGATCCATACCTCCCTGGGATGGAGCTCCCAGAGGGAGGAGCATGCTGCCATCTTTGCTGTTTTGCAGTCTTGATTGTTGATACTTTCAGGTGCTGGAAAATCTGAGGTGATTAGAAACTGGAGCAGACCTTCTGCATATTGTAGCAGCCCAGTGGAAAAGTGGCCAGACTGTTTGTTACGTGAGTCCCTGTTCCCATATCTCCTCACTGGGCAGGTTCTCTCAGCCTGGGTCTTCAGCCTTTCCCCACTGGAGCTATTGAGCCAGTAGCAGTTCTTCAGCTCTCTGGGACAGAGCTCCCAGTTGGAGGGTTGGGTTGCCATCTTTGCTGTCTCACAGCCCTCACCCTTGTTGTCTCCAGGCTCCGGAGAGTCCATGGGGACCAGGCAATGTTATGAACCCCCAGCACAGAGCATCCACCTAATGGAAAAGTGTCCATACTGTTCTCCACACAGGTCCTGGTCCTCACTTCTCTTCCCTGGGCAGAGTCACCAGGCCCAGGACTCCAGCACAACCACTCTGATCCTCCCTGATGGCTTCAATCAGAGGCAGCCCAACAGTTAAGAGAACACCTAAATGCAGAGATGAGAAAGAACCAACACAAGAACTCTGACAAGTCAGATGGCCAGAGTGTCTTATATCCTCCAAATGACTACACTAGTTCTCCAACAAGGGTTCTTAACCAGGGCGAGTTGGTTGGAATAACAGAAAGAAAATTCAGAATACTGATAGGAACAAAGATCACTGAGGTTCAGGAGAATGGCAAAATCCAATCCAAGAAAACTAAGAATCAAAATAAAATGATACAGAAGCTGACAGATGAAATACTGAGTATAAAAGAACCGAACTGATCTGAGAGAGCTAAAAAACAAACTGCAAGATTTTCACAATGCAATCGCAAGAATTAACAGCAAAATAGACCAAACTGAGGAAGAAATCTCAGAACTTGAAGACTGGCTCTCTGAAACAAGATAGTCATATACAGATAAAGAAAAAATGATGAAAAGGAACAAATAAAACCTCTAAAACAAATAAAAATATGGGATTATATAAAGAGGCCAAAACTATAAATCACTGGCATCCCTGAAAGGGATAGGGGGAAAGCAAACAACTTGGAAAACATATTTCAGGATATCTTCTGTGAAAACTTCCCCAACCTCACTCTAGAGGCCAACAGTCAAATTCAGGAAATACAGAGAACCTCTGCAAGATTCTCCATAAGAATATCATCACCAAGATATACAATCAGACTTTCCAGGGTCAAAATAAAAGAATGTTAAAAGCAGCTAGAAAGAAAGGGAACCCCATCAGGCTAACAGCACACCTCTCAGCAGAAACCTCTCAGCAGAAACCCTACAAGCCTGAAGAGATTGGGGGCCTATATTCAACATTCTTAATGAAGAAAATCTTCAACCAAGAATTTCATACCCAGCCAAACTAAGCTTCCTCAGTGAAGAAGAAATACGATCCTTTTCAGATAAGCAAATGCTGAGGGAGATCATTACCACCAGACCTGCCTTACAAGCACTAAATATGGAGAGGAAAGACCATTACCAGCCAATTAAAAAAAAAAAAAAAACAAAAAACACTTAAGTACAGAGGCCAGTGACACTATAAAGCAACCACACAAACAAGCTGGCATAAAAAACAGATAACAATGCAATGACAAAATCAAATCCACACATATCAATAATAATCTTGAATGGGTCTTGCTTCTTTATCTAGCTTGTCACTGTGTGCCCCATTTAAAAGGCATGTAGTGGCAAGCTGGATAAAGAATCAAGGCCCAATGGTATGCTGTCTTCAAGAGCCCCATCTCACATGCAGTGACACCCATATGCTCAAAATAAAGGGATGGAGGAAAATCTACCAAGCAAATGGAAAACAGAAAAAAGCAGGGGTTGCAATCCCAATTTCAGACAAACAGACTTTAAACAAACAAAAATCAAAAAAGACAAGACCATTACATAATGGTAAAGGGTTCAATTCAATAAGAAAACTCTCCTAAATATATATGCCCCCAACACAGGGACACCCAGATTCACAAAGCAAGTTCTCAAGAGACCTGCAAAGAGACTTAGACTCCCACACAATAATAGTGGGAGACTTCAACACTCATTGACAGAACTAGACAGATGATCAAGGCAGAAAATTAACCAAGATATTTAGGACCTAAATTCAACACTGGACCAAATGGATCTGATAGACCTCTACAGGACTCTCCACCCCAAAACAACAGACTATACATTCTTCTCAGCACCACATGGCACATATTGTAAAGCCAACCACACAACTGGTTATATAACAATTTTCAGCATGTAAAAGAACTGAAATCATACCAAACTCACTCTTGGATAGCAGTGAAATAAAAGTAGAAATCAAATTACAAAAAACTCAAAACATGCAATTACATGGGAATTAAACAACCTGCTCCTGAATGACTTTTGGGTAAATAATGAAATTAAGGAAGAAATCAAGAAATTCTTTGAAACTAATAAGAACAAAGATACAACATACCAGAATCTCTGGGACACAGCTAAGGCAGTGTTAAGAGGGAAATTTATAGCACTAAATTTCAACTTAATATCAAAAGTTAGAAAGATCTCAAATTTATAACCTAACAGCACAACTAAAAGAACTAGAGAAGCAAGAGCAAACCAACTCTAGAGCTAGCATTAGATAAGAAATAACCAAAATCAGGGTGAAATTGAAGGAGATCAAGACATTAAAAGCCATGAAAAGATCAACAAATCTAAGAGTTGGTGTTTTGAAAAACATTAATAAGATGGGGCACTAGCTAGACTAACAAAGAAGAAAGATAGAAAATCGAAATAAACACAATCAGAAATGACAAACGGGATGTTACCACGAACCCCACAGAAATATAAATAACTATCATAGACTACTATGAACACCTCTATGCACACATGCACACAAATGAGAAAACCTGGAAGAGATAAATTCCTGGACACATATACCTTCTCAAGACTGAACCAGGAAGAAATTGATTCCCTGACCAGACCAATAATGAGTTTTGAAATTGAATCAGTAATAAATAGTCTATCAACCAAAAAGTCCAGGACCAGATGGATTCACAGCTGCATTCTGCCACTAAAAGAAAGAAAGAAGAGCTGGTACCATTCCTACTGAAACTATTCCAACAAAATGAGAAGGGACTCCTCCCCAACTAATTCTATGAGGCCAGCATCATCCTGATACCAAAACCTGGCAGAGACACAACAAAGAAAACTTCAGCCCCATATCCTTGATGAATGTTGAGGCAGAAATCCTCAACAAAATACTTGGAAACTGAATCCAGCAGCACATCAAAAAGTTAATCCACCATGATCAAGTAGGCTTTATCCCTGGGATGCAAGGTTGGTTCAACATATGCAAATCAATGAATGTGATTCATCAAATAAACAGAACTAAAGACAAAAATCACATTATTAGCTCAATAGCTGCAGAAAAGGCTTTTGATAAAATTTAACATTCTTTTATGTTAAAAACTTTCAATAAACTTTGTATTGAAGGAACATACCTCAAAATAATAAGAGCCATCTATGACTAAACCACAGCCAACATCATACAGAATGGACAAAACCAGGAAGCATTCCCCTTGAAAACTGGCATAAGACAAGGATGCCCTCTCTGACCACCCCTATTCAACACAGTGTTGGATGTCCTGGCCTGAGCACTCAGGCAAGAGAAAGAAATAAAGGGCATCCAGATAGTGTGATGCCACCAGCTTTGTTCTTTTTGTTTACAACAAGACTACAGTAACCAAAACAGCATAGTACTGGTACCAAAACAGATATATAGACCAATGGAACAGAACAGAGGCCTCAGAAATATTGCCACACATCTACAACCATCTGATCTTTGACAAACCTGACAAAAACAAGCAATGGAGAAAGGATTCCCTATTTAATAAATGGTGTTGGGAAAACTGGCTAGCCATATGCAGAAAACTGAAACTAGACACCTTCCTTACACCTTATACAAAAGTCAACTCAAGATGGATTAAAGACTTAAAAGTAAGACCTAAAACCATAAAAACCCTAGAAGAAAACCTAGGCAATATCATTCAGGACATTGGCTTGGGCAAATACTTCATAACTAAAACACCAAAAGCAATGGCAACAAAAGCCAAAATTGACAAATGGGATCTAATTCAACTGAAGAGCTTCTTCACAGCAGAATAAACTATCATCAGCATGAACAGGCAACCTATAGAATGGGAGAAAATTTTTGGAATCTATCCATCTAACAAAGGTCTAATATACACAATCTACAAGGAACTTAGAACAAATTTACAAGAAAAAAAAACCCATCAAAAAGTGGGCAAAGGGTATGACCAGACACTTTGCAAAAGAAGACATTGATGTGGCTAACAAACATATGAAAAAAAGCTCATCATCACTGATCATTAGAGAAATGCAACTCAAAACCACAATGAGATACCATCTCATGCCGGTGAGAATGGTGATTATTAAAAAGTCTGTAAACAACAGATGCTGGCGAGGATGCAGATAAATAGGAATGCTTTTACATTGTTGGTGGAAGTGTAAATTAGTTCAATCATTGTGGAAGACAGTGTGGCAATTCCTCAAGAATCTACAACGAGAAATACCATTAGACCCAGCAATCCCATTACCGGGTAGACACCCAAAGGATTATAAATCATTCTACCATAAAGACACATGCACATGTATGTTTACTGCAGCATTATTTACAATAGCAAAGGCTTGGAACCAACCCAAATGTCATCAATGATAGACTGGATAAAGAAAATGTGGCACATATACACCATGGAATACTATGCAGCCATAAAAAAGAATGAGGTCATGCCCTTTGCAGGGACATAGGTGAAGCTGGAAACCATCATCTGCAGCAAACTAACACAGAAACAGAAAACCAAACACTGCATGTTCTCATAAGTGGGAGTTGAACAACTAGAACACATGGACACAGGGAGGGGAACATCACACACCAGGGCCTGTTGGGTGTGCGGGGAAAGAGGAGGGGGAACATTAGGACAAATACCTAATGCATGCAGGGCTTAAAACCTAGATGACAGGTTGAGAGTGGAGCAAACCACCATGGCACATGTATACCTATGTAACAAACCTGCACATTCAGCACACGTATCCCAGAACCTAAAGTAAAATTTAAAAAAAAGAAAAGACATTAAAATAGGAAGAGAGGATGTTAAACTATTTTTGTTTGCAAATGACATGATTCTTTATCTAGAAAATCCCATCATCTCAGCCCAAAAGCTCTTTAAGCTGATAAACAACTTCAGCAAAATCTCAGGATAGAAAATCAATGTACAAAAATCACTAGAATTCCTGTACACCAATAACAGCCAAGCTGAGAGCCAAATCAGGAAAGCAATCCCATTCACAGTTGCCACAAAAAGAATAAAACACCTAGGAGTACAGCTAACCAGGGATTGTAAGATCTCTACAATGAAAATTACAAAACACTGCTCAAAGAAGTCAGAGATAACACAAATGGAAAAACATTCCATGATCATGAATAGGAAGAATCAGTATCATTAAAATGGCCATACTGCCCAAAGAAATTTATAGATTCAAAGCTATCTTTATCAAACTACCAATGACATTTTCCACAGAACTAGAAAAAAACTATTTTAAACTAATAATTCACATGGAACCAAAAGAGAACTTGAAAAGCTAACGCAATCACAAGCAAAAAGGACAAAGCTGGAGGTGTCACATTACTCAACTTCAAACCATACTATGGGGCTATAATAATGAAAACAGCATAGTCCTGGTACAAAAACAGACACATAGAGCCAATGGAACAGAATAGAGAGCTCAGAAATAAGGCCACACACCTACAACCATCTGATCTTTGACAAACTTGACAAAAACAAGCAATGGGGAAAGGATGCCCTATTCAATAAATAGTGCTGGAATAACTGGCTAGCCATGTGCAGAAGACTGAAACTGGGCCCCCTGCTTACACCATATACAAAAATCAACTCAAGGTGAATTAAAGACTTAAATGTAATACCCAAAACTATAAAAACCCTGGAAGACAACCTAGGCAATACTACTTGAGATATAGGCATGGGATCTGTAATCCCAGCACTTTGGGATAGAGTTGGGTGGATCACCTGAGGTCAGGAGTTCGAGACCAGCCTGGTTAACATGGTGAAACCCTGTCTCTACTAAAAACACAAAAATTAGCTGAGCATGGTAGCAGGCACCTGTAATCCCAGCTATTTGGGAAGTCGAGGCAGGAGAATTGCTTGAACCCGGGAGACGGAGGTTTCAGTGAGCCGAGATCGCACCACTGCACTCCAGCCTGGGTGATAAAGACAGACTCCATCTCAAAACAAACAAACAAACAAAAAACAAAAAACCCCCGACATAGGCATGGGTAAAGATTTCATGATGAAGTCACCAAAAGCAATCACGACAAATTGACAAATGGGATCTAATTTAATTTAAATGAAATTTGTTTCTGCACAGCAAAATAAACTATCAGTAGAGTAAACAGACAACCTACAGAATGGGAGAAAAATTTCGCAAACTATGCATCAAAGGTCTAATATCCAGCATTTATAAGGAACTTAAACAAATTTACAAAACAACCCCATTGAAAAGTAGGCAAAGGACATGAACAGACACTTCTCAAAAGAAGACATACATACAGTCAACAAGCATATGAAATAAAGCTCAACATCACTGATCATCAGAGAAACACAAATCAAAACCACAAGGAGATACCAAGTCACATCAGTCAGAATGACTATTATTAAAAAGTTCAAAAAAAAATAACAGATGCTGGTGAGGCTGCAGAGAAAAGGGAACATTTATACACTGTTGGTGGAAGTGTAAATTAGTTTAATCATTGTGGAAGGCAGTGTAGTGATTCCTCAAAGAGCTAAAAACAACTACCACTTGACCCAGCAATCTCATTACTACATTATATTACCCAAAGGAATATAAGTCATTCTACCATAATGAGATATGCACACTGTGTTCACGGCAGCACTCTTCACAATTAGAAAGACATGGAACCAACCTTAAATGCCCATTAATGGCAGACTGGATAAAGACAATGTGGTAACATACACCATCCAATACTATGTATCCATAAAAATGAACAAGATCATGTCTTTTGCAGGATAATGAATGGAGTTGGAGGCCATTATTCTTAGCAAACTGAGGCAGGAACAGAAAACCAAATACCATATGTTCTTACTTTTAAATTGGAGCTAAATGATGAGAACACATGGAAGCAAAGAGGGCAACAACAGACACTGGGGCCTACTTGAGAGTGGGAGGAGGGAGAGGATTAGAAAAACTAACTATTGGGTACTAGGCTTAGTACGTGGGTCATGAAATAATCTGTAAGATAAGCTTACCTATATAGCAAACCTGCACATGTATCCCCTGAATCTAAAATAAAAGTTAAAAAAAATGGAATTATTAAACAAAGATAGATAAATAAAAACAATCTAATCTGAAGACCTGAGAGAGAAAAAAGCTTAAAGAAAAATGCACAAAGTACAGAGACTTGTGGTACAATATCAAGTGTATCAATGTAGGTATAATAGGAGTTCCAGAAAGAGAGCGGAAAAAGAAAGAAACAGAAAAAAAAATTTAAGACATAATCCTGGAAAATGTTCCAAATTTTATTTTAAAATGGATTAGTCAACAGATATAAGAACACAACAAACCATGTAGTTTAAATACAAAGAGACCCTCACCTAGACACACCTTTATCAAACACTTGAAATAAAAGACAGAAATTTGGAAAGGAGAAAGTAAAAATGACTCATTGCATGCAGGAGGTTATTAATACTAATACCAACTGATTTCTCATTAGAAACAATGGAGACCAGAAAGAAGTTCCATGACATTCTGCATGCTGAGACAAATGCTGTCAACCAAGAATTTTATATCCAGAAAATTGTCTAAAACTGAAGGTGAAATAAAGACATCCCCAGATAAACAAAGATAATTCATTGCTAGCCGACTCACTTTAGAAAAAATTCTAAAGAAAAACTTTCAAGTAGAAAGGAAATTTCCCCCAGAGAGCTGCTAAAATTCATAGAAAGAAACAAAGAATTCCAGAAATAGTAAATATTTTGGTGTATGTAATAGACTGCATAATACTTAGTTTCTGTTTTTTATTTATTTAAGAATGAGACTATTCTATATGTAAAAATACATATAAAGCAATAAATATAAAATGTAAGCAATAAAATAAAACTATATAAAGCAACAGTCATAACACTATATTATTGAATTTATAACATATATAAGTAGCAATCTATTAAGACAAAAATTATATATATATATCCCCCTAATATATATACTCCCATAAAAATAGGATCCCAAAATAAAAACAAAAATGGACAGAATTAAAGGGATAAATACATAATTCAACAATAATATCTGAAAACTTCAATATCCCACATTCAACAATAGATAGAACTAAACAGGATATTGTTATAACAAGGAAAGAGGAATTGAACAACATTTTATTTATTTGTTTATTTATTTAGAGATGGAGTCTCACACAGTTGCCCAGGCTGGAGTGTAGTGGCACAATATAGGCTCACTGCAGTGGTATAATCTCAGCTCACTGCAACCTCCGCCTCCCAGTTTCAAGTGATTCTTCCCACTAAGAAAAACTCAGGTCCAGATGGTTTCACTAGTGAATTCTGCCAAATGTTTAAAAAGAATTAAGAGCAGTACTTCACAAATTCTTCCAAAAAGAAGAGGAGGAGGAGGGGCTGGGCACAGTGGCTCATGCCTGTAATCCCAGCACTTTGGGAGGCCGAGGCGGGCGGATGACCTGGGGTCGGGAGTTTGAGAACAGCCTGGCCAACGTTGTGAAACCCTGACTCTACTAAAAATACAAAAAAAAAATAGCTGGACATGGTGGCTCGCACCTGTAGCCCCAGCTACACATGAGGCTGAGGCAAGAGAACTGCTTGAACCCGGGGAGGGGAGGATGGCAGTGATCCAAGATCACACCACTGTACTCCAACCTGGGCGACAGAGCAAGACTCCATCTCTGTGAGAAAAAAAAAAAAAAAAGGAGGAGAGAAAATATCCTGTCTCACTCTGTAAGGTCACTATTTCCTGATGCCAAAATCAGAAAAAGGCATTATGAAAAAAAAAAAAAAACACAACTACAGAGCAATAGCTCTTATGAATATATATGCAAAAATATTCAACAAAAAAACCAACAAACTGAAGCCAGCAGCATATAAAAAGGATATATCATGATTAGGTGGGATTTGTTCCAGGGTAAAACAACTAATGTAATATATTAATAAAATAAAGGACAAAAACCATACAATTATCTCAATGCAGAAAAAAAAATGAGAAATCTAACACCTTTTCATGTTAAAAGCAACAACAACAATACTATTAAACACTAAGAACAGAAGAAAACTTCTGTAACTTCATAAAGGGAATCTCCAAAAACACTCATGGCAATTATGATATTTAATGGTGAAAGACTGGAAGATTTTCTCCTAATATCTGGAACAAGACAAAGATTGCCTGTTCTCACAACTTCTGTTCAGTACTGTGGAGATCTAGCTAGGGCAATGAAACAAGAAAAAGAAACGAAAGCCATTGACATTGAAAATGAAGAAGTAAAACAATCTCTACCTGCACACAAAATGATCTTGTATATAGAAAATTCTAAGGAATCCACACAAAACAATTTAGAGGTAATAGGTCCAGCAGTTTACAGAATGCAAAGTTAATATACAAAACTCAACTGTATATCTACACAGTAGCAGTGAACAATAAAAAATGAAATTAAGAAAACAATTCCACTTTCAATAGCATAAGAAGGAATAAAATACTGAGGAATAAATTTAACAAAAGATGTGCAAAAGTCATACCCTGACAATGACAACTTACTGTAGAAATAAATTAGAGAATACCTAATTAAATGAAATGATTTTTTTTTTGTTCATAGATTGAAAGATTTCACATTGTTAACATGGCAGTATTCCTGAAATAAATCCGTAGATTCAAACAATCCCTGTCAAAATGTCATTTAGTTTATTGTTTGTTTTGTGTTGTTTTCAGAAATTGACAGCTGGATCCTAAAATTCATGTAGAGATGCAAGGGACTCAGAATAAACACAATAATCTTGAAAAAGAACAAAGTTGTAGGCCTCATACTCCTTGGTTTCAAAATTTACTACCATGTTACAATGATCAAGACAGGGTGGTGATACTGGCATAAGGCCAGACATATAGATCAACGGGACAGAATCAAGAGTCTAGAATTAAACCATGACATATATGGGTAACTGATTTTTAACAAGGGTGCCAAGACCATTCAATGGGGGAAAGAATTTTCTGTATTTTCAACAGTGAATTTTCAACAACAGTCCTGGGACAAGTGGATATGAACAAGAACAAATTTGGACCTCTGCATTACACCATACACAAAAATGAACTCAAAATAGGTCAAAGACCAAATGTAAGATATAAAACTAGAAAATTCTTCAAAGAAAACAAAGGCATAATCTTCGAGACCCACACAAATACTTGGATATGAACATTCACAGAAGCATTGTTCCTGACAGTCACAAATTGAAAACAATTAAAATATCCATCAGTTAATGAGTGGACAAAAAATGGAGTATGTCCACACAATGCAGTATTTTTCAGCCATAAAAAAACTGGAAATACTGATGCTGTAACATGAATGAACCTTGAAAACATTATGCTAAGGGAAAGAAGCTGGATATACAGGTCGCATGTTGTATGATTCCACTTATATGAGATAACTTGCCAGACAAGGCAAGTTTATAAAGATGGAAAGCAGACTAGGAGCTGGGAGGTGGGGGGAATGAGAAATGACTACTAATGAGTACAGGGTTTCTTTTGGGGGTAATGAACATTTTGAAATTACATAACTGCACAACTTTGTGAATATGCTAAAAACTCTGAACTTTTAAAAGGGTATGTTTTATGGTATATAAATTATATGTTAATTAAAAGTAAATATGGAAGAAAAAAAATTGGAGTAAGATTCCTCCTCCAGATGGCTGCAGTGCTGCATCACAACACAAGGCTTGGTGAACAGAGTGAGCTGGAGTCAAGCTTCACTTGCAAGTTTGGCCAGCTTGGCCAGGGACTCTTGTCAGGGGCACATATCCATACAGATTAATGGAACAGAATCGAGAGTCTAGAATTGGCAGCTTTACATGGTCACTTGGATTGCTTCTTAGCCCACCCTCTAGGCCAGCCTGTCCTCTGTCTCTGCTTCTGATCACAGCACAACTCCTTAGCTCAGGCCACGATTCCTCTCCGGAACTCCTTGGCAACCTGAATTTATTGCTGTCCCTTTCCTGGTCCTCCTGTCCTATACATCTCTCAGAATGTTCCCTGCTGGGCTGCCCAAGTACATAACTTTAATTGGTTTCTGCAGTCTTCACATTTCCACCAAACACAGGCATGATTGTATTTGCAGACTTTTTAAAGTCTGAAAATTCTAGCAGACTTAAAATATCCTAATCTTACTAGGAATTCAGTTCCTCAGACTTCTGCTCGTCGCACATCTCTGCCTCCTACAGCAGCTCTAGATTTTCTTTCTTGTCTTAGCACCTATCACTCAGTGGATGACTCATAGGAATTAGCATGATCCCCACTTTTATTTTTTTCAAGCATATATGAAACATTTCATCCTTATAGCAAAATAAAAAACAAAAACAAAAGATATAATAGCTAATGCACAAATAGCTGGAAAGAGGAAAGGTTGTGAATATCAAACAGTGCACAAAAAGTCACAAAACAGGCCAGGAATGGTGGCTTACACCTGAAATCCCAGCACGTTAGGAAGCCAAGACAGGCAAATCACCTGAGGTCAGGAGTTAGAGACTAGCCTGGCCTACATGGTGAAACCCTATCTCTACTAAAAACACAAAAATTCGCTTGGCGTGGTGGCACAGACCTATAATCACAGCTACTTGGGAGGCTGAGGCAGGAGAATTGTCGAACCCAGGAGGCTGAGGTTGCAGTGAACCGAGACTGCTCTACTGCACTCCAGCCTAAGTGAAAGAGTGAGACTCTGTCTCAAAAAGAAAAAGAAAAAAAAAAAAAAGAAAAGTGTATGGCTTGCAAGATGGCCTAATAGGAACAGCTCTGGTCTGCAACTCCCAGTGAGATCAACACAGGAGGTGGGTGATTTCTGCATTTCCAACTGAGGTACCTGGCTCATCTCACTGGGACTGATTAGACAGTGGGTGCAGCCCAAGGAGGGAGAGCAGAAGCAGGGTGGGGCATTGCCCCTGGAAGTGCAAGGGGTCAGGGAACTCCCTCCCCTAGCCAAGGGAAGCCGTGAAGGACTGTGCCATGAGGAATGGTGCATTCTGGCCCAGATACTACACTTTTCCCATGGTCTTTGCAACCCACAGACCAGGAGATTCACTCAGGTGCCTATACCACCAGGGCTGTAGGTTTCAAGCACAAAACTGGGCGTCTGTTTGGACAGACACCGAGCTAGCTGCAGGAGTTTTTTTTTCATACCCCAGTGGCACATGGGATACCAGCCAGACAGAACCATTCACTGCCTTGGAAAGGGGGCTGAAGCCAAGGAGCCAAGTGGCCTAGTTCAGCAGATCTGACCCCCACAGAGCCAGCAATCTAAGATTTATTGGCTTGAAATTCTCATTGCCAGCACAGCAGTCTGAAGTTGACCTGGATGCTCCAGCTTGGTTGGGGGAGGGGTGTTGGCCATCACTGAGGCTTGAGTAGGTGGTTTTCCCATCACAGTGTAAACAAAGCAAAGCCGCAGGAAGTTCAAACTGCGCAGAGCCCACCACAGCTCAGTAAAGCCGCTGTAGCCAGACTGCCTCTCTAGATTCCTCCTCTCTGGGCATGGCATCTCTGAAAGAAAGGCAGCAGCCCCAGTCAGGGGCTTATAGATAAAACTCCCAGCTCCCTGGGACAAAGCACCTGGGGGAAGGGGTGGCTGTGGGCACAGCTTCAGCAGACTTAAATGTTCCTGCCTGCTGGCTCTGAAGAGAGTAGTAGATCTCCCAGGACAGCACTCGAGCTCTGCTAAGAGACAGACTGCCTCCTCACGTGGGTCCCTGACCCCCGTGCCTCCTGACTGGAAGACACCTCCAGCAGGGGTTGACAGACACCTCATACAGGAGAGCTCCCATTGGCATCTGGTGGGTGCCCCTCTGGGACGAAGCTTCCAGAGGAAGGAACAGGCAGCAATCATTGCTGCTCTGCAGCCTCCATTGGTGATACCCAGGCAAACAGGGTTTGCAGTGGACCTCCAGCAAATTCCAACAGACCTGCAACAGAGGGGCCTGTTAGAAGGAAAACTAACAAACAGAAAGGAATAGAATCAACATCAACAAAAAGGACGTCCACACAAAAACCCCATCCGAAAGTCACCACCATCAAAGACCAAAGGTGGATAAATCCATGAAGATGAAGAAAAACCAGCACGAAATGGCTGAAAATTCCAAAAACCAGAATGCCTCTTCTCCTCCAAAGGATCACAACTCTTCGCTAGCAAGGGAACAAAACTGGATGGACAATGAGTTTGACAAATTGACAGAAGCAGGCTTCAGAAAGTAGGTAATAACAAAATCCTCTGAGCTAAAGGAGCATGTTCTAACCAAATGCAAGGAAGCTAAGAACATTGAAAAAAGATTAGATGAAATGCTAACTAGAATAACCATTTAGAGAAGAACATAAATGACCTGATTGAGCTGAAAAACACAAGAGAATTTTGTGAAGCACACACAAGTATCAATGCCAAACTGATCAAGCAGAAGAAAGGATATGAGAGATTAAAGATCAACTAATGAAATAAAGTATGAAGACAAGATTAGAGAAAAAAAAAAAAAAAAAGAATGAAAAGGAACAAACAAAGCCTCCAAGAAATATGGGACTATGTGAAAACACCAAACATACATTTGATTGGTGTACCTGAAAGTGATGGGGAGAATGGAACCAAGTTGGAAAACACTCTTCAGGATATTATCCAGGAAAACTTCCCCAATCTAGCAAGACAGGCCAACATTCAAATTCAGGAAATACAGAGAACACCACAAAGATACTTCTTGAGAAGAGCAACCCCAAGACACATGATTTTTCAGGTTCACCAAGGTTGAAATGAAGGAAAAAATGTTAAGGGCAGCCAGAGAGAAAAGTCGGGTTACTCACAAAGGGAAGCCCATCAGACTAACAGCAGATCTCTCTGCAGAAACCCTACAAACCAGAAGAGAGTGGGGGCCAATACTCAACATTCACAAAGAAAAGAATTTTCAAACTGGAATTTCTTATTTAGCCAAACTAAGCTTCATAAGTGAAGGAGAAATAAAATCCTTTACAGGCAAGCAAATGCTGAGACATTTTGTCACCACCAGGCCTGCCTTACAAGAAGAGCTCCTGAAGGAAGAACTAAATGTGGAAAGGAAAAACCGGCCCTGGCCACTGCAAAAACATACCAAATTGTAAAGACCATTGACACTATGAAAAAACTGCATCAACTAATGGGCAAAATAACCAGCTAGCATCCTGATGACAGGATCAAATTCACATATAACAATATTAACGTAAAATGTAAATGAGCTAAATGCCCCAATTAAAAGATGTAGACTGACAAATTGGATAAAGAGTCAAGATCCATTGGTGTGCTATATACAGGAGACCTATCTCACATGGAAAGACACATATAGGCTCAAAATAAAGGGATGGAGGAATATTTACAAGCAAATGGGAAAAAAAAAAAAGAAAGCAAGGGTTGTAATCCTAGTCTCTGATAAAACAGACTTTAAACCAACAAAAATCAAAAAAGACAAAAGAAGGGCATTACATAATGGTAAAGGGATCAATGCAACAAGAAGAGCTAACTATCCAAATATATATGCACCCAATACAAGAGCACCTGGATTCATAAAACAAGTTCTTAGAAACCTACAAAGAGATTTAGACTCCCATACAATAATTGTGGGAGACTTTAACACCCCACTGTCAATATGAAACAGATCAATGAGACAGAAAATTAACAAGGATATTCAGGACTTGAACTTAGTTCTGGACCAAGCAGACCTAATAGATATCTACAGAACTCTCCACCCCAAATCAACAGAATATACGTTCTTTGCACCACATCACACTTATTCTAACATTGACCACATAATTGGAAGTAATGCAAATGCAAATGCAAAAAACGGAAACCATAACAGTCTCTCAGACCACGGTGCAATAAATTAGAACTCAGGATTAAGAAACTCACTCAAAACTGCACAACTACATGGAAACTGAACAACCTGCTCCTGAATGACTACTGGGTAAATAATGAAATTAAGGCAGAAATAAATAAATTATTTGAAACCAATGAGAACAAAGACACAATGTACCAGAGTCTCTGGGACACAGCTAAAGCAATGTTTAGAGGGAAATTTATAGCACTAAATTCCCACAAAAGAAACCAGGAAAGACCTAAAATTGACACCCTAACATCGAAATGAAAAGAACTAGAGAAGCAAGAGCAAACAAACTCAAGAGTTAGCAGAAGACAAGAATTAGAACTAAGATCAGAGCACAACTGAAGGAGATAAGGACATGAAAAACCCTTCAAAAAATCAGTGAATCCAGGAGCTGTTTTGTTTTTTTTTTTAAAGAGTAACAAAATAGATAGACTGCTAGCCAGAAAAATAAAGAAGAAAAGAGATAAAAAATAAAATAGACACAAAAAATGATAAAGGGGAGATCACCACTGATCCCACAGAAATAAAAACTACTGTCAGAGAATACTATAAACACCTCTACACAAATAAACAAGAAAATGTAGAAGAAATGGATAAATTCCCAGACACATACACCCTCCCAAGACTAAACCAGAAAGAAGTCGAGTCCCTGAATAGACCAATATCAAGTTCTGAAATTGAGGCAGTAATTAATATCCTACTAACCAAAAAAAAAAAAAAAAGCCCAGGACCATACGGATTCAGTCGAATTCTACCGGAGTGTACAAGGAGGAGCTGGTAGCATTCCTTCTGAAACTATTCCAAACAACAGAAAAAGAGGGACTCCTCCCTAACTCATTTCATGAGGCTAGCATCATCCTGATACCAAAACCTGGCAGAGACACAACAAAAAAAGAAAATTTCAGGTCAATATCCCTGATGAACATCAATGCAAAAATCCTCAATAAAATACTGGCAAACCAAATCCAGCAGCACATCAAAAATCTTATCCACCATGATCAAGTCAGCTTCATCCCTGGGATGCAAGGCTGGTTCAACATATGCAAATCAATAAACATAATCCATCACATAAACAGAACCAGTGACAAAAACCACATGGTTATCTCAATAGAAGCAGAAAAGGCCTTCGACATAATTCAACACCACTTCATGCTAAAAACTCAGTAAACCAGGTTTTGATGGAACATATCTCAAAATAATAAGAGCTATTTACGACAGACCCACAGCCAATATCATACTGAATGGGCAAAAGCTGGAAGCATTCCCTTTGAAAACCGGCACAAGACAAGGATGCCCTCTGTCACCACTATTATTCAACATAGTGTTGGAAGTTCTGGCCAGGGCAGTCAGGCAAGAGAAGGAAATAAAGGGTGTTCAATCAGGAAAAGAGGAAGTCAAATTGTCTCTGTTTGCAGATGACATGATTGTATATTTAGAAAACCCCATCATCTCAGCCCAAAATTGCCTTAAGCTGATAGGCAACTTCAGTAAAATCTCAGGATAAAAAAAAATCAATGTGCAAAAATCACAAGCATTCTTATACACCAATAATAGACAAACAGCCAAATCATGAGTGAACTCCTATTCACAATTGCTATAAAGAGAATAAAATACCTAAGAATACAAATTACAAGTGATGTGAAGGACCTCTTCAAGAACGACAAACCACTGCTCAACGAAATAAGAGAGGACACAAACAAATGGAAAAACATTCCATGCTCATGGATAGGAAGAATCAATATCAGGAATATGGCCATACTGCCCAAAGTAATTTATGGATTCAATGCTATCCCCATCAAGCTACCATTGACTTTCTTCACAGAATTAGAAAAAACTCTTTTAAATTTCAAATAGAACAAAAAAGAGCCCATATAGCCAAGACAATCCTAAGTAAAAAGAACAAAGCTGGAGGCATCACACTACCTGACTTCAAACTATACTAAAAGGCTACAGTAACCAAAACAGCATGGTACTGGTACAAAAAACAGATACATAGACTAACAGAACAGAACAGAGGCCTCAGGAATAATGCCACACATCTGCAACCATCTGATCTTTAACAAACCTGACAAAAACAAGCAATGGGGAAAGGATTCCCTATTTAATAAATTGTGTTGGGAAAACTGGCTGGCCATATGCAGAAAACTGAAACTGGACCCCTTTCTTACACCTTATACAAAAGTTAACTTGAGATGGAGTAAAGACTTAAATGTAAGACCTAAAACCATGAAGACCCTAGAAGAAAACCTAGGACACAGGCATGGGCAAAGACTTAAACGTAAGAAGTAAACCATAAAAACTCTAGAAGAAAACCTAGCAATACCATTCAGGACATAAGCATGGGCAAAGACTTCATGACTAAAGCACAAAAAGCAATGGCAACAAAAGCCAAAATTGACAAATGGGATCTAATTAAACTGAAGAGCTTCTGTACAGCAAAAGAAACTATCACCAGCGTGAACAGGCAACCTACAGAATGGGAGAAAATTTTTGCCATCTATCCATCTCATAAAAGGCTAATATCCAGAATCTACAAGAAACTTAAACAAATTTACAAGAAAAACAACCCCATCAAAAAGTGGGTAAAGGATATGAACAGACACTTCTCAAAAGAAGACATTTATGCAGCCAACAAACATATGAAAAAAAGGTCATCATCCCTGGTCATTAAGTAAATGCAAATAAAAACCCCAATGAGATACCATCTTATGCCAGTTAGAATGGTGATCATTAAAATGTCAGGAAACAACAGATGCTGGGGAGGATGTGGAGAAATAGGAATGCTTTCACACTGTCGATGGCAGTGTAAATTGGTTCAACCATTGTGGAAGACAGTGTGGCGATTCCTCAAGGATCTAAAACCAGAAACTTCATTTGACCCAGCAATCTCATTACTGAGTATATATCCAAATAATTATAGATCATTCTACTATAAAGACACATGCACACGTATGTTTACTGCAGCACTATTCACAATAGCAAAGACTTGGAACCAACCCAAAAACCCATCAATGACAGACTGGATAAAGAAAATGTGGCACATATACACCATGGAATACTATGCAGCCATAGAAAAGGATGAGTTCATGTCCTTTGCAGGGACATGGATGAAGCTGGAAACCATCATTCTCAGCAAACTAACACAGGAACAGAAAACCAAACACCACATCTTCTCACTGATAATTGGGAGTTGGGCAATGAGAACACATGGACACAGGGAGGGGAGCATCACATACTGGGGCCTGTCAGGTGTTAGGGGGAAAGGGGAGCGATAGCATTAGAAGAAATACCTAATGTAGATGATAGGTTGATGGGTGCAGCAAACCACCATGGCACATGTATACCTATGTAACAAACCTGCACGTTCTGCATATGTATCCCATTGCTTGAAGTGTAATAAAAAAAAGTCACAAAACAACCACAATATGGTACAATTAAATTCATCTGAGGTGACTAACATTATTTTTCATTTAATGCAGTCTTGAGAAATATAACTCAGTTAAGAAATCAGTAACACACACTATTTAAACCTATGCCCATGTATATTAACTATGTTTTGTATTTTCTGTAACATATGATGTTTTGACATCTTGAGAGGCCTGCATGTATCAACAGTTTGTTACTTTTTATTTATTTTTTTCTGAGTAACATTCCATATTATGGATGTACTATGTATTGTTTCATCATTCACCTGCTGAAGAAAGCTTCTGACTATTATAAATATAACTGCTCTGAACATCTGTGTATCGTTTTTTTTTTTTTTGGTGCAAGCATAAGTTCTTATTTCCCTGGGATAAATGCCAAAGAGTGCAATTGCTGAGTCATATGATAATTGTATGTTTCATTATAGAAACAATCCAAGTTTTTTGCAAAGTGGCTGTACAACTTTATATTCCCACCAGCAATGGATGAGTGATCCAGTGTCTCCACATTCTTGCCAGCATTTAGTGTTGCCACTGCTTATGACTTTAGCCATTCTGTTAATGTTGTTAGTCTCCTTGTGGTTTTACTTTACATTTTCTCTGTTGTTATTTCTCATGCTTACTTAACATCTATATATCCTCTTTGGTGAAATGTCTGCTCATGTCTCTTGCCTATTTTCTAATTGAATTGTTTTTGTTTTTTACTTTTAGGTTTTGAAAATTCTTTATCATTAAAAAGTCAGGAAACAACAGGTGCTGGAGAGGATGTGGAGAAATAGGAACACTTTTACACTGTTGGTGGGATTGTAAACTGGTTCAACCATTGTGGAAAACAGCATGGCGATTCCTCAAGGATCTAGAACTAGAAATACCATATGACCCAGCCATCCCATTACTGGGTATATACCCAAAGGATTATAAATCATGCTGCTATAAAGACACATGCACACATATGTTTATTGCGGCACTATTCACAATAGCAAAGACTTGGAATCAACCCAAATGTCCATCAGTGACAGACTGGATTAAGAAAATGTGGCACACATACACCATGGAATGCTATGCAGCCATAAAAAAGGATGAATTTGTGTCCTTTGTAGGGACATGGATGCAGCTGGAAACCATCATTCTTAGCAAACTATCGCAAGAACGGAAAACCGAACACCACATGTTTTCACTGATAGGTGGGAATTGAACAATGAGATCACTTGGACTCGGGAAGGGGAACATCACACACTGGGGCCTATTATGGGGAGGAGGGAGGGGCAGGGGGGAGGGATGGCATTGGGAGTTATACCTGATGTAAATGACGAGTTGATGGGTGCTGACGAGTTGATGGCTGCAGCACACCAACATGGCACAGGTATACATATGTAACAAACCTGCATGTTGTGCACATGTACCCTAGAACTTAAAGTATAATAATAATAATTAAAAAAAGAAAAAGAAGTTAAAAAAATAAAAAATAAAAAAATAAAAATAAAAAAAGAAAATTCTTTATATATTGTAGATACAAATCCTTTGTCAGATAGACTCTTTACAAATATTTCACCCAGTGTATAGCTTGGTTTTTAAACCGGTACACGTAGGCTTTCATAAAGGAAAATTATTTAATTATTCCAGGTATGCAAGGCTAGTTCAGCATTCAAAAATCAATCAGTGTAATCTACTGTGTCAATAAGCTAAAGGAGAAAAATCATATGAGCATACCAATTGATGAGGAAAAATAATTTGACAAAATCCAGCAGTCATTCATGATAAAATCTTTCAGAATACTAGGAATAGTGGGTAACTCCCTTAACACGATAAAGAACATATAGAAAATTCTACAGCTGACATCTTTCTGTATTTTGTTTTTGAGACAGAGTTTTTCTCTGTCACCGAGGCTGGAGTGCAGTGGTGTGATCACAACTCACTGTAGCCTTAACCTCCTGGGCTCAAGTGATACTCCCACTTTAGCCTCCTGAGTAGCTGGGACTACAGGTGCACACCACCATGCTGGACTGATTTTTATTTATTTATTTTTTTGTAGAGACTGGTCTCACTATGTTGTCAAGGCTGATCTTGCACTCCTGGGCTCAAGGGATCCTCCCTCCTCGATCTCCCAAAGTGCTGGGATTACAGGTGTGAGCCACCACAGCTGACCTTTATTCTCAATGGTAAAAGATAAAGTGCTTTCCTGAATGTTTGCCTCTAAGATCAGAAACCAAGCAAGAATGACTACTCTTATTTAACATTGTATTGGAAGTCCTAGCTTGTTATGATGAACAATTCTTTCTCTTTTTGTGCTATGAATAGTTATATTTATTTGGAATGAGAATAGAAATAAAAGTAAATGATATATATTTTTAAGGAGGCAAAATGCATGTAATGAATACCCTAAAATGTAGTTGGCACACTGTGGTAGTCATTCCAAACTCTCTTCTCTCATGGCGTCTTCCCCACTATAGAACATATATATGTATATGTAGTTGCTTTTCCAAAAGTCTGTACAGGTAGGGGTGGCAATGAAGCTAGGTTTTAGGCAATAATAAACAAAAGAAAATATGTGGGAGGGCTTCTGGGAAATTTTTTTTTTCCTGATGAAAAGCACCTTAAATCACTCTGGCTGCCCCCAAGCTTTCTATGAGGACAACTTAACTTATACGTTAAGTTCTAGGGTACATGTGCACAACATGCAGGTTTGTTACATATGTATACATGTGCCATGTTGCTGTGCTGCACCCATTAACTCATCATTTACATTAGGTATATCTCCAAATGCTATCCCTCCCCCCTCCCCCAACCCCACGACAGACCCCAGTGTGTGATGTTCCCCACCCTGTGTCCAAGTGTTCTCATTATTCAATTCCCACCTATCAGTGAGAACATGCAGGGTTTGGTTTTCTGTCCTTGCGATAGTGTGCTCAGAATGATGGTTTCTAGCTTCATCCATGTCCCTACAAAGGACATGAACTCATCCTTTTTTATGGCTGCATAGTATTCCATGGTGTATATGTGCCACATTTTCTTAATCCAGTCTATCATTGCTGGACATTTGCGTTGGTTCCAAGTCTTTGCTATTGTGAATAGTGCCGCAATAAACAGATGTGTTCATGTGTCTTTATAGCAGCATGATTTATAATCCTTTGGGAATATACCCAGTAATGGGATGGCTGGGTCAAATGGTATTTCTAGTTCTAGATCCTTGAGGAATCGCCACACTGTCTTCCACAATGGTTCAACTAGTTTACAGTCCCACCAACAGTGTAAAAGTGTTCCTATTTCTCCACATCCTCTCCAGCACCTGTTGTTTCCTGACTTTTTAATGGTCGTCATTCTAACTGGTGTGAGATGGTATCTCATTGGGGTTTTGATTGGCATATCTCTGATGGCCAGTGATGATGAGCATTTTTGTCATGCATGCTGGCTGCATAAACGTCTTCTTTTGAGAAGTGTCTGTTCATATCTTTTGCCCACTTTTTGATGGGGTTGCTTGACATTTTCTTTGTAGATTCTGGATATTAACCCTTTGTCAGATGGGTAGATTATAAAAATTTTCTCCCATTCTGTAGGTTGCCTGTTCACTCTGATGGTAGTTTCTTTTGCTGTCCAGAAGCTCTTTAGTTTAATTGGATCCCATTTGTCAATTTAGCTTTTGTTGCCATTGCTTTTGGTGTTTTAGTCATGAAGTCCTTGCCCATGCCTATGTCCTGAATGGTATTGCCTAGGTTTTCTTCTAGCGTTTTTATGGTTTTAGGTCTAACATTTAAGTCTCTAATCCATCTTGAATTAATTTTTGTATAAAGTGTAAGGAAGGGATCCAGATTCAGCTTTCTACATATGGCTAGCCAGTTTTCCCAGCACCATTTATTAAATAGGGAATCTTTTCCCCATTTCTCATTTTTGTCAGGTTTGTCAAATATCAGATGTTTGTAGATGTGTGGTATTATTTCTGAGGGGTCTGTTCTGTTCTATTGGTCTATATTTCTGTTTTGGTACCAGTGCCATGCTGTTTTGGTTACTGTAGCCTTGTAGTATAGTTTGAAGTCAGGTAGCGTGATGCCCCCAGCTTTGTTCTTTTGGCTTAGGATTGTCTTGGCAATGCGTTCTCTTTTTTGGTTCCATATGAATTTTAAAGTAGTTTTTTCCAATTCTGTGAAGAAAGTCATTGGTAGCTTGAAGGGGATGGCACTGAATCTGTAAATTACCTTGGGAAGTATGGCCATTTTCACGATATTGATTCTTCCTATCCATGAGCATGGAATGTTCTTCCATTTGTTTGTGTCCTCTCTTACTTTGTTGAGCAGTGGTTTGTAGTTTGCCTTGACGAGGTCCTTCACATCCCTTGTAAGTTGGATTCCTAGGTATTTTATTCTATTTGAAACAATTGTGAATGGGAGTTCACTCATGATTTGGCTCCCTGATTGTCTGTTATTGGTGTATAGAAATGCTTGTGATTTATGCACATTGATTTTGTATCCTGAGATTTTGCTGAAGTTGCTTATCAGCTTAAGGAGATTTTCGGCTGAGACGATGGGGTTTTCTAAATATACAATCATGTCATCTGCAAACAGGGACAATTTGACTTCCTCTTTTCCTAATTGAATACCCTTTATTTCCTTCTCTTGCCTGACTGCCCTGGCCAGAACTTCCAACACTATGTTGAATAGGAGTGGTGAGAGAGGGCATTCTTGTCTTGTGCCAGTTTTCAAAGGGAGTGCTTCCAGCTTTTGCCCATTCAGTATGATATTGGCTGTGGGTCTGTCATAAATAGCTCTTATTATTTTGAGATACATTCCATCAAAACCTAGTTTACTGAGAGTTTTTAGCATGAAGTGGTGTTGAATTATATCGAAGGCCTTTTCTGCATCTATTGAGATAATCATGTGGTTTTTATCTTTGGTTCTGTTTATGTGATGGATTACATTTATTGATTTGCACACTGAATACAGGAGCACCCAGATTCATAAAGCAAGTCCTTAGAGACCCACAAATAGACTTAGACTCCCACACAGTAATAATGGGAGAGTTTAACACTCTACTGTCAACATTAGACAGATCAACGAGACAGAAAGTTAACAAGGATATCCAGGAATTGAACTCAGCTCTGCACCAAGCGTACCTAATAGACCTCTACAGAACTCTCCACCCAAAATCAACAGAATAGACATTCTTCTCAGCACCACATAGCACTTATTCCAAAATTGACAACATAGTTGGAAGTAAAGTACTCCTCAGCAAATGTAAAAGAACAGAAATTATAACAAACTGTATCTCAGACCACAGTGCAATCAAACTAGAACTCAGGATTAAGCAACTCACTCAAAACCACTCAACTACATGGAAACCGAACAACCTGCTCCTGAATGACTATTGGGTACATAACGAAATGAAGGCAGAAATAAAGATGTTTTTTGAAACCAATGAGAACAAAGACACAACGTACCAGAATCTCTGGGACAATTTAAAGCAGTGTGTAGAGAGAAATTTATAGCACTAAATGCCCACAAGAGAAAGCAGGAAAGATCTAAAATTGACACCCTAACATCACAATTAAAACAACTAGAGAAGCAAGAGCAAACACATTCAAAAGCTAGCAGAAGGCAAGAAATAACTAAGATCAGAGCAGAACTGAAGCAGATAGAGACACAAAAAACCCTTCAAAAAATCAATGAATCCAAGAGCTGGTTTTTTGAAAAGATCAGCAAAATTGATAGACCACTAGCAAGACTAATAAAGAAGAAAAGAGAGAAGAATCAAATAGACACAATAAAAAATGATAAAGGGGGTACCACCACCGATCCCACAGAAATATAAACTACCATCAGAGAATATTATAAACACCTCTATGGAAGTAAACTAGAAAATCTGGAAGAAATTGATAAATTCCTGGACACATACACCCTCCCAAGACTAAACCAGGAAGAAGTTGAATCCCTGAATAGATCAATAACAGGCTCTGAAATTGAGGCAATAATTAATAGCCTACCAACCAAAAAAAGTCCAGGACCAGACGGATTCACAGCTGAAGTCTACCACAGGTACAAAGAGGAGCTGGTAGCATTCCTTCTGAAAGTATTCCAATCAATAGGAAAACAGGGAATCCTCCCTAACTCATTTTATGAGGCCAGCATCATCCTGATACCAAAGCAGAGACACAACAAAAAAAGAAAATTTCAGGTCAATATCCTTGATGAATACTGATGCAAAAATCCTCAAGAAAATACTGGCAAACCGAATCCTGCAGCACATCAAAAAGCTTATCCACCACGATCAAGTTGGTTTCATCCCCGGGATGCAAGGCTGGTTCAACATATGGTCTAAACTTCTTTTTAAGTAAATAGTGAATAACCTTAAGGTTCACACTGATGATGAACAGATTTTCTGTCACTTGTAGCCAAAAGTAAAGCATTCCTACTGTTAAACTCGCTGACTGAGGTTTAGTAGCACTGTTGTACCTTTTCCCTGGTCCCTTCATATGCAGACTCCTTGTTCCAGAGCAACAAAACCTTCTGTCTCCATTTCTTTGCTTATTTCTCTCACCATGAATGAGTTAGACATTTTCCAACATTTTATTTGAAGGTCATCATTGATCACTTTGAAAGAGTGTAATGACAAATAGAATAACTAAATGAATGGGTTGCTACTGCAAAAATTTGCCCAGTACTTCAACATAATAGAAACATTCTCAATAAATCATCATAGAAGGGAAATACTAAGAATTTTGCAATAGTGCCTAGTGCAATCGTGTAGTGAGATGGTGTAAAGTCCCCCACTCAAAGTTTCCTTTGCAGAATGTGCATTAATAAGCAAGGACCAAGAATTAGATGTAAAATAACGATCTCATTAAACATTTATAGACCAGTAGTAAATTTTTGCAAACAAATGCAATTTTGCAAACCACTCCTAACTTATCTAGAAGGAAATTAACAAAATAATAATCTGAAAGCCCAGGAAGCTGCTGAAGCACCACTGAAATTTCTCAGCAAGATGCAACCTGAATCCACAAAATCAGAGTGTCACGATTTAAACTTTGAAATTTCAGAGGAGAGATTTTGTGTTAGAGAAACAATAAGCAGACAAAGGACAAGAATAGTGTATTATTGTGGGGGACACACTCTAGGACAAACCACTCTAAAGTTATGTAGCACATACCCATAGGAGCTCAAAAGGAACAGAACAAGAACACTAATATTGAATCAATATGTTTCCTAGAATATGAATGTCTCTCCACCTTTAACAATCATTTAACTGTTTTTTTTTTTTTTTTTTTTTTTGATGTATAGGATGTCATTTGTGTTACAGTGAGTCTGGAAGTTTCAAGGACCAGAAAGGTATTCTTTGTTTCATAATAATGGCTATAGCAAGTCCCCCAGAAAAAACTCATGTGAGATGAGTCTGAATAGATGCTTATAATGACTGTTTTTGTTTGTTTACTTTAAAGTTCCAGGATACATGTGCAGAACGTGCATGTTTGGTTCATAGGTATATGGGTGCCATGCTGGTTTGTTGCACCTATCGAACTGTCACCTAGGTTCCCTCCCCTTGCCCCCCACTCCTCAACAGGCCCCAGTGTGTGTTGTTCCCCTCCCTGTGTCCATGTGTTCTCATTGTTCAGCTCCCACTTATGAGTGACAACATGTGGTGTTTGGTTTTCTGTTTCTGTGTGTTTGCTGAGGATAATGGCTTCTAGCTTCATCCGTGTCCCTGCAAAGGACATGATCTCATTCCTTTTTATGGATGCATAGTATTCCATGGTGTATATGTACCCCATTTTCTTTATCCAGTCTATCATTAATGGTCATGTGGTTTGGTTCCATGTGTTTGCTACTGTAAATAGTGCTGCAATAAATATACGTGTGCATGTGTCTTTCTAGTAGAATGATTTATATTCCTTTGGGTATATACCCAGTAATGGGATCGCTGGGTCAAATGGTATTTCTGGTTAATGACTCTGTTTTTGTCCACTGCCACTTCAGGAATGCTTTTGACATTGGTTAACTGGATATGTAGACAGAGGAGTCTGCTGTATAAGTCTGTTGATCTCAACAATACAGTTAGGGTCACTTCTTGATTCAGCTTCTGTGTTCTGAGCATAGATTTACTCTTGTGGTATAAAATGAAGTTAGAACTCTGCTCCAAATATATTCTTATTTTTCCTTTAATGTAATCTAAGTTTAGGTGAAGATGGTTTTAAAAAGTCTTGAAGATAGCAGCATGGACCTAAATGCATTCAGAAAAACTCCCAACTGATGTTAAACTTGAAGTGAAAAGAAGTTTGACCAATTCAGCACGTTTTAACCAATCTCCTTCAACTATATGTGTCAGTACCTCCATAGCATACAGCAGTCTTTCAGTCTGTTCATTTGCTTGAAGATGAAAAATGTGCTAGAACAGGCTAAATTAGTGTTAATGTAGTCACTCATTATGCCCAAAGAAGGTAAATGACATCCAGGTGTCATGATGGCTAGTGTATTTTTGCATTTATATTTATGAGCCATTTCAGAAGGTATCCTTGGAATGCTTCTATAACATCAACATGGTTATTAACCAAGTCTTTTAAAGCAATTCCCATTAAAATATGAGTAAATTGGAAAGGTGTGCATGCATAACATTCCTTTCAGGACTTTTGAATCTAAGCTATCACATGTAGTTAATAGCAGTGCCCTCACTGATGCCACTATGAGCATCCATCACTCCGTCCTGTTGGTTTTAAGTGGTAGACTCTACAGAAGCATATACTGGCCCAATCTGTGTGTGGGTACATATGGAAGTGTACATGGGGAGGAGAGAGGGTTGTTACATAAGGTTTTTAAAGAGAGTTTGTCTTGTAAAGACACATACCAAAAAGTCATACTTGCGGAAAAAAAGAGAAAATGTTGAGTCAACCTCTCCTCTGTTTGAACATTTAAAAAAAATTATACCTTTACCATATTTGTGGAGAAGGATTCTTTCTTCTTATTTTAAACCCCTATTAGTTATAGACCCACCATCAGGAGTTCTTGAAGAAGTTCTCCTCATTCCTTCTTTTGCAACTGTCAGATAACATAGAGTGAAACTTACTTGTAACCCATACACAAACCAAAGACCAGAGAAAATATTCCACACTAAAAAGAATGAGTGATACCAACAATTGCACATATTTATTAACATATATCAAGTGATAGACACCGAACTAAGTGTTTCACATGGATTATTTTATTTCATCCTCACAACAGACTTACGAGGAAGGGATGCTAATACTCAACCTTACCAGGGATAAACTGAGGTTCACAGTAGGTAACTTGACTACCCTCCCGAAGCTCCTCAATGGCAGAGTCAGGTTTCAGACCCAGGTTTGCCTGGCTTCAGAGCACCAGGACACCTTACCACCTACTGACACTTTCTAACAACCACCCACTGTCTGCACCAGGGAAGCTGGGGCCAGGGCACACAAAGGATCTAAAGCTTTTGAACCTGAAAAGGCCAATGCTTAGGTGGGAACAGCTCTAAGCTTCCCCCATGTGTCCACTCTACAGAGCTGGACCTCGGCCCAGAATTCAATGCAGAGAGATGATACTATATGTTTAATGTTTTGTTTTGTTTTGCTTAGTGTTTGGCTACTTCCCACAAAATAAAAACAAGAAAGCCTGATATATGTCTGACATTTAGTTCCTGCTTTTCTCTTTCCTGAAATGGACACTATACAACCTAATACCACTGTGACTTTTTTTTTTTTTTTTTTTTTTTTTTTTTTGAGACAGAGTCTCACTCTGTCACCCAGGCTGGAGTGCAGTGGCATGATCTCGGCTCACTGCAAGCTCTGCCTCCCAGGTTCACACCATTCTCCTGCCTCAGCCTCCTGAGTAGCTGGGACTGCAGGCGCCTGCCACCACACCCGGCTAATTTTTTGTATTTTCAGTAGAGACAGGGTTTCACCATGTTAGCTAGGATGGTCTTGAGCTCCTGACCTTGTGATCCACCCGCCTCAACCTCCCAAAGTGCTGGGATTACAGGCGTGAGCCACCACGCCCGGCCATGCCACAGTGACTGGAACACGATTAGTTGGAAGTGCAAATGTGGAAAGTCTCTAAAATTAGCCTTGCCTTCTCTCTTGGCGCTGGGATGTGAATCTAATCTGGTTAAGCTACAGCAACAGGCAGGGAAGAGTGCCCTGGCTTTGATACTTACTAGCCTTACTACTTTAGATGCCATCTGACCTCTCTGAGCTCAGGTTTGTCACCAGGAAAAAGGAGATACTGCTCACCACACATATGTAAATAGCCAGCAATTATGGTGTTCAGTAAATAGCTGCTGGTGTCCATTCAGCAGAGAGTGAAATTAGACAGTGCACCTCAACATAAAAAGCCACTCCATAATAGCAAGTAAAGCACTATGACGTTACCCCAGCTTGAACAAAGCCAGTGCAGGATCTCAAAAGATGTTACTTTAAAACACTCATATTCCAAGGATAATTATTATCTTTTTACTATGGTGCTTTGAGTTTCATAATAATCCACATAAAGAACACATCATATGGCAAATTTCAAAATTAATATCAAGATAGATGTTGTCTTTCTCAAGCAGATTGTATGTTTTATTAGATGATGGTTATTTATTGTATTCATTATTTGTTGAATGAATGATTTGCTGAATGAATGAACACAAGACATTTCTTTTTTGCCTTGACTTCTTTGCTTAACTAGGAAGCTCAAAGTCAACAATTTATCCCCTTTTCTTTATGACATTGGTTTCCTGTTTCTCTCTTTTTTAACTTTTATTTTTTAAATGAAAACTTTTATTGAAATATTTGTATAATGCTAAGAGATCCCTTGTATATTCTGTGCACTTTGTTCCAATGGTAATGTTACAGGATCACTTTGGTGCCACTTCACCAGCTGGAAATCTCTGTAGCTGCTGTGTTATAGCTCTTGCTTGGGGAGTGCCACGGTCTGAGACCCCAAGAAATGCTGTGGCTTTTGTAGTTCCGTGAGTGGGAGGGAGTGGTGCCCAGAAGCTTTTTCTCTCTTGTTGCTCAGCAAGTGGGAGGGAGTGGTACCCAATGGCTTTGCTTTTTTGTGCCTACAGCTTGGTGAATGCGGGTGTGTTACAGCTCTCTTGTTCCTGCTGCCCACAGCTTGGTGAGTTCCAGGTTCTTGTCCCACAACCAAGAGGAATTTATGTCTTCACATACCAGAGAGTGAGTAAGGCAAAGAGTTTTATTCAGCAACAGAAGGAAAGCTCTCAACTGCGAGAGGGGACCCTTCGGCAGTGAGCGGGGGCCCAAAGGCAGGTAGCTCCCTATGGGGCTGAGTCTGGGGTTTTTATGGGCTCAGAATGGAAGAGTGCATGCCAATTGGTCCATATGTGGTCTTTGGAAAAAGCACCATTTGACTGGTTAAAAGGCATCATCCAGAAGGAACCAATAGAGAGAGAGGAGGGTAAGATGGGCATACAGGTCCTCACTCCAGTAGTGGACTCTATTGAGAACTGGCAGCTTGGTTTTTAGGCTTTAAACTGTCCTTCACTTGAAGGTCAGGTTTCACTGAGGACTGTCCCTGTCTGTCTAGGAATTTGTCTGTCTCTTGTTGCTATCAGTAACATTTTGCAAAATTGTAATACAATGTTACAACTAGGATATGGACATTGATTCAATTCCCCAATCTTATTCATATATCCCTAGTTTTACTTGTATTCATGTGTGAGTATTTGTGTGAGTGTCTATTAAATTATTTACAATTTTATCACCACAATAAAGATATTGAGCAGTTGCAATGCCACAAAAATTTCTTGTGTTATCCTTTTATAACCATACCCATATCCCTTCAATCTTCCCCCAACTGTTTCCATTTTCAGTGTCCCTGTTTTCTACACTTATTGGAAGTCCACAAGAGAAACAGAAATGAATAAATACTTTAAAGACAAAGTTACACCTCTATGGCAGCCTTATTGGCCATGTCAGCTAACTAGGCCAGATAGCTACCAATATGGGTCATCTACTAGCAGTGGGAAACATATTTGCACTAGGTAGTTTTCCAAATTTTATTTTATTTTATTTTATTTAATTTTATTTTTTTTTGAGGCGGAGTCTTGCTCTGTTGCCCAGGCTGGAGTGCAGTGGCCGGATCTCAGCTCACTGCAAGCTCCGCCTCCCGGGTTTACGCCATTCTCCTGCCTCAGCCTCCCGAGTAGCTGGGACTACAGGCGCCCGCCACCTCGCCTGGCTCGTTTTTTGTATTTTTTAGTAGAGACGGGGTTTCACCGTGTTAGCCAGGATGGTCTCGATCTCCTGACCTCGTGATCCGCCCGTCTCGGCCTCCCAAAGTGCTGGGATTACAGGCTTGAGCCACCGCGCCCGGCCCCAAATTTTAATTTAAGAAGCGGTGATGGTGTGCCTAGTGTTCCAGGCATGGGCTAGATGCTGGAGAAATAAAGATGAATAAACTACAGTAAAAGGCGGGAAGCAGAAAGGCAAAGAAGTAGCCACAATGCAGGTGATATTAGTTTCTTTCAAATGTTTGGTTTCTAGTACAGATTAAGAAGCACAGAGGGCTGGGCGCGGTGGCTCAAGCCTGTAATCCCAGCACTTTGGGAGGCCGAGACGGGCGGATCACGAGGTCAGGAGATCGAGACCATCCTGGCTAACATGGTGAAACCCCGTCTGTACTAAAAAAAATACAAAAAGCTAGCCGGGCGAGGTGGCAGGGCGTCTGTAGTCCCAGCTACTTGGGAGGCTGAGGCAGGAGAATGGCGTAAACCTGGGAGGCGGAGCTTGCAGTGAGCTGAGATCCGGCCACTGCACTCCAGCCCCGGCGACAGAGCGAGACTCCGTCTCAAAAAAAAAAAAAAAAGCAGCACAGAGTTGGAGAGATGAAAAAATATTTTAAAGAGAGCTACAAATTGCCAGTCTCTAAAAATGTTCTGAACTGGCTTTACCTAAAGCCAGAGGGATTACTACCAAAGGAACTATTTAACAAATGGCATTCAAAGAAAGAAACCAAACATAAAGGCTGTATATGTGTGCCCGTATGTGTGTGTATGTTATTCAACATATTGAAAGATTCATCAGGAGTTCAAAGCTTTATACTGTAAAAAGAAAAAACCTGGACATTGTATAATTCTGAATTGAAAGATGCAAATGGCAAAGGAAGAAGTAGCAAAGAGAAGTTAATAAGTATCTAAAAATTGCAAGTGGCACAGATTAAAAGACAGAGTTATCTATAAAAATTATAATGAGGCTAGTGTATATGTATCAGGTACACTCCTCACCTAAAATTAGGTGAAATTGATATCTCAATTTATTCAAAAATACTTGTTGAAAATATATATTGGAGCCAGCACCTGTCTCCTCTAGGTGCTGGAGATAAAAGGGCAAGCAAGTCACACATGAAGACAATACAGCCCAGTGGGGTATGCAGATGAATACACACACACACACACACACACACACACACACATTATCACATTATCATGGAGGAAGCTCAGTGAGTTATGGTGCACAGAGGAGTGGTGGCTAGCCAAGATATAGTAAAGAGGGTCAGGGAAGGTTTCCTGGAATAAATAGTGTCTAAGCTAAGTCTTGGCAGATGAATAAACTAAGTCACACAAACTGTGTGTGCATACGGGGGTGAAGGCAGGAAACAGAGAAAGGGGAAACTGGACTGCACATGGAGAGTCTTTTAGGCCAGGGAATATAAAGACAGAAGTCAGAGTGCTCAGTAGGAAGCTGGAATGCTAATTTGGAGGTCAGGAGACTAAAGTAGAAAAATTAATTATTTGAGACCTATAGGACTGGGGGGGGGGCACTATAATTTATTGAGCACTTATTATGTTCTAGATACCAAATTATCTAGTTCAGTATGTTCTTTCATTTAACTCTCACAATTAAATTGTAAAAATAAATAATACTTTAATAATTATTACTATTTATAATATATTTTATAATAATTTAATAATAAAATATTTTAATAATTTAGTAATAATATATTATTATTATTAAATTAGCATTTCTACTTCACAGATGAGGAGCCTAAGATTTGGAGAGGTTAAGTAACTTGTCTAAAGTCACACCATGTATAAGTGATGGAGCTTGGGTTGAAACTCAGGGGGATCCAATTCCAACACCCAGGGATCCCAGCCAGGTTATTTTTATTATCCATTTTCATTTGAATTTTGTATTTAAGATACAAAACACAAGAAAATAAATTCTTACAATGGCTGGAATTCTGTTTTAAATGCAAACAGCTATTAAGGGCATGATCTGGGGTCAACATATTCAGCCTCCATTCAAACCTTTCGTCCTACTCAACTTTCAGTCCTCCAAGACAACTCTCTGATAAACCCCACTCCCCATTTAATGCTGTCTTAGTTGCCACTGTGTATACTTTCATTATTCTCTTTGTTTTCTTGTTTGCTCTGCAACTAGCCTGGACGCTTCATGAGGGCAGGCTCTTCATTGTATCATTAGTACCTAGCACAGTGACTGACATATGGCAGACAGTCCAGAAATGTCCATTAAATAAATAAACAAACCTTATGCATCAAAGTTAATAGGAAAAAAATTAATGCTGGAATGTACACTTATGACTAATTATCTTCAACTGGAAGTGGAAAGCAATTTTAGCTAGTTTTTGCACAGAAGCTGTAAAAATTAATGAGTCAGTGTCTTCTGTGTATAGCTGATCCTCAGAAAGCTCTAAGTATATAGCAAGTGCTACTGTTCTTTTCTGTGATATATAAATAACCTTGAAAATATCATCATCATCATTTGTAACTGCAGTGGTGGCAATTAGAGAACAGGTTCAATTAAATATCAGTAGTTATATGGCCTGAAAGGTAAGTCAAAATTTGAAGCAAAGAAGCATTAATGAGATTACGTAAGAAACCCAAGCTGAGGGTTCTACCTAATCGATGATTGGAAAAGACTTTTGAGGGCAAAGGGCACATGCACAAGCATAGTATGTATTGATCAAAGAGGAGGCAGGACAGCATGAAAGATGGAAGTAAAAAGAAGCAAAGAGTAGCTCTGCTGACCAACTATCTTCTTTAAAATCATTCGGTATACTCACTAAAAATAAAAATTTATGGATCCATCCCCAATTAATCAAATCAGAATTGCTGGGGATGAAGCCCGAGCATGTGCACTTTAACAGGTTTCTAAGGTCATTCTATTTATTTATTTATTTATTTATTTATTTATTTATTTATTTATTTATTATACTTTAAGTTCTAGGGTACATGTGCATAACATGCAGGTTTGTTACATATGTATACTTGTGCCATGTTGGTGTTCTGCACCCATCAACTCGTCAGCACCCATCAATTCGTCATTTATATCAGGTATAACTCCCAATGCAATCCCTCTCCCCCACCATGATAGGCCCCGATGTGTGATGTTCCCCTTCCTGAGTCCAAGTGATCTCATTATTCAGTTCCCACCTATGAGTGAGAACATGTGGTGTTTGGTTTTCTGTTCTTGTGATAGTTTGCTAAGAATGATGGTTTCCAGCTGCATCCATGTCCCTACAAAGGACGCAAACTCATCCTTTTTTATGGCTGCATAATATTCCATGGTGTATATGTGCCACATTTTCTTAATCCAGTCTGTCACAGATGGACATTTGGGTTGATTCCAAGTCTTTGCTATTGTGAATAGTGCTGCAATAAACATACGTGTGCATGTGTCCTTATAGCAGCATGATTTATAATCCCTTGGGTATATACCCAGTAGTGGGATGGCTGGGTCATATGGTACATCTAGTTCTAGATCCTTGAGGAATTGCCATACTGTTTTCCATAATGGTTGAACTAGTTTACAATCCCACCAACAGTGTAAAAGTGTTCCTGTTTCTCCACATCCTCTCCAGCACCTGTTGTTGCCTGACTTTTGAATGATTGCCATTCTAACTGGTGTGAGATGGTATCTCATTGTGGTTTTGATTTGCATTTCTCTGATGGCCAGTGATGATCAGCATTTTTTCATGTGTCTGTTGGCTGTATGAATGTCTTCTTTTGAGAAATGTCTGTTCATATCCTAAGGTCATTCTTAAACACTGAAGAAATAGTAAACCACTACTTGTTAAATCCAGGAAACATGAGAAATAACCACAGCATTGAAAAGTGATGAGGCTTAGATATGCTTGTTCTCTAAGAGGTATGATGGTAGCCCAAAGAGTTTTCTAGGAAGGCATTATAAGTTCAGATGATGGGAACAGATCGATCATAGTCCGTGCACCCTACCTATGAAAGCAGAGCTCACCCCAAATCTCTGTGTGCGCCCTGCTCCATTCCTGTCGGGTGCACCAGCCCACACTTTCCAAGTGAGGGGAGCTGGCTTCCACCTCAGTGTTGTCGGCAAGTCTTGCTCTTCCTCCTGATGCTTTCTGACCCTCTTCCTCCAGAACCCCAGTATTTGAATCCTTCTATACTCATAGGTACCAATATTTGACTTATGTTGATGCAACACATTCACAGTGGTCACATCTCTGAATTTAAAAAACAACACGAGTTTGATTTTTCTCAGATTTTCAGCCTTGAACAGGCAAAGGCTGTCTCCATTCGATATTCACTGTAGGATATTCAAGACATCTTTTTCCAGGGATGCTGGTACCCCATTGCTGTGGTCAATGAGACAATCATGGTTATAATCTGGTAATAAAAACAGTAAGTAGGGACACAAGAAAGATCCACTTTTTTAAGGAGCCATGAGGAGAGATTTATGATTTGAAATGGAGCTCAAGGAGTCAAACACTGCAGTAAATGGATAGAGCATGATGGAAAAGGAAACAAAACAAACAAAAAGATTAATATTACTATTGGAGATTTTTGATCACTAAACAAATAAACAAAAATTCAGGTCCTTAGGCGGGAGATGCAAGAGCAGGTGTAATTATTTTTTCAAAGATGATATGCACCTGCCTTCTACAGGTAAATGGAAAATCATTGCACGTTGGCTTTCTTTTGAGTAGATTCAAAGCACTTGGCACTTACCCATCCTTCTAGCTTCCAAAGGTGTCAATAACTCAGAAGTCATGATCTCATTTAAAATAAAGTGAGAAAGTGACTAACTACCCCACTCATGAAAGGCAGTAATGTGGACTTCAGCTTTGCAAGGAAATTTCCTAGCAAACCATATGGCCCATTTCTGTCTCTTAATGTTAGAACAGTCCCCTAAAATAGTCTTTCCTACAAAAATAACATTCTTTTCCCACTCCCAGGATCTTGGCATCTGAATGCTATTCTAGGCATTTTAGAAAAATAAATAGTCAAAGCTATTTACAACAATGACTACCACGCTGTGGCCTGAGATGGGGAGTTTCACTTGAATTGCCAAGAAGGGAACAAGGGCGTCATGTAAACCTTGGAAAACAAGCCCAGGGACAAGCCCTGTTCTGGGGTCTGGAGGATTTGGAAGGCTGCCAAAGCTTGGGCAGTGGTGGTAGGGGTGCGTGGGGAATGTGAAAAGGGGTCTTTTCTCCAGAGTTTTATTTAAGGGTTGAATGCTAATGCTAAAATGGCCTAGCTCAATTATTTTAGCTTCTCCGGCCTGGCCTTCCTAACAGCAAGCAAGAAGCCATCAACGAGCTACAAAACTTTTCATTTTTCCTACAGGCTGGAAGTGGTCTCTTTTTAATACACGTTCTGGATTCCACTGTCTGAGAGAAGAAAATTGATTTGAACATTTAGGTATCTACAGACAACTCTTACTGACTCAGGGGCCAGTGCACTCAGATTACAGATTGCGGCATCCCTGTTTCTCTACCTTGTGCCTCATCCTTTGTGAATTCTGAAAGCTGGTTGCTTTTTCCCGTGTACAAAGGTCCAGCGTGGGCCACAGCCCATGCTGGGACCTCAAGAGCTGAAGGTTCCTTGCTGGGCTCCTAGGCACAGAGGCATGGGCCTCCCCTGTCACTACTGCCCCCTCCTCAACCTCCACTGTCCCCATTGTCCTTAGGCTCACTGGTGTGGAAGAGACTTTAACAGACTGACATGCTGCTCTTTAGGTTTCTCACAGCGTGACCACAGACCACCTGCTTCAGAAGTACTGAGGGAGCTGGTTAAAAATGCAGCTTTCTGGGCCTCACCCTAGGCTTACTTAGTCAGAATGGGAAGCTGGGAATGTACATTTTTAACAGGCTATCCAGGTAATTCTTATGTACATATAAGTTTAAGGACCACAGATACAGGTGCAAGGTCTTAGTATCTAACTGTGTTGGGTTCTTGAGTTCAACTGTGATTTCAAAAAGCAAGGGATAGCATCCGAATCCTCTTGGCTCCTGGGGTTTGCAGAGTGAGAGATTGGATTGTGAGGGATGACAGTGTCTGGAAAAGACTGGGAACAGGTAGGAATCTAGTAAAAAAAGGCCAAGATAATCCCTAACTTGACATTTTGTATCGAGTATTATCATGTGTAATTGTTAGGGTGGCTTGGGTATGAATTAGAGAAGTATTCTCAATTTCCCTCTTAAGCATCAGAAGTTGCACAGGTGCTCTGAAATGAAAGAATAATACGGGCCTCTCTGCCGAATTGAGTTATCTGTTAAACAAACAGAGCCACCAATGATAACCCATACACCCTTTGACTTAGGTTTCATCTTTGCCATTGTATCAATGTTTGTAAAGTAAGGCCAGAGAGTGGGGCTCTAACTTTTCTCAATCCAGACTCTACCTCTCTCCAGCTAAGACCATGAGGTCTTCATTTCTTCTCTATGCCTTAATTTCCCCAACTGTGGGATGAATCTGCTTATAGTACTAGTCATAGGTACCTTTTAATGGTTATTAAAAAGGGTTGAGCAGTAAAACAGCAGAGTACAAAACAGATGTTAATTTTAGTAATCACTTAATAATTTCACTGTTAATCATTGTCACTGCAAAAATTAACAGTGATCTGATCTATGAGAAGAAGTTGAACTGTTTAGCTCAAATGAAGTCTGGGGATGACTTCTGGATTTAAGTTATTCACACTCAACTTATCACTTATTGCCACAGACACTTCAAAGTTCACAGTTCTCTGGAATATCATATAATTTTCCGGAGCTTCCATACAGACGTGCTTAAGATGACAGTGAACCTTGCAAATTGTTCTCATTTTATCTTAGGTCTAATAGGTTGGGGGTTGGGGTTTGTTTTTCTTATTAAAACAATAGAACTTCTTTAAAAAAATCTAGGTCAGACTTATGAACAGAATCTAAATAAGGCTTGGTATGTTGTGCAACCTCTACAACATAGCAACAATGAAATTGCACTGCAACTGCTACCCTCATACCCAATAGCATTTACAATACCTCTGACAAAGTGTGTCTATTTCCATGGTACCTGTTGCCATGGGAGCTGAGCAGTGCTCCTCCTAGAACAATCATGTTAGTAACATAGCTCTTAGCTATTGCCTTCTAAGAGCTTTGCTCTGGGGAAAAAATGGGATACTTTATGTTTGAAAGAAGTGATAAAACTCCTCCAAAATAGACAATTGTTGCTTAATTGTACTAAAAAGGAAACAGCAATCCCTCTTTCCCTCCATACCAGTTAGAGAAGCATTTCTTTCCTTCTGGATAAGCATTTCCAAGTGAAGCCATGCAAAATGTAGGGAAATGTGCTTTGAATTTCATTTTAAAGTTATTTTGCATAAAAGTTAAATAAAAAAGGAGATAGTTATGATTGTTTACAATAAGGCTATCTTTACTAATTTGAGCTAATCAGTGAATTCACTGAATAAAATACAAGGTTAGTGCCAATTACTAATTTCCCAATGAACCCCAATACAAGGCTTTATAGCATGCTTTATTACTTAGTGTGTCCAGGCATTGCCACATAAAGCTGATGGAAGTATAAATTGGTATCATCTTTCTAAAACACAACTTGGCAAAAGGAGCCTTAAAATGTTCATATGTTTTAGTATGGTAATTCTATTTCCAGAAATCTATCTCTAGAAAATAATTTGAAATGGACACAAAGCCTTATAAACAAAGATACTCAATGGAGTGGTATTTAAAGTTTTTTAAAGCTAAAATCTAAATGTTGAACAATAGAGAATGTGTAAATAAGTAACTGAAAGGTGATAGGCATCTGTATGCTGTCATGAAAAACCATATTTATGAAGAGTTTTTAATAAATAGGGAAAATGTTTATCATATCAAGTTAAAAAAAAGTAGTATATGAATTTATATAGCCAACATAACAAGTATACACAAATATGTATGGACATAATAATAGAATATATGTTGAAATTTTGACAGTAGTGGTTGAATTATGGATTACAGTTATTTTGTCTTTTATAAGTTTCTATATTAATAGTATGTGTCTATCACTATTTCCCATTTTCTTTTTCTCTACTTCTCTTTTCATCTAAGTGTTCATAAAACTACAAATCTATTTTATTATTTCCATATTTATTAAATACATCTTAGAATTCCACATGTACAAATCCATCAAAATCTTACCAAGCATTATTTGCTACCAACAATTCTTAATTTAGACATATGAACATATATTTTCTCTAACAAAAATAAGTCAGTTACTTTGCTTTTAATTTACTTGGTTCTTGATTGATATGTTTTATTCTATGAGTAACTGTCTCTCAATAGAAAATAATTCTGAATCTTAAAAAATGGTAATTTGAAAATGCCAAAATGTTCTCCATACTATTTTTTTCAACCCTTTTTTCTAGCTCCAATAATGATTATCAATGATGAGTGTCATATCAATTCCACCCCCAAATCATACACTGCAGTAGACACTGGGAAATAATGAATCTGCATCACTAATACTCTGTATGCTCTGCTGGGCTCTCTCACTCATGCTCATAGTTACCACCAGACATGAGTACCAGCAGCTCTGAACCTCCAGCCTAGACCTAACTCTTGAGTTCCAGGTTCAGGTCACTACCTGCTAAATAAATCTTCCTGAATGTCTCCTAGGCATTTATGAACTCATTTTCCCTGTATCACCTTCTCAGATGGTGTTCCACTAAGTAGCCTTCTTTTTCACCCAGCTAATCAAATCAGAACACAAGGATCATCCCAGATTCCTGTTTCTATTTCACTGTTCCCTTCCCTTACCCTCAGACCTTGATTTCTACTTTCCAAATCTCTCCCAAATTCATCCTCTCAGCTGCTACAGCTTTAGTTTATAGTTTAGAGCCTCATCACTGCTCACTAGATTTTTAAATGATCTTCTAACTACCCTTTTGGTTACTAATCTGTCCTTTTCATGGAGAAATCTTTCTAAACATAAATCTGATCATGGTACTACCCTTTAAGAAGCTAGAAGATCCAGCATGTGCCTCTTAATATGGCTCCTTCCCATCTACCCATCTTCATCTCCCACAGCTTTGCCACTGACATACTTTCCAGAAAAATGGAACTATCCTAATTCCCTGAACCCACATGCTATTTCAGCCTTTGGGGACTTTACTTCTTTTCTTCAACTGAAATTCTCTCACCTGCTCCATATTTCAAGACTTAGCTCAAGGTTCAACTCCATTTGTCTTCCTTTCCTTATGGCATTACTATTTCTGGTACATCTTCTCATGATTATTTTATTAATTCAAAGAAGATTTATTACACATCCAATATTATACCATGCATTGTGCTGGCTGCTACATAGATAGACTACTTCTGCCCCCACAGAAGGATTCCATTTGCCTTTCCTGCCATTGAAGTTTACACCTATGTCTCCTTTGAATCGCTAGAGGGCAGGAAGTGACTCATGGTCATCTTTGTGTCCTCCAGCTTCTGGCAAGAGTAGATGCTTAATAAATGTGTACTGAACCAATGGAAACAAACAGAAGTGTTTCTGGTTACACTAACAGAACAATAAAACTTAACAAGTATAAAAGTAACTCATAATTGCCAATGAGTAATGTTTGACACTTCATAAAACAGTAACAATTCTATGTTTCTAGGGAACAAACTCAAATGTATACTTATAGAGCACATGGTTAAGCATTGCTTAAAAATGCTTTGAGGATATGATTAGACAATTTATGAGTTTCCTCATAATTCTATGATTAAAGTGACTGATTATAGGAAATATACTTAGTTCCACTGAATTCCACTCCAGAAACTGTGGTTCCTAATCTGCATGCACTAATTTGCCTAACAGAAATCTTACTTATGAGGTTATTCAGCATTTAAGAGTGCAGGCAAGAGAAAGGAGAAGCAATTTGACTTGTACCTAGGGGAGTGACATTTTGGTTCTTGGTTAATATTTAAAAGTCAACTGACACAAGATATTTGCTGACATTCACTGTGGTTGATGTATGAATCTGCCAATCCCATTTCTCCTTATTAAGGCATTATTTTGGTCCTATACTGAAGCTTATTCCAAACTCAACCTCATGTTCTCTTTCTATTGGAAATCACTAATTGGCATCAACTCTTTGCTTTTATATAGCAGAAAAAATACATTAATCCATTTAAAGTTGTATGAAGATAGTATTAATTTTTGTGTATTAACACAATGACTTATTTTCTGATGTAAATATTTCCAAATCATCCTGGGATAAGGTAACTGAAATATGCATTTCTAATATAACTGACATGGAAAATACACTTTGCAAATTTGAAATGATGTGGATTTAATACACATCTTTATATGTCAATTCAGTAGGCATTTAATACTAGGGTTTCTTTTGGTTTTTATTTAACTTTCTTTTAGAAAATTGAAACAAACAAAAACCTTAGTTTGAAGTTGTCTCTGGCCAGTCTCAAAACACTTTGGAATACTTGCCTAAGATCCATTCACTGTAGAATTAAATGTCACAAATGATGGCTTTTTACCACAACTTCTGAAAACTTCCTTTGTTTTTCAAAGCAGGTGAGCCAAGTTACAAATCTGTTTATTCATTTGTATTTCCTGAAAGGTTAGATCCTAGAGTATTTAGTATTCTATCTCCACGTAGGTCCCTTGAATGGCTTCTTTCTCTTGCTTTAGAATTACTCTCTTATTTCCTTAATATCTTTGGTTTCAGGTAGTTGACCTTATTGGTCAGATAAGAGTTTTGGGCTTTTGTCTGCCATGAAAGAAAACTGGTGATCCATCTAATTTGTTTTCTTTGTTTTTTAGTTCTTGCCAAAGCCAGCTCCCTTCACTATGAAGAGTACTCTGGTGTTTTGAGAGTCTTTGTCTGATTCTTATTACCAAGGATTGCCCTTTGAGTTAGTGTCTTAAAAGTAGTAATTTCAGTGATTGACTTTCACAGGCTCAGAAGGCTTCTGCATTTAAAGTTTTCTAATGACCAAGCAAAGTATATACAGTGTACTTTCTGTTTGCAATGTTGTAATCACAAAAAGAGAAAGACTTTGTTAATTTTAATTAGAATAAGGCTTTTTAAAAGTTAGATTCTCCCTCCCTTCACCTCACTCTTCTTGCTTTTTAATTTTTTTACTTATGGTGCTTACTATGATTTAGTTAAATGATGTGTTTTGTGACTAATTCTAGATTTAGTAATTTGAAGTAGTTCCTGTTATATAAAATTAAAAACCTTTGGCCGGGCGCGGTGGCTCAAGCCTGTAATCCCAGCACTTTGGGAGGCCGAGACGGGCGGATCACGAGGTCAGGAGATCGAGACCATCCTGGCTAACATGGTGAAACCCCGTCTCTACTAAAAAATACAAAAAACTAGCCGGGCGAGGTGGCGGGCGCCTGTAGTCCCAGCTACTTGGGAGGCTGAGGCAGGAGAATGGCGTAAACCCGGGAGGCGGAGCTTGCAGTGAGCTGAGATCCGGCCACTGCACTCCAGCCCGGGCGACAGAGCGAGACTCCGTCTCAAAAAAAAAAAAAAAAAAAAATTAAAAACCTTTAGTGCATTTTCACTATCATTTATATCCTTTCCAGTTACTGATTTTTCACATTAGTTTTAGTGCCAAGATTTATACAATTTACATATTTTTCAAAAATTATAATTAGGACTTCTCTACTTTATCCACAGGATGGTTCTCAAATTTATGGCAATATATAGAATTATTGTATTATCATGACTTAGATATTATTTTCTATAAAAATAAGAAGCATGTTTAGACTCAAATAAAAGGAAACTGTGATCTCATATCACTAAATCCCCTACCACTCAACAGAAAAAAGCTGTAAGCATTAAGATTCAATAAATTCTCTACTAATTTCACTTTTCTTTATGCTTTATAGGTCATATTCAGCTACTACACTTTCTTATGTTTTATATTGTATTCCATTCTCTTCCCTGAATTTACTTTTGTTAGGATTACCTCCTTGAGATTTTTTTATATGGGGTACTTGAGCAATAAACTTTCAAAGTCTAAGTGTCAGAAAATATCTTGATTTTGCTTATACGAATAATAATTTGGGTGGGTATAGAAGTCTAAGTTCAAAATAGTTTCTCCACAGAAATCTGAAATCATTGTGTACTGTCTTCTCATGCACATTGCTGCTGACAAGAAATATAATATCTGCCTAATTCTCATCCCGTCATTCCTTGTTCTTCATTCTTTATTCTCCTCACTATGGAAGCTTTAAAAAATAACTTTATCCCATGATCAAGTGGGATTCATCCCAGGGATGCAAGAATGGTTCAACATATGCAAATCAATAAATGTAATACATCACATTAACAGAATGAAGGACAAAACCCCTATGATAATTTTAATAGATGCAGAAAAAGCATTTAATAAAACTTAATATCCTTTCATGATAAAACTCTCAACAATTAGGAATGTACCTCAACACAATATGACAAACTCACAGCTAACATAATATCAAATGGGAAAAGTTGAGAGCTTTTCTTCCGAGACCTGGAACAAGACAAAGATGACCACTCTTGCCACTTCTGTTCAACATAGTACTAGAAGTTTGAGCCAGACCAATTAGGAAAAGAGGAAGAAATAAAAGGCATCCAAATCTGAAAGGAAGAAGCTAAGTTGTCCCTCTTTGAAGACAACATTAACTTGTATATAGGAAAGTCTTCAGATCTAAAAAACTGTTAGATCTAATAAATGAATTTAGTAAAGTTGCAGGATACAAAATCACATACAAAAATGAGTAGCATTTCTACGTACTAACAGTGAATTATCTGAAAAATAAATCGAGAAAATATTCCCCTGTACAATAACTACAAAAAACATATTAGGAATAAATTTAACCAAGGAGGTTAAATGTATATCTCTACACTAAAAACTGTAAAACATTGATGAAAGAAATTGAAAAAGACACAAATAAATGGAAAGAGATCTCATATTCATGAATTAGAAGATTTAATATTGTTAAAATGTCCATCCTACCCAAAGCAGTCTACAGATTCAACACAATCCCTGTCAAAATCCCAATGACATTCTTCAAAGAAATAGAAAAAACAATCCAAAAATCTGTATGCAACCAAATAGCTAAAGCAATCCTGAGCAAAAATAACAAAGCTCGAGGCATCACACTATCTAACTTCAAAATGTACTACTATTAAGCTATAGGAACCAAAACTGGATGGTACTGGCATAAAAACAGACAGATAAACCCAGAGTAGAATAGAAACAGAATAGAAAGCCCAGAGATAAATCCATGCATTTATGGCCAACCAATTTTTGACAAAGGTGCCAGGAACACACGGTAGGGAATGAATGCTCTCTTCAATAAATGGTGTTGGGAAAACTGGATTGCCACATGCAGAAAAGTGAAATTAAATTGTTATCTCTCACCATATACAAACATCCAGTCAAAATACATTAAAGACTTAAACATAACACTTGAAACTATGAAACTACTAGAAGAAAATTTAGGGAGAAAGCTCTGTGACACTGGCCTGGACAATGATTTTTTTGGATATGACCTCAAAAGGATAGGCAACACAAGCAAAAACAGAAAAATAAAATGATACCAAATTTATAAAACTTCTGCATAGCAAAGGAAACAGTCAATGGAATAAAGCGACTACCTACAGAGTGGGAGAAAATATCTGCAAACTATACCTCTGATAAGGAGTTAATATTCAAAATGTATAAGGATTCATTGTTTTCCAAGATGGTGAATGCTAAAGCATGTCTCAGCCAGTTGGAAATAGCAAGATAGTGCATTAAAATAGTGCATAAAGATAAACTTTAATTCACAAAGTAAATGAGAATCCACCAGATTTATGAGGGACACCCCAGATCTCTAGGAGGAAAACGTGGGCAAACAGCCCTCGTGACAGTGTCTGTCTGATAAATGTGAGTGAAGCCCCAGCACATAAGAGGGGCAGAGAGCCTCCTCTGTGACTCACCTTTCCACTTGGGATCTGAGCAACCCAGGTGAAGGAAGAGCATTATGTTTCTCCAAGCCCTGGAGATAACTTGGGGAAAGGCTTGGAAACGCTGTGAGGGAAAGACACCGAGAAAAGCTGCAGACATTTTCCCAGGCCTGGAACCAAGAACAGGACACCATTTTTAATCCAGGCACATTAAAAGGCAGCCATTCTTTAGTGACCTGGCAGCATGGCCACTTAGGCATTTTATAACAGTCTTAGGTCAGAGACTGGAGTGCCTGCTCTGGAGTTGGGTAGTGGCCTCTGCAGCCAGAGCTATGGAAAGTGCCTCAGCAGTAGGTGCTGGAATTGTGCTTTCTCCTATTACAGGCCCGGGGTGGGAGGACAGCCGCTAGAGCTGCATCTCCTGGGTGATGAGACCTGTAGCCAGGGCTAGCTTGGCAACCTGGAACCAGTCTGCATGTGTCATTGCTGGGTGTCTCAGGCTGCCCCCATGAGATCATGGTGCCAGGGCCCTCTCTGCTCCATCCCCAGGCAGAAATCCAAGCGTTTGGAGCATATGCTTGCCTGTGCCAGCAGTCTGAGCCACCCCACCCTTCATGGATATAGATCATGGTCAGAAGGACCCTCTCCACTCCATGCCTAGGCAGATCTCCAGGAATTCAGAGCACCCCCTTGCCTGGATCAGTAGTCGGAGCCAGCCTATCCTTCCTGTGCATAGATCATGGTATGGGGGCGCCCTCTCTGCTCTACATGTAGGCAGATCTCCAGGCATTCAGAGCACCTGCTCCCAAAGACTAGTGGCTTGAGTCAGCCCATCCTTCCTGTGCAGAGATCCTGGTACAGCAGGGCTCTCTCCACTTTATGCCCAGGTAGATCTCCAGGCATTTGGAGCAACTGCTCACCTAGTTCAGCAGCCTAAGCTGCCCTACCTTTCCTGTGCAAAACTGCAGATGCAGGTGCAAAGAGGTTCCTTCCACTTCACATCCAAGCAGATCTCCAGGCATTCAGAGCACCCACTTACCTGGATTAGCATCCTGACCCACCGTATCATTCCTATACAGAGATCCTGGTGCAGGGGGTCCCTCCTCACTTCATGCCCAGGCAAATCTCCAGTCATTTGGAGCACCTGCTTGCTTGGTCAGCAGGCTGAGTCACCCTACCACTCATGTGCAGAGATCTTGGTGAAGGGGGGCCTTCTCTGTTTCATGCCCAGGTAAACCTCCAGGCATTCAGATAACCTGTTTGCCTAGATTGGCAGCCTGAACCACCCCACCATTCCTGTGCAGAAATATTGGTAAAGGGGAACCCTTTGTGCTCTACGCCCAAGCAGATATTCAGGAATCTCGAGCACCTGCTCATGTAGAACAGAAGCCTGAGCTGCCCCACTATTCTAGGCAGAGATCCTGGTGCACAGGGGCCCTCTCTACTCCATGCCCAGGCAGATCTCCAGGCATTCAAAATACCTGTCCTCCTGAATTAGCAGCTAGAGCCACCCCACCCTCTTTGTGCAGAGATTCTGGTGCAGTAGGGTCCTCTACAGTCCATTTTCAGGCAGCTCTCCAGCCATCTGGAACACTCACTCTTCTGGATTAGGAGTTTCAGCCACTCCCCATCACCATGCAGAGAACTTGAGGCAGAGGAGGTTTCCCAGCTCCCAAACTAGGCACACCTCTGGCTAATTGGTGGCTGCCCACTGGGTTCTCCTTTGGCATCGGTGCTCGTGCATGCCGTCAGAGGGCCTGAAAAGAAGCCTGCCTGGCCCAGCCCCACCCATTTGCCACCTTCCCAACCCTTCTGGGGCTGAGCAGGGAGCTCAGACCAATGTGCACACCATAAACTAGCCCATTGCTTGAGGCAACAGAGAACTTATCCCAGTAAACAAGGATATACCCAGCCACGTCGGCCACAGAGAGCTCTTACCCATAAGCACCATCTACTGGCTTGTAGGTTGAACTACACAGCCTAATATAAGACCTGTCAACAGAAGTGCATAGGGCGATAGAAGCAAAGCCAAAAGACACTACCCAACCTTCTCTAAAATCACATCCCCTAGGGAGGGGGCAAGGGAAAGAGAAAGTAAGAAAACAACAATAATATTATAGGGAAAGACAGAAAAAGAAAAAATCCCCACCACACAATAATAATGACAAAAATTAGAAACACCAGCATTTCCAGATAAGAAGGAACAAATGCAAGAATTCCAGCACTATGAAAAGTGTGAATGCAGTTACACCACCAAAAGATCACACTAGCTCTCCAGCTATGGTCCCTAACCAAAATGGAAACTCAGAAATGACAGGTAAAGAATTAAAAGCATGGTTGCAAGGAAGCTCAAAAAGATCCAGGACAAGGTTGAAAATCAACACAATGAAACTTCCTAAGCAATCCAGGAAAGTTAGGAAGAGATAAACATCATGGAAAAAAAACCCCAAAACTTCTAGAATTGAAAAACTCATTTAAGAAATTTCAAAATACAATTGAAAGCTTCATCAATAGACCAGACCAAGCAGAAGAAAGAATTTCAGTGCGCGAAGACCAGTATTTTTAGCTAACACAGTCAGACAAAAATAAAAAAAAAAAAGGAATTTTTAAAAGTGAACAAAGTCCTTTAGAAATATGGGATTAGGTAAAGTTACCAAACCTATGAATTAATGGCATTCCTGGAGAGACAGAGAGAAAGTCAACAATCTAGAAAACATATTTAGGGGAATAATTCAGGAAAATTTCCTCCATCTTGCTAGAGAGGTAGATATCTAGATACGAGAAATCCAGACAACACCTGTGAGATACTATGCAAAATAAACACCACGAAGACATATAGTCACCAGACTGTCAAAGGTCAACACTAAAGAAAAAATCTTAAAGCCAGCTAGAAAAAAGGGTCAGAACATGTACAAAGAGAACCCCATCACCTTACAGCAGACTTCTCAGCAGAAACCTTACGAACCAGGAAAGATTGGGAGCCTATTTTTAGCATTCTTAGAGAAAAGAAATTCCAACCAAGAACTTCATATCCCACCAAACTAAGCTTCATAAGTGAAGGAGAAATAATTCTTTTTCTCTTTGAGAGAGTTCTAAACATAAAAGCAAAAGAATAATACCTGTTACCACAAAATAAACTTAAGTACATAGCCCACAGACCCTATAAAGCAACCACACAATAGAAACTACAAAGCAACCAGCTAACAACTTCACGATAGGATCAAAAGCTCACATATCAATACTGAATGTAATTTACTTTTTTTTTTTTTGGTAGAGATATGATCTTGTTATGTTGAACAGGATGGTGTTGAACTCTTGACCTCAAGTTATACTCCTGCCTTGGCCTCCCAAAGTGCTAGGATTACAGGCATGACCCACCACACCCAGCCTTAACCTAGAATGTAAATGGCCTAAACACCCCACTTAAAAGGCACAGAGTGGCTAGTTGAATATTTTAAAAAGTACATCAGTCTGCTGTCTTCAAGAGACGCATCTCACACATAATGACATAGATAGGATCAAAGGAAAGGGTCAAAGAAAGATCTATCATGTAAGTATAAAACAAAGAGTGGAGGTGGGGGGGGGTCACTATCCTTATATCATATAAGAATAAACAAGGGCGAAAATGGCATTACATAATTATAAAGGGTTCAATTCAACTACTAGAAGACTTAACTATCCTAAATACACATGCACCCAACATTGGAGCACCCAGATTCACAAAATAAGTACTTCCAGACCTACAAAAGACTTAGATAGCCACATAAATAATAGTAAGGGGCTTCAAAACCCTACTGACAGTATTAGATAATAGAGGCAGAAAACAAAGAAATTCTGGGCTTAAATTCAACATTTGACCCACTAGGCCTAATAGACATCTACAGAATAGTCCAACCACCAACCACAGGACATATATTGTTCTCAGCTGGACAAGAAACATACTTCAAGACTAACCACATGTTTGGCCATAAAGCAAGTCTCAATACATTCAAAAAATCTAAATCATACCACCCATATTTCTGGACCACAGTACAGCAAAAATAAAAATAAATATCAAGAAGATCTCTCAAAACCATATAACTGCATGGAAATTAAACAACTTTCTCCCGAGTGATTTCTGGGTAAACAACAAAATTAAGGTATAAATAAAAATTTTTTTTTGAAATAAATGAAAACAGAGACGCAGTATACAAAATTTGTGGAATGGAGCAAAAGGAGCACTAAGAATAAAGTTTATGGTGTTAAATGCCTACCTCAAAAAGAGAGATATCAACTTAACTATCTAATATCCCACCTACAGGAACCAGAAAAGCAAGAACAAACTAACCCAAAAGCTAGAAGAAGAAAAGAAATAACTAAAATCAGAGCAGAACTGAACAAAATTGAGACCAAAAATCCATGCAAACCTAACAAACCCAAAAGTTGGATTCTTGAAAAGATAAACAAAATTGATAGACCACTAGCTAGATTAACAAAGAGAGAGAGAGAGAATCCAAATAAGCACAATCAGAAGCAACAAAGTTTACATTACAACTGATCCCACAGAAATATAACAAATCCTCAGAGAGTATTATGAACACCTCTATGCACACAAACAAGAACATCTAGAGGAAATGGAAAAATTTCTGAAAACACACAATCTCCCAAGACTGCATCAGGAAGAAACTGAAACCCTGAATACACCAATATCAAGTTCTGAAGTTGAATTTAGTAATAAAAAAATGTACCAACCAAAGCCCCGGACCAGACTGATTCACACCCACATCCTACCAGACATACGAACAAGAGCTGGTACCAATTCTACTGAAACTATTCCAAAACATCAAGGAGGAAGGACACCTCCCTAACTCATTCTACGGGGGCACCATCACCCTGATATCAAAACTTGGCAAAGACACAGTGAAAAAAGAAAACTACAGACCAAATATTACTGATGAACATAGATGCAAAAATCCTCAGCAAAATAACAGCAAACCAAACCCAGCAGGTCATCAAAAATTAATTCCCAAAATCATTTTATTCCTGGGACACAAGGTTAATTTAACATATGTGAATTAATAAATATGATTCACTACATAAACAGAATTAAAAACAAAAACCATCTAATCATCTCAATAGACACAGGAAAAGCTTTGGATAAAATCCAACATTGCTTTATGGTTAAAAACCCTCAAAAAACTAGAGGCATCAAAAGTACATACCTCAAAATAACAAGGGCCATCTATGACAAACACACAGCCAACATCATATTGAACAGGCAAAAGCTGGAAGCATTACACTTGAGAACTGGAACAAGAAAAGGATGCCCATTCTCACCACTCCAACATAGTACTGGAAGTGCTAACCAGAGCAAACAGGCAAAAGAAAGAAATAAAAGACATCCAAATAGGAAAAAGGAAGTTAAACTATCTCTGTAGACAATATGATTCTATACCTAGAAAACCCTAAAGACTCTGCCAAAAGACTTCTGGAACTGATAAATGACTTCAGTAAAGTTTCAGGATACAAATTCCATGTACAAAAATCAGTATCATTTCTATATGCCAATAACATTCAAGCTGAGAGCCAAATCAAGAATTGCTGCAAAAAATAAAAATACCTAGGAACACATCTAACCAAAAAGGTGGAAGATCTCCACAAAGAGAACTACAAAACACTGCTGAAAGAAATTATAGATGACATTAAAAAATGGAAAAGTATTCCATGCTCATGGATTGGAAGAATCAATATCACCAAAATGACCATACTGCCCAAAGCAGTCTATAGATTCAATAGTATTCCTATCAAGCTACCAATGACAGTTTTCAAAGATCCAGAAAAAATGATTCTAAAATTCATATGGAACCAAAAAGAGCCTGAAGAGCCAATGCAATCCTAAGCAAAAAGAATAAAGCTGGAGGCATCACATTGCCCAACTTCAAACTACACTATAAGGCTATAGTAACCAAAACAGCATGGTACTGACACAAAAATAGACATATGGAACAATGGAACAGAATAGAGAACCCTGAAATAAAGCTGCACACCTACAGTCATCTGATATTCAACAAGGTTGATATATCTTAAATAGAAAATAAATTATTCTACTAAAAAGGCAAAAATAAGCAATGGAAAAAGGACTCCCTATTCATTAAGAGGTGCTGGGATAGCTGATTAGCCCTATATGAAGAAGTAACGAGCCACCACCTTTAATAACTATGTATTTGCTACCAGCTGAATATTTGCCACCACTCCCCTCTCCCAATTTTTAAGTGAAAATCTTAACCCCATCGTGATGATATTAGGAGGTGGGGCCTTTGGGATATATTAGGTCATGAAAATGGAGGCCACATGAATGGGCTTAGTTCCCTTATAAAAGACACACGAGAGCTGGCTTTCTCCCTCTGCTCTTGATCTTGGACTTTGAGCCTCCAGAGCTGTGAGAAATAAATTTCAGTTGTTTGTAAGCCACCCAGTCTATGGTATTTTGTTATAGCCGCCCAAACTGACAAGACAGTATTGGTTAAAAGCAAAGATCACTTTTTGCACAATTTATCTTTTGCAGCATTTGCTATAATATTAGCAGACATTTCTATGTTCATTTAATTTAATAAGCCTCCTGGTTTTTACTTTTTTATTTGTGTTTTTTTATTTCCATAGGTTTTGGGGGAACAGGTGGTGTTTGGCTACATGAATAAGATCTTTAGTGGTAGTTTCTGAGATTTTGGTGCATCTATCACCCGAGCAGTATACACTATACCCAATTTGTAGTCTTTTATCCCTCACCCCCTTCCCACCCTCACCGTCCTATCAGACCCCAAAGTCCACTGTATCATTCTTATGCCTTTGCATCCTCATAGCTTAGCTCCCACTTATGAGTGAGAATATACGATGTTTGGTTTTCCATTCCTGAGTTATTTCACTTAGAATAATGGTCTCCAATTCCATCCAGGTCACTGTGAATGCCATTATTTTGTTCCTTCCTGGTTTTTACTTTTTTGTACAAGGTATGCTATAAATCTGGACTCCAGGTCCAATTCAATATGAATGCTGCTTTCCAAAGTTTTCTCCTTGTGGCTGAGTTTTGCCTTATAATGCTTTGAGACAATGTTACAACAGAAAAAATGTACCCAATACAAGAATCCCTGGCTGGTCTATGCCACAGCAGATGAATGTGTTTAGCTAAAAAGGAAGTGAACCTGCTCCACGGCAGCACATCTGAATTGAGTTTTCTGCTGGACTCAGAACCTGCTCAGAATCAGGCTGAGTTTTTTTGTTCCTTTCGCCTTTGTCCACACCTCAATTTGGTTTAAAGGAGATGCATCTTAAAAAACAGTCCATTCGGGTTCTGACATCTTACTTTAATTCTAAATACCACCTTTCAGCAAAGGGTCTTCATTGCCTTTTCCTTCTTTAGCCAGGTATTTCATCACTCAGCTCTTACTCCTCAGTTGGACATTCACTACTTTGTTTTCTAAATCAGGATTTTTTTTAACTTCAATAAAATATTGATTCATGATAAACTCTTAGTGAAAGTAATGCTAGTGTAATAATTAAAAGCATCAGATTACCCATCTGGAAGTAAGGAGAGTCATAGTTCTAGGCACGTGGGAAGAGGGGGAAAACTGCTCCCAATGGGCATAAATAATTGACAAACACTCTAAGATGGAAGGAAGAAATCACATACGTAAGTCTGTGTATGTACTTACACATACATGGCACTTTTTTGAGAGAGATTTATCACAATATATTTTATGTGACAAAGCATAATTAAATATTGTTTTCAAGAAACATGAATTGTAGGCTTCTGGAAATAATTCTGAAAATTTGCATGGTGCAAAAACATTAAATCATATCAATTACAAAACTGAGAAAAGTGCTATAGGGTGTCTTAGAGCCTCAAAGCTCAGGTTGAAAAAGAAAATTTCTATTTACCTTCTGTGTCATTCAAAATTTGTTGCTAAGTTTCCAACATTACAGATCAATGTATCCTTAGGATGTGCAAATAACTGGTTATACAACTCAAAGTAGCTTGACAAAGTAGTTTGACAAGTCGTTTAGACCAGCTACTTGTTCCCTCCCCAAACCCAACCCTAGAGAGGCCACAGAAAGAAAAAGGAGGCTGACAGATCTCAGAAACTCATATAGAAACCATTCGAGAGAGTGGTTGGGTTCCAGTGTGGACAGCAAACAGCAGCCCTGTGTAGGAAAATTGGGCAGCCACAGACAAAGGACAGATGGCATGGGGCTTCTTAGTTTTCTTTTCCCTGTATTTCCTTGAAGTAGGTCACTGGAGACAGAAAAACAGCAATACCAGCTTCTCAGGGTAGCACTAGAGTATTCTATCCTCCTTTAGGGTGGAGAGAGGTTCCCAGAGAGGCAACAGCACTTGGTGCCATGGTTGAGTGATGGGGTGAGGGCAGTAGGTAGTGAGGTGGTGGGCAGGAGGGAAAGTCAAGCTCAGACTGTAACCCCAGAGCTTTCCATTTGGAAGGACATTCTCTTTACCACTCCCTAATGATAAGAGAGTGATGGAAAGGAAGATGAGGATGTGAACAAACAACTATACAACCTTCATCCTGCTTATTCATCAACTGGCTTTGGGCTTGGCTGTGGCACAGGCTTTGGCTAATGGGATGTGAGGGAACATGATGTTCATTTACCACATTTGAGCAGAAGCCTAAATGTGACTGTGTGGCTTAGCTAGGGCCTTTTTGTGCCATCCTAGTACAGCATGTCCTAGACAGGGGCTGCTCCTTTAGCCTGGGTTCCAAAATGAAAACACGCATGGAGCTAAGCCAAGCTAAGCAGAGCCCAACAGACTTCAGCAGAACCAAACCCTGATGTATTGTGCAGAAGAAAAACTATTTCTCATTGTAGCCCCTGAGATCTGGGATTTATTTGTTACAAACTAGGAAAAGTCAAAGAATTCACTGACTTAATAGGTGACAAAACATTACCATCTCTTTTAGCCATATAAATTAAGGATAATTCTTTATTTTTCCAATAAATATTATCTGACTTTATTAATCCCTAAATCTACCTTTGATTATATCAGCATGATTTTGCTATATATTGATATTATATTTATATATACATACATATATGATACACACACATATACATATATATCAGAAAGATTCTAGCACTTTATATACTGTAAAGTCTGTATAAAGTCTATAGAAAAATATTCAAATGACATGTTGATTTGGCCCCAAATATTTTTTATATGCATGTAGTTTTACATATATATAAAATATGTAGTTTTGAAAATTTTGTTTTTAGGGTCCTCATTTTATTCGTGACTTCCCTGGATATACAGACAGATTTAGCAGGTGACTTTGTTGAAGTTGGAGCAACTATTCGGCTAAGTTTCCAACAGTCAGCTAAGTCTTAAACTTCTCTATTGTCAATGGCAATTTAATACTTGCATTTACCTGCCTGGCAGCAGACAAGGTCATGTACCTTTATGCTGAGGCAGCAGGTCAAATGACTTTGCTTTTAAAAGCTGCAGGCTCATTGCTAAATGGAAGGAATACTCTCAACTAAATGAATGACTTGGCCCACAGCAGAATACCTTGGTGCCTTCAGATTGTTTACTGCCCAAGTCACTCATCATCCTCAGCACTAAGACACCACTTAAAACGTCAGTAGCATAACCCAATAAATGAAGAAGTACTTTTATATTCTAGGTCTTTGTTGTGAGAAGATAGAGGCTTTTAATTACTTTTTTTTTTTTCATTTTTCAAAGGAGAAAGTCTGTTGCTGAATTGATTGTCCTTGCAAAGATACTACATGGAAAATGCTATTTACTACAGCTGCATGAATGGATCCAAGGGCAGGGCTGGCAGGCTGGGGGACAAATCCATTGTTGTCAGCAACATACTTCTAAATTTCTACCAAGGTGTGGAGTCCACTATGACTCCCAGGTCCCAAATACTGGTTGAAGAAGTTGGAAGCTGCTGTAACCTAGCTGTTGATGGATCTAACCTGGACAGGAGTTATGCTTCCAAGATGGAGGAGTCTCTTACAAAGCAGAGATTCAGGTAAACAGGATAGGAAACAATTTTTCAAAATTTCCTATTCTTGGTCCCTAAACTCTAAATTTACGAAATATTAGTAAGAGCTTCCTAACTGCTCTCATGGGAAAAAAAAAAAAAAAAAAAAAAAAAACAAGAATCACAACATCTAGAAATTATTTTAAATGTAGTCACCCATTCTGAAATAATGTGATTGCTGTGGCATTGTCAAGTAGCCACTACATACTCCTGAGTTTAGTTTTAATTGGCTTATGTTATTCATCCTTGTAGAGTCTCACTTTCTTTGGTCCATTTGTCTCTTCAGGGAAGAACTAGTAGGAAGATAACATTTCATTTTCCTATGAATAAATGCTGATTAATAAATGACAATCAGACTCTTTTCTTGTACTTCTCACAAACATCTCCTTCTCTTTCAAAACTTGGCTTAGATATCCCTCATTTTGGTATGCATCATTAACTTCTCCCAGATAATTACTGGCCTTCTCCTTTGTGTTCCTTGTTCACACCTTTGTTATTATACTTAATATTTTATACATGGTTATTTCTGGATGTCTTTCTCCCACTATAGAGTAACAATGTGCTTGAGACTACCACCATATCTTGTTCATCACTCAATTAAGTACAGTCCACTATAATGTAAATGCTGAATATATGTTTGCAGAATTGAATTTAAATCTGGAGAGAAGCTTCAGTGGCCCAATAAAGGATTTGAGTTCTCAAATCTTTCATCACTGATATGTAGGAAGAGAGTAATCATACCTAAAGATAATGCAACAGGGATAGCAAAAGCACTGAGCGATAGAATCTTCCCAAATCTTTCAAGAAAAATAGGGTTAGCCTAACAATATGAAATTTAATGGAGACAAAATACAAGGCCTACTACCTCCACCCAAAGTGCCAACCATAATACTATGAAATAGAAAAATATATAGCTTATTCCTAGCACATTAATAAGTAAGGACTTATGGGTATTAGATGATGTAAGCTTAACACAAGTCAACAGTGTGATGTGGCTGACAAACACGTGATGTGTCTTCAGGTTGAATCAGTAGAAATGGGGTGCGCACAGTGAGGGAAGTCATGCTCTTGCTGTAAACCACACTATCCAACTCACATACTTCTCAAAAAGATGTACTGTTTAGGGGCACCACATTTAGAAAAGTGGGTTGGAGGAGGTAGATGGTCTAAAAAAACGGGATAAATGGGCTTAAAAGCACTCTATGATGATAAACAGCAATGGTAATGTAGTGTCTGGAAAAATGAAGACTCAAGGTTAATATGACAGTGATCTTTTTATGTTATGGCCCTGCATGATACAACAGGATTAGTGGATAAGTAACATCAATATGAGATAAATTTCTTATAGTCAGAACTTTCCAAGGATGAAAAGTCAGTTTGGAAGGTGGTGAATTCTCTGTACTGAGAATGTTCATAAGATTTTTTAAACACTTGTTCCCTCCAACCCAGAAATTCTTTGACTCTGAGCCTTTTGTTCAGTTAGGTTAAAAATAAATGGTGATTCCTTGATTTCTACAAATTAGGTAACATCATTATCAACACTTGATCTTTTCTAATATTATGTTCAATTGGAAGGAATGAATAGTCATGATGGCCTGCCATTTTTCAATAGATTACAGTAGCTAATTTAAAAAATAAGGTGATATGGTTTGGCTGTGTCCCCACCCAAATCTCATCTTGAATTTCCACATGTTGTGGGAGGGACCCGGTGGGAGGGACCTGGTGAGAAGTAATTGAATCATGGGGGCAAGTATTTCCTGTGCTCATGCTAGTGAATAAGTCTCATGAGATCTGATGGTTTTAAAAAGAGGAGTTCCCCTGCACAAGTGCTCTCTCTTTGCCTGCTGCCATCCACGTAAGACATGACTTGCTCTTCCTTGCATTCCGCCACGATTGTGAGGCTTCCCCAGCCACATGGAACTGTAAGTCCAAGTAAACCTTTGTCTTTTGTAAACTGCCCAGTCTCAGGTATGTCTTTATCGGCAGCGCAAAAATAGGCTAATACCTAAGGCATTAAGAATCAAGCTAAAAATATGCCTGAAAAACACCTCTATCTTGTTGTAAGCACTAAACTTAAGGTTTAAGTGCCAGATAATTTCACTACAAGGTTACACTTCTAAAGCATTTCTGAACTTTTAGTTGTAATTGGCAGTCTGCATTTTACCTATACAACTGGAGTTGCTGAGTCATATTTTGATTCCTTTTAGTCTAGCCATCATTTTCTGGAGTAGATTCAAATATTGAGCAAGAGGAAACCCATTTGAATCTGTTCCAGCTGGAAGCTTGTTGTCAACTATATCAACAAAATAGATGTTGCTGGAAATATAATTTTGGTGGCTGAAACTTCTGCACTTCTCTATGTCATCATGGTTAATACGAATGTGTCTTTTATCCTTAGAGTGCAGGGTATATTGCTTGAGTGATGGGTGCACCAAAATTTCACAAATCACCACTAAAGTGCTTACATAGTCAAACACCCCCTGTTTCCCAACAACCTATGGAAATAAAAAAACAAAAAATAAAATAAAATAAAAGTAAAAGTTATAAAGAAAAGAATGTGTCCTGCAAATGTATGAGTCAAACTAGAATACCTTTACTAGAAATGAAATCACTTACCTTTTTCATAAGAGGAAAAGAAACAAAACAAAACTTGTTCCATCTAATATTGAGTAACATATTTTTCTGCACTTAAATTTTTTTTTTTTTTTTTTTTTTGAGAGAGAGTCTCGCTCTGTCGCCCAGGCTGGAGTGCAGTGGTGTGATCTCGGCTCACTGCAACCTCCACCTCCCAGGTTCACGCCATTCTCCTGCCTCAGCCTCCCGAGTAGCTGGGACTACAGGTGCCCGCCACCACGCCCGGCTAGTTTTTTTTTTTTTTTTGTATTTTTTTAGTAGAGATGGGGTTTCACCGTGTTAGCCAAGATGGTCTCAATCTCCTGACCTCATGATCTGCCCGCCTCGGCCTCCCAAAGTGCTGGGATTACAGGCGTGAGCCACTGCGCCTGGCCTGCACTTAAATTTTTATGGAAAAAAAGCCCAAATGGTATAAACAAACGGTACCATAAAGACACATCTAACAAGCTGATGTTAAGGATTTAGTGTGGAGGATGGGGAAGGAGCAATATTTAGACTGTAGCTCTTGGCCAGAGATTTAACTTTCAAGCAATGGAAATGACAATGGACGAAAAGGAGAAGTTTGAGGCCAGTTCTGCCATTGGCTGTTACATATGACCATAACAAGTCACTTTCTTCCCTCATAAGAAAAGGAACTAAAATTTCAAGGAGGAGAAACAGAATTTCAGAGAGATCAAATAGAAAGCGATGGTCCAGAGTTTGAACCTAGGTCTCACTTACTCCAAAACTCATGCCATCCAATCTTATTTATGTCTCTCAACATCAAATATATTAACACTGATTCTTCTTCTATCTTACCACACAGCATCTCTAAGGAAGAAAAAGAAAAGAATCAGCCTTTCCTGCCAACAAATTATGTTCTAGACCAGAGATCAGCAAACTCTTTCTGTCAAGGGCCAAACAGTAAACATTTTTCAGCTTTGTTGGCCATATGGTCTCATTTGCACCTACTCAGCTCTACCCTTATAGCACAAAACAAGTCAAAGAAAATATGTGAGAAAATGAATATGGCTGCATCCTGATAAAATTTTATTTTAAAAAACAGGCGGTGGCATGACAGCATCAGAAAGAATAAAATAATCAGGAATAAATTTATTTTAAAAGTGCAAGACTTGTGCAATGACAACTACAACATGTTGTTGAAATAAATTAAATAGGGCCTAAATAAATGAAAAGATTTCTTATGTTCATGAATTGGAAGGCAATATTTAAGATGGCAGTACTCCTCAAACTACAGATTCAATGCAGTTCCTATCAAGGTACAAGGTACAAGCTAAGTGTCTTTCAGAAACTGACAAGCTAATTCTAAAACTCATATGGAAATAAAAGAGACCCAGAATAGTCAAAACAATATTGAGAAAGAAGACCAAATTGGAGGACTTGCACTTCCAGATTCCACTTACTACAAAGCTACAATAGTCAAGATAATATAATACTAGCATAAGTCTAGACAATAAATCAATATAACAAAACTAACTGTCTAGAAACAGACCCTTACATTTATGGCCAATTAATTTTTGACCAGGGTGACAAGACAATATATTTGGAAAAGAACAGCCTTTTAAACAAACAGTACTGAGACAACTGGCTATCTATACGTAAAAGTTGGGCTTCTATTCATACCACACACAAAAATTAACCCAAAATGAATCAAAGACCTAAATGTAAGAGCTGAAACTTTAAAACTCTTAGATGAAAACAAATAAATGAATCTTGGTTAACCTGGATTAGGTCATACTGGTTTCTTTGATGTGACACCAAAATAGAAGCAGCAAAATAAAAATAGATAAGTGTAACTTCATAAAAATTAAAAACTTTTATTTATCAAAGGACACCATCAAGAAAGTGAAAACACAATCCACAGAACAAGGTAAAATATTTGGAAATCATGTATCTGATAAGGAGGATGATAAGGAGGATGTACATAGAACATAGAAAGAACTCTATAGTTCAACAGTAAAAAGAAAATCCACCCAATGCAAAAATGGACAAATCATTTGAATAAACATTTCTGCAAAGAAGACCAATGACTGATGAGCACATAAAAAGATGCTCAACACCATTAGTCATCATTAAAATGCAAATCAAAACCACCAGAATGGCTAAAATTAAAAAGTGTGAGGATGTGGAGAAATTGGAATTCTCACATATTGCTACTGAGATTGTAAAATGGTGCAGCCACTTTGGAAACGATTTGGTAGCTTCTCAAGTAGAGTTATCTTATTATGCAGCAAGTTCACTCTTAGCTATATACCCAAGATAACTGAGAGTATGTGTCCTCATAAAAACCTGTACATGAATGGTCATAGCAGCATTATTCCTAATAGCTGGCAATGGAAACAACTCAAATGTCCACCAAATGATGAGTGGATAAATAAAATGTGGTATATCCATACAATGGAATATTATTTTTCCATAAAAAGGAAGGAAGTACTGATACATGCTACAACATGGATGAACCCTGAAGATATTATATTACATTATGCTAAGTGAAAGAAGCCAGACACAAAAGGCCACACATTTTATGATTCCATTAACAGGAAATGTAAACTGTGTCTGTAATAGGCAAATCTATGGAAATAGAAAGTAGATTTGTGGTTGCCAGGGGCTGTGGGAAAGAGGGAAGGGGGAATGAACATTGAGGGGCATGGGGTTTCTTTCTGGGGTGATGAAATTTTTTGAAGCTAGATAATAGTGATGGTTGCACAACTCTGTGAAGGTATTGAACTGTACACTTTAAAAGGGTGAATTTTCTGGTATGTGAACTATATCTCAATAAAGTTGTATAAAAACAAATGAACAAACACAAATTGGATATAGTTTGCTGACTCCTGTTTCAGATTCTTACATAGTTATCTGTGCCTCACTTACCCTAACTGTAAAATTACTGAATTGGAGTAAATGTTCTCTAAGATGGCTTTCAGGTAAAACAAAATTCTCCTTTTATTAAAAAAATTATATTCAGAATTGAGATCCTGAGGCTCCTGTAAATCTTGTCACCAACCATACAATTTTTTAACAGTTTTGCTTAGACAAGAATATTAACATATTTTAGAAAATAATTAACAATGGAGGTTATAGTAACAAAAATGTTTTTTGATAAAGCATTGATTAATCAATAATTAAATCTGGGCCTTTAATTGCCTTCCCAGAGTGCTGCCCTGCACTGGAAAAGTCTGTGCCAGCAGGACTCCCTGTGAATACACTGTACAATATGTCAAGGTTGCTTCCTCTTCATACTTACTTATGATTTACACATCTGTCCTAAATAACTGAAGATAAATGTTTTCATAAGCTACTCATTTTATGATTGCTTATTTGGCTACAACTTTTAAAGTATATTTTAATATATTTTGATATATAAAGTTTTATCATTGCCAGCCCTTGGTTCTCTTTACCACTGCACCCATTCCCTTGTGATTTCATTCAGTTGCAAGGCTTTACCCATCCATTTTCTAGGGCTGCTGAAACCAAAAACTGTGGAGTCATCCCTGTTTCTTCTCTGGCCCCACATCCAGTTGATCAGGAAATCTTGTCAGTTCTACCTTCCAAATGTTTCCAAAACCTGACCATTTTTCACTACTGCCACTACTACAACCCTGTTCCACCACCATCTCCCACTCATGTTCCTGAAGAGCCTCTGATGGGTCTTCTTACTTCTGCCCTGGTCCCTCCAGTCTACCACTATATGTCAACCAGAGTGAGCGCTCACATCAGAGCAGCTCACTCCTCTGCTTTCACCCCATGGGGGTCCCATCGCACTCCAGTGAGAGTCATGAGGCCTCTGGTCTGCATCTTCTTGCTTTGCTGACCTCCTTTCCGGTGACTCTCCCTTCCAGCCACCCTGGCCTCCTTGCGGTTCTGCGAACACATCAGATAACTCTCACTTTAGAGCCTTTACTGCAGCTGTTTCTTCTTCCTAGGCTGCTCTTCCACCCCATAGCTGCTTACCTAAATTATTTGCCTTTCTTAAATCTTTGCTCCACTCTCACCTTCTTCAATGAGTTCTTTCTCCCTTGACCACCTGATATAATATTGTGACCTGCCCCTCCCTCTATCACTTTCTCGATGCCTCTAACTCTTTCTACTTTTTCTTTTCCTCCCCAGAGTCTTATCACTTTCTCACATACTATATAATTTGCATATATATTATGTGATATCGTTTGGATATTTGTCACCTCCAAATTTCATGTTGAAATGTGATTCCCAATGTTGGAGGTGAAGCCCAGGGTGGGAGGTGATTGGATCATGGGGGAAACCCTCATGAATGGTTTAGCACCATCCCCTTAGTGATCAATGAGTTCTCACTCTGAGTTCACATGAGATCTGGCTGTTTAAAAGAGTGTGGCACCTCCCACCTCACTCTCTTGCTCCCACTCTTGCCATCTGACATGCCTGCTGTCCTTCATCTTCTGATTGGAAGCTTCCTGAGGCCTCACCAGAATGAGATGCCAGCACTATGCTTCCTGTAAAGCCTGCAGAACCATGAGTCAATAAAATCTCTTTTCTTTGTAAATGACCCAGCTTCAGGTATTTCTTTGTAGCAATGCAAAAACGGACTAACACATTATGTTTATTGTTCTTGTCTTTCTCCCCTAACAAGAATGTAAGTTCTGTAAGAGCACAGTCTTTGTTTTGTTCACTGAAGTATCTCAAGTGCCTCAAACAGTGCCTGATATATAAGATGTAACAACAAATATTTGTTATATAAGTAAGCCAGCTATCTATCTATCTATATGGAATGATGTAACTGAAATTTTGGTTGTTAGCCAATGCTCATATGACCATTATTTAAAATGGCACACTGCTCAGTCAGATACTAGGCAGTGAACAGGAGTGTTCCAGGCTGAGGCCTACTCATCAGCAATGTGATTCCACAGTTGGAAGCTCCTGAAAAACAGAGGTAATTATATTGTATTTTTCTTCCTTCCGAGGGAAGGATGATAATATTGCAGGAAATCACAGATTCAGGTTTTTCAGCAGTATGGAGCTCTTGAAATTATCAAGTCCAGTGTTTTCTCTTCCCCTTTTAACCTTAAACCTATTTTTGGAGTCACAGATCCCACTGAGAGTCTGATGAAAGTTACGATCTTGGCCTAGCAAAATGCTCCTGCAAATATTTGCACAATTTGCCCTCCAGGGACTCGCAGTCCAAGCATAAGAATTTTAATTCTAGTCCCTTCAAGAACAACCCCCCACCCCCTGCCATGAGTAGTCAAAGCTCTGCTAGGTTCAAAAATTGACTAAGAAGATTATGCAACATTGCTCAGAAATCCCATTCAATATTGAACGATGTTCCCCCTTGGCAAACTTCTCCTTATGTCTTTGTGAGGATGGAGTGAAAGAGCAGTAGATACAATATGGTCTGCCATCAGGGGAAGGGGAAACAGAAATTCTCAGAGCTCTGAAAACCTGCTGGCACCAAAAATAGCGAGCTTTTGGCACTTCAAAGGCCCAGAGTCACTAGAACCTACACACTAGTCCACGTTTCCATTGACAGGGTGCCCCTACATCAGAATAAAGTGATGGCTGAGTTCTCATTTTCTGAATTCAGCATTGTGCTGTGCAGACAGAAGTAAAAGGAAATTGGAGAAACAATCAAATTGCCAGTCACTGAGAGAGCAGAGAGGAGAGAAGGGTATGAAAATGGCAGTGAAAGCATCTAGGGGGAGCCAGTGCTGGTCCTGGAATTGGACTTGCTGCTGCAGCTGATTCCCGTACACTGTGATCAGGAGGAAAACCCACCTCTCCCAAAGGCGGTGCCACAGACCATAGACATCATTTTGATGCCAACTGAACATACTGGGTTGGGGGAAAGGCGAAGAGGGTAATCAGAGAGCTGGATCATCATTACAAACACTAAGCAAAAAGCAGCTTTTACAGCTTTTAGTTAGCTCAAAGATATTTTCCTGGCTCTGAAAAGTGGTGCTCAACTGGATAAAAATTTTATATATCATAAGGGAAACATGACGGATTTAAATCTTTCCTTTGTGCCTAGAAGCACCTTATCAAAAGCACTTTTGAGAGTGGAGGTGAAATAAGACATTCAACAACCTCCCCCTATTCCCAAACTCAGTTTTACTTTTGCTTCCATGCAGGCTGCCGCAGGCTCCCAGGAACAAGCCCACGGAAGTCTATGCATACTTAGGAGTTCATATAGTTGCCTGTCCCTCTACTCCCTACCCCAACTTTGCAGCTACCTTTTGATCAACCTCTACTAAGATGAGCATTTACGTTTAATTGTACAGAGGACTAATGAGTCTCTAAAGTTATCCAGTAACTCCAAATACACTGTGTAAACAGGAAAACAGGGAGGAAATGCACTTATGACTAGCTTCTCTCCCACTGGTGTACTAGCTATCACTACAGCATCTGATAATGGTACTCAAGCTATTAAAGCAATGATTCTTTTTATGTGCCTCACGTCCCAGTAAGCCAAAACAAATATTGTCATTACTTTAGGACAACCCAACTTTTGTCCCTAAAGTAAGAAGGCTAAGAGTCATTATTTTGCTAATGCTTCTCCCTGTCCCAGATTTTTTGAAGATATGAGAAAGCAGGCATAGAAAAATTAAAAGAGTCATACATCTCAAACATCACAATATAAATCATTAACACAGACAACGCTGGGCTAAGCATTGCTTGCTTTCATTGCCCTTATAATACCTTATTACACCTATCTGTTTGTATGTATGTCCCTACAAATGCCTTGCAGGCAATCACTGTGTCTTACTCATATTAGCTTCTGTTGGTGCTCAGAAAATGATACCCCAAAATATGGCACTTTGGCATGCTGAGTGCTTTGAACAAAGGAGACTGAAAGGCCTCAGAGCCAAAGTCTCTCTCTGACCTTCTCCTGCCTCACCCCTCACCTCCAGATTTTCCTTTCAAGGCACAGAAAGGGGCTGTCTCTGAAATTCTCTTACCTGACTAAGGGAAGTTCATCCAGAAGGAATGCAATTGTTGTGGCCTTCCTCTGTTGAATCCACATTGGGCAGAGAAGGTTAACTCATATTGCAGGAGAGGAAGTCTCCATGCTCACGACACCACACCTGACAGACATTTCACCTATTCTCTCAACTATTCTTCTTTACCTGCATAATAAGACAAACTTTGTTTGCAGTGTCATTCTGCCCCTCACCTTCCCATAACTTGTCATCACCTCTCCCAGAGGCCAGAAGAACTGTGTCCCAGGCAATTGTCTCTTCTTTGGGGCCACTAAAATCCCCTAAAAACCATGTAATCTTCCTCTAAAATAGCCTACATCTCCCACTTTACCTCTCCCCTAGGAAAAGAATATTTAAGCATCAGGCATCTGACCCTTTTTAAAGTTTCATATTTTGCATGGCTCCCATGAACACTTGTAATGCCTTTTCTCCTGTTAATCTGTCTGTTGTCAGTTTATTTCAACAGACTTAATGACTAGAATCTTTGGAGGGGAACGTTCTCCCTACACTTCTCCAGCCACAGACCAGTAACTAACATGTAGTAGTTGGCTAAGATTTGATTCTTGAATGAATGTATGGAGCATGTGCACATGTGAGTGTGTGCACATGTGTGAGCAAACACAGACATATAAACACAGAAGAGTTCACATGGGTTGTTCCTGATTCTAATTACCTGACTTCAGAATCTCTTTGTTTCTAATGAAAGGAATATTAGTAAAATCCGTGATGCTCAACGTTCTGCTCAAACTGACCTTTAAAGACGGTAGGTAAAGAGAAGGGCGCTGGACATCTTAACACTTCTCCCTCCTCTGAAATCCAGTAGCACTTAGGATTGACAGGATTTGTAGTTGAAGTCAATCAATAGTATCTGGTGTTATTCTTTAAATATTCTATATGTATTATTCAATCCCCTTGATGGGTTGAGGGTTGGTAAAGCATATACCATTAAAAGCAACTCCTGGAGAAAAGTTTGTTACTCTCCAAGGAACTCAACTAAGAATCAGACACATATAGGTGTTCTAACCATGTGCTGAACTGAAGAACTGCTGAGTTCTGAAGACCTGAGAACTGAAGAACAAGCTGAGTTAAGCCCAAGGTCCATCCAGTTCCAAAGCAACAACAGAAACTCTGATGGCTTTTAAAGAACAGATTTGTTTTTCATCCATATAAAGTTCATGGTTAATGTTGAAATATAATTAATTAGCTAACGACAAGAGTCTATCTTTAACAAGAGCCTCGAGGCACAGGGTTAGCGGGCACATTTGTTGTCCTTGTAGCAACCTTAACATGTCCATTCCAATATTCTAATTCTGTCAGGCCTTCTTTGACGATTGTATTTAAAATAGCTTTCTTTAGCCTGCTTTATTTTGGAATTCACAGCACTTACCACTGCCTGATACTATGTGATGTGTTTTTTTTTTTTTTTTGTATACTGTTAGTCTCTTCTACTAATTAAGCTCCATGAGAGTAGGGAGTCTGCTTTCTTCTCCACTCTCTCCCCTAGTGCCTACAAAACAGTCTGGCATGCAATGGGTTCTCAATAGTTGTTGATATAGTAATGTTGCTGAATTTACAAATGTTCACTTACCAAGAGTCAGCATCATTTGAAATGAGGAAGAAAGGTCTAGGAAGGAGTTAACTGCTTGATAATTCTCTCTCCCTCTCTTTCCGTCTGTCTGTCTCTCTTACACACACACACACACACACACACACATACACACACACACAGAAACAGAAGTCTTCAGGAGATGAACACCTAGAGCCAAGGAAACATTCTGACAACAGCCTTGTCCAGTTTTCAGTAGGAAGAAACAGGACCCAATCAGTATGAAAGATTTGAAAAGAGATCGCTGTGTTCTACTGAAACTAAAAAAAAAAAATAGGGAATTGCTGCAAGTAAGCCAGATGGAGTAGAATGCCATGAAACTTACAGCAGATGGCACTAAAATATTAAACTAACATTTCCTTATGCTCCAAGCTGAGCTGTATGTTAACGCTGATTATAGGAGCCAGTCTATTTAAAAACATACAGATGAAAAATGAATCTGGTATTGTTAAATCATTCTGCTAAAAACAACTCCAAGCATTAGCACCTAATGTGCTTTCCCACAGGAATATGTTAATATTATTCAAGCAAGGTTATATCTAACAAAACCACTCAGAATAGGAGGTGGGGGGAAGCCCACAGTCTCAGGAATCTGTTCAAAAACAAGCTCGGTGTGGTAAAGCGTGAAAATCTGCTTCTCTGATTTCCATAGCAACGGCAGCAACCCTCAGACAGACACTTTTAAAAACCAGATTTGTTTTTCTCCTTTCCAAATACCTTTGCATGATATTTTCAGATAATGTTGAAATACAGCTGACATTGCATAAGGTGTAAACACACGGCTTGTTCCAATTGCTTCAGTATTAGACAGGGTGGCTCATCATTTTCTCTCTTAACTCACATGGTGATTCCACTGGCAACGGGTTAGCACCTGGCTCTCTGGGGATGCCCCAGTAAAGTATTGTCAACTGAAAGTCAGGCTCAATAATATTTATAGACTAGCATGAGCTACCCAGTTGAGAAGTTGAGAAGACACTCCCAAGATTTGTAAGGCATGCAAAGAAATGACATCCATCTGCTTTGCAAATATTATTTAAGGCTTCCACCTAAAAAGGAGCCACAGAATGCTTATTTACTTTCTCACTGAATCTGAGGGGTAGAGACTATCAAGTCCCAGTTACTAAGAAGTCAGGAAGAAAATTAAAAATAGAACCATGGAAACAGGGATGCGCTGAAGAATTCTATCAACTATTCTATATGTTTGAGGAATTTCATAAGAAAATATTGGGAAAAAAGAAAATCCATCTGATCATCACATAACATACAGACTGAGAGAACTTTCTACTGCTTCATATTCTTATTATAGTTAATGTAATGGAAAATAGAAGTTTAAGAGAATTTTGCTCATTGGCTAATTAAAACTAACCAACTGAAGGGGAAGAAAAAACATTTGGAGGATTCTTGGGAGAATCTGCATATGAACTAGGCATTAGATGATGTTAAGTATTTGTGTTGTTAGATGTAACAGTGAACCTATAGTTATGTAAGAAAATGTCCTATTTTTAGAGATGTACACTGAAGCATGTAGGGGTGAAACGTCTTGGTGACTGTGACTTAATTTTAAAATGCTTGTCCCAAAAGTAGACAAAACAAATATGACAAAATGATAATAATTGTTAAATTTTATCTATATATGCAAGTTCATAATACTATTTTGTTTGCTCAATGTATGCATCTGTGCATAATAATCTATTTAAAATGTCTCAAAAATGGAGCTACGAATACTCATTTCAAGAAATATCATAGATAAGAGTTAGGTATTTGAAGGGACAACCTTATCTTGTCTTCTTTAAAGGATAATTAAAATATATTCTACTTTATAGATGGCATTTCTTAGTACTTGTGAAATACATTGTATGGATTTCTGGAGCGAGCGGATGCACAACTTGTTTAGAAAGCATGTAAACAGTGGATAAAAAAGATGAAGCACAATGCATCAAACAAACAAGTTGTTACAAGAAACTTCCCTATAAGGAGAATCTTGCCCCCTGCCTTGTGGTGCCAGTCCGCCTGCCTATGGGGGTCCACACAGACAAAAAACTGCCCTGAATTAGAAGTACACCAAAGCTTACTTCCCAGTTCAGATAACTGAAAGCATATAACAAAAACAACAGAGCTTTTTGAGAGAAATGGCAGTCATCTGAAGCATTTTATGTAAGAAACAGATGAAACCCTAAGACATTTGTCTATCTACGCTAAAGAGGCGATTCCATGTTTATCATGGGAATAATGTAACTGAACCTCACCCACAAATACTACTTTAAATATTCCTAAAGTTTCTCACTGTTCAAAGGTAGCTTCCCATAAAAAATAGCCATAGGGCTGAACACCTCCTTTTTTCTTTAATTTTCCTTCCTTCCTTCCTTCCTTCCTTCCTTCCTTCCTTCCTTCCTTCCTTCCTTCCTTCCTTCCTTTCCTTCCTCCCTTAAGTGAAGGAATGCACTTCGACATTACAGCCCTTCTCCTTTCTGTTGGAATGCTAGGTGTTCTCTTTCTTTTTCTTCCTCCATCGTGGTTCTCTTCTTCTATCCCTCATTTCTTTCTCTTCCTTCCTCCTCCCTCCCTCTCTCCTTCCCTCTTCCTTCCTTCCTTCCTTCCTTCCTTCCTTCCTTCCTTCCTTCCTTCCTTCCTTCCTTCCTTCCTTCCTCTGTGTCTCTCTCTCTCTCTCTCTTTCTTTCTTTCTTTTCTCAGATCATGAAGCTTTACCCTCCCAGGCTCAAGTGATCCTGCCACCTCAGCCTTCTGAGATTTTGGGACTACAGAAGTGCACCACCATAACTAGCTAATTTTTGTATTATTATTATTATTATTATCATTTTTTCGTAAAGATGGGGTTTGTCATGTTGCCAAGGCTGGTCTCAAACTCCCGGCTGGGTCTCCCAAAGTGTTGGGATTACAGGCATGAGCCACTGTGCCCAGCCAGGGCTGAACTTTCTTTGCATGTAAAGTTTCACTTTAAAAATAGAGAGGAGTCTGCAGCACTCCAAGCTTGACAAAAATTCAGTCCCTTTTAAAGAGAAGTTCCCCTAATGGTTCTTTCTGTGAATCAATCCTGCTAGCCTGGCCACAACTGAAAGGACCAAAATTGGAGGCTTGAGCTAAATGTTGAGCATGGGGGGAATAATGTCCCTGAGGTGGGCTGTGACAGGTGAGCTCCACACTGGATGGTGAAAAAGCAGCCCAGGCTGGGGAACAAAGATGCTGAGTGCACCAAAGGAGTTGGGCTGCCAGCTGAGCTCAGGGGCAAAGCAGGCCTGCCACGGCCATGCGCTACAGGCCCACCAGAAAGCCAGCTTTGGAAGCTCCAGGTCAGCGCTGATCCACAAAAGACAGCCCACCTGTGTGGCCTCACATTCTCTCATCTCCCTGAGTAAACCCCATCACTGACTATAACCTGGGGATATAGCCATATCTAGTACAGAAAAACAATCCAATTATAACATGTGAAAATAATTGCTGTCATTTACAATTTACCATTTCTTCTACCAACCTAACCACCTTAAAAGTATGATTCAGTTTAAATTTGATTACAGTTCTAGCAAGTAGGAATTATTAGCCACATTTTACAGATGAGGCTTGGGAAGTTTCAGGGAGGTAAGTATTGGACTCAGGTTCAAACCCGAATCTTTCTTATTCTAGATCTCATGCCTTAATCACAACATAATACTGCCTGTTTCTATACTGGCCTTAATAACAAACCTTATTTTTAATTGGGTTCTGCAGTATTCAAAATGAGAAGAAGCATTCATTGCAGAAGGTTTTCCATTTTATGGGGGTTATACAGTTTCAACAGACTGGTCTTGTGCAAATTCGATAGGCTCAGCTCAGTAAAGAAAAGGCTGAACACAGGCCCACAGTGATGTCACCTTCTGCTTTGCCAACTCAAGTCTTTTATTGACTATGTCAGCTGAACCTCAGAAAGCATCCTTCTCTGCTGACTACATTTGCCCTCTCCTGGGCTGATCACTCCAGGAATGAACAACTGAGAGAGAAATGCTTTTCATGAGTAATAGTAGGAGATCCACATATAATGTTCCCTTCTTAATTAGCCTATTATTCTTTAACTTCTCATTGAACTCAATAACATTTAAATGTGCTTTTGAAAAAGAACACAAGCTATAAAGCACATTGACATACAATAAAATCCCACAACAGACTTCAGTGGCTTCACCTTCGTGTATGGAGTTGCCATTCACTTATTTATTAAATGTTTATTAAGTTCCCACTACTCACTAGGCATCACTGTAAGCACTAGAGATATAGCAGTGAACAAAAGGCTGTGATCTCAAAAAGCTTAAAGTCTACTTGGGAGAGATAGGCAATAAACAAATAAAGGAAGGCACACATCATATACTGGGTGATGATAAGTGCTATGAAGATCAAGACAAGAGATCATTGTGCAAGAGGTCCGTAATAAGGACCTCATCGAATTTCCAGTGTGCTCCATGCATCAAGATGCATAGAGTCATGTGACAAATTCTGGTCAATGAGCTATAGGCAAAAGTGACATTTGTCATTTCCAGGGGAGGTTTTTAAGAGCTGGTATCAGCTCTTTCTTCCTCTGGCATAGCAACCTGAGAAGCCATATGTTGAGACTCAGCTGGCACAGAAGAAAGGGAGCTTGGATCCCTTTGTAGCTGAATAAAGGAAAGCCTCCACCAAATAGCAATAGTTGAAAGCTAGAAATAAATGTTTGTTGAGCTAAGACATTGAAAATTTGAGGTTTATTACTATAGTATGGCCTAACAGAGTCAAAAGAGTAAGGCACACACCTGAGGCTAAGGGGGGATTGTGGAGGGAGCCCCAAAATACATAGGCCTAAAGATGATAACAAAAATCTATATACAACAGATAGGGCTAAGTGGTATCCAACCCTGGCTGGACATTCTAAATCAGCTGAGGCATAGTAGAAAATACTGATCTACAGATGTTATATCCACATATTATATTTTGAGATATTATGGGTGAGGAACTAAGCATATATTTATTGAAAACTACAGTCAACAGAAAATGACAAATTGGGTCAGCTGGCTTTAGGAAACCTCCCCAGAGGCAACCTGTCCCACAATATACTTTGGAAAGAGCTTATTAGTGAGATCAATTCAACTTCCGATCAATTGTTGGAAAGCAGTCAATCAAACTGTGAAATAGGAAGAAAACCTGCAAACTTACTAACTGAAATGTTATGAAACAGTATGTTGCAGAAAGTATTCCTGCATTAAATGAATAACTGGGCCAGGCGTGGTGGCTCACGCCTATAATCCCAGCACTTTGGGAGGCCAAGGTAGGCTGATCACCTGAGGTCAGCAGTTTGAGACCAGCCTGGGCAATAAGGCGAAACCCTGTCTCTACTAAAAATACAAAATTAGTTGGGTGTGGTGGGGCATGCCTGTAATCCCAGCTACTTGGGAGGCTGAGGCAGGAGAATTGCTTGAACCCGGGTGGTGGAGGTTGTAGTCAGCTGAAATTGCCCCCACTGCACTCCAGCCTGGGTGACAAGAGTGCATCTCAAAAAAAAAAAAAAAAAAAAAAAGAGTAACTGTATTAGATTCTCCCAAAGCCCCATCTCATTGTATAATTATTATTAAAATAAATATTTAAATAGCAACAATATTAGAGGATAAGTACTTTACCTAAATTATCTCAAATAATCATCCCAAGAATCCTGTGATATAGGTACTATTATCCCCTTTGAACAGACAAAAAAACTGAAATGCAGACAGGTTAACTTGCCCAGAGTCACATAGCTAGTAGTAAGTGGAGAAGGTAAGACCCAGATCCAATTGGCGCATGATTTTTTAACGCAGTGAAAAGGAGACATGCAATCAAAAGGATACAGTTTCTTGAGGCAGGGAATCTAGACAAGGGGCCACTGGTGGGGGAAAGGACCGCAGGCATGGGGTTGGGAGCAGCTGCTCTGATTCTAGTTGAGGATTCCCAGTCCTTTGAAAACAGAACGGCTTCACAGGATGCCAAAGCATGATGGAAATTTCCGATGAAAACAATCTACTCTTTTTGCCCCAGGCAATAATGAGCTGAGCTCCCCACTAGGATGAAGTTCCCCTCATATATTTCCAGTGTAACTCATAACTTGGCATTCTGGTTTAGACCAGATTCAGACAAGCTTCAGAGCACTTACTGCTGAGAATGGGGACTTGGACTAAGGAAAACACTGCACAAAGTCGCAGGCATGTCTTACCCTCAGGCAGCTCACTCCTTCGCCCAATTCAGAGAGAATCAGCAATTTCCCGAGCTTGCTAGGCTAGCCCTAGAGAGGGACTTCAGTTTTCCTAGGTGTCTCCTGGCTTTTAGAGGGTGCCAGCTACTCACCTTGTGGTTATAAAAGATTTGTATAGTTTTTATGACAACATTTTAGGAAGAAGCAATAAAACATCTTCAAGACAGAACTGTCTTTTTAAAATTTGCCCAGAATTACCATACCAGTAATTCTAGCAGTTGAGCAAAGGACAGTACCAGCAAAGGACAGTATAAAGGGGAAAGGTACAGAGAAGAAGCAAGACTTATAAAATTATGCTTATAAAAATTAGACTAATAGGCCAGGTGTGGTGGGTCACACCTGTAATCCCAGCACTTTGGGAGGCCGAGGCAGGCAGATCACGAGGTCAGGAGTTTGAGGCCAGCCTGGCCAACATAGTGAAACCCGGCCCCAACTAAAAATTAAAAAATTGGCCAGGCATGGTGGTGGGCACCTGTAATCCCAGATACTTGGGAGGCTGAGGCAGGAGAGTCGTTTGAACCCAGGAGGTGGAAGTTGCCGTTAGCCGAGATTGCGCCATTGCACTCCAGCCTAGGCGACAGAGTGAGACTCTGTCTAAAAAAACAAACAAACAAACAAAAAAGACGAATAAAGTTATGGGACATGTGCCACAACATACATTCTAACTATAGATCTTCTTTCTGAATTTTATATTACATCATGGGTTATCCCATTAGAATAATGCTGGCCACAGTAATAAATAATCCCAAAATTTCAGTGGCTTAACATGGAAGGAATTTTTTGTTGTTGCTGCTAATTTAAAAGATGAGTGTGAGTGTTCACTAGCAGGTAGCTTTCCACCAGGTAGTCATTTAGGAGCCCAGGTTCCTTCTCCTTTGCCATCCCCTTGGTCTAGAGCCTTGAAGGAGGAAAAGGCACAACTGCATCTCAGCCATCTTCCCAGATGTGACCCATATCCCCTCCACTCACATTCTATTGATAAGAATTAGAGCTTCACCTGGCTGCAAGGAGGCTGGGAAATGCAGTCCCTGACTGAGAGCCACTTCCCAAGAAGGACACTACAGAGCAGCAAGTATCAATTTGATGGAAAGTTACCCACCTCTACCCATTACAACATGGGTATCATATAAACCAGCAGGTCCCCAAACCCATGGCCACGGACCGGTACTGATCCATGGTCTGTTAGGTACTGGGCCGCACAGCAGGAGGGGAGCAGAGGGTGAGTGAGCATTTCTGCCTTAGCTCCACCTCCTATGCAATCAGCAGTGGCATTAGGAGATTAGATTCTCAGAGGAGTGTGAACCCTATTGTAAACTGCACAAGCAAGGGATCCAGGTTGTGCGTTCCTTATGAGACTCTAATGCCTGATGATTTGAGGTGGAACAGTTTCATCCTGAAACCGTCCCACTCTCCCACCTTCCCATGGAAAAACTGTCTTCCATGAAACTAGTCCCTGGTGCCAAAAGGGTTGGGGACCACTGATAAAAACTACAGGGGCAAATATATATAGCGGGAGAGACAAAACTTAATACTTCAGGTGAATGACCTTATGTCTCATCCCAGAGGCAATTCAGTTTCAATTTGACAGAGGAACAGTAAGGCTGGAACCCCAAAAGTATCTTTCTCAGAGAACTTTGCCCTCAGGCTCTAGGTTTGGCTCTGAAACTTTCCTCATCAACAAGTCCCTTTATGTTTTTGGCCAGAGTAGTGGGCCCTGAGGAAAAGATGTCTCCATAAGAACTAAAATGTAAATCGTAAGAGGACTTATAAATCATTAAAAGTCAAGATGTTTGGCTTTGGAACTATAGCACGCCTTGGTGAAATATATAAAATCTTCTCTAAATTTCAGGACTCTGTTTTCAGAGGACTAAGAAAGGGCATTAAAAATCTGGACCTTAGGCCTGGTGTGGTGGCTCACGCCTGTAATCCCAGCACTTTAGGAGGCAGAGGCAGGTGGATCACTTGAGGTCAGGAGTTCAAGACCAGCCTGGCCAAAATGGTAAAACCCCATCTCTACTAATAATACAGAAATTAGTCAGGCACCTGTAATCCCAGCTACTTGGGAGGCTGAGGCAAGAGAATTGCTTGAACCTGGAAGGCAGAGGTTGCACTGAGCCAATATCATGCCACTGCACTCTGGCCTGGGCAACATGGTGAGACTCCATCTCCAAAAAAAAAAAAAAAAATGTGGACCTCAACAAAGAGAGGAGGAAGAAAATAAAAGGAATAAATTGACAATTAGACTATTTTACTTATATCCAAACTTTCTAGAATCATTTATTTATGATTTTCTTTATTTTCAACATTTAAGAAAACCATGTTTGTATGTAAAAAAGATTCAAGTATAAATTGGTTAAGCTAAAGAAAATAATTAAATGCTTTCCAAATGATTGGAGTGAATTTCCAGCTTACAGACCATGCTAACACTTGAACTAGCTGCCTATGTTATATAGCATTATAAAACTCTTTATATCTACATACATTTTTGATATTAAATCTTAAATCTCAAAATTCTAAAGAAACTTACTATAGAGAACATTTAGCTTTGCTTATGAGGAGGCCAAGTACCTGGAAATCAATTTAGTTGGAAAAAGACACTGGCTGAAAATGAGTAGCTCTTATTTCAAATCCTGGTTCTTCTACCCCTGAGAAATAACCTAGAGCAACCAACTGTACCTCAACCCTTGACTTCAATTTGAAATGAAGATGCTGACTCAAAACTCCAATTAGTAGGGAACCACAGTTCATCAATTCTACATAGTTCATAAATACATGGTATTATATTTTTTGTTTTGGTAGAGGTCAAATGGTGTAGCCTTACAATTAATTCTGCTGAAAACTAAGTTACCCATTTGCAAATATTTTTTGGAACTCTGTCCTTGTGCTTGTTTCAAGGAAAATTCGGAGGGTAATTTAAATGATCAGTCATCACAGAAACAGTACAGCCATGTGAACATTGTAAATTCATTTAAAGACATATCTTCTTACATCATAAACCAAGAAATCTTATTGTAAATTTCAAATTGTGGTGGTGTGAGAAGAGGTTAAGAAGTAGAGGTTGACGTGTAATCCCAGCACTTTGGGAGGCCGAGGCGGGTGGATCACGAGGTCAGGAGACCATCCTGGCTAACACGGTGAAACCCCGTCTCTACTAAAAAAATTCAAAAAAAAAAAAAAAATTAGCCGGGCATGGTGGTGGATGCCTGTAGTCCCAGCTACTAGGGAGGCTGAAGCAGAAGAATGGCGTGAATCCGGGAGGCGGAGCTTGCAGTGAGCCGAGATCACGCCACTACACGCCAGCCCGGGTAACAGAGCAAGACTCCGTCTCAACAAACAAACAAACAAACAAACAAACAAAAAAGAAGTAGAGGTTGAATATTTTCATGGCAACCACTGGATGGCAATAGACATTAACAGTGAGTGGGGACAATCAATACAAAAGCAACTTTCTGCTTTACTTGACTTTCTCCGCATTTTCAGAAGTAGAATCAAACCGAGCTTCAGAGATGTTAGGGAGAAGTAGACAAGAGTGAATTCGGAAGTGAAAGAATTAGGTTTTGGGACACATACTCTGCTTTTGCAAGTGCTTTGTAGGCAGATAAATCTCTCAAGATTTCAGTGCTCAGTAAAGAGTTTTAAGAAAATGAAGTGTCTGCCAGAAGGGAAGAGTTAAGCCAGAATGTTATATTTAACAGAATATGCAACTTTGAACTGGATTACTATTAGTGGTAGTGAAATGTTTGATCTTGTTTAATAAAGTCATGCTGGTTGCTCCTGATTTGTGCATGGAAGACTACAACTCAACCCCACTCCTCTCCCTCTCCTGCTACAAATTTTCCAGGCTATGAACAGAGATCACCCAGAGGACTCCTCTGACCCGGGAGACCCCAAACTACTGAAACAACGAATGGTTAGCTCCTCTGTGTCCCCACCATATACTGCTGGGGCCTTTGTTCTAGTGGCATTGTGGGGTGGAGAGATGTTAGGTGAAATCCCCTGGAGTGAGCTGGCAAGACCAGGCTGTGTTTACATGATCTCCCCTTCACTCTCCCATAAGGAGGTGGAGGTCTGGAAGTGTAAACAGTATACATTTCACTCTAAATTCTATTTACCCACAAGAACCATTTTAACTAACATCTAAGCCTAAACAGAAAATCCAACTGGCCTTGGAAAAAGTTAAGTCACTGGAGGAAAAACCTGCCAAAGATTACTCTGAGGACATTGAGAGATCAGCCCTGGCATAGTCCCTAGAGTAATGATTCTTAAGTTCTCTGCCTACAATTAACTGGGGAGCTACTTAATGAAGCAGATGCATTTGCCCCTCCCTAGGAAATCCTGGGGTGGGCCCAGGAATTCTGTATTTAAACAAACCGCTTCTGATATAAATGGTCTACCAACTACCCTTTGAGAAACACTATCTAGAAAAACTGAACAGTTCCACTGAGCCCCTAATCTGCTCTTCCTGCCACTCACACCCACTTCCACAAGGAAAGAGAAAAGTCCTGGATCAATGCTTTGCCTGGCCAAGAGGACCACCATTTCAACCTAGGTCACTTAGAACCCAGGAGCGCCATTACAGAGATGGGACAACTTAGGAATCTCTGAGTAAATCACCAAGAGAGACCACGGCCAAATGCAGTCTTGAGCTGAAGTAACCAGACTGAGTAGTGTGCTTGCCCCAACTTGAAGCCCCAGTTTGAGTATCTACTTTAAAGTTGCCTTCGTTCTAACTTTAGCCTCTGCTCTCTGACAGGCTGCTGACTTTTCCTTGCCTGTTAGTATAATTTTGATTCATATTTGGGATGTTCTTTAGACTTTCTGAAGTTTTTGTGATTTCTTGGCCCTAGGCAAGCATGTATCTAACTCTAAATAACCAACTTGCTTGACCATAATCCCTACCTATCTCTCTAGGGGTCTTATTTAACCTCCACAGGTACCATATTGGACCATTCCAGCTCCAGTTTCAGCCACCCGAACATCACCATCACCTAAATACATTAAACCCATTGCTTGGCTAGGGAAATACTCTAGATATAGTGCTCAAATAGGGAGATCATTTCAGTGCCATCATAATTCAAATGGATGTTTTTCGAAAAGCAGACACACAAAAAAATGAGTTCAATGACTAATGAAGCAGCATCAGAGTTTGGGGTATTTTTCCCCATTGTAAATATTTTTGCATCTCTTTGTAATCATTGTTGATAAAAACTGAAATATAATTTGAGGGGTATTGGGGATAAAGTCACCCCTAGCACCAATCCAAAGCATCAGTAGGTCCTATTAAGTCCATCTCCAAAACATATCTCAAATCCATCCATTCCCTCCATCTCCAATGCTACCACCTCTCCAAGCCATTGCCATCTCATGCTTGCAAGAGCTTCCTAATTTGTCTTCCTGCTTCCATGCTTGCTTGTCCTCCTTCAGCTCTTTCTCCCTAGAGCAGCCAGTGTGACCTCTAAAAACTGCAAAGGAGGTCATATCACTTTCTAGTTTAAAAACATTTCTGAGGCTTCTTAGTATGCTTAGGAAAGACCAAGCTTAGCACCATGGTGTGTGCATGGAAGGGCATTGCCAATCTTCCGCCTCCATTTCTTGCTATTCTTCCCCTTGCCTACCACATTCTAGCAACATCAACTTGTTTTCCATTTATAGAATATCCCCAGAACTTTCCTGTCTCTGGTCTTTGCATTTTCTATTGTCTGGAACTTACTTTAATCAGCTCTTGCCATAGCTGACTTCTCCGTTTCCTCCTTCTCAGAGGCCTTCCCTGACCTTCCTAAGTGCCACCCACCACCAGGTACTCTCTTACACATCACTCTGTTGATTTTCTTCTTAATGTCTACTCCCTCCTCCACCAGAATGTAAGCCCCATGAGGGGTAGATTCAAGTCTGCTTTGGTAACCACTACATTTCTAGTGTCAGTCACGTCCTATGCCATATTGGTTGAATCAAAGGAAAGATGGATGTATGAATAGGTAAAGTATTGCTTTGGTGGGACTGGCATAACCTTGAGTGAAATTTATGTATTATATTTTTGTATTACAGGAGTGTTTTGTGGGGTCACAAAGATAGAATCTAGATGTGCAGAAACTATGTCTATGAGGGTCCCACCCAGACTTTAGAGGGAAGTAGGGCTAGCATTTGAGAGTAGAGAATCTTCTTGACCTCATGTTGCCTCTGAGAATTAGAAGTATCTGAATTATGTCCTCCAAACTCCATTATTTTAAGTGAGGTTGATCTATGTGAGGAACAGAGGAGAAAAGAGCCTGCATAGGGAATTAGGATCGCCATCTATTAATAAATAGGAGCATTATCTCTTGGAGGCATAAAAATGTTTGCTGCCTGGGAGTTCTCTCTCTACAGGCAAGTTTAAGGATGACTTGATTCCATTTTAGGAGTTGATCAATGCCCTACTGCATGCCCAAACCAAATTTACTAGAAGGGTTTATTGTGTCCCAAAGATTTGGTATTAAAAGTATTACAAAGGTACAATAACCATTTTAGATCTTTATACACACCTTGGAATTGAAGTGGCAAGAATACCTGTCCCTAGAAATAATAAGTGCTGGGGCCACCAAGATTGGCAGCAACATCTATCCAAAGCTGAGAAGGAAACCCAGCCACTCAGTGAAGCCACCATTAAAAAAAAAAAAACCCAGATCAATATGCAATTGGAACAGAGCTAATTCTGTGACAGCTTCAGAAGGAAAAGCCATGAATTCAGCTGGCTGCTGGCAGCTCCTTCTATCACTGGGCAAAGTCTCACAAAAGTAGCTTAGTGGCTTTCAATAGTCTAAGGTGGGCTGGTTGCAGTGGCTCACGCCTGTAATTCCAACATTTTGGGAGGCCGAGGTGGGCAGATCACTTGAGGCCAGGAGTCCAAGACCAGCCTGGCCAACACAGCAAAATCCTGTCTCTACCAAAAAAAATACAAAAATTAGTCAGGCATGGTGGTGCATGCCTGTAGTCCCAACTACTCAGTAGGCTGAAGCAGGAGAATTGCTTGACCCTGGGAGCAGAGGTTGCAGTGAGCTGAGATTGTGCCACTGCACTCCAGCCTGAGTGACAGAGTGAGACCCTGTCTAAAAAAAAAAAAAAGTCTAAGGTGGAAAATCGATGTCTCCATCTAAGTATTTCCATGGCATAGCATACACCAACACAGGAATCACACTTTATCCAGCAGTTACTGGTCCATCTTGTTGAAAGCTGACAAAGAACAGCAGCTTCAGTGGAGGGGCACAGAGCTCAAGTGGAATCTAATATCTGTACCATGAGAGAAAGAGACTTTCCAAGAATCTTTACAGCCTGGTATACTAATACAGTGTCATGACTGTGAATACATACAGGACAAGGGTATAATGACTTTTTTTTTTTTTTAGAATTATGAGAAGAAAGTAAATGGGTCACACTTACTTTGGTTCCCTCCCAAATATTTCAGGACAGAAGTAATATCTAGTATAATAATGAAAAGTAATAACAAACATCATAAATGCTAGATAGATGAAAATCTATTCCGTTTGAGAAGACCTCCATCTGGTAGCCATCCCACGAATCACCCCTCCAAGGAAAAGACAGGCTTTTCCCTGCCACAAGGGGCTGAGCCCTCCAGGCTCAAGCTGCTGTAACTGCTATACACAGAGGAGGCCATGGGTGAGGAGGCTGCAGAGGCCTGCCTCCAGGGCATGGACAGGCACCTCTCTAACAGAAAGAGATAGAAACAGCTGAGTCCCCCTCAGTATCTTTAATTTAAAAGCATGATATGTCTAAGGCATGCTCACCAACATGTTTTCTTAGAAGGTCTGGGTTGCTTAGCTCATCTGTTTACAATAGAAATTCTCAAGCTTCAGTATCATTATTAAAAGTGCAGATTTATGCCCCAGCCAATTCTCATTCTGTAGTTTTGAGGTGGGGGTAGAGTGAGAATCTGAATTCTGAACAAGCACTCCAAAAGGTTCTGAGGTACCTGGTCCCCAAGCAACACTTAAGTCCATGCCAGCTTAAAGAAATATTTCTCAACCTGGGTCACTGGTTGCATACTTTAGGGTTCCAAAAAGAGAATTTTTACATTTTTGTATTTTTATTTTGACAATAGTTTTTCAAATAGTAAGAACATTCTGGATCATTTGGGTGATAATTTTATAACCAAACACTACTGCAAGACTTCTACTGAAGTATGTATAGTCAGGTCAGCACTGAGTAACTTTAACTTTGCCTCAGGCTAATGAGTTTTTACTTGGATCCAGACTTAGTTCTTTTAAATTATTTTGTTGCTCTCTGATGGATGGATGAATGAAAATTTATTTTACTCAACTCCCCGTTGGTAGAGTGTTTTTTCCAACTTTCTCATTACTATGAAAAATGCTATAGGAAAGATATTCACATGTATCTTTCTGACTCTATTTACACAGGTGTATAATTTACTTATTTTTGCCCACCTGGTATAGCATTTCTATGGGATAAATTCCTAACAGTATTCAAAAGGTATGAGAACTTAGAACTGTAAGAGGGTTAGTCCTGGAGGTTGAGTGTTCATCACCTCATTTGCTCATGAAGGGAACAGAGGAAGGAAAAGAGCAAATTTTGACAAATTAACATGGACATACTGAATTTGGGAGGTCTATGGGATGTCCAATACACAGTGAGGGAAATCGGCCTGGAGTTTAGAAAAGAGGACTTCTTCAAAGCAAGAGATTTGAGAAGTGTCACACATAAGGCAGTGCCTGAAAACCCGCATGGGTGACAGCAGCCTTGACAGCAAGGATATGCGGGAGGAAGAAAGACAAGGACAGAACTCAGGGACAACACAGAGGAACTGGAAGGGAGGTAGCAAAAGAGATTAGAAAAGAGGTCAGAGAGTAAGAGGAGAACCAAAAAAGAGAAACATCAGTACGATAAGGGGAAAAAAAAGTTCTGAGAAGGAGTGAACAACTTCCATGTGAGCTGATACTGTCCCTAACTTTACTGTTAAATGAAATAAGTTACAAAACAGTATGTTCAATATAATGTTACTTTTTCAGTGAAAAACTATACATGCCTGAATACTTAAAAGAAATTCTCTGAAAAGAACAAGAACAATTAAAAAAAAAAATACAAAGGCCTGTAGTGATAGTCTGAGAATTAGGGATGGGAGGGTTGAGTAGGGAACTTTTAACTTTGTCTTTCTTTGTTGCATAGACTGGAGTGCAGTGGTATGATCATAGCTCACTGCAGGCCCGACCTCCTGGGCTCAAGTGATCCTCCCATATCAGCCACCTGAGGAGCCAGGACTACCAGCCTGCACCACCACACCCAACTAATTTTTGTATTTTTTGTAGAGATGGAGTTTCATCATGTTGCCCAGTCTGGTCTTGAACTCCTGGGCTCAAGGGATTCACCTGCCTTGGCCTCCCAAAGTGCTGGGGCTACAGGTGTGGGCCACCATGCCCAGACTCTTTAACTTTGAATTTTGTGCCATTTCGTACAGTTTGAATTTATTACAACAAATATACATTACTTTATTATTAACGTTTTAAGGACTGATCATCAGTATGATATTAGATTACAAGAGAGAACAAGAAAGATGAGACTGAAAAGAGGCCATTTGTTTGGCAAGAAGAGAGTTGGTTTCAGGTAGGAATATGAAAGCAGACTGCCATCATCTAAAACCCTGCTTCCCTGGCTGGGTGCGGTGGCTCACGCCTGTAATCCCAGCACTTTGAGAGGCCGAGGTGGGTGGATCACGAGGTCAGGAGATCGAGACCATCCTGGCTAACATGGTGAAACCACGTCTCTACTAAAAAAAAAAATACAAAAAATTAGCCGGGCGTAGTGGCAGGCACCTGTAGTCCCAGCTACTCTGGAGCCTGAGGCAGGAGAATGGCATGAACCAGGGAGGCGGAGCTTGCAGTGAGCCGAGATATGCCACTATACTCCAGCCTGGGCAACAGAGCGGGACTCCATCTCAAAAACAAAAACAAAAACAAAACAAAACATAAAAACCCTGCTTCCCAAGTTTTAAAGGATATAAGAATCACATACGCACTTATGCCCAGGGGATCTTGATTCAGTAGGTCTTGGAAGGAGCCTGAGATTCCCCAGTTCTAACAACCTCCCACATGATATCAACTTGGCTGGTCCAAGCCACACACTTTTGAGTTGCATGATAAGTAATCAGAATGCAGGAAACAAGCTCAAGGGCAAAGATACCATGATTTCCCAAAGGGTGTTCCCCTGGAATATGAACCCAATGGCACACTCTAATAAAAAATATGCTACAATCAACTAGGTTTGGTAAATATCACATACCTATCCTGATTAATCACACTGGGTATTAGCACTTTTATGAGAATTTTTAAATTGGGTTTTTACTTGGACATTCCTAACAGTTACGGCCAACCTTGTAGAAAGTAAAACATATCTACCTGCTTTAGAATCTAATGTTTATAACAGGTCATCCTAGAAGGTGTAGGGGAGCAGCGATACAGGGCAGCAAGAGCTCAGGGGTGTACAAGGACGAAAACTGAAGCATGAAGAAAGAACTGCATTTTGTCTCCAGTGCAGTAACTGCAGACGTCTCTGAAAGGTGAGAAAGCTCCAAAAGCAGGCCTTGTTAGAGCCCGTGCACCAGTTACCCTGGTGCTCCTCCTTGGTACATGCAATGATGCTATCAAATATTTGTCAAACCTTATCCTAAATATTATTCTAAATATTTCTAGGCTCTTCTGAAACTCTGTCCAGCATCAGCAGGATGGCTCATCCCCTAGATACTTGTGAATGCATAAACTTAGATGCTTGCATACCGCCAGAAGCTTCAGTGGATAAGAGCAGGAAACCACAGAAGCTGATCTGACCTCACTGCTGCCGGGAATCAAGCTTGGCATGAGCACAAACCTGCTGTCCACCAACAGTGATTAAGAATAGCCTGGGGCTGGGCGCAGTGGCTCACACCTGTAATCCCAGCACTTTGGGAGGCCAAGACAGGTGGATCACCTAAGGTCAGGTTCAGTGAGCCACAGTCACGCCATTGCACTCCAGCCTGGGCAATAAAAGCAAAACTCTGTCAAAAAAAAAGAAAAAAAAAATCCAGCCTGGGGGAGGCTGGGCAGCACTGATCCTTTCTCACCTGCTGAGACAGAGCAAGTGAGACCAAAAAGAACCTCAGAGCTCAAATTGCCTGCTGGCATTGTTGAATCACCTGCCCAGGACCTCCAGTTCTTGGCTGCCTCAGAATGGCCTTTTAGACTCTTCATAGATAGTGCAGTGGAGCAGTGAGTTTCAGTGGGAGACTAGACTTCAAAGGACCCCACAGTGCAGAAGAGAGTGGAGATTATTCACCCTAGCACGCCTTCATCTTTTGAAAAGACTGCCACTCCCTCCCCTCTACCTTCTAAACTTGGCAGCACAGGGTCCAAGCCATATGGGGCAACTTGTACAGAGATTCAAATGACACCAAATTGGCCACAAAAGATACTCTGAAGCCTTTGCATTCACAGCTGCAGTTTTCCATCTCCTCAGCTCTTCATCAGGCGTCTGGTCAGTCCGTGCCAGCTGTTGTCCTTGTCTCTCAATAGGCATGCAAAGTTCCCTTTTCTCTTTAGCTCTCAGATTTATTTACTTTTGAGAATAAACATATTTGAACAGCACTGTGTACATGGGGACTATCTCAGGAACATTAGTTAGGGGATAAAATGGAGACACATGCCTGTTACAGTACAGTGACATGAACACATGCTCAGCATGACTCAAGCTTGACTGTTTTGGGGCCCCAAGGGGCTGAAGGTTGTTCATGTTAATACTGTTTCCTGTGGTTCCCTGCAAGCTGCAGGGTCTTTTCCTACCACATCAGGAGAGTAGCAAAAAAAATCCAAAATGGTTTTAATATTGACCCAACAAACACATTCACACTGTTACATCTGTCTTCAAATATCTTCCCTACCTATCACACACACGAAATATGCTTTCAGCTCTTTAAGAAGAGTTATTTGGGAAATCAAGAGTCAATTATATCAGCCCCCACACCATGCCACGTGTCTGAGCCACAGCAACCATGTATCTTTTTATTTCAGTCCTCTAGGTTCCTCCATTCTATTCCAATGTGTTAATTTTAAAGAATTTAGCAGCTAGCTTCCAATTTAAAATAACGAGAAAGATTTTGTCCTCTATTTTTATATGAAGCACTTTAACTGCTGCTAACATCATTGAAGTTGGCAGAGGCACAGGAAAGAGGGTATACCCTTGAAATCACTTATCTCCAAAAGGCAAAGGCACATACAGCACTTCTAAAGGAAGCACTACCCCTCAGCTGAGCCCCAGCTCAGCTGAAAAGTAGAAGAGATGGGTGGGAGGGGACCTTGAATACAGTTGTTAGGGTTTGTTTTAAAGTCCTACCTGAGTGTTCTCTCCCCAGGAACTGGGTAGAAGTTCTCTAACTTCACCCATTAACAAAAATAGAATGAGCAGGACCTCACTTAGTCATGTGACTCTATTTCCTTTCTTGAATTCCATAAGACAACTGCAATCAGGTGTGGTGAACGATTTTTGGGGAAGAATCTCTTGTACACATATAGTGTCTGGAAAACAAATAATGACTTCCATTTTTTCTTGCATTTGAAGACTCACCTCAAAATTTTTCATAGGGAGAACATAATGACCACATTAAATTCATTCTAAGTAAAAGAGACTTTAAAAATGAATGAATCACCTTTGGTCTTGCTTAGGGACAAGAGAAAACTCTGGACCCAACTGTGGTCTCTGTCTTGCCTGACTCACTGGGACACAAAAACCTCATCAAGGTCCAAATCCCTTGCCCTTGGGTAAGAGAAAGGATGGAGCTGAGCTCCACTTTGCACACTTAAGAAACAGGCCTGACTGGCAAAATAGAACATGCTAGTGGTGGGTTCCAGCACCTACAGAGACTGAGCAGGGGGACTGGAGCGGAGCCTGGACAACAACAAGAAAAGCATCGCTTTCCTGGGGAAGGAAACCCAGTCCTGGAATGGAAAGACAGGCGCATGCACTCCATTCAGGAGATCATGGAGTGAACACAAAACCGCTCATTATTAGGGAGGCTCGGTTCAGCCAGTCCTGTGTCACCCTGAGCACGTGGTTCTGCCACTGACTTCTGTCCCAGCTGCAAATCTGAATTCTCTCATCTCCTCCTATCCCCCTTGGAACTGTTCTCTGGTGAACTGTTTGATTAGCATGGGGATGACTCCGGGGCTGAGCCAGAACCACCCCTGCTGAATGCTCAGAGCACCCAGAGGGAGGACACTAACCAAGCATCCCTGCTGCAGTCGGATCCTTTACCTTTTTGCCTATTGAGAAACAGCAGTGGGGGCAGGGTGCCAGGACCTAGAGGCCCAGGACCCTTTGTGGCCACAGGACTTTGGTTGGAACTTGCATCTTCCTCAGGCTTCCGTGGCAACACGGGCGTCTCAGGCTCCAGGACTCCGTCTCCAGGGGGCAGCTCGGGGACAGGCTGGGGCTCAGCTGAGGGGTAGTCGAGGAAAGAACCCGGCTCAGCCAGGCCCCGCCGGCTGGGCGCGCGCTCCTCGGCCCGGACCCCTGTCTCCTCCCGGATGGCGTCCAGGGCGCCGGGCTTCATCGGGGGTGAGTCCTGCTCCCGCTTGGGGCTCTCCTCTGAGGCCGAGGAGGCATCGCACGACTCGATGATGAGCTCGCTGTCCAGCTCGGCCTCGCGCTCCTCCCTCAGGATGCTGTACTGGATGGATGGCGAGGCGGGCGAGGGCGGTGGGCCGCCCACGTGGCCAAAGCTCACGTATCCCGAGGGCAGTGCGTCCTCAGCGGCCATGGGGTCCTCGGACACCAGCTCGATCTCTGAATCCCCCGACTCTGCGCTGCTAGCCTCGTGGTCCAGGGGGCTGGGGATGGTTGGCGGTCCAGACCTGGCCTTGACCTCGGGCCTGTCGGCCAGCTGGCCCACCGGCCGTGGGCTCTCGGCGGTTTCATATGATAATCCCTTTGCTTCTTTGATGGCGATGATCAGCTCATCCTCGGAGATGCTGCCTTTCCCCTGGGATTCTGCAGCAGATGGTTCTGTCGTCCCACAGAGCGAAGGAGAGCCAGGGAGGTACACACACGGACAGACAGATGGACAGAGAGAGGAGGGATAAAACAAAATTCCATTAAGGGAGATGTTTTGTCATTGCTTGAGAAACACATATCTCATTAGCACAAAAATAATCTGTTTCCAGGGCTATGCTGGAAAGACAGGCCACCTGAACTAAAAGGCTAATTACTGTTATGGCCCAATTAATCAGTGTTTTACAGACCTATCTATCTTCAGCTAGCTATTTTAAAAAATGACCCAGCAATATCTTAGCAACAGAATCTCAGTTGGTTTTCCTGTTTCAATGCAGAGAAGATTATACAAGTCATCGTTTTAATTTCTGATTCATTCTCTCAGGGAACTTTTTCAATTTCACAGATTTTATCAGATAATCTGATGTATACAGCTCTCTAATTGGGCCCACCAATATCAACAAATCTGAAAATCACCTATTATTCCCTGTCCATTGCTGTTTACATCCTCTCCTTTAGCAAGACAAAGACAGGTAATTTTGAGCCTTGGATACAACTTGACTTCTGAGCTTTATATTTCCTATAAGAATCAGTATCTTTTTTTTTTTTTTTTTTTTTTTTGCCACTAAGTGAAGCAATGTAAGAGATCACTTCTGCCAATTCCACCAAGCAGGCTGTGCAGATTACCATAATGGACTATCCTGCAAGGCTTCCCACAGTGGCAGCCCACTGTATTCTTTCCCTTTCTTCTCTCTTCACTTCCTCTCGAGAAGAACAAAACCTGAGAGTCACTCCTGGACCCCTGGATGAATGCCTGCCTTCTGCCTGATGTTTATCCAGATGGCCTAAAGGCTACACTGGCAATCTTGCTGAGCTTTCTCTCCCGTAGATGAGACGACCTGGGATCACCATGACAACAGTGTTCAAGAGCTTCATTTTCCCTTGCCATACAGAAGGGCTTTATTTCAGAATATCTTAGTGAGATCTGGTCCTTTTGTTAGCAATAACTAGTTGCATTTATCCAAAGCTTTGAGGGATCTGTGGCTTTAGGACTGTGGGAGAACACCAATGGATAAAACATTTTAGATTTTCCTAATTCTTTATGAATCAGAATTGATTTTATTCTTTATCCATATTCATTCATCTGTTATTTATTGAGAACCTAATATGTGTTAGGCCATTTTCTACACACTTGGGATATATTAGTGAATGAAACCGGTAACAAAGTCTCTGCTTATACTCTAGTGGAGGGAACACAATATACAAACAATATATATAGTAAATAAGTAAAGTATATAGTATGTCAGAAGATGTTAAGTGTTATGGAAAAAAGTAGAGTAGGGTAAGGGAAACACAAGTTCTGGGTCAGGGTGGAGATGAGTTTGCAATTTTAAACAGGGGAGCCTGTATAGGCCTCATTGAGAAAGTAACCTACATTTAGCACTTGAAGCAGGTGAAAGAGTGAAGATATCCAGAGGAAAAGCACGCCATGCAGAGGAAACATATAGTGCAAAGGCTCAGAGGTGGGAGCTGCCCTGATTCCCAGGTATCATAAGCACGCCATTGTGTCTGGGCAAAGTGAATGAGTTAAGAAATAGGAGATCAGTGACATGGGGAGTGGGGGCAGATCATGTAGGATCTCATAGGGCTTTTATTCTGAGTGAGATTAGAAGATATTGGAGGGCTTTAAGCAGAGGAAGGATATGATCTATGGGTTTCCCCCCCTTTTTTAGTAACTTAAAACAACAACTACTTCATTATCTCTCATATGATTCTTGTTTTTAAAAATTTATTTTATGATCCCCAACTCTATTTTTACAGGAGTTACTTCCTTAATAAGCTGTACACATAGTTGTTTGATACAATTTCAGACAGCGGAAAAGTGTAAAAGCTTCACCAGTTTACTTCTGAATGGTTGTCTAGAGCACTGAGAAAGAAGATAAGGAGTGGTGTAAATTAGGAAATGTTCTATACCTCCAGAGCACTGCCAGTAGCAGCAGCATCTTCTGCTGGGTGCCAGGCATTTCACATATGGAACTTAGGGTCTAGGGACAATAGATTAAGCTACTTGTCCAAGGTCACTGTAGTGGTTTTCTCTCTTTGCCTGCTTGGATCCATTCCTTTCTCTGCCCTCTCCTGTGCTCTGAGAGGCTGACCTATATAGAAGGCTTACCCAGGATTTCTGTCCCTCTGGTTCCTGGTTGTTTTCAGCCAATAGGAAGCCTGAGGGCTGGGATGAAGGAGATGTTGAGCTATTTATACCCCCTGCTGCTTCTGAAGTTCCAGCTCTTAGCAGGCTTCAAGAATGCTGTTCCTTACTCTTGGTCTTTAGGTCTAGGGGTAGTAACACCTCCCTAATGTTAAGGCTTTGGCATCATTTGTTGGTTTTCTTTGCCATCTTTACACACATCTGTAATTAGCCCCTTCTTTAAACTCTCTTCAGTCACAACCTTTGAGTGTGTCACTTTTTTCCTGCTAGGACCCTAGATGATATAACTAGATGGTTAGAAATTATTTGACCTGAATTTGAATGCCTGTCTATTTCATGTGTTTTACACTATATCATGCTACATCTTTTTAAAAGGGGGATGCAGTCTGAGATGTGGCAAGTTATATTTTGGAACATGAGAAGGAGAGGGAAAGTGAACTGGATAACCACAAGCAAAATAATGAAATGAAGCCCCTACCTCATGTCACATTTTAAAATTTCCTTCAAATGGGTCAGTAGCCTAAATATAAGAGCTAAAATCATAAAACTCTAGAAGAATACATAGAAGTAAATCTTCATGACCTTGGATTAGACAATCATTTCACAGATATGACACCAAAAACAGAAGCAACAAAAGAAAAATTAATATACTGTGCTTTTGTGCTTCAGAGAATACCATAAAGAAAGTGAAAGCACAATCAATAGAACAGGAGAAAATATTTGCAAATCATATATCTGATAAGGGACTCATATCTAGAATATACAAAAAACTATTATGACTCAATCATAAAAGGCAAGCCAATTAAAAATGGGCAAAGAACTTCAATAGTTTTCCAAAGGCAATTTACAAATGGCCAAAATGCACATGAAAATATGCCCAACGTCATTATTCACCAAAAAAATGCAAACCAAAACTACTGTGAGATACCACTTCATACCCACTAGGATGGCTACAATCAAAAAGTCAGATAAAAACAAGTTCTGGCAAAGATTTAGAGAAATTGGAACCTTTACGCACTGCTGATGGGAATGAAAAATGTTGTAACTGCTTTGGACAAAAGCCTAGCAGCTCCTTAAACATTTAAACATACAGTTATCATATGACCCAGTAATTCCACTCCTAGATATCTACCCAAGAGAAATGAAAGTATATGTCCACACAAAAAACTTGTATATGAATGTTCATAACAGCATTATTCATAATGGCCAGAAAAGGTAGAAACAATCTAACATCCATCAACTGATAAATGGATAAATAAAAATGTAATATATCCATACAATGGAATATTATTTAGACATAAAAAGGAATGAAGTACTGATACGTGTTACAACAAGGCTAAATATTGAAAACAGTGAAATAAGTCAGTCACAAAGGACCACATATTATGTGATTGCATTCATATGAAATGTCCAGAATAAGCAAATTTATAGAGAAATAAAGTAGATTAGTAGTTGTAGGGAGTAAGGAGATTTGGAGGGTGAGAAAAGGGGGTGCAGGGTTTCTTTTGGGGGTAATAAAATGCTCTAAAATTTATTGCAGTGATGGATCACAACTCTGTGAATATACTAAAAACCATGGAAATGTATACTTTAAATGAATTGTATAGTATATGGATTATATCTCAATAAAGCTGTTTAAAAAAAAACAGAAGGAAGCTTGGCCTTCAATTTAAACTTACAGGAGAACTAACATTGGTCTGTATTACGAGGGAAAAGTAATGCTTTTATTATGTTAAGCCACCAAGATTTTGGGATTTACCTGAATTCTAGTGAACACATTATTTCACTCTGGATTGTACCCTTACCACTTGTCTCAGTTCACTGGCAACTTCCCAATCACTTTTGAGTTCTCATCTTATTTGACTTCTCAACAGTATTTGACATACTGCCCACTCCTCCTTTGCTGTCTGCAACTCTACTTTCTTCAGATTTTCCTCCTAGCTCTCCTGGATCTCATCTCTTTCCAGATATGAAATGTTGGTCTCCCCCAGAGTTCTTCCCTAGGCTCTCTTCTTACTCCAGTCCATCTCAAGGTGATTTTACCCATTTCCACCATCACTAGGTCCCAATTACCATTACCATGTTTATGACTCACAGTATTCCCTGCCTCTCCCAGAGAATAAGAAGAAAACAAAACAGAATGGGCTAGGTGCAATTGTGCTGTACAACGTTCTAGAGGAACTTAGAGGAGGTCATTGAGGAAGCTGCACTGGAATTGATCTTGGAGCACAAATAGAACCTTGAAAGGCAGGCATTGTCCAAGAGTGAACTCCAAAAGCAAAGATATGGAGGTGAAAAAGGAAGGGGTCTGCTCAAAGAAGGACAAAGTCAAATGTTTAACTGGAGTATTGTTGGGAATGATGCAGGGTTGATGAAACTGAAAATGGAAGCAGGCCCCTGGTCATGGAAGGCCCTGAAAACTAGTTTAAAAGTCAATCCTGAAGAAATAGGCAAATGGAGGGATCAAGACAGCCGAATAGAATCAGCTGCAGTCCCTGGCACTTATGGAGAGGAACGAAAGGGGCAAATGAATACGGTACCTTCAACTAAAATATCCAGGTTCTCCCACTGGGATTGATTAGGGAAACAACACATGGAGAATAAAGAAAAGCAGGGCAGGGTGACAGTCCACCCAGGAGCAACACAAAGCCAAGGGAACCCCCCTGCCTCCCAGCCAAGGGAAGCAGTGAGTGACTGTGTAATCCCGGAAAACCACGCTTCTTCCATGGATCTTTGCAACTCTCAGATCAGGAGATCCCCTTATGAGTCCATGCCACCAGGGCCTTGGATCCAACACACAGACCTATGTGGAGTCTTAGCAGAGCAGCTGCTCAGGCATGCACAGAGACCCAGGAGCTTTGCATACTCCAGCCCCAGGATCCCCCAACAAATGTGCCTGCTACTTACACAAGGTGGGAGGTCCACACATACCCCTAGGAAAAGGGCAGAATCCAGGGAGCTAAGCAGTGCCATTTTGTGGGCCCCACTTCTATGGTATGTCACAAGATAAGGCCCACTGGCTTGGAATTCCAGTCAGCCACCAGCAACAGGGTAGAGCCTGCCTGAGACTGGATGGAGCCCCAGTGGGAGTGGAGGTCACCATCTCTGCAGTTTGGTCAACTCAGCCATTCCAGCCTGTGGGCTTTGGAGAGTCCAAATGGTCCAGTGAAGGAAGGGTCCCCCCAACAGCACAACATAGGGGCTTTGCCAGATTGTGGTCAGACAGATTTTTTTTTCTTTCTTTCTTTTGAGACAGAGTCTCGCTCTGCTGCCCAGGCTGGAGTGCAGTGGTGCGATCCCTGCTTACTGCAACTTCCGCCTCCCAGGTTCAATTCTCCTGTTTCAGACTCCAGAGTAGCTGGGATTACAGGGGTGCCCTACCACACCTGGCTAATTTTTGTATTTTTAGTACAGACAGGGTTTCATCATGTTGGCCACACTCGTCTTGGAACTCCTGACCTCAAGTGATCCGCCCACCTTGGCCTCCCAAATGCTGGGATTACAGGCATGAGCCACTGTGCTGGCCAGACTGCTCCTTTAAGCAGAGCTGCCATCCATTCCTCCGCACTAGGCGGGACCTCCCAGCTGGACCCTCCAGCCACATCTGTTGGCACATATTAGGGACAGAGCTCTGATCTCTCCCTGGGATGGAGTGCTCAGAGGAGGGGAGGGGCTCCCTCTGGGCTGGCATTCTAGCCTGTGGACTTTGGAGAGTCCAAGCTGACAGGGGCAGAGGCAGTTCCTCACCATGACATAGCTATTTTGTTGAGGCATGGCCAGACTGCTTCTTTAAGTGGGACACAATCCACTCTTCCTTGCAGGGTGGGTCCTCCCAGCTGGCGTCTCTGTTGACCCCTGTTCATGTTCTCCCTGGGTGAAGTGCCTGAGGGACAGGACAGGCTGCCACTTTGGTCATTCAGGCTTCTCAGCTGGTCCAGCCTGTGGGGCTTGGAAAGCCCAAACCAATTGGGGCTGAAGGGATACAGCACAGCTGCCCTACCACAAGGTAGCCAGACTGCTTCTTTAAGTGTGCCCTTGATCCCCTTCTTCCTGACAGGGTGAGACCTCCCAACCAGGGTCTCCAGCCACCACCTACAGGCACATTCGGGCTGCCAACAGGTCAGTACTCCCCTGGGATGGAGCTTCCAGAGGAAGAGGCAGGCTGCCATCTTTGCTGTTTCCCAACTTTCACTGCTTATACCTCCAGGTATGGGAAAAACCAAGACAACTACGGTCTGGAGTGGACCCCAAAAAAACCGCAGCAGCCCTACAACGGAGTGGACAAATTATTAAAAGAAGAACAAACATAAAACAACAACAAAAACAATAACAAACCCATAAAAACCCCATCCGAAAGTCAGCAGCCTCAAAGACTGAAGGTAGTTAAGCCCACAAAAATGAGAAAGAATCAATGCAAAACCCCTGAAAACTCAAAAAGCTAGAGTGCCCCTTCTCCTTCAAATGACTGCAAACTTTCCCAGCAAGAGCTCAGAACTGGGCTGAGGCTAGGACAGCTGAAATGACAGAAGTAGGCTTCAGATGGTGGGTAATAAAAAAACTTTGCTAAACTAAAGGAACATGTGGTAACCATTGACAAAGAAGTAAATAATCATGATAAAACAAAACAGGAGCTGACAGCCAAAATAGCCAGTTTAGACAGGAACAGAACCAACCAGCTAGAGCTGAAAAACACACTACAAGGAATTCACAATGCAATCACAAGTATTAATAGCAAAATAGACCAAGCAGAGAAAAGAATCTCAGACCTTGAAGAGTATCTTTCTGAAATAAGACAGGCAGACAAGAATAGAGACAAAAGAAAGAAAAGGAATGAACAAAACCTCTGAGAAATATAGAATTATGTAAAGAGACTGAATCTACAGCTAATGGGGGTACCTGAAAGAGATTGGGAGAATAGAACCAAGCTGGAAAACATACTTCAGAATATTATCCAGGAGAATTTCCCCAACCTAGTAAGACAGGCCAACACTCAAATTCAGGAAATGCAGAGGACCCCAGCAAGATAATCAATGAAAAGATCATCCCCAAGACACATAATCATCAAAATTTCCAGGGTCAAAATGAAAGAAAAAATGTTAAGGGCAGCCACAGAGAAAGGCCAGGACATCTATAAAGGGAAGCCCATCAGACTAACAGTGGACCTCTCAGGAGAAACACTATAAGCTAGAAGAGATTGGGGGCCAATATTCAACACTCCTAAAGAAAAGAATTTCCAACCCAGAATTTCATATCCAGCCAAAGTAAGCTTCATAAGCAAAGGCGAAACAAGATCCATTTCAGACAGGAAATGGATCTTATTTCCCTCAGCGAATGCTGAGGGAATTAGTTATCACCAGGTCTGCCTTGCCAGAGTTCCTGAAGGAAACACTGAATATGGAAAGGAAAAACCATTACCAGCCCCTACAAAAACACATTGAAATATACAGACCAGTGACACTATGAAGCAAGTCTGAAAAATAACCAGCTAGCATCGTGATGACAGAATCAGACCCACACATAACAGTACTAACCTTAAATGTAAATGGGCTAAATGCCCCAATTAAAAGACACAAAGTGGCAAGCTGGATAAAGAACCAAGACCCATTGGTATGCTGTCTTCAGGAGACCCATCTCACATGCAAAGACACATATAGGCTCAAAATAAAAGGATGCAGGAAAATTTACCAAGCAAATGGAAAATAGAATAAAGCAGGGGTTGCACTCCTAGTTTCTGACAAAACAGACTTTAAACCAACAAATACCAAAAAAGATAAAGAAGGACATTACATAATGGTAAAGGGTTCAATTCAACAAGAAGAGCTCACTATCCTAAATACATATGCACACAACATGTGGGCACCCAGATTCATAAAGCAAGTTCTTAGAGACCTTCAAAGAGATTTAGACTCTCACACAATAACAGTGGGAGACTTTAACACCCCAATGACAATATTAGACATGAAATAATAACAAACAGTCTCTCAGACCACAGCACAATCAAATTACAACTCAAGATTAAGAAATTCACTCAAAACCACACAACTACATGGAAACTGAACAGCATGCTCCTGAATCTCTTGGGTAAATAATAAAATTAAGGCAGAAATCAAGCGGTTCTTTGAAATTAAGGAGAGCAAAGAGACAACATATCAAAATCTCTGGGATGTAGCTAAAGCAGTGTTAAGAGGGAAATTTATAGCATTAAATGCCCACATTAAAAAGCTAGAAAGATTTCAAGTTAACAACCTAACATCACAACTAAAATAACCAGAGAACCAAGAGCCAACAAACCCCAAAGTTAGCAGAAGACAAGAACAAAGATGAACTGAAGGAGGCAGAAACATGAACGACCCTTTAAAAATAAACAAATCTAGGAGCTGTTTTTCTTTAATTTCTTTTTAAATCAACCATTAGCTAGACTAATGCAGAAGAAACGAGAGAAGAATCAAATAAACACAATCTGAAATGATAAGGGAGATATCACCATTGACCCCACAGAAATACAAACAATGATCAGAGAATATTATAAACACCTCTATGCACATAAACTAGAAAATCTAGAAGAAATTGATAAATTCCTGGAGATACACACCCTGCAAAGACTGAACCAGGAAGAAATTGAATCCCTAAATAGACCAATAACAAGTTCTGAAATTGAGACAACAGTAAATAGTCTACCAACCAAACAAAAGCCCAGGACCAGGGATATTTACAGCTGAATTCTACCAGAGGTACAAAGAAGAGCTGGTATCATTTCTATTGAAACTATTCCAGAGAAATTGAAAAGGAGGGACTCCTCCCTAACTCATTCTATGAGGCCAGCATCATCCTGATACCAAAACCTGAAAAAGATACAACAAAAAAATAAAACTTCAGGCCAATATTGTTGATGAACACTGATGAAAAATAATCCTCGATAAAATACTGGCAAACTGAATCCAGCAGCACATCAAAAAGCTTAACCACCACCATCAAGTAGGTTTCATTCCTGGGATGCAACTTTGGTTCAACATATGCAAATCAAAACATGTGATTAATCATATAAGCAGATCTAAAGACAAAACCACATGATTATCTCAACAGATGCAGAAAAGGCCTTCAATAAAATTCAACATTCCTTCATATTAAAAACTCTAAATAAACTAGGTATTGAAGGTACATACCTCAAAATAATAAGAGCCATATATGACAAACCCACTGCCAATATCATACTAAATAGGCAAAAGCTAGAAGCATTCCTACTAAAAAGCAGCACAAGACAAGGATGCCCTCTCTCACCACTCCTATTCAACACAGTATTGGAAGTTCTGGCCAGGGCAATCAGGCAAGAGAAAGAAATAAATTGTTTTCAAATAGGAAGCGAGGAAGTCCAACTATCTTTGTTTGCAGATGACATGATTCTATATCTAGAAAACCCCATTTTCTCAGTCCATTAGCTTCTTAAGCTGATAAGCAACTTCAGCAAAGTCTCAGGATATGAAATCAATGTGCAAAAATTGCTAGCATTCCTATACACCAACAACAGTTAAGCAGAGAGCCAAATCATGAATGAACTCCCACTCACAATTGCCACAAAAAGAATAAAATACCTAGGAATACAGCTAATAATGGATGTGAAGGACGTCTTCAAGGAGAACTACAAACAACTGCTTAAAGAAATCAGAGATGACACAAAGAAATGGAAAAATATTTCATGCTCATGGATATGAAGAATCAATATCATGAAAATGGCCAACTCCTCAAAACAACTTACAGATTCAACACTATTCCCAGTAAACTACCATTGACATTCCTCACAGAATTAGAAAAAACTATTTTAAAATTCATTTGGAACCAAAAGAGAGCCAGAATAGCCAAGACAATCCTAAGACAAATAACAAAGCTGGAGGCATTATGTTACTTGACTTCAAACTACACTACAAGGCTACAGTAACCAAAACAGCATGGTACTGGTACAAGAACAGGCACATAGACCAATGGACCAGAATAGAGAACCCAGTAATAAGACCACATACCTACAACCATCTGATCTTTGACTAACTTTACAAAAACAAGCAATGGGGAAAGAATTCCCTATTTAATAAATGGTGCTGTGATAACTGGCTAGCAATATACAGAAAATTGAAACTGGACCCTTTCCTTACACATGTACAAAAATCAACTCAAGATGGATTAAAAACTTAAATGTAAAACCCAAAACTATAAAAATCCTAGAAGAAAATCTCGGCAATACCATTCAGGACATAGGCATGGGCAAAGATTTCATTACAAAGACACCAACAGCAATTGCAACAAAAGCTCAAATTGACAAATGGGATCTAATTAAACTAAAAGCTTCTGCACAGCAAAAGAAACTATCATCAGAGTGAACAGAACAGAATGGGAGAAAATATTTGCAATCTATGCATCTGACAAAGGTTTAATATCCAGCATCTACAAGGAACTCAAGCAATTTACAAGAAAAAAAAAACCTCATTAAAAATTGGGCAAAGGACATGAACAGACACTTCTCAAAAGAAGATATACAAGCAGACAACAAACATGAATAAAAGTTCAACAGCACTTATAATTAGATAAATGTAAATCAAAACTACAATGAGGTACCATCTTATACAAGTCGGAATGGCTATTACCAAAAAGTCAAAAAACAACAAATGCTGGCGAGGTTGTGGAGAAAAAGGAACGCTTTTACACTGTTAGTGGGAGTGTAAATTAGTTCAACCATTGTGGAAAACAGTGTGGCAATTCCTCAAAGACCTAGAGGCAGAAATACAATTTGACCCATAAATCCCATTACTGGGTATATACCCAAAGGAATAGGAATCATCCTATTATAAAGATACAGGCACACGTATGTTTATTGTGGCACTATTTGTAATAGTAAAGACATGGAACCAACCCAAATGCTCATCAGTGATAGACTGGATAAAGAAAATGTGGTACATACACCATGGAGTACTATGCAACCACAAAAAGGAACAGGATCATGTTCTTTGCAGGGACATGGATGCAGCTGGAGGCCATTATCCTTACCAAACTAATGCAGGAACAGAAAACCAAATACCACATGTTCTCACTTATAAGTGGTAGCTGAATGATAAGAACACATGGACACATTCAGGGGGAGCAACACACACTGGAGCCTGTCGGAGGGTGAAGGGGGAGGAAGGAGAGCATCAGAAAGAATAGTTAATGGGTGCCACGCTTAATTCCTAGGTGATGGAATGATCTGTGCAGCAAAACACCATGGCATGTGTTTACCTATATGACAAACCTGCACATCCTGCACATGTACCTCTGAGCTTAAAAGAAAAAAAAAAGTCAGTCTTTTATCAGGTAGGCATTAGTGGACCCTGGAAGGGTTAGGAGGAGCTTAAAAGGGAGGGAAGGCCAGGTACAGTTGTTCACGCCTGTAATGCCAGCACTCTGGGAGGCTGAGGCGGGTGGATTACCTGAGGTCAGGAGTTTGGGGGAGACCAGCCTGGCCAACATGGCAAAACCCCGTCTCTACTAAAAATACAAAAATTAGCCAGGCGTAGTGGCGGAGACCTGTAATCCCAGCTACTCAGGAGGCTGAGGCATGAGAATCGCTTGAACCCGGGAGGCTAAGGTTGTAGTGAGCCGAGATCATGCCACTGCACTGCAGCCTGGGCAACAGAGCGAGACTCTGTCTCAAAAAAAAAAAAAAAAAAAAAAAAAGAGGGAAGCAGAAGGAGGATAACCCATTAACAGGATAGTGCAATTGTTGAATTATGACAACTGGAGGTAGGGTATGAGTTGTGGTGGCCATAGGATAGAAAGAGGAGAAAAAGAGAAGAGAAAAGAGAGAAATCATTGACTTGGGGTCTGATACATGTGGTGAGTGAGAAAAAGAGGGGTTTCAAAAGCTACTCAGAAATGGTGAGCCTGAGTGAATAAAATGAACAGGGGAACAATGAGCTTGTTTGATGGGACAGGGAAGAAAATTCTTATCTTGGATGGTTCTTCCCTTTCTGAGGCACACATCCTTCCGGTTTCACATGCAGAGGCCTCTGTCTAACCACGTAAACTGCTAGGACTGAGGAAATTTCTGCTTGCACAATATTCCTGGAGGCCACATGGCAGAGCAGCCCACCCTTGTGCCAGCTGGCCTGATGCTGCGTTGTTCTGGAGACAGGCTAGTGCCCACTCATTCTGCACAACTGGGAGCCCCTAGGCAGCCTTGTATGTTTGTATGATGATTTCATTAACCTTTGCCCTTTCACCCTTCCCCACTCTCCCTGACCTCAGACTGAAAGTGCCCTGGGAGTAAAGTACAGCCAAGTTGTGTTTGCTCATTATCATATCCTTGCACCCAGCACAGCGCCTGGCACACAGGCGGTACTCAATAAATAGCACTCATGTGAGAGACAGCTCAAATTTTTACAACAGGGGCTTTTATTCAAGTGTGTAGCTCAAAACTGCCCTCAGAAATTCTGCCTTAGAGGAAGTAGGTCTGGATGTAACTCCATGTGTGGTTCTAACAGTCACCTCCAGTTAGGGCTGCAGATTTAGGAAATAAAAATACAGGACACTCAGTTAAATTTGACTGTCAGCTAAACAATGAAATTATTTTAGTATAAGGCATACCTATTTGTGTTTTATCTGGCAATTCTACCTCCAGTTGAAAACTACTATGTTAGTGCATTCAGAAAAAGAAAGCCCAGGGTCTTGCTTTATTTACTCAAGAGTAAGGATGATTCCAGACAGCTGCAGGGTGGAGGAGAAAAGGGCCTGAGGAGTTCCATCTTGAGCAAGTGAAGGTGCTATCTTAAAAATAATCCACCTTTACCATAAGTCAGAAGAGACTCATAGCTCCTATGGATACTGCCCTATGTTCTTAAGGGAAACTAAAACTTTTAACAAAATGATAGGAGTAATCAGGGAAAATTTTAGAACAAAACAGAAGTTTCCATATCTTTGTTTAAAATTTCAACAGTTTCAAAGGCCATCTAAGATACTGGTTACTATGTATCAAGACTGACACTGCAAAGCTAGAAACAGTCACCTAAAATTATCAGATAAAATAGGAAAATTGAGAAGGTAAGAAAGGCACCCCAGGGTGATGTGTTTGCTGGTGATGATAATTATGATGATATAATTGAGAGGGATAAAAGGAAAGGTGAATATGGGCTATTTTAGCAAGTGGCAAACAGCAGTGTCCAACTGTGAATGATGCTGGTATTAGGACTCCTTTTGTTCCTGACTCATTCTCCATGTAGCATCCAGAAGGATCGATTGAAAACCCAAGTCTGATCCTGCCACACTTCCCTTCCTCCCCCCTACTCCAGCCATGCTGGCCTTCCAGCTGCTCCTGGAACAGACAAGATGTTCCCAGCTCAGGGCCTTTGCACTGGGAGGCCCCTCAGCCTGGCCTCTCTTCCTCAGATAGCTACATGACTTGCTCCCTTACTCCATTCAGTCTCTGCTCAAGCTGTTACCTCGAAGAAGCCTCTCCTCACCCCCACCAGCCATCACTCCCTTACACTTTGCCTTGCTATATTTTTCTTCATAACCATTATAACTAACTGATATTATATTATATATTTGGTTATTTGTGTGTATGTCTTCTCAACTAGATGGTAAGCCCCATGCAGCCAGGATTTTCTTGTGAGGCACCACTCACTCGTGAGTCCTGGCAGTAATGGAACAATGCCTGACGTGGAGTAAATGGTCAACACATACTTTTTAAATAAATAGATGAATGAATAAATGATGTCACTTCTCAGCTTAAAACCCTCCAATGGCTTCCAATTGCATTTGGAACAAAATCCAAACTCCTTCCCCACTGATTTCGGCCCTGCCTACCTGTCCAGTGGTGTTCTCTGCCCCACTTCCCTCTTCCTCCCCTGTGTCATTGGCCCCCTTTCAGTTCTCATATAATACAGACTCAGGGCCTGGGCATTTGCTATTCCCCCACACCTGAGGTACCTCCTAGCCCCTCTCTGAACTGTAGGCTCCTTCTTCTCATTCAGATTTCAGTTCACGTGTCATCTCCTTAGAGGGGCAGTCCTTGGCCCCCTCACACCCAACCCTCTATCAATCCTCATAGTGCTCACACTGTGAAATTACACTATTTATTTATGGGTTTGTTTTTTATTGCCTGTTTCCTCTGACTAGCAGGTAAGCTCTACAAGGGCAGGGACCTTTTACGTCTTATTTACTACAATGTCTCAGTGGCCAGTGCATGTCTGATGTATAGAAGTCACTCTAAATATTTTTTGAACAAAAGAATGAATTTTAAAAATGGGTAGGAGAATCACAGATCCCATCAATGCAAGGAAATAGCAATGGTAATTTTCAAATTTAAATTGATTTACTTTTAATTGCTCATTTCTTCTTGAGGGAAACTGGGGTGTTTTAAGGATGACTTCCTGATTATTGTCCTTTTTGAGGCTAATAGCTCACATAACACCCAGGACCATCATAATACGCCTCTTGGTGTTTGTGTCAGAAACAACATGGTGCTCCTGGTCAATGTATATTGCATCAGGGCACTTATTATGTTTTCCTAAATTGCTTCACTTTTTTCGTGACTGATCTTGGCTTAAAACAGACTTCCAGTATTTCAGCTGTAAGAATTCTCAGTCTCTCCACCTCAGTGTATATTATTTAGTGAAAATAGGTAAGTATGTTGGAGAACGTTACAAAACGGAATAATCCATTGGAATTGGGAAAAATATAAATATATTAGACACCTTGCTTAAACATTAGCATCTGTGGCTAAAACTAACCTAAATTAGAATTTCTCTTCAGTTATTCTCCAGATTTGATAATTTCCTTATTTAAGGAATATATTTAAACAATGATAAACAGAACTACTTTTTGCTTAACATGCTTTCTTTTTCCTCAGTTTCTATGTACAATTATGTGTAATTCTCAATTTTTATTTTATCCGTTGCCACGGGAAATGGCAGAGTGACCCAAGACTCAACAGATGTAATAAAGCCCATATCCTCTAATGTCTATGGGCACAGTGTCACGTGGTGCCAGGGGTCACAAGAAGATGGGAAGGGGGTCGGAAACCTCACAGGATAAAAAGGGCAGGGAGAAAGGCTTCAGTGAGAAGCTGATTCTGTCTGTTAATTTCATTCTTACCTGTTGTCATATGACTCTGGTATTTTTATGTGGGATGTATATATAGAGAGGAGCTGAACACAGGAGAGAATGTGTAATGGGCCGTTCTCTCTTTCCTGAATAAGCCTTGCTTGGAATGTTTACTTGGTTGCAGCTGCAGAGACAATCATTGTCCTAACCCCATACTGTCAAGTGGGCAACCCAACATCATAGAACTCCGATGTCATGTGAGCCAGATCTGCCTTTGTTTCTCTTGAACCTTCTCCAGAACCCCATTAGGCCATGGCTACTTAAAAATGGAAATTCCCTAAAAATTAATGGATCCTTTGTCAAGTCTTTGCAAACTATAATTTTTACATGAAGCGTGTGCTGTGTAACTAGACCTATATGTGCTAGGGCATTTCACTATTCCTGAGGACTGGCTGAAGTTCTTCTGGACTGACTACTGGACAACCCTGGAGCATTGCCAGAAAGAATACAAGGAAGCTTGGAAACTCGGCTATGTTCTGACCTCGTGTTTTAGGCAGGGGCAAGTCGTATCTAACCCACCTGGAGCCTTGGTTTTCTGATTTGTCATTACTACCCAAATCTCAATTTACATCTTAAGTGAAGTTCACTGGGCCCTCACAACTCCATGTCCATGCAGCCCCTCACACTGGAAGGGCACCTTTCCCTTCCCTTCACCTGTTTGTTTCCTCCTATCCCTCTGAGAGTCACCTGTGGTCCCAGTTCACCTGGGGGAGCCGCTGGACTCCAGAGCTCCTCAGCACCATACATTTCCCTTTCTCAGAACACCAAGCACACTGGACTGGGACTGTTTGCTTGGTCGTCTGGCCCCCTGGAGGCAGGGACTGGTTTTTCTTTGTTTTTTATTTTTCGTTAATTCCCCATCACCCATGCCTCACAGAGTACCCAACCAAAAGAAAGTAGGTAGAAAGTGATTGCTGAGTGAATTTCAAAATCAGGGACTTGGCGCAGTGAATCTTTAAGACACTTGGAGCTTTATGGTTGAATGAGTCTGAAGTAACTTTGGGGAGAAGGAATTAATGCTAAAATCTATAGGGAAAGAAGATAGGAGGAACTTTCATTAATTCTGCTCTATTCCAACACTTGAATTTGTACTATACCATCAGGGTTTAGAGCAATCGCTCCTCCTCTACAGGCTTTGGCTCCATTTTCAGAGTTTACTAGAAGCTCTTTCACCTGAGATGCATACCAAAGCTCTTTGGGATATGGTAGAATGCCGGTCACCAGGGGCAGGGGAAGGTCTGAGGACCTGTCACTGTCCTCTTCATCTGATGCCTCATGGGCATTCAAGAGAGGTGGAGATTCAAAGGCTGGAGAGAAGAGGGTGGCACAGGGTGGGGTGAGGAGTTTCCTGCCACCTCTCTGGCCTTTAGCCAGGGGTATAAGAGGTCCGCTTTGTGTTTGAGAGAATATGCATGAGTGCTGTTTAATATCCTGCCTTGAGTCACAGTAGGAGAATGTTCAAATTGAAAAAGACCATAGCCTAATGAAGTCTAAACTTTAAAAAGTTTAATGAAGTACATCTTTTTGTTTCAAAAATAAAATTATATGCAGAACTTCAATAAACTAGAGATACAAAATGACAGTGTTGAGACTGAAAGGGGAAGGGAGGAGTTTGCTTTGTTCAGGTTTCCTCTTCTTGTCTGTGCCACCCCTAAAAGATCCAGAAGTCCACCTTTTCCTTCCCTTTAAGTGTACAGACTTAGAGCTAGGGACAGGAGTGTTAAATGCCCCGGCCGAGGTGCTTCAGGAAGTCTAGAGAGAACAGCCAGTGTGCTCTCCTCATAATGTCTTCAAGAGACCTGTGCTATAGTTTGAATGTCCCTTCCAAAACTCATCTTTAAACTTAATACCCAATGTGGCAGTATGAAGAGGTGGAGCCTTTGAGAGGCTATGGACTATGAACTACTGAGCTATGAAGGTTCTGCCTTCATGAATGGATTAACCCACTCATGGAGTAATGGATTAAAGAGTTAATGGATTAATGGATTATCATGAAAATATGACTTGTAGCTTTATAAGAAGAAGAGAGACCTGAGCACAACATGTTAGCATGCTCAGCCCCCTCACCATGTTACACCCTGCACCCACTTGGGACCCTTCAGAGAGTCTCCACTAGCAAGCCAGACAGCTTTTACCAGAAGCGCTCCTTTGACCTTGGACTTCCCAGCTTCCAGAACAGTTAAGAAATAAATTTTGTTTCTTATACATTACCCTGTGTTAGGTATTCTGTTATAAGCAACACAAAATAGACTAAGACAATCCAGATCCTAGCGGAAAGCTAACTGAGAAGCACGCAGTACTGCATTCTCTGCTCTGGACAGCAGGGCTGCATGAGGATTTTAATGTTTCCTGTATGTCATCCTAACATCTCCCCTCAAAGAAAGAACAAAATATTTTACAAAGAAAACCTGATAGGACTTTAGGAGAAATCCCAGGTTGCAACCTTTGTACAATCAGCAACAAATTGAAAACGTTGAATATGAATTAAACTAGTTAAACCAAATGAAATTTAAGGGGCCCAGATAGTAAAGTATATTGAATGAAAATTGTCATTCCTTAATATTTGTTTTAGGGATTGAGATTTCCATATGCTAGGTTTTCCTAAATCAAGCAATAACAGGGCCTTTACCTGTTCCAGAAGATGGAGGGGTGATAGATCCTGGGCTGTCATCTTCAGGCTCCGAGACAGTGACAGTGGGGACTATGTCAGGACTTGGCTTTAGACATATATCTTGCTTCTCAGGGGTCTTCTCTTGGGGAGTGGTTTCAACAGAAGGTTCTATTTCCGTCAGTGTGATTTTGACAGGGGTGGTGATCTGAGGAGCCCTGCGCTGTTCTTCAGAGAGATCATCTATGTACGGAGCAAATGTGGATTCTTCAAATAAATGGTCCTTGATGATTTTTCCCTCCACAGGAGCTGGTTTGTCAGGTTCACGGACCCCTTCAGGTTTCGCTGAGATGTCAGTGTCCTTATTCTTAAAGTCCAAGTCTTTATCTTCCAACTCGGGGTGATGTTGTTCTTGGTGCTTCACCTCCTCGGGTCTGGTTATGTCAATGTATTTATAGGCCTCTGCTTTCATCTGGTCCAGAGGGTCTGCTAAGATCTTGTTCACTTCAGTGGACTCTGCAGGAGTCATCTCTATTCCAGAATCAGAACTAAATAAGCCATGAGACTCTAACCCAGGCACATCAGCTAAGGAGGGGCCGGGTATACCCAACTCCTCAGGGCTCTCTGAAATGGTGACATGGCCATTTTCCTTCTGAAGAATTCCAGTGAAATATGTAGAATCCTCCTGAGATGAATAGCAGATGTCAGAAATCAGAGACGTGTAACATGATCCTTCCCCATCTTTTGATATTGTTGAGAAGGTGTGGTCCATGGCACTGGAAACACCTGCCACACCTATGAATCAAAGCAGCAGCAGACAGTGAGTGGGTGCTTGGCGTCAGCTCTCTCTCTCTGTCTAACCCACCCACCCACCCACCCCCGCCTGGTGGAGACACAACATCCCTTCTCCTCAAGCCCTCGGAGTTCCCTCAGCGCTCCCTCAGAGCACCAGCATGTTAAATTTCCTCATCTCCCTGATAGTCCACATTTCTGGTATTTTTCTAGTAACAGACCCCAGAGGCTCACATACACTGCCAGGACCACAGAAGTTGGGGACAGATCCTATAAGACTAGGAAATTTATTTTCAACATCTACCACCTCAATACACAGTGACTTGATTGTAGTATTATTAAAAAGAAACCCTCTTTGTATCTAAAGTATTAACAGCTCTTTAAGTAGAGGTGGAAATTAGGCTACCTCAGGATCGTAACTGCAACAATAGGATAGCTAACACCTAATGGTGTGCTTCCCTGTTTATTTCTTCAGTTTTCCTCCTTGTTTTGTTTCCCTCCTCTTTTACTGCCCTACTGCCCATTCATTGCCATCCAGTGATATTCAAAGTGACCCACCGGGAATTCCTTCATTCCACTGGTGGTGCTAAGGATAAAACAGGTTTCCAAGTTTGAGTCTATAGAATATTTTCACCTGGCTCTAATTCTACTAATACGCCAGCCAAAATATTCATTAATAGTGGGCACGGGCCAGGTGCAGTGGCTCATGCCTGTAATCCCAGCACTTTCATAGGTGAAGGCAGGTGTATCTCCTAAGGTCAAGAGTTCGTAGACCAGCCTGACAACATGGAGAAACCCCGTCTCTACTAAAAATAGAAAATTAGCTGGGTGTGTTGGCGCATGCCTGTAATCCCAGCTACTCAGGAGGCTGAGGCAGGAGAATCGCTTGAACCCGGGAGGAGGAGGTTGCGGTGAGCCAAGATCACACCACTGCACTCCAGCCTGGGCAACAAGAACAAAACCACATCTCAAAAAAAAAAAAAAAAAAAAAAAAAACACAGTGAGCATAAAAGGAAAATCCTCCACTGTTTTACTTTGCTGTAAAATTCTACCAGAAGGGATGAAAACGAACATTTATTGAGGCCTCACTATACGCTAAGCAGTGGGATTTTTTTTTTTTTTTTTTGAGACAGAGTCTCACTCTGTCGCCCAGGCTGGAGTGCAGTGGCCGGATCTCAGCTCACTGCAAGCTCCGCCTCCCAGGTTTACGCCATTCTCCTGCCTCAACCTCCCGAGTAGCTGGGACTACAGGCGCCCGCCACCGTGCCCGGCTAATTTTTGTATTTTTTTAGTAGAGAGGGGGTTTCACCATGTTAGCCAGGATGGTCTCGATCTCCTGACCTCGTGATCCGCCCGTCTCGGCCTCCCAAAGTGCTGGGATTACAGGCTTGAGCCACCGCGCCCGGCCCTAGCAGTGGGATTTTTAACCTAATTTTTACAATTGTATAAATTAAGTCCCACACTCTCTACATCTACATACAAACACTTTACACACACACATATACACACACACACACAGCACGTACAATATGAAAGCTCTTAAGACACACCTGAAGAATACGTTAGAGCAACAACACATATAAAAGTAATCAAAACAGTGGCAGTAACAAGTCAATAGCTAACGTGCCAGTACTTGCTATGTGTCAGGCATCGTTCTAAACTTTTCATTAATATAGACTCATTTCATAATCAAAACAATCCTAGAAGGCTGGCAATATTGTTAGGCTCATTTTACAGATGAGGAAACTGAGAAACAAAGGGGTTAAATAACTCACCTAAGATCTCACAGGCAGTAAGTGGCAGAACCAGGATTCACACCCAAGTAACCTGAAAACCAAGAAACCTCCCCTAATGCCCTTTGCCCCAGTTAAGTCAGTCTGTGAGTTTTTTTTTTTTTTTTTTTTTTTTTCAGGTAATGTTTACTCAGCCTTATTACAAACAAACTTAACTTTTGTCTTTTCCTAGCTTTCTTTTTGGTTGCACAAGCTATTGTTTCTCTATGGGCAGTGGAAAAGCACAAAGCCTCTTCACCGTTCTAGCACTTTCCTGCCTCAGCACTCCGCACTACCTGTTTCCTTTTCTTGGATCTCTCTTCTCCCAGATACCTATATCCCTAATTCTCTCACCCCCAAATCTTTGCTCAAATGTCACCGTTTTAAGAAAAATGACCCTAACCCTCCATCTCAAATTGCAACTTGCCTTTTCCTCCCCACTCCTGGCAATCCTATTCTCCTCTACCCTTCTCTGATTTTTCTTGTTCGCATATTGCTTATCTCCTTCTTAAATACTGTACAATTAACATATCTATTATGCATTGATTGTCTCCTTTTGCTAAGGAAACTCACACACACAGCACGGTAAGCTCCATAAGGTCAGGAATTTCTGACTATTTTGTTCACCAATATAGGCACCTAAAACAGGGCCTGATGAATAGTAGGTACTCAACACATATTTGCAAAATAAGGGAAAGTAATTTTTTGGGGGAGCGGAGGACAGAGTCTCACTCTGTTGCCCAGGCTGGAGTGCAGTGGAGCGATCTTGGCTCACAGCAACCTCTGCCTTCCAGGTTCAAGCAATTCTCTTGCCTCAGCCTCCCTAGTAGCTGGGATCACAGGCATGTGCCACTACACCCAGCTAATTTTTGTATTTTTGGTAGAGACAGGGTTTTGCCATGTTGGCCAGATGGTCCCGAACTCCTGACCTCAGGTGATCCTCCCACCATGGTCTCCCCAGTGCTAGGATTACAGGCATGAGCCACCACGCTGGGCCATATATATGTATATATATACACACACACACATATATATATATATACACACACACACACATATATATATATATATATAGTGTTTTTTTTTTGAGAAAGAGTCTTGCTCTGTCACCCAGGATGGAGTGTATTGTGGCATGATCTTGGCTCACTGCAGCCTCAACCTACAGGGCTCAAAAGATCCATCTACTTCACCCTCCCAAGTAACTGGGACTACAGGCATGCACCAGCATGACTGGCTAATTTTGTTTTCAATTTTTCTTAGAGATGTGTTTTCACTGTGTTGCCAAGGCCTATCTTGAAGTCCTGGGCTCAAGTGATCCTCCTGCCTTGGCCTCTTCCCAGAGTGCTGGGATTACTGGCATGAGTCACCTCACCTGGCCAAGGAAAGTAATTTTGAAGTTTAGAATTAAGCACAAATATCAGTATTGTGTGAGAAGACAGGTTAGAAGATTCCCCCAAATTGCTAATGATACTTCATTTAGCAAGTGACTTAATTTTGTGAGCATCAGATCAGTTCAAATCTATACATCTCAGCTAGGCTTCTCATTATACCTTTTTTTTTTTTTTTTTTTTTTTTTTTTTTTTTTTTTTTTTTTTTTTGCATATGGCAGCCCCTCTTTTCAAGTTAGACCAAAAAATCTCAGTAACAAAAGGAATAATAGTAAAGATTGTCCTTATTGCCTAAGGATAGATAGAACACCAAAGAAAAAAACTGTTAAATTTAAATCCATGGGTGCACACACACATTTATCCTGAACAATTATTAAAGCTTCTTTCATTATATGGGCTCAGCTTATATGGAGACCTCACTGGAGGCAGGGAAATGAACCTGAGATAGATATTTCACTACAGATATTTGGATCCTAGGATTCTCTACCAGTTATTTGGAACCATTTGCAAGTGTTAATAAGTTATTATTCACCAGAAAGTGAGGAGAGGAGGGGTTTGTCCATATAAATGAAGAGTCTGGAGAGGTGGGGAGTGAGAAAGGGAACCTGGAGAAGACATAATAGGTGGTTTATTTGGTTTCCAAGGCTGTGTCTCAGTCATTATCATGCAAATCTCACTCAATTCCCCCACTGCAGAGGCCACCACAGGGCTCCTGGCTCTGATTACCTCTACTTGGCCTGTTGCATATCCCTCTAGACCACTGTCTCCTCCCACTGGAGTTATCTCACTAAACACAACTGTCACTTGCTCAGTGCCCAGTCCCTGGGCTCTGCACTGCCTTGCTGGATAATTCTTAAACTCTGCAGTCTGGCATTTGAGATGATGTGAATTCCACCTGGTCACAGCCCTGTTGCCATCATTCCTCTCACCCTCCACTCCAGGCATACAAAGCCCTTCGCAGTCTCACATTCACTTGACCAGCTTTTCTAGCCCTGTCTTCCACTCTCCAATTCAAATTCTAATCTCCACTAATAGAAACTACCCAGCACTTCTTCAACACTGGATCCTTCCAACCTCCACATCCAAACCTCCGCCCTTCAATCTCAAGCCATTAAGCATAAGGATCTTTAAATGTCACTGTCTCCATGATGAATATGCTGACTGTCTTAGTCCATTTAGGCGGTTGCAACAAAAAGACCATAAACTATGTAGACTATAGACAACAGAAATTTATTCTGGAGGCTGGGAGGTTCAAGATCAAGGTGCCAGTGGATTTAGTGTCTGGTGAGGGCCCTACATGGCCCTCTTTTTGCTGTAACTTCACATGGTAGAAAGGGTGAGGGATTCTCTCTGGGGCCACTTTTATAAGGTCACTAATCCCATTCATGAGAGCTCTGCCCTTGTGGCTTAATCACCTCCTAAAGGCCCAACCTCCAAATATCATTGCCTTGGGGGTTAGGATTTTAACACATGAATTTTTGCGGGGGGCGGGGGTGCACAAATGTTCAGATCACAGCACTGACCAATGCCTGCAGGACCTGATCCCATCCTATTGTTCTCCCTCTTCATTCTCATAGCACTGAATTTATACTGCTCATATAGCACGTATCACATACAGTTTATATATGTCCATATTACCTTCTTCCAAACTGTCAGCTCCTGGAGTTTGATGCTTATGTCTGGCACACTATATTGCACATAGTAAGCATCCAATTCAAAATGAATATAAATAAACAGACTGTTCAATCAATCCATTAATGAGTGGGCTTATTCTGTGCAGCTACTGAGAACAAGCTACAACTAATTAATGCAAATTACAAAGAGGACATTTTAAATCCATCGTGCAAAAAAGAGTCTAAAATGTGAGTTATCCAACAACGAAATAGAGCAACAGTATTCTCAGAACAAGAGTATTCTGATCATGGTAGACACAGGCAGAGACAGACCCAGTGTTTGTCTAGGCAGAAACCAGTACTTGGTAGAAAGTTGGATGAGACAACTGCAGAATTCCCTTCCAACTTTCCATGATTTTTATACTAATTGGCTACCACTGTAGTGTGACACAACTTCCTTTTGACTTACTGCTTTCCTGTGTAACAGAATCAATATAATTTCCCCCAAGGTGATGCCTCCAAGAACAGGGGCTTCTAAGATGTACAGTAATAATTGAGGGAACAGAATCTAAATGACATCTATATTATTCTATAAATAAATATTATTAGAGAGACTATAAATAGAATCAACAATTGGGAAGAAGTCCCATTCCTACCCTACCAGCTCTGTCTTGCTCAGAAAACCCAGTAAGAAATTGGAAGGACCCCTTTACCACGCTCTAAAAATACTGCCAGCTAGAGGAAGAGAAGAGGAGCAAAGTTATTTGCGTAAATGACACATTTTATTTTTAAAACTGTTTTCACACTTTTTAGATGGGATCGTATTAGAATCATCATAAAAACAAAGAATAGTTCAAATACTTTGAATGTAGTTATGTCCCATTTTAAAAAATTGAGCTAAATACCCTGAAAAATTCTCAAGGTTCTAACTTACTGAATTTAAAAATATATACACGTGATATGGTGCCTATCAGTTAGAACTCTTGTAAACAGAAACTCCTCCTAGACAGTAAATTATGTTGGAGCAGAGTCCTGTGGGGATTGTTGGAACTGAGAAGCAGAACTGAGCCTGAGGGCCCAGGAAAGCCAATTAATTCTTGTCAGCACTTCCTGCAGAGCTGGCAGATGTGGGAACTGAGAGAGCACAAGCCATTTGCCCCAGGTAGGAACCCACACTGCCATATTGTTAAATACAAATCCACTAAATAAAAGTGCCTTGTCTAGACTAGAAATGGCCACATAACCAAGGATTCTGTGGAATATCTAATTTCCTCAGATATTTCTCTGCAGCTGTTTCCTGGACCATCTAGAGGTCTAATTCACACAGAGGCCAATGTACCTTGATAGTCGCTGTGTTAACCTACAAATGCCCTCTTGGGAGGTGGCTGTTCTGGGAGGACACAGCTAATTCAGTTACCTGGATGCATTTAAAATGGCATTGATTTTCAAAATTTCAATTTACATTAACTTCAAAAAAGTACTTATAATAAAAACTGAAGGATTCACAGGCCACTATTTCTAGTCAAAAGCTAAGTAGGAGAAGGATGAAAAGAAGCTGAAACTATTGCCATTAAATCCCAATATGTGTTGATAAAAGTGAAGCTTTTTAATCTACCGATGTAGAGGTCAGAAACACTCATCACAAGGCAGACAAATTCAGTAATCTCATAAAGGGTAGGTGTTTTATTTTAAAAATTCTCTGGCAACACTAAGGGATAGGATGACAACAATGACTTGCTGAAGATGATTCTACTTTTCTCAAGGAAAAGCTTTAATCCTAAAATTCTATTAATAGTTTTTAATGCTGACTCATCCTCACAGAATGGAGTTCATTCAATTGGTGATCCATAGCTTAGGCAGTTTGTATTCTGGTTTTACCACTAACTGGCAGTTGTGAGACGTTGGGCAAGTTAGCCTCTTAGAGCCTTGGTTTATTCATCTTTAAGATAAGACAATAATAATTCCCACCTTATTGGGCTGCTAGGAGGACTAAATGAGATAATGCCCTTAGATCTTTCCCTGATACATCGTACACATTCAATAAACGAGAGCTGTTGATTTTCTTACTATCTCTATTTTTCAGGGAGAACTCTACTCATCTCCAACATATTACCATCTGTTCGTTAGTTTCTTCCTTTATCTCTAATACCTCTCATGGTAGATTGGGCCAGAAGGAGTTTCATGTATCCAGTCAACACCCATGCTCTCTGGGGTCTGCCTTAGATGCTAAGTCCCCAGAGTCCAAGGCCATGCTGTCCTCACAGCTCCACGAGCAGCGGCGGTTCATTAAGTACTTTCAATGGACATAGATCCTATCATGACCGTGATGATGACTGACCTGAGCACAAAAAGCTGAAATTTACCAAAACTACAGACAGAAAAGGAATGAGAGGGTTAAGTGCCTACAGATGAGCCCTCTTCCTGTGGATAGAGCCTATTCTGACTTGCTAGGGTTGAGATAAGGAGCTTATGGCTTAAGGTTGTACTTCCACAACTCTATAAAGCTCCTCTTACTGCACTGAAATGGAGACAGAAAATGCCAGAAAGTAAAATAAATAACAAATTACACAAAAAGGTTTTCTGAGAACAGAGATAGAAATGCTCCATTAGACAAACATCCGGTTTACCCTTCTCCCTGGAATTAGAGAAACAAAAATGCCAATTATTGTTTGGATAGAGCCAATATTAACAGGTATAGGGTACATTAGTCCTATTAAATTGAGAAAATTTTTTTTAAAAGTGTGGGCATAATAAAAAGCTGTAATGACAGTGTGGAGAGAGGTGCATATTAAAATTCAAGAATTAAAAGCCAGAATCAATGACAGAAAGTAAATCTGCATTCACCTTTCCCAGAATCCCCTGCCCTGAGCTGCCCATGTGATGGATAGCATCAGCCTGCACAGAGGTTAGGCTGGGAGGCTTTTTCCCTGAACACTCCCACTCATGTTTTCAGCAGGCCCACAGTCTGGAGGCTGTGATACATTTGACAACAGAGTCCTCCATGAGGGATGAATATGCCAGAGAGACTCTAGGAAGCTCTATGTCACCTAGAAAACATTCTCCTTCTCAAATTAAGCGGACTGTGATTTAACATGACAAATGGGTACTGAGAAATCCAGGTACACCCATTTTCAATCAGTTTTATCTGTACGGTTAGTTAAGAGAGTTAAAAATAAAAAGAGCCTGCCTTCTCCAGCAAAAGACTAAGCCAAAGCTGATGAACATGTTTGGGGGTTTAAGAATATGAGTAACTACTCTTTCCTCAACTCACTGCCTTATTTAAAGCTTGTCTGCCAGAATAGTAACTTTCACTTTTGGTTTTGCAAAATTAATATTTAATAAAAATGATTCAGCAAGTTGTTCTCTTCTCTATGAAGGGCCAAGATTTGCATTGCCTAGGATGTTTTCACTTTAGCAAAAAATTCTCTTAAAGGAAAAATAATTGCTTTAGCAGACAGACTAGGGTCTAAATCTTTTTCAGAGTCCTCAGTAGTACCTTGGAAAGCATAAAGTTGCAGAGCACTGAGATGAAATGATGGTGAAAGTTCTGATAAGCTTGGAATCATGTTTTGGATTTTGTTTATTTGTTTTTGTCTGCTGTTTAAAGATGGAAATGTGATTCTGTGGCCTTATTTGAGAAAGAATCTTTTTTAGGGAAATGGTGGAGGTAAATACTTATTTATAATTTAGTTAGATCTTAAGAAAAGATGCCTAAAATCCTATATAGACATTCCTTTGCTGTTTTGAAGAATAGGTTTATTGATATGTAATTCATATACCATAAATTTCACTCTTTTAAAGTGTACAATTCAGTAGTGTTTGTATACTAGTAGTTATGCAACCACCACCACTACCTTCCAATTCACCTAACTAATTTAAATTTAAATGTATTCTGCTCCTAATGTTTCCAATCAGAGAGGGCTCTAAGTTACCTTTACTATGTAAATAATTACCGTTGGAACAAAAACAGGGGCTATCCCCAAACATCTTTCTATTTATCATTTGCTGATAGAATTTTGCTCTCTGATTTCTAAAGAGAAAAATAATTGTTCTTGGTCAGATTCCCTCAAAGCTATGTATAACATGGATAATAGCAAAAAATGTGTATTATAAATTCGTTTACACTTCAATAGCTCTTTTGCTCCCTCCCCCTACATGGAATTATCTAGCCAGTCCCCATAATTTTTTTTTTTTTTTTTTCGTCTCTGTTGCCCAGGCTGGAGTGCAGTGGTACCATCAGAACTCCAGCAGCCTTGACCTCCCGGGTTCAAACAGTTCTCCCGCCTCAGTTTCCTAGGTACCTGGGACTACAGGCATGAGCCACTGCACCCAGTCCTTTCTTTTTCAAAGAAATACTTTATTCTTACTATTTTTTGAGCAGATTTAAGTTCACAGCAAAATTGCAAGGAAGGTACAGAGATTTCCCATATGCCCCTGCCTCCACACATGCTACTGTGGTCTGAATGTCTGTGTTGCCCTAAAATTCCTGTGTTAATATCCTAACCCCAAAGATGATAGTATTAGGAGATGGGACCTTTGGGAAGTGAGAAGATTATATGGTTTGGCTGTGTCCCCACCCAAATCTCATCTTGAATTGTAGCTCCCATGATTCCCGCATGTTTGGGAGGGATGTGGTAGGAGATAATTGAAACGTGTGGGCAGTTTCCCCCATACTGTTCTCATGGTAGTGAATACGTTTCATGATAGCTGATGGTTTTATAAGGGGAAACCCCTTTCGCTTGGTCCTCATTCTCTCTTTGTTGTCTGCCACCATGTAAGACATCCTTTTGCTCTTCCTTTGTCTTCTGCCATGATTGTGAGGCCTTCCCAGCCATTTGGAACTGTGAGTCAATTAAACCTCTTTCCTTTATAAATTATCCAGTCTTGGGTATGCCTTTATTAGCAGTGTGAAAACGGATTAATACAGAGCCCTCATAAGTGGGATTAGTGCCCTGATAAAAGAGACCCAAGGGAGCGCCTTTGTCTCTTCCACTACTTGAGGATGCAGAGAGGAGATGCCATCTATGAACCAGAAAGTGGGCCCTCACCTGACACTGAATCTACCAGTGCCTTGATCTTAGACTTTCTAGACTCCAAAACTGTAAGAAATAAATGTTTGCTGCTTATAAGCCACCTAGTTTATGGTGTTTTGTTACAGCAGCCCTAACTGACCAAGACACATGGTATATTTGTTACAACTGATGAATCTACAACAACATGTCATCACCCAAAGTCTGTAGTTTACATTAAAGTTTACTCCTGGTGGTGTACATTCTGGGTTTGAACAAAAGTATAGTGACATACATATACCATAACAGTATTATATAGAATATTTTCACTTCCACCAAATTCCTGTGTTCTGCCTGTTCATCCTTTCCTCCTTCCTAACCCCAGCAACCACCAATCCTTTTACTGTCTCCACAATTTTGCCTAGTCCAAAATGTCATATATTTGGAATCACCCATAATTCTTTTTATAGCTTTCTTTCCATTCCATGGCTACCTCCCTAGAGAGACACTTATCACCTTCTCTCAGGAGTACTGTGATTGTTTCCTAAGTGTTCTCCAGCTTCCAGCCTCACCTCTTTTCACCCTGTACTACTCTGCACATGGCTGACATATTCATCTCCCCAAAGCAGCACTATTACCACGTCACTTCTCTATTTCAAAGCCTTCTGTGACCATCTTTGCCCATCCCTTGGCTTAGAATTCAGGATCCGCTTCAGCAGGGTCCCAGCCTGCCTTTAGGATTTTATTTCTGAGACTGCACAAAAAACACAACTGCTTAAGCCCACAAACATAACATAAGATTTTCTACTTCAGTGCCTCTGCTCAAGCCCTTCTCCCCAATTGAAAGGCTCCTTCGCTCTTTCCAAATCGCTCTTTCCAAATCCAAATAACATCTCTGGTGAAGTCCCGCCTCCACTAGGAAGTTTTTTCCTGTTACCTCACTCCTCAGTGTTTTCTTCGTCTCCACCCCAAGGGTCATGACCATTCATCTGGGACTCATTGGCTTTCCTGCCTTTGTTGTGATTTGTCTTTTTCTATATACTTGTTAAGAAACATTTCACATACATCTTCATATCTTTGCACAGTCTGTGCAAAGCAATTACTGATTGGATTATCACCTCCATGTTGCCATCTGATTGAGTCACATTCAAGAGCCTTTGGAATAAGCTTTACCATCAATCATGTGTTAATTCATTGAAAAAAATTTCTGAATGCTTACTATGTGCAAAGCACCAGAATGAAGGACATTCTCATATGTACACAGGCTTAGTAACCTAGTGTGCCCCCAAAGTCTATTACAAAATCATTGTTTGCAAATGGAAGCTCAGGTGCCCTTGGATGAAGCAGAAGTGATGCTGGGTGGGTTGCAGTATCTGCTGATGGATCATATTGGGAGCAGACAGGTCCCATATGTTACATCATATATCCTGATTCGTCTTTTTGGTCAGGCATGGCATTGTCAGAAAAAAACAAGGAAGGATTGGAAGAGCTTCTTCAGGTCATCTAATGCAAGGCCTTCCCAATCTTAGGATCTTATCCACAAGACTCAGAAGTATCCATCTCCCAACCTTATTTTAAACATTTCCATTAATGTGATCTTATTGCTTGCTCTGCACACTTAGTAAATGTTGTAATTACCAGCCTGGGTCCTGGGTTCAAATGCATGGCTTTGAATACTAACTCCCCCATTTACTAGCTGTGTGACCCTGGACAGATTACCTAATATCTTTGTGCTTCTGTCTCATCTGTTTATAATAATAGCCATTTCAAAGAATTATGGTGGAGACTAAATGAAATAGTAGAATCAAAGCACTGAAAGTCATACATGACACTTATTAAGGACTCATTATTATTTTTAAAATTGAACCCCAAAATATCTCACTGTTGCTTCCAGGCTTTACTCCCGGTTTTGTCTTTATCTATTAGTGAAAACAGATACCTCAACAAATAATTAAAAAGCAATATAGCACATAAGGGGAAATTCCCCTAATATATAGAGTTCCTAGAAATCAGGAATAAAAAGACTACTGCTCCATTAAAAAAAAAATAGAGGATATAAACAAACACTTTGCAGGGAAAAAGATGTATGACCCTGGAACATAAAAATGCAAATTGAAAAATCCCTGAAATGACATTTCTTCCTTATCAGTTTGGAAAAAATTCAAAGAAGTTTGGCAATACACTCTTTAGTGAGGTTGGAGGGCAACAGGAGGAGGCTGGGAGGAGAACAATACGCCATAACCCCAATGGGAAGCAATTTGGGAATTCCTATCCAGATTACAAATGTATTTGCTCTGGGAACCAGCAACCTTCTTACAGGAATTAGTCCATAGACACACTTGCCCATGTACAAAATGAATACATAAAAGGTCATATGTTGTAGTGTAAGTTGAAAAAAAATTGGAATCAAATATCCATCAACAAAGCCTAGCTAAACAATGTATTTCCACACATAGAACACTGTGTAGCTGTACAAGAGTGAAGACAATCTCCATGTATTGAAGATTTCCAGATAAATATTAAGTGAAAAAGTGAGTTGCAGAATATGTGTGTATAGATTTATAGTTATAGATATCTAGATGCAGATATATAGAATACTAACTCTCATGTAAGAAAAAGAGGAATAAGAATATATGTTTGTATTTGTTCATATCTGCACAAAGAAAACACTTGAGAGAATACACAAGAAACCAATTATTCACCATGGAGGTGGGATAGGAGACCAGAAGTGGAAGGGAGATTTTCTGTGTTAAAAATTATTTTCCTTTTTCAACCAAATCAATGTATTACCCTTTAAAACTTTAATTTCATTTAAAAACAAAGAAAAAGAAAACAATATAGGATGATAGTACGAGTGTTGCACAAATTATGATGGGAACCTGCAGCCCAGCTTCCTTCTTCCACATGACAGAGTTTCAAACATTTGAAGACAGCTATGGCCTGTCTTAGGTTCTCAACGTTCAGGTTAGAACCTTCTTCATCCTCTTCTTCACATGTTTTGTTTTCCCTGCACTGTGAGCTCATAAGAAACATGAGCTGAACCATGTGCTTCACTTTTCCCTGGTGCTAAGCACACCCCTGACATCTAGATTTTTGTTTGGTAAGTAGTTATGGAACAAATCAGTGAATGTGTTTCCAGACTCATCGTGCTAGTTCCAATCAGAGAATACATGGTAGTTCATCCTGGTCCCTCTAAAATATGACCTGGACCTAATGATACAGAATGATTCAGAGGGACAATAATGATACAGAGGGGCAGTAAGACTATTTCCTCTCCTAGTGTTGAGTCCCTTGACTTAAATTTCCTATTTTTATTCACAGATTTTTATAGCCTCTGCCCACACTATTAGCTATGTTGCATTTGTGGCCAACTAAAACATGCCAGTACATAAGTTGTCAGTTTTTTTAAACAACTGCATCATTTTGAAATGCACTTTTAGCCACTGCACTGGGTGCATCTCATAAATCTGAAAGACATTAAAGTCAGAAGTAAAGAATTTTCATGCTAATTGTCTTAGACCCTAATACGGTTTGGCTGTGTCCCCACCCAAATCTCACCTTAAATTGAAACAATCCTTATGTGTCAAGGGCAGGGCCAGGTGGAGATAACTAAATCATGGGGGTGGTTTCCCCCATACTGTTCTCGTGGTAGTGAATAAGTCTCATGAGATCTGATGGTTTTATAAGGGGCTTTCCCCATTTTGCTCAGTCCTTCTCTTGCCTGTCACCATGTAAGATGTGACTTTGCTCCTCATTCGCCTTCTGCTGTGATTGTGAGGCCTCTCCAGCCATGTGTAACTGTGAGTCAATTAAATCTCTTTCCTTTGTAAATTACCAAGTCTCAGGTATATCTTTATTAGCAGCATGAGAACAGACTAATACATCTATCATTGAAAACAGACTGAAGAAGACCCTACAAAGGGAATTTACCACAGTCTGGAATAATCCAGAGATCAAGCTAAAGCCAGAGTTAGAGTTTCTCAATAGAATGTGTTTTATTAAGGGAAATCCAGGGCCACACAGCACAGGACCATCCCTTGTAGGGGTACAGCCAGCCCATGCCATGTCTTGCTAAAAAAGAAAGGTGCCCTTCCTCTTCCTTTGGTGGTCACAGACTTGTGCCAGAGGCCTGCATCCTCTGCTGAAAGCCTTGGATTTTGTGCCAATGTTGGGAATTGAACATGGGTCTCTGGGATCTAAAGCAATATCATGGAAAGTGGTATCCTTTGGGAAGCACATAGAGCAAGCAAATGAGGATGATTACTAAAGGGGTAATGCTGTTAGGAATATGACATGGCAGACAATGTGGTGTGATGTGGTATGTGGTATGTGGTGTGGTGTGGCATGCCGTGGTGTGGCATGACATGGTATGCAGTAGGGTGTGTGTGCTGTGTTGTGGCATGACGTGACAAGGAGCATAGGATGATGCAGCAGGGCATAGCATGGTGTGTGGTGTGGTATGCTTCATGGTTACAGCATTCCATTGTAGAAAAGTCACAGGCATCAGAGTTCTGGAGTTGGACATCCCCATCAAATTACTGGTCTGGGGTTGACTTTTAATAAGTCACTAAACTTATAGGAAGGCCCGATGTCCCCACTTGCAAAAGGAGGATAGCAACAACTAACATTTAAAATATATGCTTACTATGTGCTAAATGAGAGCATTAAATACATGATCTCATTTCATGCTTTAACAGTCTATAAGACCTTTTGTTTAACCACACCCACACTACTGATGAAGAAACTGAAGCTTAGAGAGGTTAACGAACTTGTTATTAGGAAGACAGCCAGAAGTGGCAGAAGCAGAACTCAGATTTAGGGCAATATGACTCCAAAGCTGATGCTATCCGCACTATTCTTGGAATTGTTGTGATGATTAAAGGAGACTGGATGGTTTGTGGCAGCTTCTCAAGCTAAACTAGATGGATCTGAATTTGCTGTCACATCACAACTAATGAAGCAGTAAAGTAGAAAGAATCTCTGCTCAAGTTAATTCAATAGCTGATCAATATTCATTTCTTATAAAATTTGTTAAGGGATTGTGTCAAGAAAGTGTGTGTGTAAAACATATTTTTCTGAGTTCAAAAACTCATGGGCTTAATACCTTTTTGAGGTACTTGTGCAAAGGACAATGTTTTTATTTTGAAATGTAATTATCATTAGCCACTATTTTGCCTTTAAACAGAGTATGCCTTGCCTTCTTTAATCTAACTCACATGTTCTGCTGGTCATGAGACATTTGAAATTTACTTTGTATTTTGAGCATTCCTCATTACAAACATAATCTCATATTGGAATGTACTTTATAAAAATAGAAAATGTGAATAACATCTTGGGACAAATAGCATAAACCTGGAATTCAGGACATACCACTTGGTAGACTCAAAGGCAAACCCTTTGACTTTAACTCTCTCTCCCCGTGTACTCAACATCAGAATATAGCATAAAAGTTATTATACTGAGTGTACAGAAGACGTGCCCCAGAGTTAGCTATACTAATCAAGGAAAGTGACAATAAAGATTAATGTCCTTTATCAATAGCAGCATTCATTTTGCTCCTCTGGAGCTATCTGATCTATAAGCCGAGGTAAACTCTGTGTTTAAAGCAAGACAATAATTCAGCTGTTGATGAGCCAGAGTTTGGGAATATTGATCCAAGTGACTCTGAATGCTCAGTCAGGAAACTACATCAAGATTTATTTTCTTCTCTCTTTTCTTTCATCTCCAGGAAGAAAAAGGGCAATACATTATAAGCAATAAATTTAAAATATGCACAATTTGTGACATTAACACAAAATTTTAATCAACTGTACATTCTAAGGAATGGTTAAAATACTAATTCTCCTGGTGCAACCTACCTAGGTGATGATTAAAAAAAAAAAAAATACATTGTTTTTAGGAATTTGGTTTGTTCTTGTGAGAAAAGTGAGACTTGCACTGGGGCCTTGAAAATACATATGATTTTTGACAGGCAGAGGGAAATAGCAGGAAGCCATTTTAGGGGCAGAACTAATAGCAAAACCAAAGGTGAAGTAATGAGTGGGAAGGAATTCCTACACAAATATGAGAGCTGAGGGAGCCACAGTAACTCAGGCCAGAGGGAGTGGTGAGGGTTATGAAGTCACTGTGAGGATATTAGAAAGTTGTGGGAAATAAGGATCCAGTGACTGTTTCAGAGCATAGAAGTGACTGGGAACAAGTAGTCCAATAAAGACTTTCCAAAATGATAGCATTTAGGTTCGGGGGTTACACCAAATGCATTTGTAAAGTTTTAAACATTACAAATAATCACTACAACATTTTTTAAAAAATAGAAGTATATAAGTTTAAGAGAAAAATTCCCTATTTCTATCCCTATTCCTCAGAAACCACAACAGATATTATTTGGAGAGTTTTAGACGTTTTATTATCTTTTATATGAATGGGATAATTATCTTCAACATTTGCTTTCTACCTCCTACACTGTACCAGGGCCATACTTACATTTCAGTAGACAAAGATCTACCTTATATTTCTAAAAGTCAGTATTCCATGACATGAATGTTCTACAATTCATTTAAGCATTCCTCTTTATGTTGTCAGCAATTCTTTTGCTATTCTAAACACTGCTGCAATGAATATCTTTTGAGTACATGATTTTTCGATAAGATCATTGAAGTCCAGAGATGTAAAGTATTTTAAAATGTCTTTTTACTTCATTTTTTACTTTGCAGTATTTTAAAGTTGCCTTGTAAAATGCTGTTCTTTGTGTTAAACTGGAAGAACTAGGAGAAAAAAAAACAAAGAAGGAGTAGGATTCAATAATGCAAAGACTAAGATAAAAAGAGCTTCAAGTAGATACTATGAAAAAATAGTGCATTTAAGTATAGCCTGGAGCTCTAGGCTCCCCAACAGGGTCACCTTTAAAGAGACTAGAAAAGATGAGTTCAAACAAAAGTCCTTTTACTGCAGAAGTGCCTGGTTAGGGAAGTTTCACAGACCTGAAGAGATTTAAGAGACCTCTCCATCTTGAAGGATGTGGAGAATTTATACAGGCTAAAGAATAGGTCATGGATTTCCAAGGACAGAAGTGTTGATGCTCTGATTTTCAGCCAAACAAATCCAGATAGTTATTTGAATTTCTATATATTCCATCTAAATTTTGGATACTAGCTTACAGTCATCCTTTTTAAGTAGTCTGACATGAATCTGTCATATTTGAAGGCAAAATAGACATCATAAACAAGCTAGTATGTGAGTTTAAATGGTCTAGGTAAAACCATAAATAAATAAGAGCTTGCAAAAGATACTGCATTTCTTTGTTCTGTAAGATTTTATAAAATGTAAACAGAAGCCAAAACCAAATGTGTTCTGGAAAGGAACCAGCAACCAATTACTATGTCAATAATTCAGTATAAGTATTAAATGCTCATGGTTTTTTTTTTTTTTTTTTAAACTCCTAAAAATAACCTGTAAGACTTTATCTCCAACATCTGGCGTTTGGCATCCTCTAATCATGACTCCTAAAGATTGTGCTTTGTACTAGTTAAGGACGGAATGAACAGATTGGGCCACAAACAAAAGTCAGTTGTATTTGATGCTTTAAAAAAAAAAAAAAACTCAGCTGGGCATGGTGGCTCATGCCTGTAATCCCAGCTCTTTGGGAGGCCTAGGAGGGTGGATCACCCGAGGTCAGGAGTTCAAGATCAGTCTGGTCAATATGGTGAAATCCCATCTCTACTAAAAATACAAAAATTAGCTGGGCTTAGTGGTACACACCTGTAGTCCCAACTACTTAGGAGGTTGAGGCAGGAGTATTGGTTGAACCTGGGAGGTGGAGGATGCAGTGAGCAGAGATCATGCCAATGCACTCCAGCCTGGGTGACAGAGTGAGACTCCGTCAAAAAAAAAAAAAAAATTCATTAACAATTACCTAGAATTTAATCTGTACCTCAACACAAAGTAGTTTTCAAAATAAATACTTATTGAAAAGACCAGCTGGACAGAAAACAGAGAATCAAATTTTCCTGTCCTAAGTATGTAGAAACAGGCCAGAGTCAAGGAATACTTTCCATTTTACCTTTGTTTTTATTATTTCTGCCCCAAACTCATATGTATTGTTCAACATATTATCTTCTACTTAACTGTAAGCTGGTAAGGTAGCTGCTCTTACATTTGGGGAAGAAACTAGAGGTTCAAACAGAGCTATCCAGTTGTCTCCTAGATGCTGGTTGTTGTTTATCAGATGACCCCACGATAAGGTTTAAGAGTATTTTTAAGTGATAATGCTTCAGATTTCTTTCTTGAATGGCAAGATAACAGTTTCAATATTATTTCTTATCATATTTTTATATCCTGTATATGGATCTTTTCTTCCAGACTAGAAGAAATGGAAGGAAAGAGGGTTGAATACCTGCTATGTGCCAGTCACCATGCTAGGTGCTTAAAGTCTCAGTCATGCCAATAAGTAAATAAGTGGAAATCCTAAAGTGGATATTTGGTAACATTATGAGAATTGTGAAGACAAGACGAATATAATAACGATAAAACAAACTTGATAGTTTTAGTGTTTAGTTATTTAACTCCATTCATCCCAGTATATCAGTAGGCACTGAGCATCTACTATGTGGTAGGTACTTACTCTAGGTTCTGGGGATTTAACAAGGAATGAAACAGATAAATAGTCTCCAGTCCCATGGAGGACAGAACCAAACAACAGCAACAACAACAACAAAAAAAACCGAAAACATAATTATGCAGGCATAGCAGAGCCTGCTAAATTGTCCCCCAGTGTCTCTCCTGCCTTTCTTCCCTTTAGTAAGTCCTCTCCCCACCCTTGCCACCTTTCCTGCCAAGGAATTTTAGCACATGGCCAGCCAGCCAGCTGAAGACCATGCTTCCCAACTTCCTCCTAGGTGTGAACATGTGACTGTGTTTTGAATCAAAGCAATATATGTTGCTTCTGGATCACATGCTTAAAGAAGAAACTGGTTGCCCTTCACTCTTTCTTTACCCTCCCCATGGGCTAAACTGTGAACATGGTCTTGTTGAACCAGTTCTGACAATGCAGATGAAGGCAATACCCAAAGGGGTGTTAAGTAGAAGGAATATGGAGCCCTGAATGATCTCCTGGTACAGACACTTACGTGATCACTCACCTACCTCTGGACTGATAAATCAGAGAGACACTTTTACTTGCTTGAGCCATTCTATTTTTGTACTTCTTTGTTATGGCAGCTTAGCCTAACCAACATAGCATGCAAATAAAATGACTGAGAATTACAAGTGATTTGAAGGAAACAAGTAGACAGCAGAAAGAATAAAAAGTTATCAGTGGAGGGGGTTACTTTAGATAAGATGCTCAGGCCTCTATAAGGAGGTGACATTTAAACTGAGACCTAAAGGATAAAAAGAGAGAATATGCAACATTTAAAATTTCCCTATGGTGCCTTCCTTTAGTTCTTTCTCCCTTCCTATGTTTTCATTGTTTTGTTCTTCTTACCCTTGCTATGGGCCAGACTGCAAATATTATACACTTGCATAAAAGCCCTAGCATAGTATCTGATCGCTCTGAATCTGCCACAGCTGTTGCCTTTATGTGAAAAGCTACATATTTCAGTTAACCAGCCAGTGACAATCTTACTGAACAGTGGTTTACCTTGCATTATAGTCACACTATCTGTCAGTGACTACTGATATATTAGATGGATGAAGTTAAATAACAACACTGAAAACTATCAAGTTTGTTATATTGTTATTAAGTTCGACTTGTCTTCATAATTCTTATGGTATTACCAAATGTCTACTTTAGAATTTCCACTTATTTACTAATTGATATGATTGAGATTGGGAGATACTCGAGGGAAAGAATGGTCCTGTTATCTCTGTATTCCTAGCATGGTACCCAGCACTTATAATAAGAGTTCAATACATTTTATTGAGTGACCACATTTACAAAGAGCAACTTGACAAATGTTTAAAATAAATTCCCTATAAATGACATTATCTGGTTATAGACTTTTCTTTGGCAACACAAAGACAGGAGTTTGTTACCTTTTAAGACAGCTCTTCTAAGGATGTGGTAATGATCCAGTGACTGAAATCAGGATTTAGATACTCTTCCTTGCCCTTGTTTGGGTCAGGCAACTGGAGGTAATTGGGGTGTGACTCTGCCCCTAGAACGCTGAATGCATCCTGGCTCTTGATCTGGTCGTTGCTACCACAGAGCTCTGGATTGTGTGTAGAAGGCTAAACATCCTCTGCACCTTCACTCCCAACTCCAGTTTCTACTTTACTAATGACTCAGGGATGGAAAGAGGGGAGGCTTAGCCCTGGGACAACTTATTAGAATCTTTCCACTAACATATTAATATGGCTCTGTTCTTTTCCTTTCATTTAACTCCATGTATCTCGCTGTTAGAAAAAATTCTACTGGCTAATAATAAGGATGACAATAGCTACATTTATTTAACATTTCTATATGCTAAGCACTCTGATAATAGCTGTACATGAATTAACTCATTTAAGCTTTAAAACAACCCTATGAGACAGGCAATATTATTCCCATTTTGTAGTTGAGGAAGTTGAGAATTAGGGAAAAGTCAGTGACTTGAGCAAGGTATTACCTTTCTAAGGTGACCAATCACCTCAGGTTGCCCAGGACCAAAGGATTCTGTAGGATGTGGGACCTTCAGTGCTTAAACTGGGAGTGTCCTGGACAAACTAGGATGAGTTAGTCACCCTATAAGTAGCTGAAGAAGAATTCAAGACTAAGTCATTGAATTCTAAAGCAGTTGCTCTTAATCATTATGTAATACTGCTTGATTTTTTAAAAAGTGTTCATTACTAAAAAGAATGAAAGTTCTCTCTAGGGCATCTAGTAAATGTTAAACTGAAAAGTATGATAGTCAGAAAGTCTTTTACATGAGGTCATGTCATTCTGCACCGCAATTTATGTTAGGGTGTTTTTCAAAATACTATTAGCATATGCACATTGAGAAAGATGCTTTTTGGTTTGGCACTGGAATAAAGTATCAATGCATAGCAAGCATTTCTGAGGCTTAAAGTACTAGCTACACAATATGAATATAAAAATGTTTACCACTAAGCCTCATTATAAATGACATAAATTTTTCATGGATACTTTTCGCAGCAATGAGTTGTTTTGCCTCTAGAATTCCAGAATAAATCCTGAGAACCATGTTGGAAACCCTGAAGGAGCAAACGCTGCCCCTTATAAAACCAGACCCATAGCAGAAGAATCTGAGAAAGTATAGAAAACTAAAATACAGTCTTATAAGACCTGCCATGTAGACTTTGTTTTGCATTAAGAGTAAACTGAAATCGAATTAAGATAAAAGGGTATTTCTCTTTGCCTTTATCACACAACAGTCTACCCAATTCCTGATAACATCAGTTCACCTTGATTGCAAGGAGAGTAAGGCAGTCTGCTGCCCTCCAGGAGTTTACAGTACATTGTCGACAGCTGTGATGAAAGACAATGAACGGAAGATACAGGAAGGAGAAAGTGCTGTGAGAATACAAGGGAGAGAGTGTCTTTTCTTACTTGTGGGACAAGGAAGAATTTCCCAGAGGAACTAGTGTTTTATGGGTGGATAGAATGGCAAAAGGAGATAAGGAACCCTACCTTTCCCCTTTCCCAGGCAGAGAACATGGAATGAGCAAAGCCATAGGAAGTCTGACTCTTAAGAAAAATGTCAGGTAGAGTTGACAATACACATGGGAACATAATAAAATAAATAAACCCAAAGCCAAAAAGAACATAGAACTTTAGGGGGCCAGGCGTGGTGGCTCATGCCTGTAATCTCAGCACTTTGGGAGGCCAAGGTGGGCAGATGACCTGAGGCCAGGAGTTTGAGACCAGCCTGGTCAACATGGCGAAACCCCATAACTACTAAAAATACAAAAATTAGCTGGGCATAGTGGTGCACGCCTGTAATCCCAGCTACTCAGGAGGCTGAAGCAGGAGAATCACTAGAACCTGGGAGGTGGAGGTTGCAGTGAGCCGAGATAGTGCCATTGCACCCCAGTCTGGGGAACAAGAATGAAACTCTGTCTCAAAAAAAAAAAAAAAAAAAAGAACATAGAACTTAGGATTTCAAAGACTAATGCATGATTTCATTTTGTTTAGAAGTCTGGACTTCGGAAATGCATCAGATTTGCAGTAAGGCAAGTTCAGTATTCTCAGAACTCTACTCATTTCTGTGGTTCTTTCCCAGAATTTATCATTAAGAACCTTAATGTTATGGTAAAGCTTTATATATGTATTTATGTGTATATGTATTTTTGCATTGTTTATTTTCAAAACCCAGAAATTCATTAGAATTGATGTTGATCAAATTAATTACAGGTATTCAAAAATGAAAATGAAGATTTAGATTTTCAAACCAGGCTCATTTCCCTGAAGGCTTTACTAACCTTAAATAATTTATTTAAGAATTCTGTTGGCTGGGCGCAGTGGTTCATGCCTGTAATCCCAGCACTTTGGGAGGCCGAGGCGGGTGGATCACGAGGTCAGGAGTTCAATACCAACCTGGTCAAGATGGTGAAACCCCATCTCTACTAAAAATACAAAAAATATTAGCTAGGCATGGCAGCTGGCATCTGCAATCCCAGCTATTCAGGAAGCTGAGGCAGAGAATTGCTTGAACCCAAGAGGCGGAGGTTGCAATGAGCCGAGATCGCGCCACTGCACTCCAGTCTTGGTGACAGAGTGAGACTCTGTCTCAAAAAAAAAAAAAAAAAAAAAAAAAAAAAAAAAATCTGTAATGGCATGAGTTTCCTTTCTATATCAAAGTCATCCCTCATCAACATGATCTGTATTTTGAACATGATCTGTATAATCTCTCTGTAGCCATGATGGATTTGTGAGGGCCCATTCATATTTTCACTCCCAGTGGACATTTTGGTCTCATATTTGCAAAACAGTTGGATCAGACCAAGAAGCTACCTGTGGCCATGGAATCAAATGAAAACTCAGGCCTCAACAGGGGTAATCAGCATACTTCTAACCCAATGGGTTGGCTAAGAATAAGCAGAGTTGCTGGTAAACCCATCAGTCTGAAATGTGTGCAAGAAGTGCAGGCGTTGCTTTTTAAGGTGTCAACTTGGCTTCTTAACTTTTACAAAACCAAAACTCAAGTGCATCTGTGAGCACCACAGAGGCATATGAATCACAAGTTTTCATAAAATGCCATGCCTAAATTAAGTCTTATCATCAAATAGTATTTATTAAACTCCTACATCCCACATACACATGGCAATGTGTGAGGCATATTAGCAACAGAAAACTGAATCTTCAGCCATGAAAATACTTCATAATAAATGCCAAATGGCTGCTGGAAGTCATAAAGATATTCTTTCACCAAGAATGTATCCACCATAAATTTCAAATAAGCTGTGGAATGGAGTAACTCCTCCCATATGGTGAAAATCTCACAGAAGTGCTTCATGTTCAATTATCCTTATCAGTAAATAGAAGACTTTTATGTCATCCCAATTATGCTTCCTGTGGATATGAGACAGCATTCCCAGAAGAATTACTCATGTATGGATTCATGCCATTTTTCATTGTGCTTTTAAAAGTTATTAGACAATCAGATACACAGTAAGAAGAAATGTCTGCATTTAAATTGTCAAATAACCATTTTATTTTAGACTCCACTATACTATTCATTATTTATTGCGTGTCTTTTGTAATTACTTCTGATAATATGTACACTAAAAAAGTTAATAAAAGCTGAACAAATAGAACATTTGAAGACCATAGCACTGAAATAACTTTTTATATCTGGAGACTGAGAATACATGCTACTGACTGAAAAATAAAATTGTTAGTTAATCAATTGGTGTTCTGTCTACACAATATTTTAAACATCTGTTTGTTTTTATATAATGCAATTGGCTTTTAAAAAACAAAAGGATATTAATCAACCTGTTGTTTAAACATCTTTTAGAAAGATCCTGAAATGATTTTAAATTTGAATGTATTATGTTATCTCCCATAGATTTTTTCTACTTCTTAGTCACTTTTCTTTACAAATGTTCTAATTATATTCCAATTCCATTGTTCAATGCATGTGCAAGTACATTTAATTGCCTTTAGTGTGCTCAGCATGCTATTAGGTAATTTGAGTGCTACAGAGGAAGCAAAAGAAGGAAGCAAAAGATATAAACAACAGTTTATATCTTTCCAGATTAAGTTATGTGACAGCCCAATTCCTTCCTCTTTCTCCCCAATATTAAAAAAAAACAAAAAAACAAAAAACAAACAAACAAACAAACAAAAAACAATGGAAATACAGTAAAAGGAAATCATTGCTCCTGGCTGATTCCTTAGCTAAAATGATGCTAAATCATAAAACTATGATGCACATCTTTTAGGGTACTGCTTTTCTGCTTTAGGGAGAGCCTGGGCTGTAGAAAACACTCATCCCCCAAGATGAATGAGGCTCATAGTCTTTGTCCTTCATTGTTTAGCATCTAAGATTCTCAAATACCTTAGGCAACCCATTAATAAAATCATGACTACTCAAAAAAGGACTGGGTTTTTTTTTGGGGGCCATTTTAGAGGTGGGAAATTTAGAGCTTAGAAAAAATTAAATGATGTAATACTTATAAAATCCTGTGGCTATGTCTCTAATCCCTGTGAATGAAGTCCAGTAAATGGCCCAGCCTTATAATGCAATCCTTCTGTCCATTATTCTTTGCATTCTCTTAGATGAGGTTCAAATTATGCCCAGCTTATGCTGCATTCTGTCTCTAATGAATAAAGCTACAGTAAAACTACAGAGCAATTAATTCAGATGGTTTGCTATAAATTAATACAATGGCAAACTTGTTAATTAAGGATATAATTCCTTATCTTAAAGTACTTCATTAAACATTTTATTTGAAGTAGCTTCTTATCAAAGAACCCCAAAGACAGTAAAATCTAAATCTATGAGTCATTTTCAAAGGCTATTCGAACTCATCAGTTATAAAGTATCACCATTCCCAGTTAGTTACATTAGAAAAAAAAATTCTTATCATTTATTTTTCATTATAGTGAAAATACTATCTTATTAAGTCTAATAAGGAAAAAACTGAAGATAGTACTATGTCATGTAATTCACTGTTGTGGTTCCAAGAATAAATGAAGAAGTATTATATATCTATTATATATCTTCTGATGCCTTTAAAAAGTTAGTTTCTGATAAATAAATCAGCACAAAAAAGACAACTTATTTTTAACCACAGCAATATTTATTTACAGACGACAAATATTCTAATTTCCATTAAGCCTTTAAGGATCTTCTGAAAGCTCAATTTTCCATAATTGAGAATCAGATGCAGTCTCTCCATCAAGTTAAGAATCTCCTAAAGACAGTTTCCCCACCTGAGTTACCAACTCATAACCCTATATCTGAGATTTAATGGGGGCAAGAGCACGATGTTAAAAGTGTATGTGGTACACTGCCTCTTTTCAATTATTCAAGAGCTGATTTATTTTGGCTTTTTAAAAGCTTACTGTCTTTCTTCCACCCTGGTTTTTACCATCTCATTAATTATCTTAAACAAGAGAAGATTAAAGAAAAAGACACGAGACAGAAAAAGAAATAAATATTCAACCTATCTTCTTCATTTTTGACCCTTTCAGAAAGGAAAACATAGTGACTAAAATGAAGATTTTAGATTATCTGGACATTTCATTCATATATGCCTTCTTTTCTGTCTTTCATGTGAATAGAGTTCATTATTTATCCATTACTGAAAAATTAGGATAAAGCTGCATCCACGTTTGTGAAACAGAATGCCAGATTTACAAATTTGGGCAAGTATCCACATTATGGTAAAGAGTGTCTATAGCGGACTGACAGTTCCACTTACATGAAAGAGATGCTTTAAGTAGCAGAATTAAAACATAATGCAACTGGTGAGTTAATGATGGCACAGCTCTTTATTTTTCTATGACAAAGAATGTGAGTCTCTTACTAAACTGATTGTTTAACATGCTGAATTTTTCCCCAAAACATTCTGCATTCCACTTATAAGAATGTGGACTCGACTCTGAATTAAAGTGTAAAGATGATTTATAATCTATACAACACTGTATAGATTATTATAATTTGGCTCTGAAGGGTTGGTTTCTTTCAACCTCCACAGTTTCAGTTGTGTTGCCTGCTGTTCTAGCTGTGTCAACATGGGCAAAATTGAGAGCTGAAGTAATTAGGCAAATAATGCAGGCCAAAAATATGACTGAAAGCTACTTGGCAATTTCACTCCACACTGATCAAAATCAGTTCAAAGTAGTCCATTCTTTTATTTGCTTTCTCCTCCCTAAAAGCCTTAAATAAAAGCACATGAAGCCAAAGAAATATAAGTAATTTTCATTTGGAATCTCATATTTATATGTGTATTCTTAATGCTCCTTTCTAAATAAGCCATTATCAATGTGGATAAATCTAGTCACAATAAGTCACCATGACTACAGTTGATACTGAGGAGTGGTATGGTAAAATCAGCCAACAGCCATCTCATAAATATCTCCCCAAGGAGACCACATGATCAGAAGTCACTCTTCTGAACAATTTCTTGATGATTAAAGTACTGTCTTTTTCTCATTAAGTGAAGAGGCAAAAACATCCAAGTAACCACTTCTACAATGCTTGACTGGATTAACATTTCAGGAGAAAACTGTTGCAATAACAGACAGAAGCCTCCTTCACATCTGTGGCAGAGATGGCTACCTAGCCACCTATTCATGCCACTCTGCCATATTATAAGTACAGTCGGGATGTAGTTGTCCAGCCAGGGAGTACATTTCCCAGCTCTCTTCTTAGGTGGGGCCATGAGAACTGCTCTTGTAAAGGTGATGAGTGCCACGTCAAGACTGAGTTAAGAGGGCAGTATCTCAGACACTTCTCATCTTCTGTCTACTGGCTGAATGTCACTGTCCCATAAAACCTTGAAAATCTCATATTACAGACAGTATTAGAACCCAAATATGAAAGGGCCCTGGGTCCCTGAATCACCTTTTGAGGCCAGCTGCCTGCTAATTAGGAACACAAATTCTAGACTTTATGTGAGAGTAAGAAATAAGCCTGTATTCTATTTGAGGAATTACACATTTTTGACCTTTTTTTGTAGCAGCTAGAATTACTGTAGCTTAGACAAATCCTGCCCCAGTATTCTGAACATGATGCATCTTTCCCGGAAGCTTTCTTCATTGCATAATGGTGGTGATAGTTAATACTTATAAACTGCTTACCATGTGTCATATACTGTCTAAATCCTCTACAAGTATCAGCTCACTCAATTCTTATAACGACCCCATGAGTCAGGTACTATTAATTATTCCCATTTAACAGAAGAGAAAACTGACTGCATAGTGAGAGTACGATCACACAGTAACAGAAATTGAACTGAAAAACAAGATGATACATCTCCAGACCAAAAATAAAACACTCTGTACTCTGTATTTTATAAGTACATCTTCTATTCCATGTACATTTTAATACATTCTGCAGAGAAGCAATAACAATTGTGGACTGGTCATCTGATTTGTTAAAAAGATCACTCTTTCATACAGCAGAAAGTTGTCTCTATTAACTGAAATAAAGAAGAGAAGTCATTTGAAGTCTGAACTGTTCCTCTCACAACCAGGAATAAGAAGTTTTAAATTAAGGGTAGCAGAGATCAATCAGTATAAATAATACCTTATAATTTAAAAATGAAATAAATATGATTCAATTAATGTCATATTATGATCAAGTTTAGGGCATTTCTAGCACTTTCCTAGTCATTTTCTATCACTTTTTGCTCTGTAGTCAAAAGCCTATTGTATCTTTGAGAATAAATACCTTGTGCCAACATTACGATGTTGCTGAGGCATTGTCGTCTTCTCTTCTTCTTCCTGACAAGGTCCATTGCTATGGACCTTGAATGTGTCCCCCAAAGTTCATGTGTTGGAAACTGAAGTCCCAATGCAACACTGTTGGGAGGTGGGGCCTAGTAAGAGGTGGATTAGGTCATGAGGGCTGTGCCTTCATGAACGGATTAATGTTACTAGTGGAAGTGGGTTCGTTATTGTGATAGTGGGCTTGCTGTAAGAACAACTTTGGCCCTATTTTGCTCTCTTGCTCTCTCATGCTCTCTTGTCCTTCTGCCTTCCACCATGCCATGATGCAGCAAAGCCTTCACCAGGTGCAAGCCTCATACTTGGACTTCCCAGCCTCTACAACTATGGAAAATAAATTTTTCTCTTTATAGGTTACCCAACCTGTGGCATTCTAATATAGCAACACGAAATGGGCTAAGAGAGTCAAAAATAGGAACTTTGTTCATCTTGAAAGTGGTGAGATTTTTAGCCCTTCTCTCCATCTCATTTGTTCTCAACCAGAAGAGGCTGAGCCTTCCTGTGCTGTGTGGGGTCTTCCCTGTGGCCTGCCTCTTACCCTCTCTGATGCTCCTTTGGAGCTTCACGTCACTCCTTTCCTTCATCCAGTAGGAGGCTCTGCTGGGGACCAGATGAAAAATTTATTTCAGGAGGAGGCGTAAAAAATCTATTTTACCACAAGTCCGGGCTGTGCTTTCCAACTCAGTTTACCAGAAATAAAGCAACAATGTAGGCTTCAATCTGACTGGATTGGCTCAGAACTCAGAGGGAATGAGTGAGATTAACTGGTACTCTGAAACTCCCATAGATATTCTAAATTATTTATTGAGTTACAGCGCTTAAACTAAAAATAATCCACCTGCCATCACTGAAAGGCTACAACAGGTAAGCGTTCATCACGGAGTGACATGTCTCTTACCTAGGAAGACTGAACATGTCAGCATGAGCAGACGTGGTCCTTCAGGCATGGAAATCTCAGTAATAAAATTCTGGCCATACTGCAGAAGAGTATGAGACTCTCTACCTTGCACTGTCTTTGGTCTGATACTGTGTTACTGGAGAAGAGCAAATGGTGCACACCATCATCATAGGCATGATGATTCATCATCTTCTCTTGGTTTCGAAGCATATTCTAAAATCCCTGGGAGTCTGCTTGCTTTTGTGTTTGATTGTCTTTCTTCTTCACCCACAGACTTTGTACCCCTCAACACTTTCTCTTCTCCCAATAATAGTTACTCATCAATTGGAAATAGACCACATTATATTCACTAAAGATGCAACAAGGCTACACACATACCATTTTAGCAATGTATCCTTTTAAGTGTGTGCAGACCTTGTGGCTTTCCTGTCTAAATGCCTTTCTATCATGACTAGTACCTACTGATGGTCCCTTCTTCCCTTTGGACATTGACTTGGTGGCACTCCTTCCAAACAATCTCTTTCTAGAGTAAACTGGAAGTTTATGATGGCTTCTTCAGTTCAGCTAAAGGAAGTTTTAATGCTGGGCCCTGAATCCCAGCCCTTTTTTCCCCTTTCTTCAGGAGTTCCTTAGGACCAAAGGGATGTTCCTCCTTTCTTGGGGAAAGTGTGGGTGTTTCATGAGATTGACATTGTATTTCCAGCAAAATATAATCACCTTTTTCCCTCCATTTTCTTTCTAAGTCTTCAGAAATCAAAAACAGAGGCAAGTCAAGACAAAACAAACAAACAACAACAACAAAAAAAACCAACCCCCCCCCCCAACAAACACCCTAATATTTACTTTGTGTCTCTCCTGTGCCAATCCAGGGTGGCATGATGCAGCCTCTATGTGTCTCTCTCGCTTCTTTTTGTACCACATTCACTCTTGTTCCCTGCATCCAAGGCACACTGTCCTGCTTTAAGTTCCCTGGATGTGCTGTTTTCTAATGAGCTTTTGCATGTGCTGTCCCTGCCTTAAAAATGCTTTCCTTCCCCTTCCCCTTCCCCAGTAGTTCCTTCTCATCCTCCAGATCTTTGCTCACTCATCATCTCCTGAAGGAAGGCTTCCTTGACTTCTTTGACCAGGTCAATACCTCTATCATGGATTCTCTTGGTGTCACATGGCTTTGCTTTGAAGCAATCACAGTTGTAATTTTATATTTATTTTTGTGATTGTTTTAATTTCTCTCTAACTATATCATATGCTTCATGACAGCAGGAACCACATATGCTTTTTCTCATCATGGCATATTGTAAGCTATGTGTTGAATTAATGAATGGCTTTCGTTAATTCCCACAAAGTCCTGTGCTACAGATATTTTAAACTCTGTTTTCTAAAGATAAAGAAGCGCTATTTTGTGGGCTAAATGATTTGTCCAAGTCACAGTAAGTGATAGAACTTGAGACTATACCTAGTCATGCATTTGTCCAATATTTATTGAGTGCTCACTGCATGCTTTGTTCTGTGCCAGACACTGGAATAAAACAAGTCCTAGTTCTTTCAGAGCCTCCTAGTCTATTTGAGTGAGGGAATTTTGTAAACAAATAAGTCAGGTAAAATATTACACAAGTTAGGATATTTGTGCATCATACAGCAGGCATATGGAGAAGAGGGTGGGCAGTTGTACTGAAAGGCAATAAATCTTAAAATATAAGCAAGTGCTTACCAAACAGACCAGTAATAAGGGAATTAGGGTGGAAGAAACCCTGGGAGCAAAGGGATGGAAGAACATGAGAGTGAGGCCCCTGAGACCAAGCAAACAGACTGTAGGTGCAGGAACACAGATTATGAGGCCGGAGAGGGAGAACAGGGTCAGGTTGGGGAGGACCTCATATGCAATATAAGAACTTCAGATATTATGCTATAGCAATGGGGAGTCACTGAAGGACTTTAATCAAGGGAGATCTGACCTGATTTCAGAAAAGTCACTCTGGAAGTGTGGTAGACAGATGAGGGGCAGGGGAGTTCGGAAACTGGAAGATCAGAATAGGAGAGGACATAGCAGTAGTCCAGGAGAGCAGTAATAAGGACCAGGACCAGGGAAGCAGTTAATAAGGGCCGTTGCAGTGGGGATGGAGAGGAGTAGATACAGGAGTTGTTCAAGAAAAAGAAACCAATAGGATTTGATACAGAGGGAGTGTGAAAGCTAAGAGTGAGGCAGGAGTCTGGGGTAATCCCAGAGTTTAGGGCAAGGCCAACTGGGTGGATGGTAGTATAACTTTCTGATGTCATGTGAAGGGGAGAAAAAGGTTTGGGGAGGTAGAAAATAAATTCTATTAATATTTAAGATCCCTTAAACTGCCTGGGAAACATACTTTAAACATTCACTGGGCTAGAGAAATGAATGTGAGAAACCTCAGTGTGATGTTGGCAGGTGGACCATGACCACGCACAGGTCACAGGGAGATCCTGCAGAGGGGGAAGGCAGAATTCCAATGAACTAAATCTCCATTTCAGGTGTAGACCGAGAAGCAGGAGCCAGCAAAGGGGACAAGAGTCCCAACATTCTTATTCCAAGCAGTAGACAATGGAAAATGATTCCTAGCATGTGAGGAAAATCATACTCTCCCTCCTGGTACATTATATTCATTTTCTGGGCATTTTCATGGCATTTTGGAACACTTTCACCAGGTTGCTGAGTGATTCTGAGAATTTGCCTGACCCTCTTTTAGAGAACTTACTGCTTCCCTGGTCCTGGCCCAGCTCTGCATACACATTTAAATTGTCTATACGTTGCTTAGTTTTGAAATTATTGCTCATAACCTCATGGCTTGTCTTACTCCCCCCACTTTCACCCTGCAGTCTCAGAGGAGAACATTAAGGCACAGGTATTAAATGATTTAGCAAGGATTACATCACTAGTCAATAGCAGGGCAGGAACTTAAGCCCAGAATCATCAAGTTTCCCTTGCTACACTGAAGTTCTACCAGGACTTGAAAGAAAAATCATAGATCATTCTACACTAACTGGTATCTCCTGCACATTCTGGCCTTGATCCCTCATTTACCACTGTGCCAGGCACTGAGTAAGTGCCGAGGATAAAGGGTGAAATTTAGGTCCTATCCTAAGGAAACTCCCAGGCTAGTGGGAAGCTGAACCGGTGGACAGTTAGAGGTCACTGTGATTGGTGCTGTAAAAGAGGTATTTTGGGTGCCACAAAGGGTAGAGAGGAGGTACTGAATTCCATCCTGAGGTTTATGGAGGGTTCTTAGGAAATACAATGTTTATACTGAAACCTAACCTTCCTAGCATGCAAACAGCCATAAAAACAAAGAAATTCAAATTAGTAAATGAGGATATATGTCAAATATTAGCAAAACTTAATATAATCTTGGATTTATATCCAATTGTCATGAAATTGAGAGGATGCTAGGGGAAAGAAAACCATTTAACAGAAGAAAGCATTACCTAATGGTGCCAACCATTCCAGAGGAAATCAAAGCTGGTGGTTATCAAACTCAAGAAAAAATATGGAGCATAATCATTTTAAGTGAATTAAGAAGCTACAGAAAGCAAGAGACAAGGTCTAGGGCAAATCTAAGACATCACAGACCATTTTTTTGTTTTGTTTTGTTTTTCTTTTTTTTTTTTCCTATTTAAGGCAACTTCATTTCTTTTTGTTTCTTCTCATTGCTTCTCACAAATAAAGGACTGAGAAGGCTGTGGATTGCCACAACGTAAGTTCATTTTGGTAGTAGTGAATCCAATTGTATCATAGAGAGCAAGGTAAATATAGGAAGGTATCCCAATATCATTAGTTCCACAAATATTTACTCACTGCATCTGCACCTTGTAACAGCAATGGATATGACCTTAGAAGTGGAGACGCCTGTCTTGGAAGGAGAGGAAGCCCCCCAAATTCTGATTCCATCACCCCTCTCCCTACAGTACTATCACTGGATACCACTCCAGAACATGGCACCTGCATGGAAGGCATGTTTATCAGTATGTAATAACATGTAATAATTATATCATAATCATAAAGAGTCCTTTTACTTCCACCATCTTGTTTAGTACCCCAACAACCATGTGGAACTGGCGTCTTACCCCTATTTTGCAGATAAGGAAATGGAAGTGTCTGCACCAAAAGTGGGCCTAGGATCCAAATCCAGGTCTCCCTGATGCCAGGGCCCATGCTCCCCATCACTCAGTCAGCTCCCTTCTGCTTGTTCACTGAACGAAAAAAACAGAACAACACCTCTTGGGCCATTTTCTTTGTTTTAAAATAACTTTATTGTATAATTTAATACTGTTAGAGAAACAAAAATCTCCAAAGTGTCAGTCATTGACTGTTTATGTTCCACTTACCGTTCTGTTCCAATTGTTGTTGCTGAATATGCATATATGAATATGAATTTATTCAGCAACAACAATTGGAACGGAATGTTTTATTCAGCAACAACAATTGGAACAGAACGGTAAGTGGAACATAAACTTAAAATATGGTGTGCCTCGTTCTAATTAGGATATAATTTTCAGTGTCTGCTATTTCTACTCAATGTTACTCCAAAACCCAGCCCTGTGTTCTGACATGGTTCACACCACTTGTCATTTTAATGGCCATAAAATATTCCATTCTGGCCAATACTTTTTCCTTCCAAGTAATCATGAATAGTTTCCATGTACCCTTTTTCCCATATTCCCATTATTATTTGCCATTGAGATGTTTACAAATGATAAGAAATCCCAAAGTAACTACAACTTAAAATTTACTTTTCTTGTGTATTGAATTTCCTGGGTATTTGATTTGATTAAAATTACAATATTGCAAAAAATTAAAGTGAATAAGTTAGACAAGAATTACTTCAAAAATATATTACAGACAGCTTTTGAAATATTTCTGGAACAAAAGATAAACATTTCATGAAGATATGATCCTATGATCTGTATGGCTGTGTGTCCCCAATGTTCATATGTTGAAATCCTAATTCCCAAGCAGATGGTATTAGGAGGTAGGGCCTTTGGAAGGTGATGAGATCATGATAAAGGCAGCTTCATGAATGGGATTAGTGCCCTTTTAAAGAGACCACTGAGAGCTAGCTAGTCCCTTCTACAATGTGAAGATGCAGTGAGAAGGCACCATCTATGAATCAGGAAATAGGTCCTCACCAGACACCAAATCTGCCTTGATCTTGACCTTCCCAGCCTCTGGATCTGCAAGAAATACATTTCTGCTGTTTATAAGCTATCTAGTTTATGGTATTTTGCTACAGAAGCCCAAACAGATTAAGACATATGATAGAAGAGTACACAGACTCACAGTAAAGTGGGCCATGAAGGCATTGTTACTGAAAGATAGTCAACCAGCAACACTATCTAACAAAATCTGTTGGAGGAGAAAACAGATTCATGTTTTAATCCTTGGTTTCGAACTTTTCTTTTACAATGAAAAGTACCTGGGAGTAAGAATTAAAGCCGAAAAGTTTAAATAACTTTTCTGCCAATTTAGATAGTGCACTTTTCCCTTGGGTTGACAATGCCAGAAACATTTTAAAGCACCAATAAAACTTCACTGCACACAGCTGCAAGAATGGAAAGAAGTTAAGTCAGCTTTTTATCCCACATCTCTTACCTAATTAATTATTAAGAGCCAATAAAGAGCCAAAATGTAACTAAATGGATAGGGTAGAATAATGCTTCATAATGATTTTCTAAGAGGCTATAATGTTTTGTTTTTATAATCTAGGACCTGATTTATAGCTGCCCTATTGCTGCAAGAAAAGTAATGTACTTCACCAACATATTTTTCAGGTAGCTGCTATACAATGTTACTGAATAGCAGCAGTTATGTGTTGGTGCAGTTTCTCTCTCTCTCTTTTTTTTTTTTGAGAATGATTATTTAAAGTTCTGCCGGAAGGCATTCAAGATGACTAAAGTCTACTATGCAGTCTATGTTGAGTGATGATTCTGAGGAGGCTGCAGGGGCCCTGACTATGTTGACTCCCTACACTGTGCTAATAAGCACTTAGCACATTTTGCAGATATCATCCCACTTACTCCCCACAACCACCTCAGAAGGAAAGTTCGACCAATCTGATTTTACAGACAAAGAAAGCAAGACAGAAAAAAGGTTAAGAAAGCTGTCCAAGAACACTCAGTTAGTGGCTAAGTTTCTAATCAAATCTATATTTTGATCCCTATGTTGAGATACACCCCTATATGCCTATATATGGGTTTTTGGTCAGTTCATCACAAATATCTCCCAGTTTCCATTGTATGTGCAATAAAATGGAAAAAAATACAAGCACCAAAATTTTGGGTGGGCTGGGGAGTAGAGAGGGAAGCAAGAAAGGTGTCCTGGTAGGGTTATACCCTATAAGAGAAGCAGTTGGAGTGGCGTTTAGATTACATTCCTCAAGAGGCTAGTTGCTGAATTTTGGAAGGGGTGGAGGACAAAATAGCTGGGAAAGTGGAAACGTGGAAGACAGAGTAGGTAAGGTGGCCAAAGTTGTGTGACATAGGATTTGATTCCTCCACCACAGGCCCTCTGATTTTAAGCAAAGAGATTACGTTCACAAAGTGCTCTGGATGTTGGTATTTCTTGTTGAGAGCAGTGATGGAGCAGCCTCTGGACTCAGAAATCAAAGATGCAATGGAAATACTGAGAGCATGCCTTCTGCTTTTCCCTAGAATAAGGGAGAAGGGAGTGGGACCAGTGATACCTGAATAGCACAGGGGTACCAGACACCAAGGGTTCCTTTCTTTGAGGATAACACAAGGTAAAACAAAAACAATGAAGGAATGTTTTTCTCAACAGCTAGCAAAATGCACGATAGACTTCTAGGAGTTAAAAGTGTAGTATAAACAAAAAAATTGGTAATAGAACTTTATAACCTTATAATTTTCCAATCTGGGGGCAAAAAAAAAAAGGAACTGGTGGTTTAAATGCACATACTTCTGGTTTCCAGACAGGGGTGTGGATCCTCACAAATACTTATTGGCTGTTTGTCATTTCTTCCTTTGCAGATTGACTCTTCATATCCTTTGCAAAGTTTCTATTAAGTCATTTGTCTTTTTTTATATTACTGTCTTGGAACTCATTATGTATTTTTATTGTTAATCTTGTCTTTATGTTTTAAAAATCTTCCTATCACTTTTTTCAGCTTTAATAACTGTATCTATGGCTGCACAAAAGTTTTAGTTTGTGGTCAAATCTACAGATTTTTGCTGTTTGTCTTTTGGGTTTGGGTACTGTGGGGAAAATATTACTTTAATACTGTTGACAAATACTTTGGGAATATGTTTTAGTATAGCCTTTTGGGAGGGAAATTCAACAGTATTTCTTTTTCAGACTGAAAATTCACTTTGTGAAATATGTTATTCTCTCTTTATTTGAATATTTTTGTAAAAGAAAACTATTTGCCATGTGCAAATTCATATTTTCTGTTGCAGTTAAGTATAATAACTCTTGGTAGCTGAGGAGTATGTAATTAATGATACTTTTGCTTCTGTAATTACCAGGGCATCTATTATAGGGAAGACAGGATGAAAAATAGGAGTGGAAGCAGGTCAACTTTTTGAATTTGTCAAGCTATGTAGTTTCACTTTTTGAATTGATACCTTTTAATAACATAAAGGCTTCCTGAGCTTCTTGATAGCTTTGTATCTATCTAAATTGATCTGTTTGTCACATTTTATTTCCAATTTAACTTCTTTTCATAGATCCTGCAACAATGTAGAGATGATACAGAGCTTACCTCACTGGATACATCCCACAGTAGTTGCTTCAAATGGAGAGAGGTCTCTGTCTTACAACTGTAAATATCCTGGCTTGTGTTCCAAATGGCTGGGTTTTAACTACTCCTAATGCTGCAGGTATTACCTTGGACACCTTTTCCATTCACAAAATAACGTGTCTTCCAATCATTTACGCTAATCTAATTCATGAAACTCATCAGTGCTCAAGCTGTTTCATCTGACTTCTTCCTGTGTCATTTATTTTTATTTTTCTCCTCTTAAAAAAGTGATATTTTGCATTATATGAGTTAATTTGAGTGCCTAATAATGTAAATACATTACTAAAACCCATAAGAAAAATTACAACAAAAATAAAACTTCCCAGATCTGAATGCCAAGGTAAATTTTGTCATCTGGTACTTTGTCTCTACCTAAATACATTTGTTTCTTTCCCATCTGTTTGGAAACTTATTTAAGCAAATTAACATATCTCCCAGAATTAATCTGGCTTGCATATCAAATGGCAAATATTTTTGCTTGAAGAAATCATACTTTATTATTTAGTATCCACCACACCCTCTATGCCATAACTATTGTTATCTGCATTAAACAGATTTTTTAAACTGCCACTGAAAAAGGTAAAACAACTTGCTTAAAGTCATGTGGTTCTTAAGCAATGGAGCTGGAATTATATTCCCCCAGAGGCTGGGTGAATGAGCTTGCCTCACTCCACACCCCTGCCCTTTCCACCCTTCCATTCACCCATGAAGATTAATATCATGTTATTATTTGACTCTGACTCCAGGATTAGAGTCCTCACTGTCCTCTCTTGAGAGAGAGTTAATCTCAGCAAGGCTTTAAAGGTTGAAACCCCAATAGTCACAAGACAATGAAGCCATCCATAAAAGCAGTTCCTTCTTCTTTCCAAGTCTTCTCTGTGCTTTCTCATTTTGGCCCCAAGGTACCTAATTTCTCTCCTCTAATCAGAAAACAGGAGGGTATAGAAAGAAGCCACTTAGAGGTAGAAGAGCCCATCCACAGCTCATAGAAGTCAATGTCCCAGTGAGGACCACAGGCAGCATAGAGTAGAAAAAGGGAAAAGCACCTTGCCAGACATTACCAAACCAACAAGATGGTCCGGTTGCAAACAGAAGTCCATGGAAACAGCAGAGGTTTTGCAGTCAGATAGGCCTAGGTTTGAATTCAAGTGACACTGTTTACTATTATGTGACTTTGGGGACAACTTTTAGAGCCTTAATTCACCTGTGAAATGGAGTGACTGGAACCACTACACAGCACTCAGTAAGTGGCAGTGACCACTAGAAATATCAGTAGCAGCAGAAGTGCAGGCCTGAGCTCCTCTACCTTTCTTTTATGTGAAGAAATAGATAATACTGAATGTAAAGTACCTGCAACAATGCATGACTCATGGACACCCAATAAGTGTTAGTATTATTATTGCTATTAGTAATGGAGAAGATTACAACTGGTCTCGGCAAGACCCTTTTCAGATTTTTCATTTTGAAAAAGGGCAGAAAGAGTTTTGAGAGAGAGTAAAAGTATAGGATAAAGAGGGAGGATGAGGAAGAAGGAAAAAGACAGAGGCAAAAATGTATAACCTATGGAAAAGTTACCATGAATTTCTGTTCAAAGAATCTGATGAATATGCAGGCTAATAATTATGTCATCATTGGCATAAACTTCTGGCCAATGATTTCACCTTTGCTGTCTGAGCAACATACCATTGTGAGAGAAAAAAATATTGGCTTGCCTGGGACTGTGTTTAGCTGTAAGAGTCACCGTGTCAGAACTTAGTGACTGAACAGAATGAGTAATACCAAAAATACACCTTTGAAATACCAAAAGTAGTCCTAATGATTATAAAATTGAGCAATCAGAAATTATTTGAGAAAAGCAATCAAGGGACAGAAAAGTACTTAAGGAACTTCTGCTATACAGGTATTACTGAAGAGAAATAAATATTAAGTTCAGATGGTCTTCAGCTTATAAAACAGGAGCTTCATTTCCCAAAGTCTATTTTGAGTCACTGTTTTGAACCTGAAACACATCGCCCCATCAAGAAAATAATGTTATAAATGATGATTTGCACTGGCCCAGGAAGCTCTCTGTGACTCACTGTGGAGCTGAGCCCCACTAGGGGAGCTACGGTGGTGGTGTAACAGCTGTCAAAAGCTCTCCTGCTGCGGCGGGGGCTCACTAGGGCTTGAATCCTTGACCTGCTTCTTACTAGATGTAGAGTCCTGCGCAAGCAACCACATCTCTATAATCTTCAGTCTACTCTCTTGTCAAATGGCTGTGAAAATAGTACCAGTCTCATATGTCCGTGTGAGGAATAACAGAGACCACAGACATGAAGTGCTTCACACAATGTTCTCTCCTCCCTCTTCGTCAGCACTTGGTGAGCATTTACTAGATGTCAGTGATGCTAATATTAGCAGCAGAAGTGCAGGCTTGGATCTCTGTCTTCCTTCTATGCAGCTTTTACTTGCCAGTGTGAAGTCAGAACTAAAGAAATGGCCATGAATGTGGTAAAATTGTATTCACCTCATAGGGAGAAAATGGTGGGGACCGTGTGTCAAAAGTGGCCCGAATTACAATGCTGGGAGGTGGGGAAGAGGCTGGTGGCAGGGCTGTTTTGTCTGGGGTCTCATGTAGACTGGGTGATTTGTGTAACACTTCTACATGCACAAAGTTAAAAATTCAAACAGGACAAAAGGCATAAGATGGAAAGAAAAATGGTTCCCCTCCCTTCCGACTACCCATTGTTCATTCTTGTGTATCCTTCAGTGAATTATTTTATGCATACATTAGCCTAAATCGATTTCTATACCTTTTTCTTTCCCTATACCTGTGTTTAAACCTCTTACACTTTATTGATAAAGGATTGCACTAGATGGGATCTTTCTTACCCTTTTCCCCAATAAATACATCTTTGAGCTCTTCACATGTGCAATTATTGATCTGTCTCATTCTCTGTAATGATTCACAGGTATTTCATTGTATGAATGTATTTTGATTTTTTAACTGGACTGCGTCAGTGGACATTTAACTTTTTTCCTGGAATTTTGTAACAATGCTCTAATAAATGTCCTTGTAGATATAAATTGATGTATTTTGCAAGTTTATCAAGAGGGCAAATTTCTAGCAATGGGGCTGCTGCACTGAATGGTATGTTGGTTTTTTTTTCTTTTGAGAATTCCTGCCAAATTTTCCTTTAGAAAAAGAATGCACTGATTTGCACTCCTACCAACAGCATGAGAGTTCCTGCTTCCATTTACCTTGGCCAACACTGAGAATCAGCAAACACTGAAAATGTTGCCATCAGATATGCAAAAAGCAGCATCTCATTGTTTTGGCATTCCTTTGATTACGAATGAGATAATCATAATATTTGTTTTTCATGTTAGTTTGGCATTTGTATTTATTTTTCTATGAAGTTCCTGTTCATATTTTTTGTTTAGTTCTCAATTTTGAAGGGATTTGTTCTTTCTGTCAGTCAGTTAAATACATTGGTAATTTATCAGATTGTTTTTAATACTAATTTTAAATGCTTCATTTTTAAATACCCAATGTTTACATGAATTTGCATTCACAAGAATGTTTATTCTTTCAATTGATCTATTTCTTTCTCAGCTCTAAGCCATCTGGGTTACTATAGCTTCCTAATTTATTTTCATGCCTTGATAGGTTATCATTCTACTCTCCCTGTAATCCTCTGGCAATTTATATGGGTTTATTTTTCCAGATGAACGTGTCAAGTTCCAATAAGGATGCATTGATTTATATTTATTTAGAGGTCAATTTAGGAAAAATTAACATCTTTATTTTATAATTTTCCTATTCAAGAATAAGGCACAAATTTATGTAAGTCTACTTTTATGTCATTTGGCAGATTTTTAATTTTTCAAAAACCTTTTGTATATTATGTAATATTGTTAATTTTTCCCTACATATTTTAATCATTTGATTATCATTAAAAGTATGCTCTTCCTTCATACTTTCCATTATTTATTTCTTTAAACTTAATTATGTAACCATTCATCTTACCATGTTCTTTCAACATTTTGATTTTTTTTTAGTTTGATTCTCTCAAGTTTTTTTGATATACAGTATTTTACATCCTCCTTTCTTTCTTTCTTTCTTTCTTTGGTCTAAATACATTTGCCAACAGGAAAATGCTAAGTAATAAAAATAGATGGCATTTGTTCATGATTCTAATGGGAGAACATTTAATGTTGTATGATACATGTTTATTTTTTAACATTAGTCCATCATCCATTCCTATTATGGTAAAAGTTACTACTTCCTTTTTTAAAAGACTGAATTCTATCAAGTGCCTCTTTGGCATCTATTAAAACGATTAGGTGTTTTTATCTTTAAAATAATTGACAAGGGAAAACAAAATTAATTATAATGAATAATCTGTAAACTTTCATGCAAATGAGCTTGAAAGCCTCATTGAAATGGATGCTTTTCTAGGAACTATATGCTTCAAAATTTTGCATGTTTGAAAATATTCTGTCCTCTTTAGACATCAATAATTTGGCTGGGTATAACAACATGCTTGGGACCAAGAAAATTTATAAATCCTGCAATTCATAACTTCTACATCTAATGTTTACCTTAGAGGAACATTTATATTTGTGCACGAGGAGACACCTAGGATGTACATTGCAGTTTTATTTGTCAAACTAACAAAACTAGAAACAATCTAAATATCTACACATAATGTAATAAAATACGTGTTAAAAAGAATAAAGAACACTGATAGGTATCAAGAAAGACAAATCTAAAAATTTTGTCAGCAAATAAAGAAAGTTGCAAAATTATGCATACAGCACAATACATTAAAAATACACAAAATTTTACATGGATTTATAGGTAATTTCATATGAAAGTATAAAAATGAAAATGGAATTATATACAAACTAAACTTAGAGTCTAGTTGTGCAACTTGGGAGATTTTTAAATAATCTGTAATTTTGTAACTTTTTAAGTGGTAACAATCTACTCATTCATTATGTATGCCACACACACGCACAAACACTCACACACACCCCTAGGAAAAAAGTAGTGGGAAATGTGGCAACACACTGATAGTAGTAGTCATTTCTGAATGGTAGCAACAGAGGTTTCTGTTCCTTTTTTTTTATGTTTAAATTGAAAACTAATAATAATATGAAATTCTTGTGCCACTTTTTATTCATGATTTTTCTCCACTTTGTCTTATTGTCTTTTGGCTCTGATTGCTGCCTTGGAAAATTCTGATAGAAGCCTGATTTTTCCTCTTCTAGGGGATTTGGCTTTGTGTGTGAAAGATGCCTGAAGAATTCATTCTCTGGCTTCAAAGCTTAACCAGAGAATATATGTCTTGGCATTGAAGTTTCTGTATCAAATTTTCCTAGCACGAACTCTACTCTTTTGATGTGTAAAATCGGTTACTTCAAGATTTTTTTGTAATTTCTTTTTTTTTAAATTTTTTAATTTTTATTATACTTTAAGTTCTAGGGTACATGTGCACAACATGCAGGTTTGTTACATATGTATACTTGTGCCATGTTGGTGTGCTGCACCCATTAACTCGTCAACTCATCAGCACCCATCAACACGTCATTTACATCAGGTATAACTCCCAATGCCATCCCTCCCACCTCCCCCCTCCCCATAATAGGCCCCGGTGTGTGATGTTCCCCTTCCAGTAATTTCTTTTTAATATTTTTTCTTTTTCATTTGTTCTATTTCCTATCCCAGATATACTGATTTTTCTTTGGCTGTATCATCTTTGAGTTTCGTACCTATTACCTTCTTATGTTTAACTCAGTATCTTTTATGTTCACTGGTTATTTGAAGCCTTTCTTCTAAGTCATTTCAGGTTTTCTTCATGCCTATCTTCTCCTATCTATTTCCAATTATCTATCACTTTGGTAACAATATCATTTTGGCCCTCAATTCATATCTTTAGCTCTGGCATTTCCCTTTTTTATCTCATTCGATAGCCTTATCATTTTGTCTTTATTTTCCTTTTTTCATGTTCTTTTAAATTTCTTTATAGCGAAAAGCAATCATTGAGGTAAGATACTTCCATTTCCATAGGTCATTTTCTTCCAAAATAAATTCATCTCTCCTTAGTATTCTGTTCTCCTCTCTTTTGTTTTCCTTCTTGCTCCTTTACTCTTTATCCTAGTTTCCATGTTTTCTTTTCCTTGCTCATGGTTAACCTGAACAGTTCTGTCAAGACAATATAATTGTTCCCCAGCTCTCCTCCATATTATCTGACACCTCTTCATCTTCTTGTATGTTCAGTCTGAGAGTTGAGAATTTCAGGTTCCCTCCAGGAGCAAGTATAGCTGGCACTATAGGCAGCTATGGGTGGCAGAGACCTGCACGCTGCTCTCCTTTCTGTGCTACACCTGGGTGCACATTGTCTCATTCCCCTTATGACAAGGGGTGTTAGTCTCATTATCCCAATTTGGGGTAAAGCCAAGGAAACTTCATTCAGAAAGACTAAGGTGCCTATTCCCTCTGTTTCACCTTCCTCTAGCCAGCAGTGGATCCTACTCTCCTCCTCACAGACAGAGGCCAAAGATGTGCATTCTGCCACATTAACATCCTACTATGGACTAACAACCGAACCCTCCATGTACCTCTTCCTGTAGGCTCTTAACCTCCATCATTTACTTTGTCCTCCACTCAGCTAAATCACCAATTAGTGCTGAGCATAATTTGCTCTGGGTAATTATAGTCACACCTTATTCCCTCTCAGCTTTCTTTCCACCTGGTCAGTTTTATAAAGGTTAGCCTGGATGTTTTTTTGTCCTCTGATTAGACACTGAGGGCATAGGGGGAGCTTTCCAAATCTTTCCCCAGGGCTGCCTGATACGCAACAGATTGCTTCTCTCTAAATTGAGGAGGAATGGGAGACTTCTTAGGATTTTGTCTACTCACAATTCTCCTGCCCCCTCCCCTACCTCAGGGGAGCAGAAAATAAGGGATTGGAATTAGGAGTCATGGAGGTTCCTGGAGTCTTATACTTCTTTCTCTGGCTGCTACATAGCACGGGGCTGTACTGCTGCCATTATTTGATGGCTGCCAGCATACTTTTTAAAGGGTTTTAAATTTATTCTGTCTTTGAGCATGTCGTTGGGTTTTGGGAGAGGGAAATTTTGTGATTTGGCTTCACTTCATCATCTTATCCTGGAAGTGGATTTCAGTTAAGGACTGTCCTCCCAGAAGCAGCTCTAAGTAAGTTTTTCTCTTCAATAGTGAAAACATCAGAGTATCAATTCAATCTGAGAGAAAAGAGAAAAGACTTCACACACACACACACACACACACACACACACACACACACGTTCTGACGCAACAAGTCGACTAACATGCATGGATGTGTGTGCATGCTTGTGTAAGTAAATGGGAAAGCCAAATAGAAAATTGGCCACATTCAACTGGGTATGCTTTAACTGTTTATTTTAAAAAATGCCAAGATAACATCTGCCTTAGTATCATCAGCGATTTACAGGAGGACCAACATCAACAATACTCTCAATGGCTCAATTGTGAAAAAGGAGTCAAAATCGTCCATTTCATGCTTTTGGTATTGACTGTCATTCCAATTTCATTAGAAATGCCAAGGTCTACGTACTTTAACCCAGTCACACTTAATGGTAAATATTATCACCTCGACAACCTCAAAAGCACATTGTAAAACAGGATGCTTCAGAAAATACTAGTAGGAAACAAAAAATAGTCAATAATTCTTTCCAGATTTCCTAGGAGTTCTAGTAAATATTTTTCTTAGTGAAGGGAATTATTAAAAAGCAATTTTGTGTGTGTGCCCCTCAGAATGAACAGAAAAGCTTCTATTTCATTGTGTCACGCTGAGTTGAAATGATCTGTATTACTTCATGTGCCAATAGCAAGGTAATACAGCAATGAAAACTTCCCTGAAATCATGTGACAAACTTAGCCTGATATTTTTTAAAGGCTCTAAAAACATTGTTTTGAGCAATTAATACGCTTGGGTCCCAAGGTCAAACCATAACAGCCTTATGAACAAATTACTGAAACTAGCAAAATCTGAAGAACATACATCATATTCTACAGAGAAACAGAGACCTGGCATTCACATAGCTGCCTTTACTAATTAACATCCAGTACACATTTTGAACTCAATATGTAGCATTTTACTTTGTTCTAGACAAAACTAACACTTTTTTCTAGAAACTGATTACCCAGTGATATTCATCCTGCTGAGGGACAGAAGCAGAGTTCTATCCTAGGCACAGGCAGGTGACTCAAGACATGTGACTATGGTCTCCACCTTTACTTTTAGCTGTCCTTAGAATAAAAGGTGGGGATGAATTCTATATGCAACCTCTTTTCTTAAGTACAGAAGCATCAGACTCCATTCCAAAGTAGAATCAAAACAAGAGCAACGGCAACAAAAATATCCAATTTGTAATCTTAGAAATCTAGTAAAAAACTAATTACTGTGTGAAAGTATGTGCATGTGTGTGTTTCATTCCCTATGCCAGGGTCTTTTATCATAGAATGCATAAAAATTCTATTACCTTGTCAATTACAGGCACACACACACACATACCCCCCCCCACACACACACACATGCACACACACACAGTGATGAGAACAAAAAGCTAACCAGATACACATTCCTATTTCTTTACTCCTTTAGACTCTTTTAAGAGCTGTTATACTAATATACACTCGCTATTGTCCTGCTATCAAAAATCATATTCAGCAAAGCCTCAGCCCAAATCCCCAACTCATATATACAAAATTCCGACCCTGACTTTCAAACACTGTCAGTAGTAGCTCCATCCAACCCTAAGCACATTGCCCCCATGCAACAGCGCATGTACTACACTCCTGTAACACATAAGGTCCCATGCTCTTTCCTTAGATCTCATCTTCAGTAGTGAACATTGTCTAGATGCCTCCCAGCACCCATTACACTCCTTTCCCACTGAGTATCAGCCATGAATCTTGAGTTAGACTGACCCTTCTTCTAGTCCCAGCGATGCTGACAGGCTTAAGTTGATCAGAATGGTACCATCTCCTTTACCAAAATTACTAATAGCCCAAAGATAAGTCAATAAGTTTATGGTATTATCTTGGCCATAATGATTAATTCAGGTATAGACATATGACTTAAAATTGTTCCAACTGAAATTAAACCCTCTTTACTCACTGGTTGAAGAACAAGAAGTTTTCTGTCCCCTTGGGTGTTAACAGAAACACGTATAACCCAAGTATATTGTTAACTTACAGAGGAAGGCAGATGGAAGGAATTATAGACAAAAAGCATCACAAACTTGAAAATACTGTAGGCCACTGGATCAAATCACCTCCAAAGCCTGTCTACGTCTAGAATTTTCAGTTTCATCAGCCAATAGATGTCTTTTTTGTTTTGAACATTCTGAATTGAGTTTCTGTTAGGTGCAACACAAAGCACTTGACTGAAACATCTTCCTCCTGCTTCCCAACTATATTAGAATAAAGTTTTGGTTACTGTAATAAAGATCCATGTCTGCTCCATGGTGTTGAGAGCAAGGTTCTTTCCATCTTGTTGCCCTGTCACACCCAGGATGTGTTGTCATCTGTATGGTTGAAGGTGGTTCATCACCAAACCCTTGTTCTTGGTTAAAGGATGAGAGAAAGGAAAAACAGAAAGGAAAGGACATACCCTTTTCTTTTAAGGGAACAATTCAGAAGTAGCATACATCACTTGTAGTCATATTCTATTGACCAGAGGATGGTTATATGGCCATATTTAGCTAAATGGGAGTCTGAAATATGCTGCTTTTATCTAGGTATCCAAATGTCTAGCAAAAATGTTTTTCCACTACAGGAGAAGGAAAGAATAGATACTGGAGGAAACCTAGCAGCTTATGTACCTTGAGCTTTACACAGATTGTTTGATTTGGGTGCAATAATCTATCTTCCATGATCTACCAAGTCATTACCATGTGTTCTTCTAAACCTATTTAATATCCACCCCAATTTAGCAGAATCCCATCTGCTGAGTTCTACATGAAAATAATTCCATATTGTGTGTATGTTTGTGTGCATACCAGCTGAAGTTCAAACTCTGGCTAATTTCAATATTCTGTGACTCATTTTAATCTTTGATAGGACAAAACTGGAATTTGTCCAAACTGTTTTCACTTGATGACATTAAAGATTAAAAAAAAAATAGTAGCATAATAAGTATGAGCAATCATTCTCTAAGACCAGCTAATGAGGAGATACTTTGGTTTTTTAACAATTTCAAAATAACTAGATTAATGTTAAATACTAATGTGGGCAATGGCAACACTAGCCAGAATTCTGAACTTTTTTAATACATAAAGTCTATCTGGGCCGGGTGCAGTGGCTCACGCCTGTAATCCTAAAAGCAGGAGGCCAAGGCAGGAGGATCACTTGAGCCCAGGAGTTCGAGACCAGCCTGGGCAACATAGTGAGACCCCCATCTCTATTTATAAAAGTAAAAATTAAAAATTAAAAATCAAAATATCTATCTGTATTATCTGCTAGTGTTCATCTACATATTTATTGTGAACAAGTTCCCAGTACCAAGGAAGTTGCACTCACCTATAGAGTTTTAAAACAAACATCTCATTAAGATGTTCATTAAAAGATAAGAGGCAAACCTTGACATTGATATTTGGTACATATGTAGCACATTGGCATCTAGACTGACAGATTTAGATGTATATACATGTAATTGTTGCTGATCAATGTCACAGAAGATGAATTTTAGACATTTTCTCATCTCAATGCCCCAGTAAAACCTCTCCTCAGGAAAGTAGTATGTTTTGGGGATGAGGAAATGGCCAGAATTGGGCTTTATATTAAATATGATAATTGGAATAATCTACAGTATCCAAAAATTACGCATTTATCACCAACTGTGTCCTAAGTACCATGAGAGGTACTAGGGCAGATAAAAAAGAATGAGATAAAGTCTCTGCCCCGACGATACATAATCACATGTCCCATAAAGACATTTTGGTCAACTATGAACCAAATATACAGCAGTGGTCCCATAAGATTATAATACCATGTTTTTAACTATACCATTTCCATATTTAGATACACAAATACGTATCAGTATTTTATGACTGCCTACAGTATTCAATATAGTAACATGCTATACAGGTTTGTGGCCTAGGAGCAATAGGCTATGTCATATAGCCTAGGTATGTAGCGAACTATACCATCTAGGTTTGGGTAAGTATACTCTATGATATTCACATGATGACAAAATTGCCTAATGACCAATTTCTCAGAACATAGCCCCATACTTAATGCATGACTGCATTTAGTCTTGTGTTATAAGCTATGAATCAATATAGCACTGTTCATATCATTTTTTGTTGTTATTTAAAACCTTCAGTGACTCCACTGCCTGCAGGAAAATACCCCAACTTCTTTGCAAGAATATAGGACTTTAATAATATATTGGCTCTTATTTACTTACACTTTACTGTAACACTCTATACCTTTTTACATCAATATTTGTAGTTGCATGAACATTCTATGCTGTCTCGCATCTTCGTAGCTTTGCATAAACTCCTACCTCACTCTGGAACTATTCATCTCCTCCTGGTCTAATGAACTCATTCTTCAAAATTCAACTCAGATTTCACCTCTATTGTGAAGACAGTTTACCCCAACCTCTGTGAACAGTAGAGGTACTCCTTCCAATTTTCTCCAAAGAAATTATCCTCTGGTTGTGTTCATCATGTTATTTCCACCTGTTAATTTACTGATCTCTTTCACCAACTAGACTGTGGGTCCCTGAAGGCAGTGATTTTATCCTGTCTATCTTCATATCCACAGTGCCTAAAATAGTGCCTCACGCAAAGCAGGGGTTCAATAAAAGTGTGTTGAGTTAATCAATAAAAGATGTTACGGTTATATATGAACTCAATGAAAATTATTATAATCTATAAATAACTTATTCAAATTCCAAATGGATCACTTGAATTTTCAGAACTTTTCCTTCCATCATTGTTGGAATTAATATAAGCTCTTTGCTTCCACAGATGATTCCTTTGGAAGATTTATTATTTATTTTGTATGAAGCAGTTTGAGCTTCTTATTCTACGTAACAAACTATTGCTAAATGCAAAACAAATCTTCATCATCACCACTGTACACCATTTTTGAGCAACTTCTATAAGCACGGAGAGTATGGGATAATAACATGGGAAAAATTCCCTTGTCCAACAGCGATCTTGGTTTCCCCTATTCCAGTGGGTTACATGTACTGTAAATGCAACCTATGCCATTTAAAATCAGCTTTGAAAAGAGTCAAAGTGGGGAACCAGTGGATTCTGATTCAGAAAAGGCACTGCAATATCTAGCAGTCTTCTATTCTGTAAAGCTATAGAGAGAGCTTTCTCTTTAGTTATTCAAAAGTCCATTGAGCAATCAGAAACCAGAACCTACTATTTAGTAAAAAGAACACTCCAGGGATGCTTCTCAGCATAGTCAAAGAGGTGGCTACCTACATGGCAGGACATTGGCGATGTACCAAAACATCTGAATGCTACTAAATATCTGCCCTTGTGACCGGACTCAGGTTCTAAAAGTCCCATTATTAGAATTACTTCTTTGGTTTAAAGCATTATATTTACTCATTCCTTATAAAGAAGTAGAGGTACCAGAGTCATATTAAAGATAAAATTCTGCTGGTTTCATTATTTTTGGCTAGTGTCATCCTTGTTAACACTATCGAGGAACAGTGTTTATAGTGTTTGAAAGGCTAAAATCCAACTTGTCTTCATAGCATAAGAAATGTTGATCCAGTGATGTCAACATTTTAAAAGCCTTTTAGTCAAATACAAGTTTAGTTAGCAATACTGACATTGGTCCTTCATAATATCACTTGAGGGGCTTAATGGATTTGGTTTTGTGATTTTAGCGGATATAGATTCATAAAAAAGTTATCCATTTTCACAGAAAGAGCAGAGTCATGATTCTTAGCGTCCTCTTATCCTAGGCAAATGGATATAACACTCCTTATTCCAGAGATAGACTGTACTATGTTTTTCAAGCAATTGATGTGTTTGAATTTTTCTAAAAATGTGTTAATTCACTTATCTCCAACGAGGTCAAGCGAATTATCACTCGGCTACACAAACAAGTACAGTATTATTCTAAGATTTGGAGGTATATGCCTCAGAGTTCAAATGTAGCTCACCACTGACTAACTGCATGAATTTGGGCAAATTACATCAGTTTGTAACTTAATACAAGTTATATCAACTTGTATATTAATTTCCTATTGCTACTGTAACAGTAACAAATTATCACAAATTTAGTGGCTTAAACAACACCAATTTATTACCTTACAGTTATGGAATTCGAAAGCCCTAAAATCAAGGGGTTAGCAGCATGGGTTCTTTAGGAGGCTCTAAGAGAAAAGGTAGCTGCCTACATTCCTTGGCTTGTGCCACATTCTCCATCTTCAAAGTCAGCATCATAACATCTCCCAATCTCTCTCTCTCTCTTTCTGATTAGGATCTCTGCTTCCCTGGTCACATCCTCTTCCCTGACTCTGATCTTCCTGCCTCCCTCATCTAAGGACTCTTGTGATTACACTGGGCCCACCTGGATAATCTCAATATTTAATATTCTTAGCTTAACCACTTCTGCAAAATCTCTTTTGCCATACAATGTAACATATTCACAGGTTTCAGGGATTAGGATATGGATGTCATTTGGTGACAGCAGGGATGGGGGTGGGGAGACATTATTCTGTTTGCCACAGTGTTGAAGTTAATAAATTTACAGATAAAAATTTATTTCAAATATTGGTGACTTAAAAAGTGACTCAAACAATTAAAATGATATAGGATTCTTAGCACCCCCATAACAGTGAGTGATTTGCTAAGGTCTCTTGAAAAACTATTGCCAGATTTTTCAAGCAATTGTGTCTGAATTTTTCTAATAATGTATTAATTCATTTGTCTCCAATTAGGTCAAGTAAATTATGACTTGGTTGCACAAACAAGTGTAGTATTATTTTAAACATGTGATTTGCTTCATGCAAGTTAGGGTATTACCTCATGATTTGAGATGAAAGAAAAGGATTTAAAATTCTTTAAAAGGACATTCAGAAAAGAGGCCAAGGGATAGTACACTTAGTCTGAATAAAAACAAAATACCTTATAGAGTGAGAACAAACAGGCAAGCCATACTCATCAAATTCCACTCATCATCATAACCATGTAGGAGGGAATTCTGCTTCTTAAGAAGTAGAAAGCTTCCGGAGAACATCACTCTCCTTTTAACATTGAGACAAATGTGGATAATCTACAAAATCGTCAATTTTCTTAGGGCCATCAGAGAATTGAGGTAATAAGGCAACCAAGAGAACTGAATTTCAAAGTCAAAGTCCTCTCTGGAGAGACGGGACACATGAACTCTTTCACCTTTGATAGAGCATGGAAGAGACAGCCACCGTAATAGAATAAATCAAATTTAAATGTGGGCTAATGCATAATTTTAGAATAACTGGGTACCCCAGACACATGGGGAGTTCACATTCTTCTCCATGGACTCCCACTGGGTGCTCACAAGAAATATTTGGAAAAGGGCAGGAGAGCAGAGAGTGTCCCTTGGTGGCACAGACATTCAGGTTGTGACCAGCTGCCAGTTGAGGCAAACATAAAATACCACCCACTGGCCGGGCGCAGTGGCTCACGCCTGTAATCCCAGCACTTTGGGAGGCTGAGGCGGGCCGATCACGAGGTCAGGAGATCGAGACCATCCTGGCTAACACGGTGAAACCCTGTCTCTGCTAAAAATACAAAAAATTAGCCGGGCGTGGTGGCGGGTGCCTGTAGTCCCAGCTACTCGGGAGGCTGAGACAGGAGAATGCCGTGAACCTGGGAGGTGGAGCTTGCAGTGAGCCGAGATCGCGCCACTGCACTCCAGCCTGGGCGAGGAGCAAGACTCTATCTCAAAAAAAAAAAAAAAATACCACCCACTTTCACAGACTCTTCTCTCCTAGGAAAAAAAGTTGTAAGTCACTGGGCTGGGGTTGGCTGGGAGAGAGGATTCCATACTTTTCAAGAGCTTCCAGCGACACAAGGCAGAGTTTGATAGACAAAGGGGTAAAGGGGCTGGAACACTGAAAAAGACCTCCCTTTAAGATCTAGACACACAGAACTCACCTAAAACTAAAGCTAGATGGGGAGAATTCCTATCTCCACCCCCCACAAGCCTTGTACAAAGTAATAAGCAAAATTAATTTACTGGTGAAAGATGGGCAAGGAAAGAGAACCCCTCCATGGCACAGATATACAGAGCCTGCTGGAAGCTGAGAGTGAGGCAGGAAAACTGAGATAAGCCTTTTGGCATTATATGACCACAGAGGCAGAAGGTAACAGTAACCCATTGTGAGAGGAATTTGAAGCCTGTGAGGCAATGAAGGCAACTTTAGAAACAAAACCCCAGCCTAGTTCAACCAGACACTGACTCAAACCCCCACACTAACAGCCTTACATAAGATTAGGGTATGCTCATTTCTGGGCATAAATGCTATTTGCCTCTTTCTCTATTATTTTTTGATGTTTGGCATTTATTCAAAACTAAAAGGAAACACAAAAATACATCTTTTTTGTTGTTGTTGTTGTTGTTTTTGTTTTGAGTCACAGTCTCACTCTGTCACCCAGGCTGGAGTGCAGTGGCGCGATCTCAACTCACTGCAAGCTCTGCCTCCCAGGTTCACACCATGCTCCTGCCTCAGCCTCCTGAGTAGCTGGGACTACAGGCACCCGCCACCATGCCCGGCTAATTTTTTATATTTTTAGTGGAGATGGGGTTTCACCGTGTTCGCCAGGATGGTCTCAATCTCCTGACCTTGTGATCCGCCTGCCTCAGCCTCCCAAAGTGCTGGGATTACAGGCGTGAGCCACCGTGCCCAGCCAAAAATACATCTTAAAATAATTCTTTAAACATAGAACATTGTCAAGAGATAAAGTAATCAGTAGAATCAGACTCAGAGATGACACAGATGTCAGAAATATCACACAGAGAGATTAAAATAACTATGATTAATATAATAAAAGATCTAGTAGAAAATATAAAAGATTAACAAACAAAAGAAATTTCACCAGAGGGGTGAAAATTTTTTTAAATATTCTAATGTAAATGCTAGAAATAAAAAAAGTAAAAAAAAAAAAAAGTCTTTCAAAAAGCTCATCAGCTTACTGGACACAACTGAGGAAAGAATCAGTGAAAAGATAAATAACTAGAAATTGTCCAAGCTGAACACATATAGAAAAAGAATGGGGGAGGAAAAAACAAAACACAGCATCCAAGCTCTCTGGGACAACATCAAACAGGCAACATACATATAATTAGAATCTCAGAAATATAAGGTAGAGCAAAAATAAGGCAGAAAAATATTTTAAATGATAATGGCTGAGAACTTTCCAAAATTAATCAAGACAAAAAATCACAGATTCAAGAACCCTAGGAGACTCCAAGCAGGTACAATAAGTTTTTTTAAACCAACATATCTAGATACACCATAGTCAGTCTGCTGAGAACTAAAGATATAGACAAAATCTTCAAGACAAGGAAAAAGAATTATTACAGACAGGGGAGGAAAGAACTACAGCAGCCTTCTTAACAGAAATTATGCAAGCCAGAAGACAACAGAATAGCATATTTAGCATATTGAAAGAAAAAATAGTTAACTGTCAATACAAAATTCTATACTCAGCAAAAACATATCTCAAAAATAATGGCATAATAAAGCCATCATTTCAGACAAACCATAGCAAGGAGAATCATTATCAGCAGCTAGGCGATGAGAGAAAAGTTATAGATAGTTCTTCAGGAAGAAGATAAATTACGAAATTTCAGATATATGCAACTACAGATAACTGGCTGAAGGAACAATAGCAAGACTGTATTCTTAACAAAAGCACCAAAGATATGAGGGAGGAATGTAAGTATACTCTTATAAGATTATAACAGTATACATGAGAGATATATTATTAGAAGATGGACTATGATAAGCTAAAGTCTTCTATATTTAGAGAAAATCCCATCATTTTCAGTTCTTCCTATACTGTTCCATGTAAAAACCTGTGTTCATGGGTAACACAGGAAAAAAGTATCTCAGTCAAATACGTTTGGGGTCAAACAGAATTCAACACACTTCTCAGACACATTAATATGTCTTTCTACCTTGTGAATTACTCCCTAAGTGTATTTCAGTATGGAAATATCTCATCTCAGTTGTGTTCCAGTTAACGTGATGGAGGAAATTGTGAACACTGTACACCTGAAGGTTTTGAAGCAACTGGGAGAGTTACTAATGTTAAATAAAATCTGTATAAAATGAGCTAACTTTTCTCTTTGGCTCTATTTACTTATTAGTAAAAACCAAGTCATAAAAATGTAATTAAAACCTAGATAAAAAGAGCTGTGACTTTTTCAGAGGAAGGGGCTGGAACACTGCTATTCAAACTGTGATCTGTGGTCCAGCAGCAACAGCATCACCTGGAGCTTGCCTGACACGCAGAATTTCAGGTTAAGCCAAAGACTTCCTGAATCCTAATCTATACTGTACCAGAAAAATACATGACACTAGGCTACAACAGAGTGATATGACTTTCTTTGTGTCATTAAACACTGGGGGGATGTGATTTTCATTCATAGTGTATCTGATCTGAGCTGCCAGAGTATCTGAATTTCCATTAACTTGAATGACTATTAGAAAACAACCTTTAATCCAAATTTTGGCCATTAATATGCATTATTCACAATTAATGTTTTGATGTGATTTTATATGAAATAACATTTGGAATTTAGTAATATATTTAGAATTTATATATTTAGCACTTAAGATTTTCTTTAGTTACCATTTGCAATATTCAAGCAGCCACAGCAAAGGAAGCTTCTGGGATTGCTCAAGAATTTTACCACTGAGTAAGTGTCACAGGTTTTGTCTTCCCGATCTCTGACTATGGCCTAAACCAAAATCTCACTTGCTAAAATGGCAACTAATTTTAATTGTAAACAAATACTTTTCTTTAATCAGAATGATGTCACAATCTTACCAAGCCAGAGCCAGGCCAGGTACCAGTCTTTTGCCTGTCTAAAGGTAACAATAAAATGTAAATACCTCTCTAGAAGAGATGACTTATACAAAGAAGAGAAACAGAGAATTTACAGGTAACATTTAATTTTCTCAGCTTTCACTGGAAAAAAAAAAAAAAAAAAGCCCACACAACAATCCACCATCCTCTTGGTGAAACTGATTTTAAAAAGTCATTTGCCATTTGCACTGGGATAAGCACACAGGCCATGCAGAAAACAGCTCTCTATCTAAATGAAATCAAACAGACAAGATGCCTCCTATTCTTATTTGACTAAACACAGCTAGAAAGAGTACACCTGTAATCAGAGTCCCTGGAGCTGTGATTAGACAGGGAGAGTTGGTTCCGTACACAACACCAAGCTGCTTATGACTTGCTCTGACTCTCACGGAGGTCACAATTGAACAAATGCCTTTACAAGCTAAGAATTCAATCCAGATGTGAAAAGTTTCCACACGTTTAAGGAAGTTTTCATCCTTCAGGAGGGGAACTAGTATCTCGGGGAATGAATGACCTACTTCCCTCAAAAGCCAAGTCTCCACAGTCAAAGCAAAGAATTAGGGCAACTATCCAGATAATTCAGGCCACCCAAATCTACTCTGGCCTGAATTATTCAAATTAAATACAACCTTCTTTGCAGGTTCTTGTCTCCCATATAATTCATAAGGTTGTTAGATTCCCCCAGAATTTTCTTACCTGGGAAATCAGCATCATTTACTGCCTCGGAGAAGCCAAGAGGTAAAAGTATTAATGTGACCCACTTCTATCTGTCATCCGGCTCCTTCTGCCTGGATACATTACACTTTGCTTTTCATTCTAAACAGCACTTTCCTTTCCTGAGCTGCTCTACCTGTGACCTGAGGAAAAACAGCAGCAAATAGCAAATGAGGCAGTATGCAGGTGGGTGGTTTAGGCCTCTCAACTTGAAGATTCAGAAACCTGAGGCCACAGTGTCCTATACTTAATTGTCTAAATGTGATTTAGGGTTTTATTTATTTATTTATGTTTAAACTTTTAATTTTAGAACAGGTTTGGTTTACAGAAAAGTTGTGGAAATTGTATAAAGCATTCCCACATGCTGTACATCAGTTTCCTCTCTTGTTAACATCTTACATGGTCTGTTTGTTATAATTAATAGATCAGTAGTGATATATTATTATGAACTAAAGTCTATACTTTATTCATATGTCCTCAGTTTTTACCTAATGTTCTTTCTGTCTTCCAGGATCCCATCCAGGACACCCCATTACATTTAATTGTCATGTCTCCTTAGGCTTCTCTTGGCTATGACAGTTTCTCCAACTGTCCTTGTTTTTTATAAGCTTAACAGTTTTGAGAAGTACTGGTCAGGTATATTGTAGAATGTCCCTCAGTTAGGATTTGTATTGTGTTTCATTCCTCATGATTAGACTGGGGATATACATATGAGGGATGAACACCATAGAAGACAGTGCCATTCTCACCATATGGTGACACTGACATGACATCGCTGGTGATGTTAACCTTGGTCACCTGAGGAAGTGTTCTCCTGGTGCCTTCACTGCAAAATTACTGATAGAAACCCTTAATGCCACAGTGATTGTAAATCTATATTCATATTTGTATCTAACAGTATTTTAAAAATATATTTTTAAAACTTGTTTCATAATTTATTTTAAATAAAATTATAGAATACTCACCCATTTGGTGAATCCTAGAGTCCGAAGAAGTCACTGAGGACATGAAAGATTGTTCACATCCTGGGTTCACAAAGTATGTTGATAAATGGTTGCTATGGGTGATGGTCATCAGAATTACTACAAAAAGCAATGAAAAACTAGAAAGCCAGCCTCCGGCAAAACTGCATGGGAAGTGACTTTTGTATTCCAAGGGAATACAAAATGCTTTAGTGGTCCTGATCATGAGGAAAGGTGAATTGGTCAAGTGACTAGTATTTTGGCATGAATTAGCCTGTTTAGTTTAGTGCTTAATGTTGAACTGAAAGATATTATGGTATTTAAGTTAAAGTGAGAATTTTGCAGATGGTGACTTTCACAGTGACCTACCCTCTTCCCCAAGCAGGTCACAGATCTTAAGTAATGTCTTCACAAAGAGAAGGCAAAGGAGTTATTCACATGGGGTGATATTCAAACACACCAAACACATTCCTGTGTTGAGGACTCCACATTTCTTCCAGCTACCTGGAATACTCTTCACCAAAGTATTGGTGTGGCTCAATGCTTTCCTTCATTCAGGTCTCTATTCAAAAGTTCCTTCCAGGGAGGCCTTCTTTGATCACTCCATCTAAAATTGCATCCCCAAATCCTAGTTTCTATCTCCTTATTCTGGTTGTTTTGATACTTTTCACAATCTGACATTGTTTATTATACTCTTCCATCCCCACTAGAATGTGAACTCCGTAATAGGGACCTTTCCTTCTTCACTGCTCTACCATTGAATTTCAAAACAGTTTCTGACACAGAATTCAGGTTCACAGGCTTAACAAGGGAAGAGAGAGCTGTGACCAGTCCGGAGCACCTGAGAACCTAGCTATGTCTGGCCAGGTCTCTGCCCCTGAATATTCCGATTGGGACTGAACCACTGATATGGCAGCCCATTTGCCCCCCTCCAAGGCCCTTATTTGTATCAAAGAATTAAACATTAGGAGCATGTAACAGCTTAAAACTAAAATCTCTGATGCTCAAATTAATAATTAAACATATAAAACAAATCTTTTCCTGAAAGGCTTGTATAGTGTCATAAACCTTGATTGTTCCACAGAAGTTTGACCTAAAAATATTGTCAAAAAAGTTTCTTTCATGAAAGTCTTTATTATCCATCAGCTAGATTTCCCAGATAACCTCTGATTTTTACAACTTAAAGAAAATATTATAAATTTTACATTATTAGGTTTTTCCCAAATTACATTAATGAAGTTCCAAAAAGGGAAGAGCACAAACCAAAGGTAAAGAAAGCCTGCCTTTCATTTTGTTTACTGAATTCAATCCTATTTGAACGACTTTCACAAAATTGGGACCAAAGGATGTCTCTTATGAATGATATGAATTGCAAACATAAATAATCATATGGCTGGGTGCAGTGGCTCATGCCTGTAATCCCCACACTTTGGGAGGCTGAGGTGGGTGGATCATGAGGTCAAAAGATAGAGATCATCCTGGCCAAATGGTGAAACCCTGCCTCTACTAAAAATACAAAAATGAGCTGGGCATGGTGAGGCACACCTGTAGTCCCAGCTACTTGGGAGGTTGAGGCAGGAGAATCACTTGATCCTGGGAGGCGGAGGTTATGAGCCGAAATTGCGCCACTGCACTCCAGCCTGGCAACAGGGTGAGGCTTTTTCTCAAAAAAAAACCAAAAAACTATTATTATTATTATTATTATGTATGTTTGACTTAATACAATTATGAATAAAATCCCATTAAATTATATTTCTTTTGCTTCTCATTGTCATACATCTTCTCAATTTTGATGTGCAGAAATATCATTGGTTTATTTTATTTTATTTTTAACAGTCTGACTATAATCCAGCAGAAAAAAATAAACATAAATTAGAATATATTTTCATATTTTACCTTTCAAAGCTACATTTTTTTAACTTATATTTTAAGGTCTGGAGTACATATGCAGGTTTGTTATATAGGTAAACTTGTGTCATGAGGGTTTATCATAAAGATTATTTCATCATGCAGGTATTAAACCTAGTACCCATTAGTTATTTTTCCTGATCTCTCTTTCCTCCCACCCTCCACCTTCAGGTAAGCCCCGGTGTCTGTTGTTCCCCTCCATGTGTCCATGTATTCTCATCATTTAGCTCTTACTTATAAGTGAGAACATGTAGTATTTGGTTTTCTGTTCCTGCATCAGTTTTCTAAGGATAACAGCCTCCAGCTCCATCCATGTTCCTGTAAAGGACAGGATCTCATTCTTTATTTATGGCTGCATAGTATTCCATGGTGTACATGTACCACATTTTCTTTATCCAGTCTACCACAATGGGCCATTAGGTTGGTACCTTGTCTTTGCTGTTGCAAATAGTAAAGCAACATTTTTTTAATGGAATTTTAAATCTCAGATTTGGCTGAGGCCCCAAAAGGTTGAGGACAAAAGAGTAGACTAGCACTTCCATATTCCAAAGGAAATGGGAAAACCAATTTTGTAACTCTTTACCCCTAACTCATTCAATGTGATAAAAGTGTTAAAGTTGGAGAGGCTGAGAGAATGAAAGAAATTGAAAGGTATTTTTCAATGAAGGAAGGTGTCAGTATGACTTTCAAGTCAAATTAGAGGGCTTTCTAGGAAGCACTGTGGGTGGTGACAGTGAGGTGGCATGTGGCTACAGAGTAAAGAGCTGAATTTGGAAAGTGCGTGCATTCTACCTACTATAGCCAAAGGAAAGTTGACCCAGGGTCAAATTAGACGCAATTCTATAGGTCAGTCTAGAACTGCTAGAATACTTCAGCAAAATGAGGCAGGATATGAAAATCCACTAGAGATGCAAAGGAACTGCAGAGGAAAGCTCTTTAGGAATGGGTGTAATCCACAAAGAATCCATAATGCCCCAATAAAAGATTCAAACATCTGCCTCACTCAGAGGAAGTCTACAGCCTTTCACATCAGTGCCATTCAAGGGAAATCTTTCTGAACTTTCCTCTCCCCACCACCACCTCAACTCTAGAAGGTCACAGGCTGCTTCTAGGTCATGGCAGTTAACATAAAAGATGACTGGCTCCTCTTTTCCACTGAGGTCTCCCACAGGGAGTAACCCTGAGTCGTGGTAAGGAAAAGCTTTAACTTTAGATGAAACTAGGATAGAGTTTACAAGGGATGTAACATTTTAACCATAAAATGTAACTGTTTTTGCCACTTGAGGTAGCCAGAGGACATTTTCCAAGAATGACCAGACAAGTTATGGAATTTATTCCAGCATTCATCCACAAAGAAGGAAGAAATAGTTCCACAAAGTGGATGAGAAAGCGCTGAGGATAAAAATAAAATTGTTTTCGTTTAAACCCTGTGGGTCCTGTTGTTTCAATATACTCTAAAGTATAAAATATACATCAAGTATGTAAAAGATAAAAATTCAGGACCCTCTAAATTTATTAAGCCAAGGGAGTCATACAGGATGTTTGCAGTTGTGCTTCTTAGATTATAAATTAACTCTCTTCCTCATTGTTCTTATTCTGTAAATGACTAAAAGAGACCAGAGACCAGGTCTTCTCCCTTTCAATCATGCATCTTTGTTATAGATTAACTGCTTACTTTATTGTTCTGTACTTAACTCAGACCAGAGAATGCCCCAAACCCCGTAACTGTTACATCTTCAGTGTGGTATGTGAAATATACCTTTCCTAAAGAAAAGACCACCTTGACTAATCAGATTGTTGTAACCATGCATTAAGTCTTACATAGAAAGATGTTGAAATTCTATTAAGATTCTCTTAACTTTATCTATATAAATAATCTCAAACTTCTACACTTCAGAACGCTGATTTCCATTCTTTGGAATCTGTGCTTCCCAGTGGGCTCATCCTCAAACCTTTTGCACTTGAATAAGCTCTCTTTAAACTGGATTCTGACCCTTTTGATTATTTATGCTGACAAGCACATTATTAATTGGTTATTACTTTTGTGAAAGTTGCAGATACCAAGATGAACTCATTTTTGTCAGACCCAAACAAAACAGGGCTAGGAACCCTGAAGAAGAGGAGGCTCACGTTTACAAGACTGCAGTAAGAACTGTGATATGGTTTGGATCTGTGTTCCCACCCAAGTCTCATGTCAAATTGTAATCCTTAATGTTGCTGGTGGGGCCTGGTGGGAGGTGATTAGATCATGAGGGTGGATTTCTCATAAATAGTTTAGCAGCATCTTCATGATACTGTCCTCATGATAGTGAGTGAGTTCTCATGCGACCTGTTCATTTAAAAGTGTGTGGCACCTCCCCCTACTCTCTCTCTTGCTCCTACTCCCACCACGTGAGAGGCCTTGCTTCCCCTTTGTCTTCCTTCATGATTGCAGGTTTCCTGAGGGCTCCCCAGAAGCCAAGCAGATACCAGCATCATGCTTCCTATATAGTCTATAAAACCATGAGTGACTTAAACCTCTTTTATTTATTAATTACCCAGTCTTAGGTATTTCTTTATAGCAATTTGAGAATGGACTAACACAAACTGTTTCCAAGGACTTTCTAACAACACTTTTGCATCCTTCACTCATCTTTTGCTTTCATAAGGCTTATCACTAGACAGTCTTTAAGACTGTCATAAGTCAGATAAAATGCTCTGAGAAGAAAACTTATCCCGTAACAATATCTCCACCAATGAACTAATAACGACTCTAGCTTTGAACCTCTGGAACCAATGAAGTCTGTTTCTAAGACTTGTATATCCTATGTAAATCTCTTTTTGCTAATAAAAGCTCCCCTTAATCTTCCCTCACTGATCACACTGGTGGCTTGCCATTCCATGCATCCTAGATTATGATTATTATTTCTTTATAAACTCAATATATTTAGAGATAATTCTTTCTAGTGTCATTTTGTTTTTAGATTGACACTCATAAAAATAAAAGTGTGCTTCCTCTCTCTAAGTATGTTGGAATTTCCCAACATTTCACACCAGGGACTCAGGCTCAGCAAATACTTTCTTACACTAATATCACTGAGACAAGGCAAAAGGCCGTAATTATACAAATTAATGGCTCGGTGAAATATAAAGGTAAACAGAAGGCTAATTAATCCGCTAACTGTCTTTCCTTGTTGTAAGCATCAACATTCAGTATTTAGCTTTCATGTATCCATTGCACAGGAAATAACAGAGTCCCAAAGGATTTTGGAAGTCTAGTCACAGGACTTTCCATGTGAAAGTCTCCTACCTTGGGCCCACAAGTGCAAAGCAGTTGAACAAAGACTGAGGACTTCATGAATGCCAAAGACACAACAGAACCCCCAGATGCCTTAGTGAGGTAATAAGAGTGTTTCAAGCTGATTTTTGTGCTTTTTTATATTAAAAAAATTTGGTCTCTGTTCAAGGATTTTGAAGGGAAAACTTCTGAAATAAGCACTTTTAAATTTCCTCTCAAAGTTTTAAAAAAATTCCCAGCTATATTCAATCATCTCTCAACAAATATTTAGACTACCCACTACATTCCTAGCCCTGTGCTAGATGCAAGAGAAAGAAAAGACTCATGTTGGGAGATTATTTTCCCTGGGTCTCTTGCAATTCCCATATACCTTATGAAAAGGTATTGACTGCTTTGATCTGGACTGTCTTTTCAAGAATGTTTGTATAGCAAACCATCTTGGAAAGTAGAGAGGGTGTCTTCTTCCCAGGCAAGAGGCAGCTTTGTTTCCCAATCTGGATATGATAATGTTTCTTTCTGAAGCAAAGGTTGGTCAGGTTCACTAGCACCCTCTGAGAAGATGGGAGGTTTTCTTAAGCTCAGGGTTCCTTGGCTTTGACACAAACCCGCTGTGTGTGCAGCGTCCATGTGGGCTGCTCTATTGCCTGCATAGTCTTTGGGGTTAAGAGAAACTGATGCAAACATGAAGTATATATGCCTACTGTAGAAGTAATAAAGTTCTCTGTTTCTGATTCAGGAGTCTTGCATCTTCTACTAGCACCCATGAAACTACGGTAGGCTAATTGTTAGCTTGCAGGCAGGGTAAAATCTAAGACCCTTCACAGTTTTGGGCATTCACTTCTCCACATCAAGGAGTTCATGGTCTTTTAGGAGATTAAAAGTGATAAAAAATTATAAAACAATGTGGTACCTGGAGTGATAAAAATATGCTTAATGTGTATGGGAATACTGTGAAATCGATGGGGAGGAACACTCAAGGAAAGTTTCCAGGAATTGATGATATCTGAACAGAATCCTCAGTATTCATAGGCATCAGCGAGGTGAAGAGGACAAGGTCAAGTACAGCCATGGCAGCAAGACAACATGTTGTGTGTAGAGAACTAAACAAGTCCCTGACGCTGAAGCATCAAGTGTGAACCTAGGATTGACCCCAAACATAGTTGGAGCAGTAGGTAGAGGCCAGACCCTAGAGACCCTTTATTAAAGGACCCTGGATTGTAGCTGCAGCCCAGTTTTCTCCAAAGAGAAGCAAACAAAGCAATCCATTGTGGTGCAGGAAGAAATATACTGGAACTTCTATACATGTGTCTTATTGAAAAAAAAATTGTTAATATCAAATATATGGATTGGCACAGACTCCCTCACTTGATCTGTATTTTTGATGCTCAGGGATTCCCAGGGGAAGGGTGAACCTCCTCAATCATTGGTGAACTTTTAGCATACTGTAGAATTGCAGTCTATGGATACACAGTAGGAATATTTGCAGACTGTATCACCAAGTTGTATTAGTCCAACTGTCACAAATGGGCAAATGGCTTAAAAAGATTACCAGCAAAGAAACCATAGGTTGATGATAGCCCTAATGAGGCAAACACAAGCAAGTGACCCCAAAATGAACTGACACTTCTAGTCTGATCATTTCATCAGCCACATTACAAGCTAAAATCAATGACAATTTAATCAGATCTGACCACAGAAATTAGTTTTCTTGTTAACTGAAATATAGATCTATATCTCCTGCTGATAAGTGTGTACTGCATTGTAAGTACATATTGATTCTTGAAATATCAGCTAATAATGGTGTCAGGTCATCACAACTGGCAAGGCATTTAAAAACTGGACATCTAACAGGGAATCAAACATTACAGTTTTTTTCAGGGCTGCTTAAAGTTCTATATGCCTTGATGCAACAAATATTGTTGGAAGATGCATTTAAAAATATCACCGCATATTTGGAAAGACTCATATTAGTATAAATTATACAATGTGGGAGGTTTGCTACACAGTTAAGAGAAAACACTGGAGTTTCAACATGTCTCCGCCTATGGTATTTGCTAGTATCTGTTTTAGTGATAAAATATCCAAAGAGCTACATTATGTGAACAACTGAAGCAGTGGTTCTCAATCCTAACTGCACACGTAAGCATTAACTGGGTACATTTAAAAAATGCTCATAGCCAGACTAATTCCTTTCCAGACTAGTTAAATCAGAACCAATGTAAATACTTCTTTAGTTAGGAAGGAGGAAAGGAGGGAAGGTTAGTGCCTTCCCTCACTGTGAAATAGCATTCACTGAATAAGCACCTCACTGTGCTATTCATACTGAGGTGTGATAGCACCTCACTGTGAAACCCATTCACTGAATCTTCAGAAGCAAACCATTGCTACAAAGAAGTTAAAGCCAAGAGCCAGGATTGCACAAACAGCTGCTGGAGGTCCTCAATGTGCAGTCAGTTCTGCTATAAAATAACATATGCGTTCCTAAAAATCGCCACACCACCCTATGCAAAATTACAATTAAAACCACAGGGCATTTTAGGGGAAAATGGGGGTAAAAGGTATAACATTCAAAAACTTCATAAGTGATGGATTTTTTTAAAAAAGGTAGAAATTTCATAAAAACAGAAGGAGTTTTACATGTGTTAAATGGTTGAGAAATACATAAATATATAATAAACTTGGCACTATACCTTGAAAAAGGTCTGCAGGCTTGTGAACATAAGTATTACAAGTGTTGCAGCTTGTAGGTTATTGTGTAATGGTGAAGGAGGGTTATCTGAAATTGTATGAAAAGTTCACCAGATGTGAACAAGCATGGTTCATAACACACGCAAACATAACATGGTAAATTGAAGTAGCTGGTAGACATTTGATGGGTATGTGATAGGTGTGCACGTGTGTCTTGTGTATTCCCATGTTGGTCAATTCAGCTATTTTCTCCATTCACCTAGTTTCACTTAGTGTTTCTCACATATGAAAGTGTGCATAAGCAAACACAAAACTTGTGTTATGCTAAAACGATTCCCTAATATATCAAATGCATTGGAATGAACACACATTCTCAAACAAGCTTCATAGCAGAACTTATTGCACTTAAAAGTACAAAAACAACACATTGAAATACAGCACAATCTTTCAATAGTTTGCAATGAGATGGAGAGTGGCCAAGAAAATCTTCTGTATTTTATCAAGGTTTGCTGATTATCTCAATGCAAAGTAAATAAAAGAACTGCTGGACTTTAAGTTGAGTTACTACCTATTTTTCTTTTACAAAAAAAAACAAGTACCCTAAATGTGCTGACCTCTCCTAGAATAAAAACAAATGCCTCTGTAATAAGCTACTGAGTAGATATTTAAATAAAAATAAACATAGGCACACTCTCTCCCTTCATTGTAAAGGTGGCATTTTAACCAACAGGGACAAAGTAAGGGCTTTCTAAAAAAATCTTGAGTTGTGGAAGGAACATTTTGAAAATGAACAGTTGGAAATGATTTCATTATTAGATCATTTTTTGCTGATGTGTGTGTCATATATAAAAACTCTCATATCTGCACACATTAAATTGGAAACCGGATTTTCTAATCCACCTAAAAATCTTCCACATGAGAAGTTTCTGTGAGTTTTGAAGCCAACTGTTAAATGTATTAAAAGCATCACTCCCAATTAGTTTGTGGGGAAAGTCATCAGGGGAAATAAAGTTTACTGGCCAAATTCAATTAAAAAATACTTTTGTATTATTGATGGATGGGATTGAAAAACAACTATGTAGACTTAATAAGTTCAACCAATCATTTACTTATTCCATTTGAATATGTGTATCTTTGTTAGACTGCTTTTTAAAATTTGACTGCCAATAAAACCAAGCATATAGCTGAACTAACTTAAGAGACAGACTTTCAGATTACTCTATCACAAAGTGTAATTCTGAAAAAAAAGAATGTGATTTGAAAAATAAATTGAAAGTACAGTGAATCACATTCACATTGCTCTATTTTCCTCAGTACTGAGAGTAAAAAAAAGACTCCATATCAGTAATAAATAGAATAAAATACAAAATTAGTTTTAATGTGTTTTACTTTTATTACTTTTTTTCTCTATTTCCAAGATACTATTAGAACATGTGGATAGTTTATAAATAAATAAAATACAAATGAATGTATATAAATATGATGTGTTCAAGTTTTTTACTGATAGACGTCATTAGCAAAAAAGTTTCAGAAACCACTGCTGGAACTGATGAGGAGATAAAACAGTTGGAACTGTATTCAACTGCATGTTATCAGAAATACCTTAGAGAGTTAAATTTTCTCATGAGAAAGATGCCTAGGAGTAGGCAGTCCCAGGCTGGGACTCCTGTGAAGCCCAGAGTCCTGCCTTTCCACAAAGCCTTATTTGACTTATAGATTTGCCCTCATGCACACAAAATGGTTGCTGTACCCTCAGACATCATGTCCACATTCCAGGCTGGCAGAAGAGGGACAAGTGGGGGAAAGAAGGCAGAACACACATTAGCAGAACAAATACCCCAGGGCTAGGCACCTGGGGAATAAGATCCAGGGTGGTCAAGAGCAGGAAGGCTCTTACTAGATTTATATCAAGGCAGATGCTGAAAGTTGGGCATCCACAAGAGTCACTGTAGTAAAGTGTGAGCAAAAAGCTCAATTGATAGCCAGCGGTTGCATATTGGCAGTGAGGGCTGATGTCAACCATTTCCTAGACTGGAGTCAGGGCAGTTGTATAGTGGAGTCTACTCTGCATCTGAAAGCACAGGCTCTGAAGAGATCAAGTTGGCAGCTTCCCTGGAAAGGCTGACTATGACATTCTTCCAAGTTCTATCACTCTCACATTTTTCAATCCATTAACTCATTTTTGCAAACAATAGTATATCTGGTCATCTATGGCTTCAACAAAACAGACTGGTGCCAACTTCAACATATTCTTTGAGAAAACTCTGATTAGAAATGCTGAAAGTTAATCTTCAAATGATCTCATTCATTCACTCATGTAAATCAACCTTCATGATTTTAGGCTACTACAAGCAACCCAAACAAGGAAATGTACACAGAATGTATAAATGTTCACAGCTGAGAAGGACAGCCAAATTCTCTCTGGGATAATTTTATCCTTATAAGGAAAAGTTACCCTGATTTATGTTCAGTGTGATTTTCTCATATATAATATTTTTGGGCTTTTTGCTCTGCAGTAGTTAGAATCAGCCACTTTGTTAAAACAGCAGAAATAGTAGTAAAACTTAAAGCCAAGATTATATATTGTTCACAACAGTGTGTTCAAGCTATTTTATATTGCTCAAGACTCACAGTCTTGTGCATTATTCATTTACTCCAAACAGGGCATGTAATATATTACAGCTGAGATGCAATCACTTGGAAAAAGACAGCTGCTATTTACTCTGAAAAATGATTCCATTTCAGAAAGCTTTTTCTTTGAGTTACTATCATAGGCATTGATGACCATCCTAATAATGCCCTCCTGCACTGTGTAAAGCTCCATGCTACAACTTGAAACAAAAATAGAATTTTCCCTCTTGGGTTTTCTACTTGGAAGGTGATAGCTCTGGAAGAAGTGAAGCAGAGCATCTGAGGGCCCACAGCACACAGTGCAAGTGTCCCTGTGCACAGGAGCCCTCCTTTTGTCACTTCCTTGGAGCTGTCACTTCACTGCTCATCCCCTTTCCCTCTCATGCTTAAATCTCTCCCAGACTTTAAAAATTTCCTCCTGAATCCTAAATATCCCTACAGTTGCCATGATCTCTCTATTGCATTCTCTTCACAAGATTCTTAGGTGGTAATTTATGCTGTCCTCACCTCCTCAACTCCTACTCTCTTAGTCTCATCAAAAGCTCATTGCCTAATGACCCATTTCCATTGAGCCAGGTACTTCTGCAGAAGGCACTTCTTCTCTGTGACCTCACAGGAACACAAAGGTGCCCGGCTCATCCCAGTTCTCCAACCTTCAGGCCTTCTCCTGTCCTATTGGAGAACTGATTTCGCACTCCTCCCTTCCCAACTCGGATCCTGTGGTCAGCCTTTTCAATACCTGACCTCCCTTCCTAGAGTCCATTTTTCCTTCCCATATTACTGATTCCCATCCCTTGAAGGTCTCACTGGGCCCTTGTATATCTGCAACTGTCCCCAGTTGCCCAATGAATCTGCTGTTTCCTATGTAGTTCACTAGTCCCACTCTTCATGCCTTTGCTTAGGGTATTATTCCTGCTAGCCAATCACAAACGCCAATCACTTATACCACCTGCTCTTCAACCAAGATATGAAGTGCCTTCATGCAGCCTTCCTTGATTAATCCCTGCACCACATAGTTTATTCAATATCACCAAATACACAGAAGCACAATTTCTCTCTCCCTAACACTTGAGTTTAGGATCCTTATTTCCTGTTTATGATTATCTTTACTGCTACATGCATACTTTTAGAGACTAAGGTATGCAAACACACACACATGCACACACACACACAAACACACACACTAGTTACTCAGGTGATTAATGAATGCTGATACAGACCTTTAGTAAAGAACAAAATAACAATTTCCCTGGAAGCCTCTGTCCACTCTCACCCATCTCCACTAGTACTTTGTTCATTGCTCTACCACTAGAGTTAATCACATGGTAACAAGGCTAATTGCCTGCCTTCTCCAATTCCCAGAGAGCTCCTAGGAAACAATAATGGAATCCTATTTAGCTCTGTATCTCCAGCACTCACACAGCACCTGAGACAGAGTAAGAGGCTTAATAAATACTTATCGCATGCAGAAATGAGTTTTGAGATGGAGGATTCAAACCAGGAAATCAGGCTGTGATCAACATCCAAGATAAAATTAAGATGGCGGTCGGGGATGAGAAGTGGGGAGGATCAAGTTATAAAATACCCAGAACTAGCCAGGCACAGTGGCTCATGCCTGTAATCCCAGCACTTTAGGAGGCCAAGGCTGATGAATCGCTTGAGTCCACAAGTTCAAGGTCAGCCTGGGCAACGTGGCAAAATCCCACCTCTACAAAAAATACAATATTAGCTGGATGTGGTGGCACGTTCCTGTGGTCCCAGCTACTCGGAAGGCTGAGGCGGGAGGATCACCTGGGCCTGAGAGGCAGAGAGGTTGCAGTGAGCCAAGATCGCGTCACTGTACTCCAGCCTGGGTGACAGAAAGAGACCCTGTCTCAAAATCAATTAATTATTAATAAAATAAAATAAAACACAGTACCAATAAGGGTTGTTTTATGCACATCTTAAGGGTAAATCTAGGCATGACAAATAGTGCCTGGTGAACCTACAAGAGAATAAGAGAGGGCATCTTGAAAAATATTTAATGCATCTTTTATCTCCCCGACTTATTCAGGAAATTGTTACTAAGAGCCTATGTGTGACTGGCACCAAGCCAAACACTGGGATTATGAGAGTGATGGTCCCAGTTCTCACAGGACCTCTTATAGTCTAGTGGGGGAAATAACATTAACTAGTAGTAAGGAAAATGAAAATGTAATTGCAAACTGTGGTAAGTGCTATGAAGAAAAAATAAAGGATGCCATGAGACTATCTACAGGAGGATCTGACCAAGATGATGTTTGATAGGGAGAAAACTGCATTTTTTAAAAAAGACACAAAACAAGACCAACCTGAATCAGCTTCTTCAAAAGTCATCAAGCTGCCCTACTGTCTCTTCCAATGTCTGTCAAAATAGCCCTGCAGTCCATGACCCTGACAAAGGGGGTGTCCCGAAGAAGACAGTCTTCATTATTCTTCTTTGTAAAGACTGTCATGTAGCCCTCTTAATAAACATGCTTCAATGTCCTCCACTACTTCCTTATTAATGGGAAATTGTTGATATACTAAAGCATCCATCTATCTACATATCATTTCCCTTTGATTCTTTTTTAAGAAAGATTTTGAAGAGCAAGTCTGCTGGATGAATAGTATAAACATTTCCATGACTCTTGGACCACTGTGCCAGCCTAGTGTCCTGCCATGCATAATGTCGAAGTGCACCCATTTGTCCATAGCTTTGCTGGCAGCACACTGTGTTGTCTTCTCTATTTTTGCTAGTTAAATAGATATAAACCAGTGCTTAACACTCGTTTCCTTATTGTGAGATCAAATAGTTTTCTTTTTTTTTTTCAACTTCTATTTTAGGTTCGGGGTACATGTGCAAGTTTGTTACATGAGTAAATTGTGTGTCACTGGGGTTTGGTGTATAAATGTTTTTGTCATCCAGGTAGTGGACACAGTACTTGATAGGTAGTTTTTCAACCCTTACCCTCCTCCCATATTCCCCACTCAAGTAGGCCCCAGTGTCTGTTGTTCCCATCTTTGTGTTCACGTGTATTCAATGTTTAGCTCCTGTTTATAAGTAAGAACATGCAGTATTTGGCTTTCTGTGTTAATTCACTTAGGATAATAGCCTCAAGCTGCATCTATGTTGCTGCAAAGGACATGATTTTGTTCTTTTTTATGGCTGCACAGTATTCCATGGTGTGTGTGTACCTTATTTTCTTTATCCAGTCCACCATTGGTGGGCATAACCATTTTTCTGGAGGCCTCTTTCCACTCTCACCCATCTCCACTAGCACTTTGTCCATTTCTCTACCACTAGAAAGCTGACCACATGGTAACAAGGTGAACCACCTGCGTCTCCAATCCCCAGGGGACTCCTAGGAAACAAGAATGGAATCCTATTCAACTCTGTATCTCCAGTACTCACACAGTGCCTGAGACAGAGTCAGAAGCTTAATAAATATTTATTTCAATATTAATTCAAAATGTTTAATTATTATTTAATAAATATATTTTTATTCAATTGAATAAATATTAAAATTGATGTTTTATTCAATCTAGATTGATTCCATGTCTTTGTTATTGTGAATAGTACTACAATGAACATATGAGTGTGTGTGTCTTTATGGTAGAAGGATTTATATTTCTTTGAGTATATACCCAGTAATGGGATTGCTGGATCAAATGGTAGCTCTGTTTTAAGTTATTTGAGAATTCTCCACAATCCTTTCCACAGTGGTTGAGCTAATTTACAACCCACTAGCAGGGTATAAGCATTTCCTTTTATCTGCAACCTCACCAACATCTGTTATTTTTTGACTCTTTAATAATAGTCATTCTGACTAGTGTGAGATGGCATCTCATTGTGGTTTTGATTTGCATTTCTCTGATGATTGGTAATGTTAAATTTTTCATATGCCTGTTGGCCACATGTATGTTTTCTTTTGAGAAGTGTCTATTCATGTCCTTTGCCTACTTTTTAACGGGGTTATTTTTTTTTGCTTGTTGATTTGTTTATGCTCCTTAGAGATTCTGGATATTAGACCTTGTCAGATGCATAGCTTGTGAATACTTTTTCTCATTCTGTAGGTTGTCCGTTTATTGATAGTTTCTTTTGCTGTGCAGAAGCTTTTTACTTTAATTAGGTCCCACTTATCTATTTCTGTTTTTGTTGCAATTGCTTTTGGAGACGTTGTCATGAAATCTTGGTGAAGACATATGCCCAGAAGGGTATTTTCTTGGTTTTCTTCTAGGTTTTTATAGTTTTCGGTCTTACACTTAAGTCTTTAATTCACTTTGAGTTGATTTTTGCATATGGCGAAAAGAAGGGGTCGGTGCAGTTTCAATCTTCTGCATACAGTCAACCAGTTATCCCAGCACCATTTATTGAATAGAGTACTTTCCCCATTGCATGTTGTATTAGCAATTACCTCCCATGGGGTCCCTCACATGACATATGGCGATAGTGGGAACTATAATTCAAGATGAGCTTTGAGTGGGGACACAGTCAAACCTTATCATATGCTATTGTCAACTTTGTCGAAGATCAGATGGTTGTAGGGATGTAGCTTTATTTTAGAGTTCTCTAATATGTTCCATTGGTCTGTGTCTGCTTTTGTATCAGTACTATGCTGTTTTCTTTACTGTAGTCTTGTAGCAGAGATTGAAGTTGGGTAGTGTGATGCCTCTGGCTTTGTTCTTTCTGCTTAAGATTGCTTTGGCTATTTGGGCTCCTTTTGGTTCTATATTAATTTCAGAACAGTTTTTTTTCTAATTCTGTGAAAAATTACATTGGTAGTTTGATAGAAATAGCACTGAATCTATCTGTAAATTGCTCTGGGCAGTATAGTCATTTTAACAACACTGATTCTTTCTATGCATGATCACGAAATGTTTTTCCATTTGCTTATGTCATCTCTGATTTCTTCGAACAGTGTTTTGCAGTTCTCATTGTAAAGATATTTTACCTCCCTGGTGCTGTATTCCTAGGTATTTTATTCCTTTTGTGGATATTGTGAATGGGATTTCATTCTTGATTTGGCTCTCAGCTTGGATGCTGTTGGTCTACAGAAATGCTCCTGATTTTTGTACACTGTTTCTAGTTTGTACCCTGAAACTTTACTAAAGTTGTTTATCAGTTCTTGGAGCCTTTGGATACACATTATAGGGTTTTCTAAGTATAGAATCATATAATCTGCAAAGACAGTTTCACTTCCTCTCTTCCTAGTTGGATGTACTTTATGTCTTTCACTTGCCTGACTGCTCTAGGTAGGACTTCCAACAGTATGTTGAAAAGGAATGAAGACAGTGGGCATCCTTGTCTCATTCTGGTTCCCAAGGGGAATGCTTCCAGCTTTTGCCTGTTCAGTATGATGTTGACTGTAGGTTTGTCATAGATGGCTCTTACTATCTCGAGGTATGTTCTTTCGATGCCCAGTTTGTTGAGGGTTTTTAACATGAAGGAATGTTGAATTTTATTGAAAGCCTCTTTTTGTATCTATCGAGATGACTGTGTAGTTTTTAGTTCTGTTTATGTGAGAAATCACATTTATTGATTTGCATATGTTGAACCAGCCTTGCATCCCAGGAGTAAAGCCTACTTCATCATAGTGGATTCGCTTTTTGATCTGCTCCTGGGTTTAATTTGCTAGTATTTTGTTGAGGATTTTTGCGTCTATGTTCAACAAGGATATTGGCCTGAATTTTTCTTTATTCATTGTGTCTCTGCCAGGTTTTCATGTCAAAATAATGTTGGCCTCATAGAGTGAGTGAGAGAGGAGTTCCTCCTCCTCAGTTTCTTGGAATAATCTCAACAGGATTGGTACCAACTCTTCTTTGTATATCTGGCAGAATTTGGCTGTGAATCCATCTGGCCTGGAGCTTTTTCTGGTTGGTAGGTTTTTTTATTGTTGATTCAATTTTGAAACTCGTTAATGGTCTGTTCAGGATTTCAATTTCTTCCTGGTTCAGTCTTGGGAGGTTGTATGTTTCCAGGAATTTACCCATTTCTTCTAGGTTTTCTAGTTTGTGTACACAGACATGTTTGTAGTAGTCCCTGAGGGTTTCCTGTATTTCTGTGGGGTTGGTAGTAATGTTACTTTTGTCATTTCTGATGTGTTTATTTGGATCTTCTCTCTTTTGTTCTTTATTAATCTAGCTAGCAGTCTATCAATCTTGTTTAACATTTCAAAGAACAAACAGGCAGTTTCGTTGTTCTTTTACATCGATTTTCACATATCAATTTCATTCAGTTCTACTTTTGTGTCTGGAATTGGTGGGTTCTTGGTCTCACTGACTTCAAGTATGAAGCTGCGGACCCTCGTGGTGAATGTTACAGTTCTTAAAGATGGTGTGTCCAGAGTGTGTTCCTTCAGATACTCAGATGTGTCTGGAGTTTCTTCCTTCTGGTGGGCTTGTGGTCTGGCTGGCTTCAGGAGTGAAGCTGCAGACCTTCGCAGTGAGTGTTACAGCTCAAAAAGGCGGTTCAGACCCAAAGACTGAGCAGCAGCAAGATTTATTGCAAAGACTGAAAGAACAAAGCTTCCACAGTGTGTAAGGGGACCACAGCAAGTTGCAGCTGTTGGCCCCAGCAGCCTGCTTTTATTCCCTAATCTGACCCTACCCACATCCTGCTGATTGGCCCATTTTACAGGGAGTTGATTGGCCCATGTTACAGAGAGCTGATTGGCCCATTTTACAGAGAGCTAATTGGTCCGTTTTACAGAGAGCTGATTGGTCCGTTTACAAAACTTGAGGTAGACACACAGTGATGATTGGTGCGTTTACAATCCTTTAGCTAGACATAAAAGTTCTCCAAGTCCCCACCAGACTCAGGAGCTCAGCTTGCTTCGCCTAGTGGATCCCATGACTGGGCCAGTCCCGTGTCCGCACTCCTCAGCCCTTGGGCAGTCAATGGGACTGGTCGCTGGGGAGCAGGGGGCAGCACCCATCAGGGAGGCTAGGCCGCAGGGAGGCTAGGGCCGCATGGAAGCCCACGGGGCCAGGTGGCTCGGCCATGGTGGGCTGCAGGTTGTAAGCCTTGCCCCACAGGCAGGCGGCTGAGGCCCAGTGAGAATTCGAGCATGGTGCGGGCAGGCCGGCAGTGCTGGGGGACTGGCACACCCTCCGCAGCTGCTGGCCCAGGTGCTAAACCCCTCACTGCCCCGGCTGGAGCTCACACAAGCGCTGTGCGCAGCCCAGGTTCCCACCCGCGCCTCTCTCTCCACACCTCCCTGCAAGCAGAGGGAGCCAGCTCCAGCCTCGGTCAGCCCAGAGAGGGGCTCCCACAGTGCAGCAGTGGGCTGAAAGGCTCCTGGAGCCCCCAGCCAGAGTGGACGCCAAGGTCAAGGAGGCATCCAGAGCCAGCGCTGTTAGCATGTTGTCACCTCTCACTCTGACTTTGGTTATTTCTTTTCTTCTGTAAGCTTTGGGGTTGGTTTGCCCATGTTGTTCTAGTTCATTTAGGTGTGATGTTAGCTTGTGAATTTTGAGATTTTTCCAACTTATTGATGTAGGCATTTGGTGCTATAAACTTTCCTCTTAACATTGCTTTAGCTATATCCCAGAGACTCTGGTAAGTTTGTACCTTTGTTTTCATTAGTTTCAAATAACTTTTTTTATTTTTGCCTTAATTTCATTCTTTACCTGAAAGTCATTCAGGAGCAGGTTGTTTAATGTTGATGTAATTGTATGCCTCTGAGTGATCTTCTTGGTATTGATTTCTATTTTTATTGTGCTGTGGTCCAAGAGTATGTTTGGTATATTTTCTTTTTTTTTTTAACTTGTTGAAAATTGCTTTACGGCCAAGGGTAAGGGAAAGATTCGGGAAATTTTGGTGGACAATATCCTCAACAATGTTTCTCAAGTTGCTTGCTCTCTCTCCATCTCTTTTAGGAAGACCAATGAGTTGCAGGCTTCGTATCTTTACATAATCCAATATTTCTCAGAGATTTTGTTCATTTTGTTATTAAATAGTTTTCAAATGCCAATTTACTGGGTTTTCTTTCTTTTATGTCATTTTGAACCAATTATTTACCTTCTCTAAGCTTAAGTTTCCTCATATGTCAAACATACCCACCTCTGCAGTGTTATTTAAGAATCAATGAAATAATGTTCTTAAAATGCTGAACCCAAAACCTGGATGTAGTAAAGATTCAATAGATGATAACTATAATGTCTACTTATCCACTTTCAATTTAGTGTTCTTTCAGATTTGAAAGTACTCCTATTATGTTTTATGTATTACAATAAACATAAACTTGATGAAATGATTGAAAATATTTTCTCTCATTCTACCATGTTCTTTATTATCTTAATTTTGCTTGTTCTTACTGTATGGATGGCTTTATAAAATAAATACTTGTGAAAGAGGGCCTATGGGCCTCTGCTAATACTGTAGCTTTATTTTCTGAATTCTGTGACAATGATTTTGGTGGTTAAAATGTGTAGAGGGTGGAGAGTTCACTCTTTGATTCACAATCATTTCCTAAAAGTGCCCAAAAAGTAATCTTCAGAAAAGTAAGATGTTATAGTGTTTACCCTGCAAATGTTTGTATTCATGTGACTCTAGACATCTGTTTTACAGGAAAATACTCCCCTTGCTTCCCTTTGGCCAAGCGACACCTGAAGAAAAATGTGGTGACAGCTCCCATGCTGGAGTCCTTCACTTTTATTCAAGGAGTCACTGGGTTTTTTTCCCAAATAGTTTTAGGTACTGCAGCCACAAAAAGGGTTGACATCTAGTTTAAAAAGCTACTACAATGCATTTTACTTTTTAATGTCTTATTTGCCAACTAAAAAATCTAGATCTCTAATTTCAAGTTGTCATTAGAGTTAATATTCTCATTGGATGAACCTTGAGAGCATTATGCTAAGTGAAAAAAGGCAGAGAAAGACAAATACTGCATGACTTCACTTATACGTGGAATCTTAAAAAGCTGAACTCGTAGAAACAGAGTAGAATGGTGGTTGCCGGGGCTGGGGGAGGGAGGAAATGGAGAGACGCTGGTCAAAGGGTAAAAACTTTCAGTTATAAGATAAATGTTTTGGAAACCTAATGTAAAGCATAGTGACTCCAGTTAATAATACTATAGTGTACACGTGAAATTAACTTGTTCTAGAGAGCTGTCCTGTGCATTGCAGAATCTTTAATAACATCCCTAGCCTCTACCCACTAGGTGCCAATAGCACCCCTGAGTCATGTCTATTAAAGATGTCTCTAGGCATTGATAAATTTCCCCTGGGGAGAAAAACTGCTTCCCTACCCCCGTCTGAGAACCTTAGCTCACCATCTTGTATCTGACCTCTGGGTTACCTGGCCTATAGCCTTTGCTTACCAGCCCTAATACAGTTTAGGCAATGACTGCTCTGGTTCTCCCAGCCCTTTCCTGCAGCCTGAGGTATCCAGGAAAATGCTCTGATTCAGGGCAAGTTGCCATAAAATAGTTTTAAAAATAGTTACAATGTGTTTTCTGTTTTGTCAAAGTTTTATCAGCCTGAGGGGAAGCTGCCTGTGGTGTAGCCAGCAGCACGAGAGGAAGGCGGCTGTGTCCCGGCCTTCTGGACTTGCATGCAGCTGGCCGCAGCAGGGCCTTCTTCCAGAAGCACCCCTGCTGGAAGGCCAGCCTAGTGCTGCATCAAACCACGGAGTCCACACACAGCACAGTGGCCAAGGAATAGTGTTACTGTGTGTTCTTCGAGTTACACAGAATTTTAGAGTTTACCTTCCTCAGTGCCCCATTTTACCCTCCATTTTAGAGAAAATAAAACATAGACCTTGGGGATGCCATAGAAACTAAATGGCATTACCCAAGCTCTCAAAGTTACTTAGTGACTGAACTCACACCAGGAGCCTGTAACCTCATCACAGGCCACTCACTCCAGGAATGGTATGAGTAGGGACCTAACAGTTTGTGGTACCCATTCCCAGTACCCTAGTTCAGACATTTCATTCATTAGTATTGACTTTTCTATTTGCACTTGCATGTTTTGCACTATTAAACATATCATAGAATACTTATATTTCCTTAACACCCAATCAAAAAGAGCAGTCCATGGGAAAGCAAGAAACCACAATATCAGGAGTTTAGAAAAGCACCAACAAGAAAAAAGAAAGAGAGAGAGAGAGGACACAGTTGCTGAGCACAAACTATACTGAGCACAAACTAAACACTTCAGACTAATGATCTCAGTACTTTTCAGCATGATCCTATGAAGTGCATTTGAAGACCAGCTCTACCACTAAACAGCTAGATAACCTTTGGTAAGTTAAACTCTCTGTGCCTGTTTCCTCATCAATAAAATGGGTTAAGTGATAGAATTTATCTCATCATGTAGTTGTGGAGGTGAAATGACACTGTATATAAAACGCTCAGCAGAACAGCTGGCACACTGTAAGCACTTCATACCTGTTACTGATTGTTGTCCTGGATTCCAGTGAGCTATGTCTATGTCACCTCCATATTCAGACTGCCATATTTCCAGTCCCAGTCTGGTTATGTGACCATCACTTACAGAAGCTCATTGGAAGCCCCAGAATTCCTCCCCCTGACTTTGCATTGACTTATGGCTCCTGTGAACAAGCTATGAGAAACACAAAGATCGCAAGGATAATCTCATTGCTTCACAGAGGCGCGCTTTTGCTAAACAAATGTTTTTAGCCAGAAATTCAAACTTTAAATAAGAAGAAAATAGTGTTTCTCCCCAGGCAGCACACAGTTTTTCATCTAGCAAATGTTTATTGAGTACCTACTCTGTGCCAGGCTCTATACCAGTCTCTAGGATATCATGGAAAAAGGACAGAGCCCTGATTTCATGGTTATTACATCCTAGTGTAGGGAAGACAATAAAAAATAACTAAAATATAATATCAGCAGTGATGAGTACAAAAAAATGAAATAAAATAGACTTGACTGTTAGAGAGAGATAGAGGGTGGGAGCAGAGTATTTAGAATGGGTAGCCCCGCAGGCGGCATTTGGGCTGGTATCTGGACGACAAGAAGCATCCAGCCAGGTGACAGTTTGAGGACACCAAATCTATCTATAGCCAACAAGGATATGTATATATGTGTGTTTTGTTGTTGTTGGTGGTGGTGGTGTGTGTGTGTGTGTGTGTGTGTGTGTGTGATGGAGTCTCGCTCTGTCGCCCAGGCTGGAGTGCAGTGGCATGATCTCCACTCACTGCAAGCTCCACCTCCCAGGTCCACGCCATTCCCCTGCCTCAGCCTCCTGAGTAGCTGGGACTGCAGGTGCCCACCACCACGCCCAGCTAATTTTTTGTATTTTTAGTAGAGATGGGGTTTCACTGTGTTAGCCAAGATGGTCTCGATCTCCTGACCTCGTGATCCACCTGCCTCAGCCTCCCAAAGTGCTGGAATTACAGGCATGAGCCACCGCGCCTGGCCGTATGTGGTTCTTACTGCAGTTTCTTTCTTTGCATCACTTGGGTTCATTTTCTCACTGGGTTTGCCCTCCTGTTGGCTGCCATAACAACGTGGGCAGATCATTGTATTTTGCCCACCCAGTCACCCCTCAGCCCACACTCTGCTCCTACCCAATCCTAGCAACTAGTCATGGAAACATTATTTAGAAAACAATAGAGTCCCTAACTCTTTGCATCAGCTCCAAGGACTATTAAGCTGTAACTGATAATAAATCAGGCAGCCCTGTCCCAGAAGAAATCCTCAGTCATTAACTATCCTTCACAAATAATTCGCTTGGCCTCCTCAAGCCAGTTTCTATCTTGCTTTCAACAAAAGGCTCAGGGCAGCCAACCCAAGTGACTTATAATAGCCCTGCCTGACACCAGATGATATTCTTATCTACGCTTTGTAGTCAAACTCTCCTATTTTCACTCTGGATATATCTGCATTCAGGGCACGTCTTTTGATTTCAAATATTTCTGTAAGATATACTCCCAGAAGCTGCACCCTATGTACAGTTTGTTTCTACTCATCTGTGGTATCTAAGTTCTCCCATACAAGAAGATAAGCAGAATGCTTCTGTGTTTTATGAGCTATGATATAAGACCAAAATAAGTTACCACCCTATCTATCTCCCAGGAAATGAGCTCAGGTGAGGCTTGTTTACTTTTATTCACCTTATATTGGAATGTGGCTTAGCAAGTGCAATCTTACATCTTGAATGATAATTCAGAATCATTTCTTCTGACACTGACATTCCCTCTGTGTATCTTTGAAATCATCTTCTGAAGACCTTCAAATATTTGTCCACAGTTTTTATTCTCAAAGGAAAGCCAAAGAATTAAACAAATATGGCTGGGCGCGGTGGCTCACGCCTGTAATCCCAGCACTTTGGGAGGCCGAGACAGGCGGATCACGAGGTCAGGAAATCAAGACCATCCTGGCTAACATGGTGAAACCCCGTCTCTACTAAAAATACAAAAATTAGCCAGGCGTGGTGGCGGGCACCTGTAGTCCCAGCTACTCAGGAGGCTAAGGCAGGAGAATGGTGTCAACTCGGGAGGTGGAGCTTGCAGTGAGTGGAGATAGCGCCACTGCACTCCAGTCTGGGCGACAGAGCAAGACTCTGTCTCAAAAAAAAAAAAAAAATTAAACAAATATGATCACAACTACTGCATGATCTAATTATTCTCTCAATATTGAAGTACTAGGTTAACCATACATCATTAGAATGGAGAGAGGAAGAGAGAGCCTGAGACCAGTGTAAATCCTGAACAGAAGCCAGGGATTTACAATGTTCAGCCTCTAGAGTGCTGTGCTCATTTCTGGGTTGGACAAAGCCCACCTTAAGAGGATTGTGGAGAACGCCGGCTAGAGTACAAAGGGAAGACTGGACAGAGATCTGAAAGAAGAGATCGGTGGGGATGAGCTGGTATTATGGGGCCCAGAGGGAAGGTTGCAGACTTCTATTTACATCCCAGCAGCACAAGAAAAATGGGCAGCCCTAAAACCAGATGTCAGTGGTCCAATTGTTTTCCAGTTTTTGTCTCAGGCAATAGCCCACTACAGAAGTCCTTACAAAAGTGTCCCCATCATAAAACACCTGGCCACAGGGGAACATGCACTGCTGACTTCAACTTCAACTGGGGTATGATTTTTCTCCCAAAGGTAGATGGCTACAAAAATCTCATAGTGGGGGAGAGGGAAGTAACATGATTTCAGAATGAAAATCTTAACTCAAAAGATACATATACTCGTAGATAAATTTTCGAAGGCACTGAAAGTCTATAGTTTGGCAAATAAGGAAGGAATGTGGCCTGTAAATGCAAGGTAGAATTAATTCAATGCCTAATGGAATCTCTCTCTCTGCCTGCCATACTTCTGCCAAATATTATTATTATTATTCAACCTCCCAGACTTCCACCATATCCTTGGATGATCCCACTGCTCAACACCGAAGCAGCTGAAAAATGATGGACTTTAGGACACTTAACCCCTCTAAGTCTCCAGATGAGCTGCTTATTTCCCATCCTTTATACCTAAAAGGCTAGCAACTACACAGCAATACATCATTCATTAATTAACATTTTAAAGTACCTTCTACAACAATGTTTTGGGAGGGATTTAAAGATGAATAAGATGTACTCTCTTAGGGAGCTTGTGATCTGGCAGATGAGCAATAAAAATACATGTGAGTAACTACAACAGGGAAAAACATGCTGTTGCACAAAAGCGGGGGCAATCAAAATATGATGGGGGTTTGAAGAGCTTCATGCTCCTGTAATTAAGGCATGCATTTAAAAAAACACCTCTATTAGTCAAAATAGAACAGTTAATGCTGAGGTGACCCCAAAATCTCAGTGACTTAAATATTTTATAGTTATGTAAGTTACACCCATGGGGGAAGTACTGAAGAATGCTATATGGGATTTTTCTCTATTATTTTTGCAACTTCCTGTAAATCTATACTTAAAAATATAAATAGATAGATGGAAGACAGCTAGACATAGGTGGAGGGCAGGGGACCAAACAACCTTTCATTTCCTGCTCATGCTCCCTGTCCAGGCAGGTTGGCTTGGGGACTCTGCTCTCCCCAGTCCTCACACAGGGAGCAGGCAGAGGGAGGCCCCACTCCTGCACTTCCGCAAAGCAAGAGGAAGGAAATGTGGTGACGCACACACTCATTCTTAAAACTTTTACCCTGAAGAGGCACACAACATTTCCACTCCTGTTTCATTAGCCACACCAAATCATATGGCCATACCTAACTTCCAGGGGACAGGAATGTACCCAGAGAAAAACCAAAAATATTTCTCAAATAGCATTAATGAATATTGTACCCAAAGACACAAACTGTATGCTGAGTCATTGGGGTTTGAGAGTTTTTTATTTTTAAAAATAGCATGTATTTTTGGGGGCATGTGTTTAGTCTTGTGTGACTTTCTTATAACAACAAGGTAAACTCTGAAATGCATTTAATCTAGAACACAGTCACCCAAACTGGTTAATTGTGGAATAACTATGCGGCCTTCTCTCCATTGTTTAGCCCTCTGCCCACCAACAGCACCCTGCTGTTACAATTCCTTCCTGAAGGCATTACACAGAATATGAATCATTGTGGATAATGCTGGTTGGAAAGTGATCCCAACTACATCGGATATGAATATGAATTTTAAAGTGGCCAAAGATCTTCAGTGCCAACATTAAAGATGTTTTGTGCTGATTCTTCAAGTGCATTCTGTAAGAAGACTATCAAACAGCAAGCCACAATGAAACCAATGCTCTCACTCACAAAGTCTGCAATGTTAGCATCCTTCATAAAGTCAAGGAAGCTTAGGGAAGTCTCTATCTGGATAGCAATAGGGAAAGTGATGAATGAGGACCAAGGAGCCCAAAAGTAAGGTGACTATAGTCAGGGCAGCATCATGGGAAAGAACCAGGATGCCTACTAGAGAGGTGCCTCCTACAGGTTGTGTGACTCTGAGCAAATAGTTTACCTTCTCCAAGCCTCCTTTTCTTCATCTTTAAAATCAGGAGATTATCTCAGGTCATCTCTGAGGCCTTTTCAAATTAAGAGCCAGATCATTTGTGCTTGAGTAACAGCTCTGTCCCTAATTAGCAATGTGACCTTCAGTACGTACTTAACATCTCTGTGCCTTAATTTTCTGATCTGCAAAATAAGGATGGTAATGGATCTAGTTCATAGGGTGGTTTTAAGGAGTAAATGAATTAACATATGTAAAGCCTTGAGAACAGTGCCTAGCATGTGACAAAGGCTAAATAATTATTATCTACATTATCATTGTTGGTATTACTATTATTAATCTAAGAGGAAGACAGAGAAGCAATGCTCCAAATTCTCAGCTCTGGGTCCTGGACCAGTTCATGAAAAGATGTAAGTATGTTTTAGATCAGTTTCCCAATGAGTATGAGTTTAAAGATAAAAGTTAAAGGTATCAGTTATGAGTCAAAAGAACAAATTTTAAATTATTACTTTGCTAGCTTCTGGACATTAGAAAAATCCAATTCTCTTCATCTACACTTGAAAGAAGGACATACCTCCTCAACCCATCTGTGGTGGTTAATTTTATGTGTCAACTTGACTGGGCCAGGGGGTGCCCAGATACCTGCTCAGACATTATTCTTGGTGTTTCTATGAAGATGTTTTTGGATGTGATTAACATTTAAATCAGTAGACTGAGTCAAGCAGATCCCCCTCCCTAATGTGGTGGGCCTCATCCAATCAGTTGAAGGCCTGAACAGAACAAAGAGTCTGACCCTCCCTCAAGTAAGAAAGGATTTCTTCTGCCTAACTGCCTTCAACCTGAGACACTGGCTTTTTCATGCTTGTGGACACAAACTGAAACACTGGCTCTCTTGGGGACTCAAGCTGGCCAACCTTCAGACTGGAACTACATCATCAGATCTTCCAGGTCTTCAGGTTTTGCCGACTCATCCTGCAGATCTCAGGACTTGTCAGCCTCCATAACTGTGTGTGAGCTAATTTCTTACAACAAATCAATCTTTCTCTCTCTCTCTCCATATGTATGTGTGTATATGTATAAAATGAATTTCAAGAAAAGACTTTAAGAAAAAAGAAAGTGTCCTACATCTCTTTTTCATTCTATCTGTTGCTCTCTTGGCAGTCCCAGAACTTGACAGTAGGGCAGGATCTATATATATATATGTGTGTGTGTGTGTGTGTGTGTATATACATATATGGATTATATGTATATACACACACACACACACATCCTATTGGTTCTGTCTCTCTGGAGAACACTCACGAACTTACCAGCCGACACTCTGCCTTGTTTCCCCCTCACTCTCTGTGGCACAGAAGACGGCCCTCCTAGTCAAGGCAGTGTGAGGCAACATGTCTCTAGCAGCACACTGATAATCTCTCCACACTCTGGTAAAACTGACTTAGACTGAAGACCATGGGCTTTGGAGAGTCACAATACATGCCAAGCTCCACAGGAGCAGTGATGGAACAAATTATAATCTGAATTTAGGGTTACAAGGATCTTAAAAGGGTCATTAAACACCTCCCCCAACTCTAAGTTTGGATATGTAGTCCCTGAGAGGTTATACTACCAAAATTAAATATATAGACCAAAAAAATGAAGGCCCAGTGTAAGGAAGTACACATTGTCTTCAGATCCTTGTACCTGTGGTAATGAGATAGAGTATGATAAACAAATAACCAACCCTCTCTTCCATATTGAAGAACAATTTGGTTGCATGAGCTCCAAGATTTTAAGAAAAAATAAAGTTCCCTACATCTTTTTTTTTTCATTATTTCTATTACTCCTTATTCTGTGAAGGCTCTACAATGACCTCTGCCTTAGACAGGTTCCGGAGATTTACAATCTTGTTGTTGGTCATGGAAACTCCCTCCTCTCCTCACTGCTCCAGCATGTTGCAAACACCCCTATCATCCCTCAGTGTCCTGTATTATAATTACTGTTTCCTCCTTATGGAGTCCATGTGCTCTTCCAGCATGAAGATTGTGCCTTATTTATTTATGACTTCCCAGAGGCCATACATGGTCATTGAATCCATTTCCTTTTCTCCTCCTTCCCTTAGAGTGTAGGGTGTGTCAAGAAAAGAACAGTCCTAGAATATGGCTGTGGTGCAGGATCCAGGGTCCAAGCCCATGTGGCTCCCACCTACCTATTCAAGGGTTCAGGGATGCCAGGGAATACTCCTCAGAAGGGGCTTCCACTTGTACCTGTCAGCTCTTCTCCCTTAGACCAGGCCAGAGGCCTGATGTTCCAGAGGACAATACATTTGTTTATTTACTTTTCCTCATCATCTGAAGGAAAGCCAACACCTTTCTAAAGCTTGGAGGAAATGTCTTGAGGACATTCCCCAGAATGCACTGTGGAGGTGCCTCACCACTATGCTGGGCAAAATAGCACAGTTCTGCCAAGGCTTCCTCTCCTCATTCACACTGGGGGCAGGCGATGCTTTTCCCATTTACATTGACCTCTTGTGCTAACATAAACAGAGACGCTATGGTGTATTACTCTTTACCAAACCCTTAATGCATCCTTATTCTGTGAAGGCTCTACAATGACCTCTGCCTTAGACAGGTTCCAGAGATTTATGATCTTGTTGTTGGTCATGGAAACTCCCTCCTCTCCTCACTGCTCCAGCATGTTGCAAACACCCCTATTATCCCTCAGTGCCCTGTATTATAATTACTGTTTCCTCCTTATGGAGTCCATGTGCTCTTCCAGCATGAAGATTGTGCCTTATTTATTTATGACTTCCCAGAGGCCATAAATGGTCATTGAATCCATTTCCTTTTCTCCTCCTTCCCTTAGAGTATAGGGTGTCAAGAAAAGAACTATACAGAGCAAATCAAGAAAGCACTCTAAAATGATTACACATC